>NW_024870678.1:15902500-16505000 GCF_019054845.1 Dipodomys spectabilis | reverse complement strand
GAAAGGAATTGAAAAATTGTTGGTTTGTTGCCAGGTTACCTTGTCTTTTTCTCTTTGCCTCTTCTTTCACCAGGGAAGGGTTGGAATTGCAGACCATGTTCTACTTTACTTTTCAATTGTTCTGTCAACTCTTCCTACATTCCCAATCCTCTTCTTCTCTTTCTCTATTGGGAGTATGGTCGCAAGTCATTCCTCTGATTCCTCTTATTCATGGAGTTAACTGCAAGATGCTTCTAACCTGAAAATGGACATGAGGATCAATGGTGCATGTTGGAGAGACATCATTTGCTGGATATCCAAGTCGTTGGGTTTTTTTTGTTGTTGTTCTTTGTGTTTTGTTTGTTTGTTTATTTGTTTGTTTTTACTGTATAGCAGTGGCATTTAGACTCAAGTAGCTGTAGCTATTGTCCTTGAGCAGACACTGGTGTGAAGCTACAAATTGCTTCATATTTTTCAGTCTGCAGTAACCACTTCCTGATTCTGATCATTGAGCAGTCTATCTTATGAAAGTCTCTGCATTTCTCCATGCCCTGCGTCTCCCAGTCAGACCCAACTAATCATCTCTAAGATGGCGGGCCATTGAACTTACCTTTTTTCATTTTCAAGGAGTCACAGAAAATAATTTGGAAGCCGAGCGCTGGTGGCTCACGCCTATAATCCTAGCCACTCAGGAGGCTGAGATCTGAGGATCGCGGTTCAAAGACAGCAGGGGCAGGAGAGACTGTGAGACTCCTATCTCCAATAAACCACCAGAAAACCGAAAGTGGCGCTGTAGCTCAAGTGGTAGAGCGCTCGCCTTGAGCTGAAGAGCTTGAGGGACAGCGCTCAGGCCCAGAGTTCAAGCCCCATGACCGACAAAAATAATAATAATAATAATAATAATTTGGAATCCTCTATTGTCTTTCTAAAGTAATTGCAAAACAAATGGCTTTTTTCCTCAGGACATTTACTTCTCTAAACAAACTAAAAAACTAACAAACAACAATAACAAAACCTTATAGTTTGATTAGGAGGCAGAATTTGGAGAAACCACTTTGAAGCCAGCCTCTGTAAAAAGTTGTCAGGTCTGTTTTTTGTGTTTGTTTTTTTTTCTCAAAAATAAGCTGAATAGGACAGTGAAAATTTATGGTGTTCAGCAACTTTGGAGGAAGAGATTGGGGGATTTTGTTATGAGGCCAGTGAAGACAAAAGTATAAAATTTTATCTAAAAATTAAACTAAAGGCAAAAGGACTGGGATAAAACTCAAATGGTAGAGCATTTGCCTAGCAAGCATGAAAATCTGAATTGAAAACCCAGCATTACTAAGGAAAGAAAGAGAAACAGGAAGAAAGGAAGGAAGAGAAGGAGGGAGGGAAGGAAAGAAGGAAGGAAAATAATCTTATTAATCAAAAGCTTTGCTGTATAAACTAATTTTTTTCTGATAGGACACAAAAAGGATTTTAGAGTTGAAAAAATTGTACATTTGATTTTTCCCCTCCTAATTAGGAAAATAATTCTAAGAGAGCACTAGTTTTTTTCTCAATAAGGTGGGAAATGCCTTTATGTCATACTCTGCACATCTCTCTTGGTCTAAAATCTACTATTGATAAACTTCCATTATTTGATTTTTATATTCACATAAAAAGAATTTAACAATTGTGAAAGGTCTTCTTTTCCCAACAAACCTCATCTTTTCACAATTACTACTACATTAAATGCTCAAAACTTCTTTGAGCCTCAGAGGTAAACAATGATAAAACTGCTAATACTATCTATGGGAAAATAATCCTCATTTTTGGCTTTAGTTATAAGAGAGATACAGGAGAATTTGGCTACATGGATTTTTACTTTAAACTAAGAATGATGTGGTGTGTGTGTGTGTGTGTGTGTGTGTGAGTGCCCTTTCTAGGACTTGAACTCAGGGTCTGGGAACTGGCCTTGAACTTCCTTTTTTTTTTGTTTGTTTTATTTGTTTTGCTCTACTACTTGAGCCACAGCTTTGTTTTTGACTTTTTGGTGATTAATTGAAGGTAAGAGTCTCATGAACTTTGCTGCCTGAGCTGGGTTTGAACCAAATCCTCAGATCTCAGCCTCCTCCTCCGTAACTCATGAGTCATTAGCACTAGCTAGGAGTTACTTTTGACTATTAATTGGCAAAGCCAACTGTTGCTTGTCTGAGATGACTGGTTTTTCTTACAAAGATTTTTAGTTTTCTGTCCGGTCATTTCCCTTGGAAATATATCTTTGACAAGACATTTGAAAATCAGTATGCCATTTGTAGAACTCTAGGAAAATTATTTGTAATGTTTAAAGTTGGGTTTCAAATTATTTCATAGAGGATTACCAGTTCAGTGAGTTAAGTCCCTGAACATTTCCCAATAGTTTGGCAGCTTTATTTCTTAGCAAAGACAGCTGGCAACAGCTGTCTTCAAACATTTTTATGCCTCTATATAGAAAGGCTAAAATATTTTTTTCTGCATTATGTAGGACTAAAGGGTTCTAATGTGCCTGTCCTATAGGAAGACACATTATAATTAATTTAAGGAAAAGTGTTTTAACTCCGAGAATTATTGAATGGTAAAGCAAATCACCTTATATTAACCTGTATTTAAATTCTCAAGATGAATGGAATTTCATCAATGAAATGGTTTGAATGTAATTTAGGCAACCACTCAATAGGTAGTGGGTCTCAGTCATTGTAGTACATCAATAAGACAATGTCCTGCCTGACATTGAGATTCAATGATTCAACAGGCTTTTAGATTTTCCTAACACTTTACTTAGAGATATAAATGAAATTCTAATGCTAACATTGGACTTCAAAAAGCCTAATCATTATCATGTTAGATACTTTATGCCTTATTTTAGACAATTGTCTTAGAATAAATGATAGATTTAGAAGATTTTTTTAGCTATAATTCTTTTGACAAACACTTTGGTAGTAAATTAGCCTAATTTAAGGATTAAAATCTTTAAAAGTAAATATCAGGCACAGGGCCTGAAAGAAAGCAGGTTAGGTTGTAGTTTATCATTAGATTGGTGATAGCTTATACATGGTAAGCCATCTTCATTGATAGTCTGGAACTGTGGGTTGAAGAGGATTATTAGGCCACATCTTAATTCAGCTGGAAATATGCCATAGAAGATTAGTGATGGCAGGATCAATGGACAGAATATAGTATAGCTACTTTCCATCTCTCACATGTAGAATACCTGTCATGGTATTTAGATAAAACTCACAGAATTTATTTATGGAGCATGACCTGTTCTTGGATCTCAGGTATGTAGAATCAGCAGCTCAAAGTGTTCCAGGTCAATTAGGTAATACAACTCAGAAGAGTATAATGTAAAAATCAGAATCTCATTGTTATAATTTGCAATTAGAACTATTACTGTCAAGTTGATTAAAATTTTATCTTTTAGTTAGGGCACCCAGCTGCTGGTGTCATTGAGATAGATGAGTTAATGACACTGAATAAGTCTTTGTATATTAGCCTATAACTTTTCTTTTTCCGGTTTGTTCAATGTTTATGTTCTCCAACTCCTTCAACTATATTCCTAGTTCCCTGTTTGACTCTGATCATGCATTGTACTCGATGCCTTCCTCAGACTTTCTGTAGTAGTGCCCAATTAATTTTTTTCTCTAATCCACCATTAACTAATACTTTGATAAATTACAATATAAATGAGTTAAGAAAACTAAAGACAATTTATCAGAATAACTTCTATTATTTAATTCAATTGACATCACCTCCAAAATTTCTATAATATTTTCTAAAATTTCACTCTCAATTTCTATACTATAATGCACAAGCAGAATAGTTAATTAGGTGCTTTAATTATGATAATGAACATAGAGAAATAGCTAACATAGTAAAGCTTTTTAAAATGTACAGTGTGAACACTTTTTATGGTACATTTGAGTCCTGAATCATCAATGCCATCAGTACATTTGAGTTCATTAAATGGGATGTAGAGAACAGGTTTATGATTTTTAATAGCAATAGAGGTCTGTAATAGCTTTATATAACATTTAGGAAATAAAACACAGGCAAGTATATTAAAGTAGATAAAATGTACTTGAAACAATGTCCTTCATAAAACTGAAAACAACCCTTAATGTGATACTGTTTAAATAAAATTAAGACATTTTAAAGGTTGAAATCTGGGTAAAACATAGGACTGTTTGGTTTTTAAACAATGTCAGAGCCAGGCGCTGGTGGCTCACACTGTAATCCTAGCTATTCAGGAGGCTGAGATCTGAGGATCATGGTTCAAAGCCAGCCTGGGCAGGAAAGTTTATGTGATTCTTATTTCTGATTAACCACCAGAAAACCAGAAGTGATGCCGTGGCTCAAGTAGTAGAGCACTCACTTCGGAGCTGAAGAACTCAGGGACAGCACCCAGGCCCAGAGTTCAAGCCCCACGACCAACACACACGTGTGTGTGCACACATACACACATACACACACACACACACACAAAACAGTGTCAGAAGATAAAGATCCACTAATTTGTCACATCATAGGAACACATTTTGTGTCTCTGTAAGGAGAGACATTGGTTTCATACACGCTTACCCTTAAGTCTGTTTGCTGAGGTAACCATTGACACAAAGAAAGAGCCACAATAATGACTTCAATTATAACAACTATTTGCAAACTCTCTTAATACATTTTTAAAATCTATTAAATTAATAGATACTAACAGTTAAGAAATTAAATCATTTCTCCTCAATAGCGAAAGCCATGTACTTCACTCAGAGTAGTTGGAAAGTTGAGTACTTCTGGATTCTGACTTCACTAATATTTTGATCTGCCTTGCATTTGCTCTCTGGGTCTCAAGATGCAGTCTTACTCATCTGAAAGGGCTTCAGCTCTTTTCCATGAACACTTTTAAAGATTCACCAATTACTGTTCATCATTGGTTGTAGGCTTGACTTCTTGAATATAATGACTTGACATCATTTAAGGGTGGAGATAATCCCTTAGTCCTTAAAGCAGCTACTACTTTCCTACCTCTTTGTCTCAGTCTTCTGCACACTTTATACTGCTATGTAGGAAGAGGGGAAAGAAAGCATACTTTGAAAGATCATTTGTTGTTAATATTCAAATATGCTTCATATTTTAGCTGACAAAATTCACCCCCAGCTAAGCAACAAGCCTGCTTTTTTGCATCTTTCTCTGTATACTGCACTCCGATGACATGTTCATTTATTTTAGATGTATTGTTCCTATGGTGATATTTTTTCTTTACCTTTCAGTATATTGGGAGAACATCCTCTTGGAACACTGGTTATGTAAAGGTCTGTTCAACCATGGACCTCTTTAAGCCTTATTCTTAACTATCTGTGAACTATCTGTGAAGAATTGAACATATCTCTCAAATAGTTTCTTTAATACCTTACCAACCACCAAATCTAGGGATATGTATAATTCCAATAAAACAATTGCACTTGTAAAGGCTTACTGTCTGGGGTTATTCCTTGATAATTTGTGTTATCCTTTAGCAAAGACTAAACACACATATTTATAAGAAGCAAAAGTATGTCCCTAACCACAACACACTCTGATATGGGTCTATTTATATTGTCCAGTATTATGAAACATACTTTATAAATATAAATTCCTAAACTCTACACATCTGTCTCACATCATCACATGAGCTCCTTCAAGTCCAGCAATAAACAAACAAACACTGCTGGTGTCTCACACTTGTAAACCTAGCTACTCAGGAAGGTGAGATCTGAGGGTTACTATTAAATGCTAGCCTTGGCAGGAAAGTCTTTGAGACTCTTCTCTCCAATTAATCAGACAAATACAGAAGTGGGGGTATGGCTCAACTGTTAGAGTGCCAGCTTTGAGCAAAAATAAAATCCATGTGCTAGCTCTTGGCCTTAAGTTCAAACTGTAGTATTGGTACAAAAACGTGAAAGAACTAGAGTGACAAAAACCCCAAACATCATTGTAAAGTGGTCAGCTCAATCCGTAGAGATCATAGAGGGTCACCCACCCTCAATATTCTTTATCTAGGGAATGTACAGATCAGCTAGCTGATCTGACATGTGGCTATATCATTGACAGTAAAAAATACTAATTGGTTGGGCACCAAGTGGATCACATGTATAATCTTAGCTACTTAATAGGCTGAAATCTGAGGTTTGAAGCCAGCCTGGGCAGGAAAATCTGTGAGACTCTTCAATGAACTACCAAGAAAAGCCAGAAATACAACTCAATCCCCAGGACTGCATACACACACACACACACACACACACACACACACACGAATGGAAAATGCAACCCATGCCAGAACCTTGAATTGAACATGCTTTAGTTTGATGATGTAGGACCACAGTTACATTTGCAGTAATTTATTGTCCTTATCTAGGAAAATTAAGAAATAACAACAGTCACCTGTAAGTGAACAAGCCATGTTATAGCTTCTTATGGAGGTTTATAAAGAGTTAACCCAATGTTTCTATTTTAAGAACTCATAATACATTTTATACTATACATAATATCAACTCAGGAAATAATAGCCCACTAAAAGTCTATAGCAATCATCTCAAAAAGGCTATAATGAGATACACATACAAGTGCTTTTAGAGCCTAGGCAAAGCAATTAATTTTTAAGTGTGAGATCCTCTTCTAGAAGGAAATGAGGATTAGCTGATTCTTTCTGGACTTAGGCCGATGAGAAGGTAAGGGAATGTGGAACTTAGAATACTTAGAATACTTTGGGACATTTGAATAGGGATGGAAAGCCCATGCAACGTAGTGTCATCTGGTTGCCATATATTTTTATTGTTGAGGGGAAATGGAAGGAAATCTTTTGAGCCAATTGTTTTGGCTATTCTTATGTGATCATAGCATTACTTATAAGGATTGTCAGACAAGGGCTGAGTTATAAAAGGATATCAATGTGTCATTTTCATTGAGCAAAGCAACATTATAGAGAAGGTGATTTCAAAGGCGCGTGGCTCTTTCATTACAGCCTTCGGGGGCGATGTTTGATCACTGAAAACGGGCTGCTTTGTTCCAGTTTTCTCTGATGTTTTGCATTATTGTGAATACATGTGCTGTGACTTAGAAAATATGAGTCTGTAAAGATTTAATAGATTCTAGACTTCCATATTCAAAATACATGTCTTGTGGTTAAAATGAAATGAAGTCCACTTTAATATGTATGTCTCTATATACACAAATGTATTTTAGATAAACATCTCAATAAAAATTTAAAAAACAATTACAAATATGTGTTTGTTCTAAGATTATGAACATTGGAAATTTATAAATCTCACCATTGTATATTAGTACTAAGAAAAAAGTATATTTTATGAGACATAATATTGTCAATAGCAGAGTGTAAAAATCTTTCTGCTTTCAGGGATTTGACATTGGCTCTATTTTTAAAATTTTTTATTATTATAAAGGTGATGTACAGAGAGGTTACAGTTCATAAATTAGGTAAAGAGAACTTTTCTTTTTGGACAATGTCACCCCTTCCTACACTCTACATTTTTTTATTATTATTGTGAAAATACCATACAGAGGGGTTACAATTACATGGGCAAGATAGTAAGTACATTTCTTATCAAGCATTGTTGCGTCCTCCTTTGTTTCCTATACCATCCTTTCCCCTCTCCTCCTCCACCCCCAAACCCCCTACCACCACCCCTCCACCTCCCCACCCCCCACCCCGCCAAAGTTGTAAGGTTTGTTTTTCGACATAACGTCTTGTACATCTCATTGTTGTAATGGGTCCACCTGTATCCCTATTTGAACTGTTTGTTTTTCCCTTCCCCTCCACAAATTATATCAGCATCAAATACAGTGAAAGCAGGGCTTATACCTGGGGGAGGGACATTTTTTTTCATCATATATAAAACCTGTCTAGCACTGGGCATCATTGACTCTTCTCTATTAAATGTGGGCTAGTAACTTCCTTGATTAGAAAAAACTTTCTAAGAGAAATTTCAAATGCCAGCATTGACATAAGGTTCTTCTCCTTTTCTGACTAAAAGAAGGAAAAGAGAAAGAGAACTGCATCTTATATATATATTTTTCTAATTGGGGAGGGGAAGAGAAATAACAAAATGCTGAAAAAAGGGAGGGAAAAGGAAAGAAATGGTTAAAAAACTGAAGAGCCCAAAGTTTTTCATAGGGACACGAAACTTACAGAAGCAATAGAAGTCTCTGGTTTCTATTCCCAGAGCATTGATGTGCAAACTCAAACTTTTGTCTATACTTTTTTTTTTTTTCCTTTTCTAAGATTGGGTTTGAACTCAGGGCCTTACACTTGCTAGGCAGTTACACCAGTCCTTTTTTCTTCGCTTTAGTTATTATTTCAGATAGGGTTTTGCCTTTGCTCAGACCAGCATTAGACTGTGTTCCTCCTACCTGTGTCTTCAATGTAACTGGGATAGTAAGATTAAACTACCATGACCACCTTGTTTGTTTTAATAGAGTCTTGCTAACTATTTTTTGCCTTAGCTGGCTCTTCCAATCCCCACTTCCCAAGGATCTGGGGTTTCAGGTGTGTACCACCAATCCTGGCCTTTATATTGTCATTTTTAATTCCAACTAAAGCTTTGTGAAAAAGATGGAATCCCACGTCAGACAGTTGGGCCTACATCACATCCACAACTGGACATTCATTGCTTCGAAATGAAGCCCAACAAATATCAACTGAAAGGGTCTGAGTTAAATTATATTTTGTTTCATGTGATCAGAAAACTCATGACACCACCTCTCAGTTAAAAACCCACCCTTTCCCTATTCAGTGACAGTAGGCTTTCTCTGTGGTTAGTTTGACAACAATCTAAAAGCAGACTATTTCACTTATAAATTTATTGCTTAGACCAATGCTTTACAAACCTTTAATATACTTACAAATCATCTGGGGACCTTGTTAACAATGCAGGTTCTGACTCAGCAGGCCTGGGGCTAGCCAAGACACTAACAAGCTCCCTGATGAAACAGTGGACCACACTTTAGGCAGTGAGTGTCAAGTGTACAAATGACCTCTTATTAAGTTGATAGGTTTCTTGACTTTCAAAACTGGAAATGTATGTGCTCTTACTTTGAAGAGGCTTCTGATTTAGAATGACTTTTTGTGTGTATTCACAATTTCTTTCTTTCCTTTTTTATTTGTCAATTGTGGGGCGACTTGCTGCCTGGACACTGTCCCTGAGTCTCTTTGTAACCAAAGAGTGCTCTACCACTTGAGCCACAGTGCCACTTCCATTTTTGAGTGGTTAATTGGAGATAAGAGTCTCACAGGGACTTTTTGCCTGGGGTGGCTTTGAATCATGATCCTCAGATCTCAACCTTCTAAGTAGCTAGGATTTGAGGTGTGAGCCATTGGTGTACAGCAGGATATTCCCTTTTTATCAGCAGTAGAATTGTCCAAGGTTATAACCTCTCTTCTTTTTTATTATTTACTTTCTAGTTACTTCACTATGTATTAGCCTACCCACAGGGGGTAAAAAGTAATATAAATGATGGAAAATAGAACATTGGCATCTAGGATAAAAGGTTTGTGCACGTGGTTTGTCCAAGTGGAGATTGAAATTCTTTTTTGGGGGGGGCAGGTCCAGTCATGGGGCCTGGACTCTGGGCCTGGGCGCTGTCCCTCAGCTCTTCAGCTCGAGGCTAGCGCTCTACCACTTGAGCCACAGCACCACTTCTGGCTTTTTTCTTTTTGCTTATGTGGTGCTGAAGAATCGAACCCAGGGCCTCATGCATGCAAGGCAAGCGCTCTACCACTGAGCCACCTTCCCAGCCCCAGAGATCAAAATTCTTAACAACTACAATAAAGTGTTTCTGTTTTCTGGTCTGGTCTGCCATCTATTGCCACGAAGGTATGGAGAGTTGTTACAGTTTATAGAAGAACAACAGTCAAAGTGAGCAAAATCTTATTTCATAATAAGGAACAGACACATCTAGCAAGTAAATATGATGTTCCTCATATATAGCCTGGTATGTAAACCTCTCTGTCGTTGAAGCTTGGATTGTATTAAAACCTTTTTTGCAGTATTTACTTAGATCATTGTTGACTCATAAGTCTAATTCTTTGGCCCAGCAAAAGCAGATCATAAATCCCAGCAGTGGAAGGCATATTTGTAGTTTGACCTTGGACAGATGAGTCAGTTGCTAAGGAGATATAAATATAATTTATAATAATATAAAAATATGATTGCTTATACTTTACCCACTCAATGAAGTAAAAATCTAATGCTTCCTAGTACATAGTGTACAACTTGGAAGGCATGATTAAATTTCTACTTACTGTAGTAGATCGGTAATAGAGGAACGGAGTAAAAACCTCTGACTCCATTTCCTGCTTCATTGTTTCATTCCTTTCTTTCTCAATTTTCTTTCTTTGTAGGCTCCATTTATGAAATGTTTGGCAATGAATGCTGTTTGTCAACTGGCGAAGTGATCAAAATCACTGGTCTAAAAATTAAGAAGATCTTAGCTGAAATTTGTGAGAATATTGAAGGTGACCGGTCTCCAAAAACCTTTGAACTGCCTATGAATTTTCCAGGTATAGTACATTATGACCAATTCTCATTTGTAAAATAATGTTGCTAATAATCACCTCCATCCATACAACCAGAAACAATAAACAAGTGCTAGGGATTTTTTGTTGTGATACTTTTGTTTTGTTTTAGAGGAAGTCCCACTGGTTAGTCAAGGCTGGCCTCAAAACTCGTATATAATCTAGACTGATCTGGAGTGATCTGGAGTGATCTGGACCCTGCTGCCTCTCTATCTCCCCAGGGCTTTCATTTCAGTTGTCTACCATTGGTAATAACTTTTTGTCTTCCCAGTTTAGAGGAATAGGTAGGGGAAAAAATCATAATTCTTATAGTTAACTCTAATTAAGAACTACTATTAGGAAAACATTGTCCACATTTTTATTTATTATTTATTATTAAATTAATTTTTATTAAATTTTATTACATTTTTATTATAGTTTATATAGAACTACTGGACACTGATGGCTAACACCTGTAATCCCACCTATTCAAGAGGCTGAAATATGAGGATTTTGATTCTAAGTCAGCCCACATCTCCAATAAACTACCAAAGAATTCAGGAAGTAGAGCTGACTCAAATGGTAGAGCAAAAAAAAGCTCAGGGATAGCACTTAAGCCTTGAATTCAAGCACCAGGACTTGCAACAAAAGACATATAGAACTAGAACCAATCTGCATCAGTTAAACTTATATACCCTGTATTCCTGTGGCCATTATCTTAGACCATTGCTTAGCTTTTCTGTTTGATTCTTACTGACAAGTTTGGTTCTTTTTCTTTGTCTAGTTAACTATACTCAGCCTTCTAAAATTACCGCATGTATCTTGGTATCTAGAAAGCATCTGCCTACCTTTAACTTGCTCAAGATTTTTTTGGTGTATTCTCATGGTATATGGGGCACCATAACTCACACATCACTGGGCCAGGACTGATGATTTGCTTGTCTTTTTGTCTAAAGCAGAGTTTGGCAAATGTGCCAGGTAGTAATTTAGGCTTTGCAGTCAGAGCTACTCCCCTCTAAATGTTATGGTATGAAGGTTCTTATAGATAGTATATGACACTATAGCCATGGTATACCTTAACAAAAAAATTCTTTATAAAAAATAGTGGATAGCAGGATTTGGCCTATCAGCTATGATTGGCTGAGCTCTGCTGTAGACTAAAACTCTTTATTGGGTGCTTTGACATGCAACTTCACATTTCTAGTACCAAGCAATTTTCTGGTGTAGAGAAGTGGGTATATGAATAGAGAGAGCAAAGCATTGGAAACATTGTGATGTGTTGTTTCAGTTATAATACAGCAGAAGCTTATCTGGCTTCAATGGGAGGCTCCACAAGGAATTTCAAACTGTGGTGAGTCATGTTTTAGGGCATGGGGTTTGGGAGTTGCATTTCGTTCCTAAGCCTGCCAATTCTTAGTTGTGTAACCTGGGCCAGTTATTTTCCTTCCTTGTGTAAAATGAAATACTACTATCTGTATCTCTTAGTGTTGCTGGGAGAACTTGTGTTGAGATAATTTCAAGTGCTTGTTTATGAGAGTTGGCAAAGCGTTTGTCTATAAATGCGTTAACTTTTATTAATTATTAGGTTTCATGGTAACATTTATATCAGTGCTGTTCTGGTGTATGCCTACAACATACTATAGTAAACATGTTTGTGTATATCCACATGTGCATACAACCCTATACATTCTTATCATATATGTTTATGATTTAGATCTAACTTCCACATATGAGAAAAAACATGTGCCCTTTTTCTCTGAGTCTGACTTCACTTAACATAATTTTCTAAGTCCATAAAGTTCCCTACAAAGACACAATATTATTCTTCCTAATGAATGAGTGAAAAGAATATATCTCTATATCTATCCATCTATTATCTATCTATCAATCAATCAATCAATCTATCTATCTATCTATCTATCTATCTATCTATCTATCTATCTATCTATCTATCTATCTCATTTTCTTGGCCCATTTTAGGACACGTTTCCATAACATGGGTATGGTGAATATTTTCTATAGGTCTTTTCATCACTTTGCTGACACCATTTACCCTTATGTATTCAAGTGCACAGATTCCCAGTTTCATATGGTAACACAGAAGTTTTAATGAAACCTGGGAAGTAAAGGAAATTCACTGAAAAAAATAAAAGACTGACCTCTATCCAATAATAGGTCTATTGAGGCAGCTCCAAAAGATAATTTTTTGGGGGGGGTCTGGTTGTGGGCCTGAACTCTGGGCCTGGCTGCTATCCCTCAGCTCTTCAGCTCAAGGCTAGCGCTCTACCACTTGAGCCACAGCACCACTTCCGGCTTTTTTCCTTTTTTTTTTGCTTATGTGATGCTGAGGAATCGAACCCAGGGCCTCATGCATGCAAGGCAAGCATTCTACCACTGAGCTACCTTCCCAGCCCCCAAAACATAAATTCAAGGTCAAGCAAAAGTCAAGAAAGGGAATGTCTGCAGAGATTTAGGGGGAAAACCCACTTTTATGGAACACATTACAACCTGCTTTTTCTTTAATGCTGAAATATGAGCGTGGAACTGAATTTCCATTGCTGCATTCTATATAATGTTATGCTTCCATATGTCTCTATTTTGTCATCTCAAAATATGTTCAAATACATTAAAAGAAATAAAAAGCTATCATTTCATTTCTGTACAGGAATAAACAAACTGTCTTAGAAGCACAATTTGTTCTTTTAGGAGACAGCTCTCTCAGCTGAGGTTTTTGATGAGCAAGAATACATGCTGTTCTTACCAAACACAGTAAAAATATATCTTGATACTTAGTAGTTGATTGTGTTATCGCCATAGATTGGCAAATCACATAATATTTGGCTTACAGTGAAGATCCAAATTTCTAGATTACCTCTTGGATTTATTCTTCCTTTGCAATGTTATGAAGCATGAATAATAAATGTCTCCAATTTAATCATGAGAAATATCCTGAAAGAAAATGTTTTAATCCATCTTTATGATGAACACAGACTTTTTCCTTCCTCCCCCTGTGAAACCTAAAAGTTTACATTGTATCTCTAAACTATATGTTAGAAGAAGGTTGTATATATCTATAAAACTACTATTAACATTACACAGCTAGACTGAAGAATTTTTTCACTACATTTTCAGATTCTTACTCTATGAATTATATTACTATACAGAAATTTTGTTTCTGAAGGTCATAGATAAGTAAGAAATGTGGAAGTAAAGCTTAAAATGAAACATCTTCTACTGCATTACAGTCTACCATTAAATCAGAAACTAAATGAGGATCCTGAGACTGTGTCAGACACTGTTCTAAATATCTGAAATATAACAAGTACTTTATGTACTTGTAGGTTCTGGATTTAATCTGCATTTTACAGATAAGGCAATAGAGCTAGAGAGACTGAGCAGCTCATTCACAGTCACAAGTGGTTTTGTTGCATCTATACTGTCACTGTTCAATAAAAACAGGTTATAAGCTACAAAAATTAATTTGAAATTTTCGAGAAGTCACATTAATTTTTTCATTTATTACATGAAAATTGCCTCTAAATTCAATAAGCATTATCTTTCAAGTTTCTCCAAGCATGTGAAAAATTTAGAAGTATTAAGAATAAACTATGACAAAAATTGAATAAAAGAAGTGCTTCGACATAAAATTCTCAAAAGTTCAATGAACAAAATTTATAAAATATACTTCTATTTTTGGCTTGGCTGTCAAAATATGTCAGTAATATTTTGAAAATGCATTTTCCCAATATTTCCTTTGATGAATTATATACTTAATATAACATGTATAATAGTACATTGAATTAATTATACTTTCACCTTTTTTTGTGAAAACAGAGTACAGAGGGGTTACAATTACATGGGCAAGATAATGAGTGCATTTCTTCTCAAGCATTTTTGCCTCTTCCTTCGTTTTCCCTTCCCATCCCTTCCCATCTCCCCCTCACCTTCCCCCCCTCCAACCAATCCCCACGACTTGTACATCTCATTGTTGCAATGGGTCCACCTGTATCCCTATTTAAATGATTTGTTTTTGCCCTTCCCCTCCACAAATTATACCAACATTAAATACAGTGAAAGCAAGGGTTATACCATGGGGGAGAGATGTATAAAGCAACAAAGAAATCATCGTATAAATGTGTTAGAAACAATGAAAGAAAAAACATTTGAATACTTATCTTGGGGTTTATTTCACCTAACATCACCTTATCTGACCTTTTCTGCTTGTCTCAGACATATACTAGTTCTTGTAAGTAAGGGAAACCATGGACCCGTGTTTCTTTGGGCCTGGCTTACTTCACTTAATATGATTTTTTCCATTTCCTAACAAATGGGGCAATGTCATTCTTTCTGATGGAGGCATAGAATTCCATTGTGTATATATACTGCATTTTCTCGATCCATTCATCTACTGAGGGGCATCTGGGTTGGTTCCATATCTTAGCTATGGTAAATAAGTCTGCAATAAACATAGTCATGCTGGTAGCTTTAGTATGGTCTTGTTTGTGATCATTTGGGTAAATGCCCAAAAGTGGGATTGCCGGGTCATAAGGGAGTTCTATGTGGAGTCTTTTGTGGAACCTCCATACTACTTTCCAAAGTGGTTGAACAAGTTTACATTCCCACCAGCAGTGCAGTAAGGTTCCCTTCTGTCCACATCCTCTCCTGCATCTATTGTTATTAGAGTTCTTGATTTTAGCCATTCTAACTGAAGTGAGATGGTATCTCAATGTTGTTTTGATTTGCATTTCTTTTATGGCTAGGGATGTTGAACATTTCTTCATGTGTTTATTGGCCATCCTTCTTTCTTCTTCAGAGAAGTTTCTCTTTAAGTCTTTAGCCCACTTATTTATTGGGCAGTTGTTTCTTTGAGGATTTGTTGTTGGGGGATTTAATTTTTTGAATTCCAAGTATATTTTAGATATGAGACCCTTGTCCGTTGTATGGCTAGATATTCTCCCAATTCATGGGCTTTCTATTGATCTTGCTAGCTATGCCCTTTGCCATGCAGAAGCTCTGCAACTTCATGCAATCCCATTTGTCCAACCTTTCTTTGTGTTTCTGGGTCTCTATTAAGAAAATTTCCACTTGAGCCAAGGAGGCCTAGGGTTTCTCCTATTCCATCCTTTAAGGTTTTCAGAGTGTATGCTTTGACTCTGAGATCTTTGATCCATTTGGAGTTGATTCTGGTGCAGGGTGATATATAAGGATCTAGCTTTAGTTTTCTACAAGTAGTTAACCAATTTTGCCAGCACCAATTACTTAAGAGGCTTTCTTCCATTCTATTTTTTTAGCTCTCTATGGAAGATTAGACAGCTATAGGTCTGTAGGTTCATTTCTGGGTTTTCAATTCTAGTCCATTGGTCCTGAGGTCTGTTCTTGTGCCAGTACCAAGCTGTTTTGATTACTATGGCTTTAGAATTTGAAATTTGGTATTGATATTCCTCCAGCAGTGTTCTTTCTGTTGGGGATCGTTTTTGCTATTCGGGGTCTTTTATTGTTCCATATGAATTTTTGGATTGTCTCTTCTATTTCCTTGAAGAATGAGGTTGGAATTTTAATAGGTATCACATTGAATTTGTAGATAGCCTTGGGAAGTATTGCCATTTTCACGATGTTGATCTTTCCAATCCAGGAGCATGGGAGTTTTTGCCACTTTCTAAGTTCTGTTTTGACTTCCTTTTTCAAGTTTTTAAAGTTTTCATCATAGAGGTCCTTCACTTCTTTGGTTAAGTTAATTCCTAGGTATTTTATTTTTTGTGGGACTATTACGGATGGAGTTGCTTTCCTAATTTTAGCCACACTTTTCTCATTTGTTGGCATACAGAAAAGCCACTGATTTGGGAGGGGGGGTAAATTTTATACCCTGCTACTTTGCCAAAGTTTTGAATCAGCTTGAGTAATTTAGGAGTGGAGTCTGTGGATTCTTTAAATACAAGATCATGTCATCTGCAAAGAGGGAGGGTTTTACTTCATCTTTCCCTATTTGGATCCCCTTTATGTTTGGGGGATCCAGTCGTGGGGCCTGAACTCTAGGCCTGGGCGCTGTCCCTCAGCTCTTCAGCTCAAGGCTAGTGCTCTACCACTTGAGCCACAGCACCACTTCCAGCTTTTTTCTTTTTGCTTATGTGGTGCTGAGGAATCAAACCCAGGGCCTCATGCATGCAAGCTCTCTACCACTGAGCCACCTTCCCAGCCCTGGATCCCCTTTATGTTTGTATCTTGTCTTATTGCTGTAGCTAGGCATTCTTTTACTAGATTGAAGAGAAGTGGAGAGAGTGGACATTCTTGTCTTGTTCCTGAGTTAAGAGGACATGGCTTTAGTTTTTCACCATTAAGTATAATACTGGCTGTAGGTTTGTCATATTCAGCCTTTATTATATTGAGGAATGATCCATGGATTCCTAATTTTTCCAAAACCTTCATCATAAAAGGGTGTTAGATCTTGTCAAATGCTTTTTCTGCATCTATTGAGATAACCATGTGGTTCTTATCCTTGCTCTTGTTGAGGTGATGAATTATATTAATTGATTTGCATATATTGAACCAGCTTTGCATTCCTGAAATGAATCCTGTTTGATCATGGTGTATGATTTTTTGGATGAATTGTTGAAGTCAATTGGCCAAAATTTTGTTTGAAGTTTTGCATCAATGTTCATCAAAGAAATGGGTCTATAGTTCTCTTTCTTTGATGAGTCCCTGCCTGGTTTGGGGATGAGCGTTATGATGGCTTCATAGAATGTGTTCGGTAGTGAACTTTCTCTTTCAATTTCATTGAAGAGTTGGAGGAGTATTGGTGTGAGCTCTGCTTTGAAGGGCTTGTAGAATTCTTCTGTAAAACCATCTGGTCCTGGAATTTTCTTAGCTGGAAGGTCTCTTATTGCTGTTTCTATTTCAGTGCTTGATATGGGCTTGTTAAGATGGTTTAACTCATCTTGGTTTAGTTTTCGCATGTCAATATTTGCTAGGAAAAGGTCCATTCTGCCAAGTTCTCAAACTTATTAGCATAAAGTTTTGAGAAGTATTCCCTTATAATGTTCTGAATCTTGGTTGTTTCTCTGGTGATGTTTCCATTCTCATCTCTGAGTTTATTTATTTGGGTGTGTTCTCTTCTTTTTCTGATAAGATTTGCTTATGGTTTGTCAATTTTGTTAATTTTTTCAAAGAACCAACTCTTTGTTTTGTTGATTCTTTCTATAGTTTTTTGGATTCTAATTCATTTAATTCTGATTTAATTTTGATTATTTCTTTCCGTCTACTGGATTGGGGTTTATCTTGCTGCTCTTTTTCAAGGAGGTTCAGATGTCTCATTAAATTGTTGGTTTCAAATCTCTCCCATTTGTTGATGTAGGAACACAGAGCTATGAACTTGCCACTGAGTACTGCCTTTGCTGTGGCCCAGAGAAGCTGGTAATTTGTGTGCTCATTTTTGTTGAATATCATGAACATTTGAATTTCCTTTCTAATCTCTTCCATGACCCACTCGTGATTCAGCAGTGTGTTGTTCAGCCTCCATGTGTTACCGGACTTTCTTTGGTGGCTTTTGGTGTTGAGTTCTAATTTTATTCCCTTGTGGTCTGAAAGAACGCAAGGTATAACTTCAATGTTTCTGAATTTGGAAGTTTGCTTTGTGGCCTAAAATGTGGCCTATTTGTGCTGGTATATTCTGATGCTGCTGGGTGAAATATTCGGTAGATGTCTATTAAATCTAGTTGATCTATGCAGTTGTTTAGATCTGTGATTTCTCTGTTGAGTTTTTGCCCAGTTGATCTATCTAGTGGGGAAAGTGGTGTGTTAAAATCCCCAACAAATAATGTCTTTGGATCTATATGGGATTTGAGGGAAAGTAGTGTTTCTTGGATAAATTTTGGTGCTCCGTTGTTTGGCAAATAGATATTTAGCATTGTAATATCCTCCTGAAGGAGAGATCCCTTAATTAGTATGTAGCAACCTTCTTTATCTCTTATCACGAATTTTAATTTGAAGTCTATTTTATCTGATTTTAAGCTTGCAACTCCCGCCTGTTTATAGGGGCCATTTGCTTGGTAGATTTTGTTCCAGCCTTTCACATTGAAAATGTGTTTGTTTTTATGGGCAAGATGTGACTCCTGAAGGCAGCAGATAGAAGGATCTTGCTTTTTAATGCAACTAGACAGTCTATGTTGCTTAATTGGAGAGTTAAGTCTGTTAATGTTGAGAGATAGGACTGAGAGGTATTTGGGAGTTCCTTGCATTTTATCCACCTTCTTGGGGGCTGCAAAAACTGGGTTCTTCCTATGGCTCTTGGATTCTCAGTTTGGGTGTGGTTTCTTGGCCTTTATTGTGTTCTTGTTGGTTTTCTATGTGTAGGACATCTTTAAGAATCCTTTGTAGGACTGGTTTGGTGGAGATATATTGTTTCAATTTTTCTTTGCTATGGAAGGTTTTTATTTGGCCTTCAGTTATGAAGGAGAGTTTAGCTGGGTACAGTATTTGTGGTTGATAGTTGTTTGTCTTTAGGGCATGGCATACATCATTCCAGGCTCTTCTTGCTTTGATTGTCTCTGCTGAGAAATCTGAGGTGATTCTAATTGGTTTCCCTTTATAGGTGATTAATCTTTTCTCCTTGACAGCTTTAAGGATCTTTTCCTTGGTCTGAATTGATCCTGTGTGAATTATAATGTGACGGTGGGATGTCTATTCTGGTCTGGTCTATTTGGAGTTCTAAAAGCTTCTTGTATCTGAATAGGCCTATCTTTTTGCATGTTTGGGAAGTTCTCTGCTAGGATCCTGTTAAACCAATTTCCTAGACCATTAACTTCTGTCTCTAGGTGTTCCTCTACACCTATTATCCTCAGATTAGGCCTTCTGATGGTGTCTTCCAAATGTTGAATAGATCTATCTTATTTCTTGGATTTGTTTTGGATAGTTGTATGTTCTTTCTCTATAATATCTAGGCTGTCTTCAAGCTGGGAGATTCGATATTCTGCATGGTCTAACCTAATGTCAAGACTACCTACTTTGTTTTGTATTTCTTTCCTTCTAATTGGTCAGCTTTAATGGCTTCAAATTCTTTGTTGGAGCTTTGTTTTAGATCTTGTATGAACTTCTTTACTTCCTTAATTTGACTTTCAGTATTTATTCTCAAATTACTTAGTTGATTGGTTATGGTTTCCTTGGACTGCCATTCCTTCTGTTGGGCTCCATTCAGCATTGCCTTTGTGGTCTCCCAGACTTCTTTCAGCTGTCTGTTTATGGATTCCATGAATGCCTCTATTGATCTTTGTCTATTCTCATCCCAATCTCGCAATTCCTGTATTACTCTTTGATTAGCTTCCTCATGTTCATGCAATTCCTGCAGTTATCTTTAGCTGTTCTCAACCTGCTCATGCAATTCCTTTCTTTCTCTTTGAGTGTTCTCAACCTGCTCATGCAATTCTTTGGTCAATCTTTGAGTGGCTTCCTCGTGCTCATGTGATTCCTGTATTGATCTTTGGTTTGCCTCCTATCTCTCCCTATCACGCTCACACTGAGTCCTTTGCAGGTTTTCAATCTTTTCATTCACCATGTTTCCCAGTAGTGTTTGTAGAGCTTTTGGGAGCTCTCCACTGTTCTGTCACCTGATTATCATGAGTGAAAGTTGAGATACCTGGATTTGCCATTTTTCTTGTTTTTTTTCTGGCTTGTTCTTCCCATTTGGTACGAAAGTAACACCAACCCAGCAATCTCACTTTTGGGCATTTACCCAAATGTTTACAAACAAGACCACACTAAAGCTACCAGCACAACTATGTTTATTGCAGCATTACTTACCATAGCTAAGATATGGAACCAACCCAGATGCCCTTCAGTAGATGAATGGATCAAGAAAATGTGGTATATATACACAATGGAATTCTATGCCTCCATCAGAAAGAATGACAGTTCCTCATTTGTTAGGAAATGGAAAGGCTTGGAAAAAATTATATATATTTTTTTTTTAATTTTATTTTATTTTATTTGAGAACATACTGTACAGAGGGGTTACAATTACATGGGCAGGATAATGCATACATTTCTTACCAAGCATTACAGCCTCCTCCTTTGTTTACCCTTCACCTCCCTTCCCAGCCTCCCCCCTCCCCCCCACCCAATCATCCCCTCCCTCCCCCCCCTCCGACATTGTAAAGCTGGTTTTGACATGACATTTTGTACTTCTCATTGTTGCAACAGGTCCACCTGAATCCTTAAACGACTTGTTTGTCCCCATCTCCTCCACATGTTATACTGACATCAAATATAGTGAAAGCAGGGGTTACACTGTGGGGGAGGGACATACAAAGCAACCAAGAAATTATCTTATAAATGTGTTAGAAACACATGCATGAAAGAAACAAAAACATTAAAATACATATTTGAGGGTTCGTTTTCCTAACATCACATTCTCTGACTTTTTCCACTTGACTCATACCTATACTAGATATTGCAAATAAGGGAAACCATGGGACCTATGTTTCTTTGGGCCTGGCTTACTTCACTTAATATAATTTTTTCCAAGCCTTTCCATTTCCTAACAAATGGGGCAATGTCATTCTTTCTGATGGAGGCATAGAATTCCATTGTGTATATATACCACATTTTCTTGATCCATTCATCTATTGAGGGGCATCTGGGTTGGTTCCATATCTTAGCTATGGTAAATAATGCTGCAATAAACATAGTTGTGCTGGTAGCTTTAGTGTGGTCTTTTTTGTAAACATTAGGGTAAATGCCCAAAAGTGGGATTGCTGGGTCATAGGGGAGCTCTATGTGGAGTCTTTTGAGGAACCTCCATACTACTTTCCAAAGTGGTTGAACAAGTTTACATTCCCACCAACAATGAAGTAAGGTTCCTTTCTGTCCACATCCCCTCCAGCATCTGTTGTTGTTAGAGTTCTTGATTTTTGCTGTTCTAACTGGAGTGAGGTGATATCTCAATGTTGTTTTGATTTGCATTTCTTTTATGGCTAGGGATGTTGAACATTTCTTCATGTGTCTATTGGCCATCCTTCTTTCTTCTTCAGAGAAGCTTCTCTTTAAGTCTTTCGCCCACTTACTTATTGGGCAGTTGTTTCTTTGAGGATTTGTTGTTGGGTGGTTTAATTTTTTGAGTTCCAAGTATATTTTAGATATGAGGCCCTTGTCCGTTGTATGGCTAGTAAAGATCTTCTCCCAGTCCGTGGGCTTTCTATTGATCTTGCTAGCTATGTCATTTGCCCTGCAGAAGCTCTGCAACCTTATACAATCCCATTTGTCCAACCTTTCTTTGATTTGTTGTGTTTCCGGGTCTCTATTCAGAAAATTTCGGCCTGAGCCAAGGAGACCCAGGGTTTCTCCTATTCCATCCTGTAATGTTTTCAGAGTGTCTGCTTTGAGTTCAAGGTCTTTGATCCATTTGGAGTTGATTCTGGTGCAGGGTGATATATAAGGATCTAGCTTAAGTTTTCTACATGTAGTTAACCAGTTTTGCCAGCACCATTTACTGAAGAGGCTGTCTGTCTTCCATTCTATTGTTTTAGCTCCCTTATCGAAGATTAGATGGCTATAGGTCTGTAGGTTCATTTCTGGGTTTTCAATTCTATTCCATTGGTCCTGAGGTCTGTTCTTATGCCAATACCAAGCTGTTTTGATTACTATGGCTTTATAGTAGAGTTTGAAATTTGGTATTGATATTCCTCCAGCAGTGTTCTTTCCGTTGAGGAGCGTTTTTGCTATTCGGGGTCTTTTATTGTTCCATATGAATTTTTGGATTGCCTCTTCTATTTCCTTGAAGAATGAGGGTGGAATTTTGATAGGTATTGCGTTGAATTTGTAGATAGCCTTGGGAAGTATTGCCATTTTCACGATGTTAATCTTTCCAATCCAGGAGCATGGGAGGTTTTGCCATTTTTTAAGTTCTGTGTTGATTTCCTTTTTCAAGATTTTAAAGTTTTCATCATAGAGGTCCTTCACTTCTTTAGTTAAGTTAATTCCTAGGTATTTTATTTTTTGTGGGGCTATTACAAATGGAGTTGCTTTCCTAATTTCAGCCACACTTTTCTCATTGTTGGCATACAGAAAAGCCATTGATTTTTGGGGGTTAATTTTATAACCTGCTACTTTGCCAAAGTTTTGAATCAGCTTGAGTAATTTGGGAGTGGAGTCTATGGGATTCTTTAAATACAAGATCATGTCATCTGCAAAGAGGGAAAGTTTTATTTCTTCTTTCCCTATTTGGATCCCCTTTATGTCTGCATCTTGTCTTATTGCTGTAGCTAGGCATTCTAATACTAGATTGAAGAGAAGTGGAGAGAGTGGGCATCCTTGTCTTGTTCCTGAGTTAAGAGGAAATGGCTTTAATTTTTCACCATTGAGTATAATGCTGGCTGTAGGTTTGTCATATACAGCCTTTATTGTATTGAGGAATGTTCCATGGATTCCTAATTTTTCCAAAACCTTCATCATAAAGGGGTGTTGGATCTTGTCGAATGCTTTTTCTGCGTCTATTGAGATAACCATGTGGTTCTTATTCTTGCTCCTGTTGATGTGATGAATAATATTAATTGATTTGCGTATATTGAACCAGCTTTGCATCCCTGAAATGAATCCTGTTTGATCATGGTGTATGATTTTTTGGATGAATTGTTGAAGTCGGTTGGCCAAAATTTTGTTGAGAAGTTTTGCATCAATGTTCATCAAAGAAATGGGTCTATAGTTCTCTTTCTTTGATGAGTCCCTGCCTGGTTTTGGGATGAGGGTTATGATGGCTTCATAGAATGTGTTCGGTAGTGAGCTTTCTCTTTCAATTTCATTGAAGAGTTGGAGGAGAATTGGTGTGAGCTCTGCTTTGAAGGCCTTGTAAAATTCCGCTGTAAAACCATCTGGTCCTGGACTTTTCTTAGCTGGGAGGTCTCTTATTGCTGTTTCTATTTCAATGCTTGATATGGGCCTGTTAAGACAGTTTAACTCATCTTGGTTTAGTTTTGGCATGTCAATATTTGCTAGGAAGAGGTCCATTTCTGTCAAGTTCTCAAACTTATTAGCATAAAGTTTTGAGAAGTATTCCCTTATAATGTTCTGAATCTTGGTTGTTTCCGTGGTGATGTTTCCATTCTCATCTCTGAGTTTATTAATTTGGGTGTGTTCTCTTCTTTTTCTGATAAGATTTGCTAAGGGTCTGTCAATTTTGTTAAGTTTTTCGAAGAACCAACTCTTTGTTTTGTTGATTCTTTCTATAGTTTTTTTGGATTCTAATTCATTTAATTCTGATTTAATTTTGATTATTTCTTTCCGTCTACTGGATTGGGGTTTATCTTGCTGCTCTTTTTCAAGGAGGTTTACATGTGTCATTAAATTGTTAGTTTCAGATCTCTCCAATTTGTTGATGTAGGAGCTCAGAGCTATAAACTTGCCTCTGAGTACTGCCTTTGCTGTGTCCCAGAGGAGCTGGTATTTTGTGTGTTCATTTTTGTTGAATAGCATGAACATTTGAATTTCCTTTCTAATCTCTTCCATGACCCACTCATGATTTAGCAGTGTGTTGTTCAGCCTCCATGTGATACTGGACTTTCTTTGGTGGCTTTTGGTGTTGAGTTCTAATTTTATTCCCTTGTGGTCAGAGAGAATGCAAGGTATAACTTCAATGTTTCTGAATTTAGACAAGTTTGCTTTGTGGCCTAAAATGTGGTCTATTTTAGAAAACGTTCCATGTGCTGCTGAGAAAAACGTGTATTCTGATGCTGCTGGGTGAAATGTTCGGTAGATGTCTGTTAAGTCTAGTTGATCTATGCAGCTGTTTAGATCTGCGGTTTCTCTGTTGAGTTTTTGCCGAGTTGATCTATCTAGTGGGGAGAGTGGTGTGTTAAAATCCCCAACAATTAATGTCTTTGCATCTACATGGGATTTGAGGGAAAGTAGTGTTTCTTTGATAAATTTGGGTGCTCCATTGTTTGGCGAATAGATATTTAGAATTGTAATATCCTCCTGAAGGAGAGATCCTTTAATTAGTATGTAGCGACCTTCTTTATCTCTTTTCACGAATTTTAATTTGAAGTCTATTTTATCTGATATTAGGATTGCAACTCCCGCCTGTTTATGCGGTCCGTTTGCTTGGTAGATTTTGTTCCAGCCTTTAACATTGAAAATGTGTTTGTTTTTACGGGCAAGATGTGACTCCTGCAGGCAGCAGATAGAAGGGTCTTGTTTTTTAATCCAACTAGACAGTCTATGTCGCTTAATTGGAGAATTCAGTCCGTTAACATTAAGAGATAGGACTGAGAGGTATTTGGGAGTTCCTGCCATGTTATCTACCTTCTTGGGGGCTGCGAAAACTGGGTTCTTCCTATGGTTCTTGGATTCTCAGTTTGGGTGCAGTTTCTTGGCCTTTATTGCGGTCTTGTTGGTTTTCTATGTGTAGGACATCTTTAAGAATCTTTTGTAGGGCTGGTTTGGTGGAGATGTATTGTTTCAATTTTTCTTTGCTATGGAAGGTTTTTATTTGGCCTTCAGTTATGAAGGAGAGTTTAGCTGGGTACAGTATTCTTGGTTGATAGTTGTTTGTTTTTAGGGCATGGCATACATCATTCCAGGCTCTTCTTGCTTTGATTGTCTCTGCTGAGAAATCTGAGGTGATTCTAATTGGTTTCCCTTTATAAGTGATTACCCTTTTCTCTCTGACAGCTTTAAGGATCTTTTCCTTGTTCTGAGTTGATCCTGTGTGGATTATAATGTGGCGGTGGGATGTCCTATTCTGGTCTGGTCTATTTGGGGTTCTAAAGGCTTCTTGTATCTGGACAGGCCTATCTTTTTGCATGTTTGGGAAGTTCTCTGCTAGGATCCTGTTAAACAAATTTCCTAGACCATTAACTTCTGTTTCTAGGTGCTCCTCTACACCCATTATCCTTAGATTAGGCCTTCTGATGGTGTCTTCCAGGTGTTGGATAGATCTATCATATTTCTTGGACTTGTCTTGGATGGTTGTATGTTCTTTCTCTATAATATCTAGGCTGTCTTCAATCCCTGAGATTCGATCTTCTGCATGGTCTAACCTGCTGTCAAGACTCTCTACTTTGTTTTTTATCTCTTTTCCTTCTAGTTGGTCAGCTTTGATGGCTTCAAGTTCTTTGTTGAAGCTCTGTTTTAGGTCTTGTATGAATTTCTTTACTTCCTTAATTTGGTGTTCAGTGTTTGTCCTCAAATCGCTTAGTTGATTGGTTATGGTTTCTTTGGACTCCCATTCCTTCTGTTGGGTTCCATTCAGCATTCCCTTTGTGGTCTCCCTGACTTCCTTCAGCTCTTTGTTAATGGATTCCATGAATGCCTTTAGTGATCTTTGTGTGTTCTCTACCTGGTCTCTCAATTCCTGTATTACTCTTTGATTAGCTTCCTCCCGTTCGTGGGATTCCTGCAGATCTCTTTGAGTGTTCTCAGCCTGCTCACGCCATTCCTCCCTTTCTCTTTGAGTATTCGCAAGTTGTTCACGCAAATCCTGTATCAGTTTTTGAGTAGCTTCCTCACGCTTATGATATTCCTGTATAAACTTCTGGGATGCCTCCTCTCTCTCCCTATCACGCTCATACAGAGTCTTTTGTACGTTGTCAAACTTTTCATTTATCATGTTTGCCACCAGTGTTTGTAGAGCTGTTTGGGAACTCTCCTCTGGATTATTCATTATCTGTTCTAACCCCTGATTATCAAGATTGGGAATTGAGATACCCGAATTTGCCATTTTTCTTGTGTTTTTCCGGCTTACTCTGCCCATTTGAGATGAAGATAGCACCAGTTTTGTGCTAGAACACTATCTTAAGGCAACCATCAACCAAAGTTTGCATTTGTACAGTCAATAGTCTACAGATACAATCTAGTTCAACGGATACATCTATTCGACATCAAACAACTATATGTTAAAGGGCTTCAAACCGCAGAGAAGAATTTGGAAAACCAGAAATTATTAGGGTTAGGGAGAGATGTGGGTAAAAAATAGGAATAGATTGGTGTGGGGAGGCACAGGGAGAGTTAACTATGTCCTAATCACAATGCAGGAAATAGGTTGGGTAGGATGCAAGTAGAGAGAGAGAGAAAAAGAAGAAAGGGAAAGGGGAATGAAAAGAGACCAGAAAAAAAAGAAACGTAAAAATTAATGTTATTTTAGAGATTAAAGGACCATCTATTTATAGAGGAATATGAATATGTTGAGAGAAAGGGAGGGACATACAGGAGATGTGAAAAACTTTAAAAAAATGCTTAAAATATTATATAGGTATAAAGAGGTAGTACTGCTATTAATGAATTTAAGTCTCAGAGGTTTTGAATTGAGTAATAAGTTTGTGGATTAAGTGTGTACACAATGGGGGATAGGGTCTACTGGTTAACTACGGGTTTATCTGAGGATGTGCAGGACAAGAGTTAAGTCATATAAAGAAGAACAAAGAGGAAAAGATGGAAAGGATAGGAGAGTGAGAAGAAAATATCAGAAATTCAGTAGAGCTAGACAAAAAACAAAAAGATAATTAAGAATGAAAGAAAAAGAGAAAGAAGACAAGAAAAGAAAGGAAAACACACATTCACGTATTCCTAAAATAAAAATTATAAGAGGAGAAAGAAAAAAAAAAGTTAATGGAAAACAATTATTTTTTCAGAAGAGGCAAAAATTAAAGATTAATAAAAGTTTTAGAAAAGCAAAAAAAAATTTTTTATATATATAAGGTAACATAAGACGAAAAAAAAAAAAAAACAAAAAAAGAAAAAAAAGAAGAAGAAGAAAAAAAAAAGTTCTTTGATTTTTTTTTTTTTTTTTTGGGAGGGGTGGGAAGAGTCCTGTATCTCCCTTTTGTCTGTAACCAGAGTCTGGTTGGAGTCTCTAGTCAGCTTGAGGTCCTGTGGCTTGATTGGTTTCTTAAGTCAGTTTGTTGGAACAGGCAGAAAAATGCTCTGCTTTACCCAAGATTTTGAGATCCCCCTCCCAGGTTAGTTTACTGGGAGGGTGATCTGCTTTGAGAATCACAAAAGAGGGGGGATGCAGTGATGAGGCTAGGTTCTGGGTAGAGTTGAGGCCTTTCTACAAACAGTAGCTTTTCCCTGGGGCTATTTTGTGAAAAAAACTCACAGCACCCAGCCTGGAGCCATTCTCAGGGTTTCTGTTTTTCAATTGATTGTGGTGGCTGCTAGAGGGAGGGGCAGCCTCTGGCTCTGGTTACCCGGTGAGGAGAGCCACTCCAATGGCTGGCGCCTGAGCTGGGTGACTTTTCCCTGGATGGAACTGAGTCTGTGAGGTCACTTCGCCGTTAAGTTCTTGTGACCTGCTAAATGACTCGTTTTATTCCAAGGCCTGAGCTGGAGCTAGCCGCTCCTCCGAACTTTGTCGGTATCCAAGATGGAGATCACCGGTGCTGGGGGGGAGGGGTGGCCTTCCCTCCTCTGCTCCCAGAGAAGGAGTGAGGAAGTGGGGCTTCTACTCACGCCGAGTCTTGGATCCTGGGTCGTCTCTGGTCTGCAAAGTGCAGGATGAAGTTGTCCGCTCCTTGTCGGTTCTTGCTGGTGTTGAGTAGAATCCGCTGGCCCGCTGCGTCTGGCTCCTTGGTCCCGGACTCTCTGTGTGAGCGCTCAGGTATGGCCGCGGCTGCGGTCGCCGCTGCGACCCTGCCGCCGCAGCAGCAGCTGCTGGCAGGCGCTCAGATGTGTCTGCTTGGCTTCCCCTCTCTTGGCTAACTCTCGGTCCTGTGATGGCACACTTGGTGTGATTCTCTGGCTTGGGACTGTTCACTGGAACTCTGAAACTGTTTTCTATGCAAGAGCTTGTTCAGATTCCAGCTTCTCCTCCATCTTCCCGGAACCCAGATGGAAAAAATTATATTAAGTGAAGTAAGCCAAGCCCAAAGAAACAAAGGTCCCATGGTTTCCCTTATTTGCAATATCTAGTATATGTATGAGTCAAGCAGGAAAGGTCAGATAATGTGATGTTAGGAAAATGAACCCTTAGATAAGTATTTAAATGTTTTTTTTCTTTCATGCATTTGTTTCTAACTCATTTATAAGATTATTTCTTTGTAGCTTTGTATGGCCCTTCCCCACAGTATAACCCCTGCTTTCACTATATTTGATGTCGATATAATTTGTGGAGGAGATGGGGAAAAAACAAGTCATTTAAGGATACAGGTGGACTCGATGCAACTAGGAGAAGTACAAGTTGTCATGTGAAAAACGAACTTTACAACTTTGGTGGGAGGGAAGGGGGGGTTGGGGGGAGGGGCAGGGGAAAGCTGAGAAGGGATGTGAAGGGTAAACAAAGGAGGAGGCTGCAATGCTTGATAAGAAATGTACTCATTATCTTGCCCATGTAATTGTAACCCCTCTGTACAGTATGTTCACAAAAAATTAAAATTAAATAAAAAAAAGATAGAAACCCTTTTAAAATGTGAAAAAAAGAAAGTAACACCAATTTTGTGCTAGAACACTATTTTAAGGCAAGCATCAACCAATGTCCTGTAGTTGCACAGCCAAAAGGCTGCAGATACAATCTAATCATCATCCAACAACTATGTATTAATGGGCTAAAAACAGCAAAGAAGAATTTGGCAAACCAGAAATTATTAGGTTTAGGGAGAAATGTGGGAAAAATAGGATTAGAGGGATAATTAGAGGGGTAAAAGGAGAGTGAAATTAACCAAGTCCTAATCTCAAAGAGGGAAATGGATTGGACAGAATGATAGGAGAGAGAAAAAAAGAGACAAGGAAGAATGGAAAAACAAAAATTTAAGTTTAAAAAGTGAAGCTTAAAAATTATCTAATTTTACAGGTGAAATTGAGAGAAGAAAGGGATAGGATGAGAGGAGGGGAGGGATCGAAAGGAGACATGAAAAACTAAGAAATAAAAATTCTTAAAAAATTATATAGTTATAAAGAGATAATGCTTCTATTAAGGAATTTAAGCCCAAGAGGTTTTGAATTGAGTAACGAATTTCTGGATTAAGTGTGTACACAATGGGGGGTAAGGTCTAATATTCGACAATGGGTATATATCTGAGGATGAGCAGAACAGAAATTAAGTTACGTAAAAAAGAATGAAAGAAGAAAAAAATGAAAAGAATGAAAAAGAAAAAAAGGACTAAAAGGTCAGTAGAGATTTTTTAAAAAGCACACACACATATACACGTAAAATAAAAATTATGAGAGGAAAAAAAGATTAATAGAAAACAATTTTTTTAATTAAAAATTTCTTAAATAGGTACAAAAAATAGTTCTTTGGGTTTTTTTTGGGGGGGGGAGGGTGGGAAATCTTGTATCTCCCTTGTGTCCATAACCAGTCTCTGGTCTGTTTGTGGTATTTGGTTTTCCTGTGGTTTGATTGGTTTCTTAAGTCCGTTTGTTTGAGCAAGGAAATAAATGCTCTGCTTTACCTAGAATTTTTTTTTTATTTTATTTTAATTGAGAACATACTGTACAGAGGGGTTACAATTACATGGGCAGGAAAATGCATACATTTCTTACCAAGCATTGCAGCCTCCTCTTTTGTTTACCCTTCACCTCCCTTCCCAGCCTCCCCCCTCCCTCCCACCCAATCATACCCCCCCTCCCTCCCCCCCACCGACATTGTAAAGCTGGTTTTGACATGACATTTTGTACTTCTCATTGTTGCAACAGGTCCACCTGAATCCTTAAACGACTTGTTTGTCCCCGTCTCCTCCACATGTTATACTGACATCAAATATAGTGAAAGCGGGGGTTACACTGTGGGGGAGGGACATACAAAGCAACAAAGAAATAATCTTATAAATGCGTTAGAAACACATGCATAAATGAAACAAAAACATTAAAATACATATTTGAGGGTTCGTTTTCCTAACATCACATTCTCTGACTTTTTCCGCTTGACTCATACCTATACTAGATATTGCAAATAAGGGAAATCATGGGACCTATGTTTCTTTGGGCCTGGCTTACTTCACTTAATATAATTTTTTCCAAGCCTTTCCATTTCCTAACAAATGGGGCAATGTCATTCTTTCTGATGGAGGCATAGAATTCCATTGTGTATATATACCACATCTTCTTGATCCATTCATCTACTGAGGGGCATCTGGGTTGGTTCCATATCTTAGCTATGGTAAATAATGCTGCAATAAACATAGTTGTGCTGGTAGCTTTAGTGTGGCCTTGTTTGTGGTCATTTGGGTAAATGCCCAAAAGTGGGATTGCTGGGTCATTATGCTTTACCTAGAATTTTGTGATCCTTCTCCCAGGCTAGTTCAGTGGGAGGCAGATCTTTGAGTATCACAAAAGAGGAAGATGGTTGTTTCCTCTAGTTTGGAGATGCTGTGATGAGGCTAGGCTCTGGTTAGAGTGAGGCATTTGAGCAAACAGTAGCTTTTCCCTGAGGGGCTAGCTTCTGAGACACACAGAGCCCAGCTTGGAGCCATTCTCAGGGTTTATGTTTACTGAATTTCAATTGATTGTCTAGGCTGCTGTAGGGAGGGGCAGCCTCTGGCTCTGTTTACCCAGTGAAGAAAGTCACTTGTCTGGGGGTAGAGCTGCCGCTGCCTGGGCTGGGTGACTTTCCCCTGGGTGGGCTGAGCCTGGCAGGTCAGGTCGGGTTCCTGTGACCTGCTAAATGACTCTTTTCCAAAGCCTGAGTTGGAGCTAGCTGCTCAGCCAGACCTTTGTCAGTATCAAAGATGGAGATCTCCTGTGGTGGTGGGAGGGAGAGGTGGCCTTTCCTCCTCTGCTCCCTGAGAAGGAGTGAGGATGTCAGGCTTCTACTCACTGGAGTCTTGGTTCCTGGATCATTTCTGGTCTGCGAACTGCAGGATGAAGATATCTGCTCCTTGTCAGTTCTTGCTGCTGTTGAGTAGAATCTGCTCGCCCGCTGCACCTGGCACCTTTTTCCCAGACTCTCTGTGTTGCAGGTATGGCACCTACGGCCACTGCCACCGCGGCCGCAGCTGCAGCTACCGGCAAGTGCTCAGATCTGTCTCCTTGCCTGGATTTTCCCTCTCTGGCCAAACTCTCTATACTGTGATGGCACACTTGGTGTAATTCTCTGGCCTAAGACTGTTCACTGGAACACTAAAAGTGCTTTCTATGTGAGAGCTTGTTTAGCCTCTAGCTTCTCCTCTGCCATCTTCCTGGAACCTCTACTTTCATCTTTATGTTTCATCTTTAGCCATGTTATGATTATAGTTTTTTTAGAAAAAATTTAATATAGAAATTATTATGCAAAAAATAAAGTATGTTTTATAGCATTATGCTAGATACACTTCTAGCATCTGATTTTTTAACGACTTTTATTAAAAGACAAGCTTATGGGGCAAAATTTGTTTCTGCTTCTCCATCTAGGTGTTATGATAAAATGTAACTCAGAGCAGCCCTCCACGGAGCTCCCTGTCTTTTAGATAATTTACTATCTAAGGAATGGCTTATTCTTCTAACTTTTCTGGGTCAACTTCTCTTATGGCATTTCTTCCATACTGTGCTTATTTAAGCAAAATAAGTTCAGATTTGTCTAATGTATACAAAATATTTTCTGAGAGATAAAAGGATATTTTGTACAAACTCTGAAATAAAATGTAGATTAATCAACAAGCAAAATTGTCAGGCATTTATAGTCTTAAAATGTAAAACGTTTTCTTCTATACTTCAGTGATGATTAGATTAGTCATATGCCTTTGGATAATGACTATGTATATTATGAGAGACAAACAGATTGCAATTCTAGGTTAATGTGATCTTTTACACCCAATCTATATTTTAGTTTCAGACCAGAATTCTGTCAGAAATACCATTTTTAAAAAATAGACAATTCCACAGATAGCATTATTCTACAAGTTTTTATAGTATTAATATATTAGATCAATTTTCTAAGATCTATTTCATTTCTCCTTGTTCTTAATGTACTCCTTTCGTATTGTGCAATTTTGTAAAATATCTTAATGTTATCTTGGCCATTATCACTGTGGAAAGTCTATCACATTGCTCTTAGACTTGCTCTTCAGTGCCTTGACTCTTTACTGAATATTGCCAGTTGAACACAACTATAACCCCTGTGTACATCACCTTGACAAAAATTAATTTTTTTAAAAGACACTTTGTTCTATTTGTACTCAATGGCATTTCAGTGATTTAAAGGTTCTGCCATTGAATACAAGCAGAATTTCCATGTACTTGTTCTCTGACTCCCCCCCCCCCCAAACCAAATATAAGCAACTATACATTCCCAATGAGCATTTACTCCAGAGTGAATGCATTGGTAAAAATTAATTTGAGACTTTTTTTAAGTAATTAACCTACACTGACACCCCAAGTTTGTACTGACATTCACTCTCTGGGTTATGCATTCTGGGGTTTTGATTCATGTTTCATGACATAGATTCAACATTTTATATCATTCAGATTAGTTTTATGGCCTGGAGGATGTTCCAGTCTCAGTCCTAAATCCTTCTCTAACCCCTAACTCCCTCACTGTTTCTGTAGTTTTGGGTTTTCCAGAATTTCGGAAAGTTGGAATCATATGAAAACATGCATTTTTTAGAGTGCATTCCTCTCTTCCTAATATACTTTTCATGCTCTTTCATGGATGTTTATAGCTTGATAAGTTTTTTTTTCCTTAACAATGGGTAATATTTTATTGTATGCATGTACTATCCATTCACCTCTCGAAGAACTTTTGATTACTTACAAGTTTCACAGTCATGAATGAAACTATATTGAACATTTATGTGCATTAAAATTGTAAAATGTATTGATTTGTCTGCTATTTGCAGAAAATTACAGAATAGCATAAAATACTCAAAAGTAAACAAAAGCTCCCTCTAATTTCATCACTAGACCTGTGTAGCATTAATTAACATTTTTACATTTTTACATTGTTGATAGTACAATGTTCATCTCTATATAGAGATAAATGATGTGACATAATAGAAAACTTGTGTCAGAGAAAGTGGTTGTTCCTAATCTACAAAAATACCTTAATTTTTTACATTTCTCATATACATTTTGCAATTTAGTAAATCCATTCTGAATGTGGCAATTGATGCAATTTTATTATTACAAGTGTTTAGTAATTTATTTGCATTTCTGATTATTACAGTTCCATCATTGGTTCAGAAGTAAAAATGATTTAGAAGATCTCAATATATATTTGAAGACCTCAATGCTAACTCTACCAATTTGCATTTTTAGTAGAAATATTTGAAGGGATCAACCCAATCACTTTATTTAAACTATGATTTGACTATTCATCTCTCTATTCCCACTCTTTCAGTTAATGGTTAATAGCCTTATCGGAATATACTTTATATGTAATTAAATTCATCTGTTTAAGGTACACAATTTATTGAGGTAAATTTGACCAAAGCATATTATACACATGTTGCAAAGTAAAGTCCTTTTGTATCATTCATTTATGCTAATAAAAATTGTTTACAAGGAAATACATGAATCAATGAGTTTTTAAAGTTTCATTTCCCTAGGCTTTTGGCAACCTGAAATTTAAAATCACTATAATCCTAGTTCCTCAAGAGGCTGAGAACCAAAGCATTATGGTACAAGGCCATCCCAGGCAGAAAAGTCTACAAGACTCCATCCTCAATTAACTAGCAAAGCAAGCTTGAAGGTATGTCCTAAGCAGTAGGGCACCAGCTGAGCAATTGAAGCCTTGAATTCAAACCCTAGTAACAGCAAAACACCTACACACTAAACAAAAACAAGCCATTAGAATCTTAGAAAGGCCCGAGGCAAGTGCAGCACCATAGCTGAGTCATGCAGAGTTGTCATAAGGTGTCTTTTTTGATTCATTTCATATTGCCCGAAAAGTTTGTATAAGTTAATATTTATAAATAAGAATATATAGTCATAACTCCCCATACAATATACTTAATGATTGCATATTATACCTTTTAAGTCACTTGTTCACTTAAAGTTCTATAATGTTCAGTTATTTTATTAAATGAAAAGATTAGGTTAGTATAAGTATTTGAATCAGAAAGTTAAGAATTCTAAATATACATCAATTGTGTCTGAATTAAATTGTAAGTTATCACACTGATACACAGAGTTTCCATATAAGCAAATATTTTTTAAAGTAGAATGGTGAGGAAGTACTTGTTCTACTAATATTAAAACTGAAAATATGTTTTAATAAATCATAGTACACTTTTCCAAATCCAACATTTTGATGTCCAAAAACCAAAAGCTGGTTCAATAAATTATTTTAATAATAATAGAACTGGTTGTTTCAGAAATACTAGAGTAATGCTTTACACTTGACTCTAGGCCCTTAGATTTTTGTTTTTAGTTCAGAAGACTTTATTATAGAGTATTACTTTCTATTAGATAAAAGTGATGCTACATCCAGAGTTAAAGAATTACTTTGTAAATTGTTCCAGTACCAATTTCTACTTAGAAAACAGTGGATCAAATTAGATCACCAACTTTATAATACACAGCAAAAGAAGTTAGAAATAGATGAAAAAGTTACATTTCAAGTAAAGCTAGTTCATGTTTGTACATGAAACAACTTTCAGATTACAAATATAATGAAAACCCCTGATATATTAACAATGAAGCTTTCTGTGCATCGAAAAGGTGAAAAAAGGAAGAAGAGCTTAATAACAAAGCATAGGAAATAGCCAAGACTAGATTATTATCAAAATGTAAAATAAGAAATCAGTAGGAAGTCTAGTAGAACACTAACTGGGAAATGGACAAAGAATAGAAAATACTGAATATTTTATAACGACATAATTAATTTTGATTCATTCAAGTGAAAAACAAATGAAGTTTTCTATACACATAATTAGCTAAGCTTTTCCTATTATGATAATCAAGTGAAAAATGTATTGTTGAAAAAGGTATTGTCACTCTAAAACCCAGCTGAAAGTTATATGGTAATCATCTTGAATATTTAATAAACTGAGTAATCCTGTAAGGAGAACTGACATACTTCAAGTAATACCCATCAGTCAATTAGAAAATGTGTGTTTTGTGCATGTTTCTAGAGAATGATTGATAAGAGGGATGCACTTAAGTCTTAGAGTTGCCATCCTAGAACAGGCAGTCTGTTAAAGAATGGCCCTTTGTAATGTCAAAGGCTCTAATTCATTTTTGTCACATGTAACAATAAACTCTAAAGAAATAATCATTGCAGAATTACTTTTGATAGCTAAATGATAGAATCAACTTAAATGCCCAGGAATAAAGAAATGGATATATTAAAGCATTAAAAATAGTATTTGTAAAAAAATAATTTCAAAAATTTGGTTTAATCAGTGATAAGTGGGGAAAGTAGGATCCCACAGGTACAAAATAGTGTTTCACTGTTGTTGAAACTTTGTTCTATCTATGTATATGAAAAGATGGAAAAGCATGTGCCGAAGTTTTAAAGGAAGCTATTTTAATCTAATGGGATGTGATTTTATTTTGAATTAATTAAAGTTTTGTAAGAAATATATATGCAAATTGCTTACTTGCCCCCTCACATAAAAATTTAGGCTGAGTAAATGTGATGTGTCTTGGTGAAGTTTATCCATTTTCTCATCCATTGAGTTAGGAAATACAAGTAATAGCTCATAAAAGTCTTCTGAGAATTAAACAAATAAAGTAATCATTCAGTGCTTACTACAAACTTTGGCACACAACAATTACTCAGAGATTGTTAATACTGTAGTTATCTTTTAGAAATTTAGATGTGTTCCTGTACTTCACAAAATCCAGCAAGAATGGGCCTCTAATATTCTCCTTTCAGCTCTTTTTCTCCTGGGGGGGGGGGGAAATCATGTTAAGTGAAGTAAGTAAAGCACGGTGACAAAAGACTATGTTTTCTTTCCCATGTAAATGCTAGAGTGAATCTATCAATATATAAATATGCACTTTGTGGTAATAGTTAAGTATACACCAAAATGTCGGAGATGGGGAAAGAACTCAAATGATGTAATTTCTTAGCCCAAATCACAGTCCAACAAAATAAACACCAGGAATTTTGGTACTTGAAAATGGATGAATGAGGAGAGCAAGGGGGTGCTGCAGCCAGAAAATTCAGCACACGTCCTACAAAAATTAGGACAATTGAGGAAAGGAGTAAGATTGTGAGGGATGGGGGAATTGATGATCAGGAAGCATTCAGTTCCTAGGTTACTGTGTTGTATGGCAACTCCTCTGTGCAACTACTTAAAGATAAAATTTGAAAGAAAAAAAAAACCTTTAAATTTTTTTTAAAAACCCTCCTATCTGGCTTTTTTAGCTGGTCTGTTACTTGTAGTTTTGAGTGATGTGGTTACATTTTCAACCTTTCCTATCATTTTCTGGGTTTTGTTGTGAATATTTTATGAGGAAGTCAGAGACATAGGCATTTTGAACTGCCAGACTGTCCATGTTTGAAGCCCTCTAAATCAGATCAGAGTCAGGGAAAAGGCCAGTTTGGTTATCTTTGTCATCTGAAGTGATCACAATATCAAGTCTCTCTGGTCTTTTCTACTGTGTGGATCAGTCTCTCCATAATATGAAGCAGTTCCTTCAGAGTTACTTGCACTGGAAGTCACAACACTCCAACACTGGGTGGCTAAGGCACTTCTGCTGGCTGGTGCCAGGTCAGAGCTCTTGAAGAATCCTATCAGACATCTACCACATCAATCACATGGGCAGGGCCAGTCCTAGCTGCCCAATGGAAAAGCCCAGTGCAAATTTTACATGGGATTTACAAATTTCTGTTATGGGAGTTCATTTGGATTGCCTAGTAATATGGAATCCAAAAGAGATTCTTAGAGAGAAAAATATTCCTTTTTCCATGTTGGTAAATTTAAAAAAAAAAAAAAAGCTCAGTTCTTTGTATTGTACAAATCAAAATCTATTTAAATCATAAGCTCTGAAATCCATTTAAAACTTATGGTTACATTGGAAAATTATACCTCTTCTTAATTTGAATTTAATGCAAACTGATATTTAATTGTTTTGTATAACCCTGGGTAACAGATTTTTTTGAATGTTGCATAGCAAAAATCAGCAAATATGTCAGACAAAGCACAACATCACAAGGAAACGCCACAGCATATGTTGACAGCTATAAAAGAATTGCTGCTGTTTTCACCCTTCACACCAGAGTAATTTTTTCAATATTTACCTCCCATGTGTAGAGAGGGAAACATATGGGGCTTTACATAATCATAAGCATAAACAGGTGGCTACTTAGGTACATTTAATTTGCAGGCAACATCAATACCGAACAACACAATCAGCTCCACATGGCTCCCAAACTCTTTGTACTAACATTCCATTAGCAAATTAAGATCATTAAAATAGAGGGAGGGTTATATTCCTCCCTCTGATGGCTTCAACTACCTTTCAGAGTCATGAATAAAACACACTTTCAAAAATACCTCAGTATTTTGCAGTTTCTTTTGTTCATGAGAACTTCAGTAACTGTGTATAATATATACCTTGTGAATAACTACAGCCAGCACAGTATTTGCATTTAAATGTGCTTACATCTTTTCTTCTCCCTATCCAGTATCCAGTCTACTTACTATGGGCATACAATTATGGTGGTTAAATTCTAAGTCATTTATCAAAGCATGGGGTCAAACTCCTCAAAACAACCTACAGATACCTCCCTAAAGGTAGTCCACATGAAGAGGTCACCTGAGACTCATTTCCATTTTCAAACATGGTGGTAAAATTGGTGCAAATGATCATTGCTGAGAAAATTGGCTCAATTCCTGTCAGAGACTGAGCGGTAGATTACATATATTTTGTTTCCTCTATTTGCTCCAGAACTGAATATCCAGTGTTCCCTATTTGGCAGTGAAGTTCTAGTGGGATTAATCTTTCTGACCTTATAATCTTTTCTGACCTTATAAGCAATGGCTTAAGAGTGCAAGAGTGCAGGAAAATGAAGACAGAGAATTGCCAGGTTTTCTTTTTTGTGCTTTTTGAGGGGACTGTTCACTGTATTAACTAAACATGTTACATGTGTTGGCTTATTTATAACAATGATGTAAGAAGGTGATGTCATTTCTTCTACATTTTGGAACTAGCCCTGAGAATTTCAGATTTCATGTTTACATAGGCAGGAAAGGGCTGAGACCAGAATGGAAAGGAGGCCTTCAAAATGGACATACTCTTCACCACTTACTCTTCTGTTGGTGTAGTTAGAATTCCCTTATCCTGGAAATTACAATGCCCAAAGTCACCTGTGGCCCGCAGGAGTAATGCTGTGATGTTTTCAAGATCCTCCTGACAAAGCTCAGTGAGAGGCTGGGGAGGCATAGAAGGTCAGTGGAGGTTCTTTCCAGCACTGTGGTTACAATGCATCTTTGGGCCACACAAGGGACAGCACAGACTGCAGAGAGGCCAGGAGCTATCCACTTACCAAGGATGATGAGAAGACGGGGAAGATCCTCTGTCCTCATCTGTTCTGTTATTCTTGTTGCAGCTTGAGAGAAAAGGAGCTTTAACATGAGCACCTATGGTTCTACCTTTATTAATAAGCTGTGCTTACAACCAAGCTTTATTGGGCTATGTTATTTGATTTCGAGAGCTGACATTATTAATGGAGATTATTTGTTAAACATCTCAAATGTGTTATCACATTTCAAAGAGTTTATATGTCATTGAGAAAGAGGTGTTTTCTTTTGGTTATTCCATACAAGGTTGAACCAAAGAGATAAAAATAAATGACAAGACTTTATGATGTATTCTTTTTCCTCCAAGTACACACACACACACACACACACACACACACACACACACACACACACACACACACACACACACACAAACACCATTAATAGTTATTATAGACAGTTGCAATTAAATTATTAATGGAAAGACATTTGCAAATAGGAAATCTGTAGCCTGGCTCAGTCTTACCTACAAGTTAACAAACTCGTTTTTAGTTGATGGTGTTCAATAGCCCCCAATTGACTCAGAAATCTGGGTAATTTTTTCATAGCGTGGATATTATTGAATGTGCCAGCACTTTGCTGAAAGCTTTTAAGATGTTGCTTTATGGTGTTGTGTTTTATTTATGGCACTGGGCTTGAATTCATGTCTTTATGCTTGCAAGGCAGGCACTTTACCACTTGAACCACACTTCTGGCCTTTTTTCCCTAATGAATGCAAAGAAGGGTAATAGTTTTATGAACTAGAATAAACATGTTCTTCTGTCTTGTGAGTCATGTGTAATGGAGAGGCAGCTGAGCATAATGGCAAAATGTATTATACAGATGTCCAAGTTCTGATTGAACAATTTAGAGTCATAATTAGAAGACATGAAAAATTTTCATATTTCCCAGAAATAATGTTTCATTATTATGAACATACATGATGCACAAATATTAGATATGACTAATAATGATTGTAAATCACTAAGAATTGGTTGAAAATACTAATTTCTCCAAAACTAAGATTTAAGAAAAAGACCTAATAAGTTTTTTATTTTAATTAATTTTCAAAAATATAATTTCACTTTTTATAATTTTTATTTCTTAAGTGACATTCTTTATTAATACTTTCTTCTAATTTGGCATTAACATGAAACTCACCCTAGCAAGTAACAATCCAAAGTAGAAATACAAATCTATTTTCTTTAAGCTTTTAACTTACAAAGATTACATACAGGGTTATTTGAGAATAAATCTCATAATGACTCAACTCCCATAAAGTGTTTTGATATTCGTCAGAAATATAATTAAGTGATAAAGAGTATTTTTCCGGTTTTAATCCATTATATTCTCTGTGGTAAAGATGAAAAATTGGCCAGATTTTGAGCAGATCAGTCTTGGTAGTGCTTTAGTTTATCTTTAAATTTCTGCAATGTAAAATTGAACTTACAATGCATCAGCATATTCAGAAGTTTACCTTAGAGTACATAGTGGACAAAGCCTGTTTATGAGGAAGGATTGTTAGTATTGGCTGGAAGCAAGTGAGACAGTCAACTGGTTTTTCCTCCTATATCCTGTCAATTGGTATGCTAAACTATGTACTACATTATCTTTTAAGAGAAAACACACTAATTCATGCATGCATTTTTCTTTCAATAGAGATATCCAACAAGACAGCACTGAGGAGCATGAGTAACTTGGAGTAATAGTGGCTCTTAGGGTTTCAGGGTCTTTCTACTTCTATGTTAAGGCCATTATTACCTTAAGTAAATTCTATAACTCGAAATAAGAAACACTAATTAGTTCTTCTGTGGGTTATTTCACCAACATAGCTGGAATAGAAGTAAAAAAAATAGAAATAAAGTATGTGTTTCCCTGTGTATAATCAACTCTGCATAGTTCCACTACTACTTCATGTCATTGTTAGCTTGTGATGGTCTTAAGGCACTGCAATTTTTTATTATCTTTATATGCTACAAAAATAGATGCTCAATAAATGCTTGTTGGAGCAATAATAAATAATGATCAATGAATATCAAAAAAATATGTGTTTCTATATTTATGACATTTATGAATTTTCTGTTTTGTGATAATGACTGTGGGCTCTTAGAAATAAATCTATACACACTACAAATTAGATTAAATTCTTAGGCATGCCCATGCATGTGCACACACACGTATACACACACACACACACACACACACACACACACACACACGCAATACACAATACACAATACATCTGCTGCAGCAAAGACTACTTTTCCAGATTATTATTTGTAGCATTTTCCCTGATATAATACATAATACAATAAGAAATTATTTCAATGTCAATGCTTCTTTTCTTTCTTTTTGTCAAGCACATCATGTACTGGATGGACACTTTTCATTTTCTAAAGGTTTTGGGGACAGGTCTCATGTGCTGCCTTTTCCCTGTTAGGACTGGGTCACTAAAACTATATATATCTAACCATAACCCAAATTCTGTTATAAGAAAAACATACTTTAAAAACAACTGCTTAGAAGTGTTTGAACAGTAACTACAAATAAGCATAGAAAGTACTATGATCTAATAAATAAATAATTAGATATATAAATTACTTAGAGTGAATTTGTTGTGTAAACTAATAAATGATTTCTCCAAGCTATCTTATCCAAGTAAGTTTTTAAATTACACAATCTTCTTACAGCATGCTAGTAGATACTATTTTCATTAATTTGCCTTTTGTTTGAGAAAGCAATTAACTTTTCTTTTCCTTTTGTTTTCTCTGGAATTTATTAAAATCCATTCAATAAATAATTTTCTGAGAATGATGTGAAGCAGATGTGCACTGGAATGAAAAGAAAATAGTTCAACCAGGAGAAACACTTATGCATGTCACTATTAACTTGCAACTATAAAAAGCTACTTCCTTAATAATAAATGTGCATTTGATATGCAAACAGCATTAAAGAAAAATTTCTAAGAGTAAAATTAGCTAAATAGAAATTTGTGAAGTAGTGAAAAATGAAATGGAAAAATAGAAAATGAATACAAACAAGGAATGACATGCTATCAAAATTATTCAAAACAGACAACCATTTGACTGGCCATTTTTCCAAGAAGGATTATGATATTATACTATATTGTATTATTTTTGCATATGTGCACTACTGAAGAGTTTGGGGGTTTTGTTTTGTTTTGTTTTGTTGGTTTTTTTTTTTTTTTTTTTGGTCGTGGGGCTTGAACTCTGGGCCTGGGCGCTGTCCCTCAGCTCTTCAGCTCAAGGCAAGTGCTCTACAACTTGAGCCACGGCACCACTTCCTGCTGAAGAGTTTTATAATGAAAGAAATTTGGTGAATTCTGAATGACATATTGACTCTTTAAGAGTCAAAGGTCATTTGAGTTTTTAAAAAAATCTCTTCCTAACATTAAAAATGTGACCTTAACTGTTTTATTACCTTCTTTGAAATCACATGGTCGGTTGACTCAGAACTAATATCTCTCCTATTTCCAAGTATAGGCATTTTCTACTTTAAGGTATTGCTCATTTGTTGTCATTTGTGCTTCTGAGCTGATGATCGAGTAATCTACAAAGAGTATGCTGTCATTTTACCTAGAAAATAAGCCATACTAAAATCTTCAAAAAATGGAGCGTTCCTTATTAAAGCTATTCTTTATTTATTTTATGTTTATTTTATGTTTAGGTCTCTTTCAGATCATGGCTGATAAAACTCCATACCTCACTATGGAAGAAATTACAAGAACTATTCATATTGGACCTACTAGATTAGGGCATCCTTGCTTCTATTGTCAGAAGGATGTAAAACTAGATAATCTCACCATCAAGCAGGATGAGCCAATCATGCTCAGCTCAGTTGAAGAAATTGATGGAGAAATGATGGTGAATTGTGGAATAGTAAGGAATCATCAAAGTCATTCATTTACTTTGCCTTTGACACAAGAAGGAGAATTCTATGAGTGTGAAGATGAGCATATTTATACTCTAAAAGAGATTGTCGAATGGAAGATTCCCAAGAACAGAACACGAAAGGTGAAACTTACGGATTTTTCTGATAAATGGGCCTCAGCAAATCCATTTCCTAAAGACTTTTACGGCACTCTGACTCTCAAGCCTGTTTATGAAATCCATGGTGTGATGAAATGTAAGTATGCACTGGAAGTGATGGTATGAGTACTATGGGGGGAAAGGGACCAGCAAAAAGAAAGGCTTTCAGACACCAAAAAATGGAATTCTGTCTCTGTTTTATTTCTTAAGTCCTTCAGACATGGATTCCTCCACATATAACTAAACCACATGTCTGTAGTAAGGATCAAATCAAATAATATATATTATAGATTTTATGAGCTACTCCATTGTATGATACTGTAATTATCAGGTACAGGTAAATTAAAAATACTAATCATTTTTACTACTGCCATCGAAGCATGGTCAAAATGGCTTTGAAATTTTATTTTATTTTATTTTTACTGGTGGTCATTGTACCAAGATGTTTAATTGTGAATTTCCATGCATATATAGAATTTGCTTTGATCAAATTGACCCCTTCTGGTCAGAAGGAATGGCTCAAGTGGTAGAGCACCTGCCTAGCAAGCACAAGATCCTAAGCATAATGTGTAGTACTACTATATTAAAAAAAAACAAAACAACTCCACTCCACATTTTTTCTTATCCTTCCCATTTTTAAAATTATGTTTTTTTAATATTTAATATATTTTTAAAATATGTTAACATATTTTTAAAATATGTTTATACAGGGAGAGATTTTATTGCTACATCTCCACAAATGTTTGTGCCTTATTCTAACTTACCTCACCCCTCAATCATGTCTTTTTCTTCCTCTCCCCACAAAATAGCATACCAGTCCTGGGCTTGAACTCAGGGCCTGGGTGCCATCTCTGAGCCTCTTTGTGCTCAAGGCTCTCTACCACTTGAGTCACAGTGCCACTTCTGGCTTTTTGAGTCATTTGTTTGAGATAAGAATCTCATGTGGACTTTGCTGCTTATGCTGGCTTCAAACCGAGATCCTAAGATCTCAGCCTCATGAATAGCTAGGATTACAGGTGTGAGCCACCGGCTCCCTGCTCCTTGTTTCATTTTTTTTTTTTTTTTTTTTTTTATTTGAGAACATACTGTACAGAGGGGTTACAATTACATGGGCAGGATAATGCATACATTTCTTACCAAGCATTGCATCCTCCTCCTTTGTTTACCCTTCACCTCCCTTCCCAGCCTCCCCCCTCCCTCCCACCCAATCATACCCCCCCTCCCCCCCCCCCCCACCGACATTGTAAAGCTGGTTTTGACATGACATTTTGTACTTCTCATTGTTGCAACAGGTCCACCTGAATCCTTAAACGACTTGTTTGTCCCCGTCTCCTCCACATGTTATCCTTGTTTCATTTTTATAACCATAATTAAGAGTATAGAAATCATACTAGTGACTTATGACATAATATTACAAAAAATCAAAGCCACAGCAAACTTTAGAATTTTAGAACATTAGTGTTCAGCTAGCTATCCTAAAATATGCGATTGAGATGAATCAATGCTTTTTTCTCATTTTTCACCACTAACAGAATTTTCTCATTTTAAAACTTAGAACTTAAGCATATGAATAGGGTGTTTATAATAGTGAATGAATGTAGATTAGAGGTTGAATCTTTTTTCTTTTGGTCTGAGACCAGCACTAGAACTCATTATCTGATGCTTTGGCTCATTGTCTGGCACTACTCCCTGCGCCATGCCTCTGACCCCTAGAAACTGGGTCTGCCTGGATGAATAGAAGACAATTAAGGGGCAGAGGCTAAGGCTAGTGCCAGCAGGAGAATCTTGAAGAAAAGCATTTAGCAAGAGATTAGAGCTCAAATGCAGCTGCTATGAGAATAAAGAGAGGGAAAACTGAGACGAATATGAAAACATGGTACTGGACTTGATCCTAGAAGATTTTGGATCTGTTCTAAGAGATTGAAATTTGTCCTAGTCAAGAAAGATCTTTAAACTTGGAGACATAGCATAAAGTAATGCCAGTTGGACATATTGCCAACAGAGAGGTTTATGTAACAGAGATATCAATGAGAGACAGAAATGATTGGGATTAATGAATGTTTAAGTACAGTAAGCCAAATTCGGAAGTCCATTGGAAGGAAAAATAGTCAACATTATTCCTATCCTTTTCTAGCTACTTCTACTGTTGGATCGAAGTGTATGTATTAAATATAAGCGTCAGAAAAGCAAAGGCTATTAACAAAATTATTCAACGAGTCTTACATATGGTTTCTGTTAAACAAAATCCCAGAAGAAAGCCTTTGGTTGAAATAAAAGTCTTTCATAAAATTTTTTAGTTCAATTTCCAGCTGTAGCAGCTCTAAAAATTAAATTTTCATTTTTATTACTCTGCATCTTAATTTCCTAAGGATAATTTTATATGTTAGTTCTAACTGTAAAGCCATTTGGGGACAGATGCTACATGAGACCAGCTTGTATACTGACAGTATAGTATTCCATGAAATCTACCATATTGCTCCATTCAAAAAAATTGTATTGTAGGTATTTCTTCCCCTAAGTTTAAAATGTAAAATATAGTTGGTGCTTTGAGCCAGTGGTAATCTTTTTATGCTATTTTTTAAAGTAAAGGCTCAAGCATGCCTTGAATTCAAGGGATAAGGGGAAGTTACTTTCTGCAGGTCTTGGGTATCTGATGTAGCTTAAACTTTCTTGGCTGGACCAAGAAATGAAATGAAATGAATAGATGTGAGTCGGGTTAGGAAGTTTCATATAAACCTTATGGGAAGAGCAATATGAGAAGAACTATAAGAACCTATGAAATATTGATTTGCTAAAGGGAACATGGCAGATAAGAACATGAACATTCTACTCTTATTACTTATTTGTAATGTTTTTACTAGACAAGTTGGGCTTCATAAGAAAAGAAAAAAAGAGAAGAAGTAGAAATATTGAAATGAGATATCTGTTCCTGGAACTCTTTCTGAAATCCCTATTATAAGCCCAAAACCATGAGAACCTTCATCACACATCTAATAATTTGTAAAATAAATGATCTCTCTATGAAGAATAAATGTCAATGACATTCTAATACCTCTAAGTATTGGTCTCACGTAAGTCTTCTATGAAATGGTTGTGCTATTACAGGAAAATAAAAGTTCTTATTACTGTAAGAAATTGGAGGTATACTATTTGCACATGAAAAGCTGAAAGTTATTTAAATTTGCTTCATCCAAACAGAGGTCTTGACAATTGATACTTTGTAATTCATTTTATGTTTTTGTAATTCATTTTATATTAAATATATATTTATACATCAAATAAATAAATATATATATATATGCTTTGTTTCCTCCTTAACTGAACATTTCAGTATTATGCAAGTCTTTTGTGTTTGAGAAGAAAATTCCAATACTGCTCAAAATCTGGGGATACAGTCTTGGCTTATAGATATAAAACATTAATTAGTTTTATAAGCAGAGAGCTGAAATCACACATTTAAACGAGAGACTGAGAAAGTTAGATGTAAATATGGTATGGTAGAAAATAAATGAATCACAGAACAAACATCTTTAGTATCTTAAGACTCCTTTCTTTTCTTTTCTTTTTTTCTTTTTGGTCAGTTGTGGGTCTTGAACTCTGGACTTGGACTCTGTCCTTGCTCTCTTCAGCTCAAGGCTAGCGCTCTACCGCTTGAGCCACAGCGCTACTTCTGGTTTTCTAGTGGTTTATTGGAGATAAGAGTCTCACAGACTTTCCTGCCCAGGCTGGATTTGAACTGTGATCTTCAGATCTCAGCCTCCTGAATAGCTAGGATTATAGGCATGAGCCACCGGTGCCCAGCTAAGACTTCTTTCTTTAAAAACAGTTTTCAACCTTAATCAAAATTAAAAGGTCAAACTGTAGTATGGAGAGGCATAACAAAGTTATCACCAAACCTTGTGCCCTGCCTACTTACAGTTTTCCTCACCTTCTGATACTCTGAACAGATTCCTTTCAATATTTTCCTACTTTTTTGATATCTGTGTTCAATCTCAAAAGAATGGAAACATTACTGTCTTTGAAGAAAGAAGTCTCTCTCTCTCTCTCTCTCTCTCTCTCTCTGTCCGGTCGTGGGGCCTGAACTCTGGGCCTGGGCGCTGTCCCTCAGCTCTTCAGCTCAAGGCTAGCACGCTACCACTTGAGCCACAGTGCCACTTCCTGCTTTTTTTTTTTCCTGCTTATGTGGTGCTGAGGAATCGAACCCAGGGTCTCAAGCATGTAAGGCAAGTGCTCTACCACTGAGCTACCTTCTCAGCCCCATAGATAGTACTAACTTTCACATATATCCCTGACAGTGTGATTCTCTTAGATTCCTACTTTCCATTCCTGTTGTCTCCATGGATGGTAGGTTGTGGTTAAGCATTAGCATTTTCATTACTGTGTTGGTTCATTGCTGAACCAAGCCATGAGTAATACAATATCTCTAACTGCTCTCTGTCATGATGGCCTTGTTTTCTCTACTTCCATTTCTACAGTTGTCTCCTAAATCTCCAATATCTTTGTGAAAAAAGCCACTCTGCAATTTTACAAATTCCAACTTATCAGTAAATCATTTCTTTTCTTTTCTTTTTTCCTTTGAAGGACAGTCCTCCTCCTTATACTCTAATCTCAACGTTATTCTTAAAACATACTGTATATGTGCAGAAATGGGGCTTCTATTTAAAATTATTCTTATGGCTCCCTTTTGACTTGATTTTGTATTAAACAGAAATTTCTGGAATCAAATAACTAACTTTGTGTGTGTGTGTGTGTGTGTGTGTGTGTGTGTGTGTGTGTGTGTGTACGTATATGTATGAATCTGTGTGTCATTCAAATAAACTCCTTGTTTTTTAGTCCCTGGCTTCCTTTCCACTTGTAGAGGAGTCTTTCTTCTCCAAGTCCTAAAGCTTTTTAGATTTCTGAAAGACATTATACGCATGAGCCACTTATACACAGCTCAGAGTGAATTCCTTCCACAATTATTTTTACCTTCTTAATGCTCAAATACTTCTCAGTGCATCAATCTCAATATTGAACATATTCAGTAAAGGAAGAATTTTAATAAAGTAGAATATTGTTTATGCACATATTCATTCATTTATTGTAATTTACAAAGCTCTTAGGAAATAAGAGACTTTCTCACTGATCATTGTAGATTTGATTTATCATGGTGATGTATTTATGACTTTAATAGTTAAAAAAGCATTAACTTCCTGGCACCAAAGATGTTACCATTTATATTCATATAACAGGATCTATTTTTATTAGTGATATTTTCACTTAAGCAGTCATGAAAATACTATGGTGACATGCTATTTAGAACCAAAGGTACATGACTTGGTCTTAATTTTATTTCTTTCTTTTAAGGTACATTATTAATTATAATAGAAATACCACACGGCAAGCAGAAGAACACAATTTAATTATTTATTTATTTATACATGTTTATTTGTGTGTGTGTGTGTGTGTGTGTGTGTGTGTGTGTGTGTGTGTGTGTGTAAGTCTTGGGACTTAAACCCAGGGCCTAGGCACTTCCCTGAGCTTCTTTTACTCAAGGATAGCTCTCTACCACTTGAGCCACAGCACTATTCCCAGCTTTTTTTGTTTTATGTGTAACTGAGGAATTGAACCCAGGGCTTCATGCATGCTACGCAAGCACTCTACCACTAAGCCAGATTCCCAGCCCCAAATTTTGAGTTTTAACACTACCAAATAATAATGTTTTATCAGACAGCGTCCTCTAAAAATATAATTACTATTTGTTATATATATAAAACAAATATATCATAATATAAAGTATATGCATGCTTGTCATATATAAAGTTATATACTATATATTATGTTACATATGTGGTTTTCTTTATTATATAATATTTTGTGCATAGTATATAATACACAATTATATAATATTTATATAATATAAATACATATTGTAATTATTATATAACAATGTTATAACTAATATATTTAATACATTCTAGTATATTTTGTATTCATTTATATTATATGCTATATGTTATATTTGTATTTATTATCTTTATATTGTTATATTATATATCATTATGTAATTACATACTATTATAAAATATTAATGTGAAATATTGCATGTAATATTTTTTTATTTGAAAGTATTGGCTCATGCAATTGTAGAGGTTGATAAGTCTTAAATCTGAAGGTCAGGTGAGCAAGCAGGAAACTTAAACTTAATACTGTAGCCTTGAGGCAGAATGAATTTCTTTTGCTCTGAGAAGCCCCAGTTTTTTTCTTTTAAGAGTACCAAGTACATGTATGAAATCCAGCTACATTACAGAAGGTAACATTCTTTACTGAAGGACTGCTAATTTTAGATTGTTAATTTATCTATAAAATTCCTTCACAGCAGTTACCAGGTTACTGTTAGATTAAATAGCTAGATATTATAGCCTATGCAAGTTTATACTTAAAATTAACCATCACAAACATTAATGGAAAAAATGTTGGAATGTACCAACTAGTATAATAAAATTTTTCTTAGTTTTTAAAAACCAAATGAAAATGTGAAAGATGGAGTGGTATTATACATAGCTCATGCCAGAATCAAATGCATTCATTTTAATTGACTCTTGATTTCCCAAAAAGGGTCATCATAATTTTTGTTTCAGGTATCAAAAGATAGAGAGCAATTTTGAAACACTTAATCTGAAGAGCAAACAAGCCAAAAGAGAGTATTTAACAAAATGGAAATTTACAAGATAGCTTCTCTTCAGTTGAAATAAAACTGAATAAAACAGACAAAAAAATAGAGAATATTTACAAAGAAAATTTAGATAAAATAGATTGGTTCTAAAGCAAATTTTATTTTAAATCTAGAACAATGCAGACCTTAGAAATTATTAGTTAAGTTTCATAATTGCCATGTCGCAGAGTATAATGAAATGTAAAAACGTAACAGAGTAATTCATGAGTACTTGCAAGATGGAGATGAAGTTTCTGATAGTAGTTTTGAGTAAAAGAAGTGCCTTAGAAAAGTAACTATCATCTCATTGTTGCAATGGGTCAATCTGTACCACTATTGTACAAGACACTATGTCGAAAAACGAACTTTACAATTTTCGGTGCGGGGCGGGGAGTAGTTGAGGAGGTGGGAGGGATGGGATGGTAGGGGAAAAACAAAGGAGGAGGCAACAATGCTGGATAAGAAATGTACTCATTACCTTGCTCATGTAACTGTAACCCCTCTGGGCAGTATTTTCACAATAAAAAACATGTTTTTAAAAAAGAAAATGTAACTATCAAAGAAATCAAACTTAAAAACTGAAAATGCACAGCTATTAAATCTTTATCATTGTTAATAATATATGAGAAACTAGAAAGTGTGAGAAATTAGCTTAAGGTAGAAAAAGAGACAATCATCATGTCTTCAAGATACATAAGATTGTCAATAATAAACAAATTTAGGTTCACTTGCAAAGGATAGTTTTTCATGTGCTGAGTTTGAACTGAGTTTGTATCCTACCACTGAACAAAAATATATTTTGTTCATTACCAGCTAAAATGAAATGTAGTATTTTTGTATTCTCTTACAAGTTATTCTTTAGTGGGATCTTCAAAAGTCAAACAAAACAAGTATTGCAATAGCTAATGTAGAATAGCAGCACATTACAGGGACTTTCTCTGAAGGAACAGGTACAAAGACAAGGATTTAGGAAAATGACTCAGCAGCATAAAGAGGAAATTTATCTTAATTTGTTAGAGAAAAATGGAAACAAAATTGTTTTTAACAGAAGCTCCCTTTGGAAAACCAAACCATTTTCAGCCAGAATCAATTCAATTTGGGAAGTTTAGACTAGGATTGTTTAATTATATATTGCTTCTAGTTTGAAGCTGGAAATTTTTAAATAAATACCTCCAGAAATGTTTCTCCTGCTGAGTTTCTGCTTTCTTATCTATAATTTTAAAGTCAAAGAGAACTTTTCAGAAAGTGACAGTTTTAAATTTAGCTTACTATCTATATGTCGTCTGAGAGAAGATTATGTTTTCCAATTGTAAAATAGCAAAATGCTTCTTTAAAAAGTTTGTGGTACAAAACTATTTATATGATATTATATATTACATATATTTTATACATATATAACATATATAAATTATATAAACTATATATTATATAACATAAATTATATAAACTATATATTATATATTGCATATAATATATTACATAATTATGTATAATATTTAATTGTTTTAATGTATGCTCTAAATATATGTTCATAAATATGTTTTTATGATTTTATCTCATATTTTAAATATTATATAACACTGTATTTACTAAGAAAAACAAAAATAAGTTGTCTTCCGCTAGCAGAGATTTTTAGGTGTAACATCTGTCATAAAAATTAGTTAAGCCGGTACTGGTGGCTCACACCTATAATCCTTACTATTCATAAGGCTGAGATCTGAGGATCACAGTTCAACACCAGCCCAGGCAGGAAAGTCTATCAGTCGCTTATCTCCAATTAACCACGTAAAAAGCCAGAAGCAGAGCTATGGCTCAAAGTAGTAGTACAGTATTCTTAAGCAAAGATAGCTCAGGGACAACACTTAGCCCCACAACCAATTTTTTTTCTTACATGTAGTTAAATTTATTCCAGTGTAACAACTTGAGACAGTATTTTCAAATTTTTCATAATCTTAAAAATAACCTTAGGAAGTAGCGCTGTAGCTCAAGTGGTATAGCGCTCTCCTGAGCTGAAGAGCTGAGGGACAGAGCCCAGGCCCAGAGTTCAAGCCCCACGACCGACAAAAAAAAAAAAAAAAAAAAAAAAAAAAAAAAAAAAATTGTCTGGAAAAATAACCTTAAATAAAAATAACCTTAAACAAGTGTGTCTTTATTTCAACTTTTTATAATGGAAAAATTAAAACATGGAAAAGTAGAGAACGCTATAAAAATAGTTATGTTCTAGTGTTTCCACAGACAATGTGATCTACAATTTGAAATTGATACAGAAAGAATTAGACATATTGAGTTCTCAATAAATTTGCAACCTATCTGTATGATTTGTAGAGAAGGTAAACTCATTCTTCAGCTTCTCCTCCCATTGAACTATTATTTTGTGTCTTTCACAGTATCTGTCCTTATCATCACTCTCAAATTAGATGTGCTATTTTTCCATTCTTTTCCCAAAGATTGTAGTATTGAGTCTTTCATATCATGTGTCTGTTCTTTTAGTGTATCAATGACAATGTAGAAAATATTTTTAAAATATTTTCTAGAGTTTGCTATATACATTTATGACTAATCTAAGGCCTCTTTCAAACAACATAAATAAGTTCATGAGTAGTAAAAATATTGTACAACAAAGTATTTGCCTGTCCCCCAACCTATTGTAACATACTGTCATTTATTTCACTTGTTTTATTTTAAACAAGTTCTGTCCTACTGTTACTGGAAAGTTAAGTTCCGCTAATCAACCTTAGTTGTGTCTTTGACTCAAGAGAATTTAGGCAAGACATCAATGCAGTGAATGTCATGAAAGAGAAAGAGTTTATTACAAAAGGAATATGGCAGAAAATGGGATATGTGGCATGATGCCACAGGAAGGTGACAGTTTAGTTTATCTTCAGTCATCTGAGCATTAGGTTTAGGTAGAGGAAGAATTGGGGACAGAGGACAAAGATATGCAAAGTTTAAGATTACAGATTTTGCCTGGCTGGTCATTTTCTGGGTTCTGGCTCTCCCCATTCTGGAGAAGTAGTTATAATCGACATCACCTGAAGAGAGCAATCTGGTTCCTACAAAATGATGGCTCTCATTCTAGAGTGCAACCTGATCATTACTAGCAATTATCCCCATTTAGAGATGATCTGCCCTGAAGACTTCAGTTTGAAGGGACTAAAATTCTAGTCCTTTGTTATTAAGCAGTCCTGTCTTTCCTGGAACCCAAGGTGACTGACAAGTGTCTGTGGCGAGAATGGCTTAGAACAATAAGAATCACAAAATAAAGACAGAGAGACCAGGCAAAAGCTTCAAATACACTTTCAATAGACTGATAAGTTGTATCTATGATAAGAAAAACGGCATTGGCCTGTGGAGTTCAAGTGCTTATTGGGATGGCATCTGACAATTTCCTGCACCCAGGTTGAGTCTGCAGGGCTGAGTTCACACCTGTCAGTTGGGAAGTCTAATTCCACTATTATTTCTTAGAGAGTTTCTGATCTTAGCTACCATCTTGGGTTCCCTTTGCCTTTCTCCCTTGCTCATGGCTAGCTGCTGTTTATCATCTATCATTAATAAAAATAAAAAGTATTATTTTTTTTCATTTATTCTTCATCTAACACTCTTCCCTTACTTTATGAGTCAGGACACATAGAAGAGAAGACATAGAAATTACATTACATAACAAAAATTAAAAACATCAGGCTCAGAAAGTAGAACCAAGAAGTAAACTGAAAAAGAAGTATTTAAGTCCCTCTCCACCTCCTTTAAGTTGTTGAATTACATAAAGGGATCTCTCCTCTGGGTATCTATCTTTTCTCTCTCTTGGAATAATAATAGTAATTATTATTATTATATAAAAATCTGCCAGGGTTCCTTAAAGAATGAGAATATAGAAAGAATGACAGATACGTGTGAAAAGAAGTCCTGAAGGTTACCTGCAATTTGAATACTTTTTACCTCTTTCTTCTTCCTGCTTGGTTTCTGGGGATAATTCCAGTGTAAACTTTACATCTATTCCTCCTTTTTTCCTTTCTCTGGCTCCATGTTTTCTCTTTGTCTTTTGTTTTATGCAGATTGAACAAAATAGTCCTAGGTATCACTACTCTTCCTTTCCTTTCCTTTTCTTTCTGGTATAACCATTACATGCATGCAACATCTTTTGTAATCATCCCAGACTTTTTGGATATTTTATTTCTCAGCCATTTTTACTTTTCCACTGAAGAAGTTTAAATTGGCTTATCTCCACATTTCTGATCCTTTTCTTGGCAGTGTCTGGTCTATTGAGTAATCCATCAAAGTAATTCTTCATTTTTTCTACCATTTCTTTATAATTTTCCATTAATCTGATTATATTACTCATTTGTACTTTTTTTGGTGTTCCCCTTCCCATTTTAAATTAACCACACATTAAGTTCTTGATCTTATGCTCCCAGAACTTCTATATCTGAGTTTGTATCCTGGCTTTGTTTCCTCAGGTTTTTCTTTATTTTCTTTTAACATATTGTGTAAATTTTTGACAGATAGGATGTTTCAGTGGAAAGGAACTAAGGTAAATAACCCTGTAGTGTGAAGTTTACTGTTTATCTGGCTAGACATAGTTGGTTTTTACTATTCACTATGCTTGTAAGTGTCAGAGGTTAGAATTTCTTGTAGTGTCTTTGTCTTGTTCTCTTTGTGTATATTCCTAAGAGTTCCATCTTAAGTAGGGTTTTAAACGGCATTCCCCAGTGAGATTCCCATTGATGTAATTATAGGTTGTGCTTTATTGAGGGAGGGGAAATTGTGATCATTCTATAACCTTATAAGTAGGTTTTGGTCATTCAGTGAGCCTGTGCATTGTGGGATAGAGAACCATTAGTTGATTCTGGACTTAGGAATTCCCCCCCCCCTCCCCTCTGTGGGAAGATAAAAGGGGGTAGGAGTTGAATATTTCCTTTTTTACATGTAGAGGGTTACAGATGGATCAGATAGGGTAATTACCTTCTTCCATGGTGGTTAGGTTATGGTAAAAAACAAAAAGATGGTTAGACTATGGTGAGATGGTTGTCCTTGTGGGGAGATCTTTTAAAAGGAGATCAGAATAACAAGGCTTGTTTTTTCCCTTCACCCTGCCAAAATCACAAGGGGGTTTTTCTCCAACCATCACGCAGACAATATGGTGTGGAGTTTCTTAAGATACCACAGTGTCAAGAAACTCTATATTCAGCCACCAGAAAGAATCAATAATTCTTTACACGCTCTTCACAGTTGTAGAGTTTCTACAGTAGTTTCTACTTGCCGTAAGTTTTGCCTTTGTATTCATCTATTCTCTAGTGTTAGGGGTAATGATTCACTCTATGACATAAATTTTGAAATTGATCTAAGAGAACATTGCATGTGCAATTTCACTTTGTCTTTTGGCATGCATATGGCAATTTTACCTGGTCTTTTTTCCTAAAATCTTGGATGAAAAAGAATTCATTCTGCCCACATCTTTATACTAAACAGCTATGTTATTTTGTCAAAATTTAACAAGTACTTCATATATTGGATAGATCATTAAATAAGATAAATATCACCTTCAAAAAAACTTTTTAAATAAAGCCTACAATGTTTACTTAGATATATCAAGAGTTTCAGTGGTGCAAACTTTCTTACATAGTGAAATTTCACGTGGAGCTCTACTTGTTTACCGAATCACTTCTTTTAATGATTGCTTCAGTATATTGTGCTGACAATTGTGTTGTAGTCATTTAATTCATTTAGTAAATATCTGCTATGATTGAGACACCATTATATACATTGGATGTATTGATGGACAAAACAATTAGTGACTTCTGTCTCTGGGAATAAATGCTATCTACAGCTTCAGGAAATAAGTTATAGAAAACATGCACATTTTTGAATGATTGAAGTTAAAGAAATAGAAGAAAAGTGAAGAAGCAGAAGGGCAAAGAGCAGGATGAATGCATTTTTTAAATGAATACTTAAAGTAGGTGTCATTGATAAGAATAGTTAGGAAGACTTGTAAGTGGGATTGATGAAGAATATTTCTGGTTGAAGGATGTAGCAGTCAGAAGAAGCATGGAATGCAAAGCGTGATGGAAAATGAAGAGATACAGGGAGATAGAAGTGATTTAGAGTGGAGAATTGCAGTAGAATATTAGATATGAGTAACACCATGGACCAGGTGAAGACTTTGCTTTTAAGTAAAAAGGGTCAAGTTGTAATTCTGTGGGCAGACAGTAGCCATACTTGTTTTAACATTTCAGGAGATCTCTGGCCAATCTCTTTTGAGATTTGACTGTATGGAGTCTGATTAGGAAACCATCATCACAGACAAGATAAGAAATAATGTTGCATAGATCAGAGATCAGAGTAGTGCTGATGAATGGGACTTCAGATGTTAGTAAAAGAGAGAAGCTAGGGATGTTTCTGAGCTCTATAGGTTAAACAAGGAGAATTTTTTTGCAATAACTGTGATGGAGAAACAATCCTGATTAACCAGGCTTAGGAGAGGATAGGAAAATCATAATTTAGCTTGAGAATTTTAAGTTTAGTACAGCTACAAATAATCCAAAAGAAGATCTGAAAGAGCTATACGGAAGTCAGGAGAAAGATTTGGCTAGAGCTATACTGTACGGAATCCTTAGCAGATAGATGATATTTGAATACATGAGACTGTAACATTTCTGTAGGTGTGAGTGTAGATCAAGGAAGAGAGCTAAGACACACTAAAAGACATGTGTTTAAATAGTGGGTGGTGTGACAAGACAAGAAACCAAGAAAAAAGTCTTGAGAAAAAATTAAGATTAAAAAAAAAGTGAGGAAAACCGATCAAAGCAGAAGGAGCCAAAATCCTCTTTGTCAAATACTGTTGATATGCTATTGAAATGAGATTGGTTATCATAACTTTAGAAGACTTGAAAAGAGAAGCATTGAAGATAAGTCAATAGCTTAGATTCACAAAGTTGGTAGAGAGATTGGAAAGCCTGGTCTGGAGGCTTTCTCTGGCAGCTATGGTGTTTCAATTAGGCTAATCTTGGTACAGTGCATCTACCAACACAAATATATTTGGGAATTCAGCTTGTATTATGGCAAAGGTGTACTGATGGAGTGATTTAGAGATTCCACAAAGTACTTGATGTCATTTATTACATCAATCTCTAGTCATTTTTGAGACTGGAGAAATAGCATGCAAGTACTATGTCCCTCTAGCTCTAGAATGTTTAAACCTACTTAATTTTTGCATCAGTAACAAGATTTTAGTTTCTAAAATTACCTCTGGATTCTAGGAAGCCTGTGGTAATAATCTCAATCATTAGGATCTGATAAACCTTAGAAAATGAACTGATTAAGGAGGTAAAAGTTTCTCTTTTTATTAACCTTCCTGTTCTGTATTAGAAGTTTTATAGATTTCAATCTATTGGAAGCCATTGATTTTTTACTTTTTCTTCTCAAGGAAATGAAAGAATACTTTTTTGAAGCTGTGTCTTCACAAACTCCATTATACAGAATGTAAGTGTCATCTGACAGAAGTCATAGAATAAGGTTTTTAGATATGGAATAAATAAGTAATAATAGAAAAGGTCAGGTGGGGTTGTGTTCACCTTATTTCTAACTAATGAAGAGGTGGATACAGCTAGGAAAAGTTAGTGAGACCCTATCTCAAAATTAAACTATAAACTATAGGATTAGAGGCATGATTGAAGGGGTAGAATGCTTAGCAAACAGGAGGTCCTGTGTTTAATCTGCAATAACTAAAGTTAACTAGAGCAAATTATATGTGTGTATGTGTGTGTGAAAACAAATTATATATTCTAAGTTTCCCAAATTGTTCATTTTCAGAACATGGAAGAAAGAATACTAAAAGTGTCTTGAGAGATTGGGAAATAATATTGGATCATGAAAATGCTTAAAAACTTGTGTTAGCCAGACACCAGTGGCTCATGCCTATAATCCTAACTACTCAGGGGGCTGAGATCTGAGGATCAAAGTTTAAAGCCATCTGAAGCATGAAAGTCTATGAGATTCTCACCTCCACTTAAACACCAAAAAGCCAGAAATGTAGCTGTTGTTCATGTAGTAGTTGAGCAATAAACAGGCCCTAGATAGACACAACCAAAACAGAACAAAAACTTTTAGAAAACATGTAAACTCTTATAAAAATATATCAACACTCACACAAAACTTTATTTTGAATTTAAGATTCTTTATCATAACACCAATGGGTAGTAATCCTGGAGAGTAAGTAAATGATTTGCAACAGTATTTTGATAGCTCTTTGGTCTCAAAGGAAGACCTTTTGGAAAGAACAAAGTCTTAGAAAGAGTCCTTTGTCCCAAAAATGAATTTATAGGTACCCACTAGTCTTCCTCAGCTTCTGAGTGGATGTTCTGTGATTCATACGCTCCTACTCTTTCTACCCAGGTAGCATACGGCACTGGGAAAAAAAAAGTAACTATGACATTGGAAAAAGATTCTACCTTGCTATTCATTTTTGTATGTTACTCTTAAATGCTTTTTTGTTGTTGTTGGTCATGGGCTTGAACTCAGGGCCTGGGCACTGTCCCTGAGCTCTATCAGCTCAAGGACTCTACCACTTAAGCCACAGCGCCACTTCTGGTTTGCCGGTTTATTGGAGATAAGACTCGCAAGGACTGGGGCTGGGAAGGTGGCTCAGTGTCAGGACTGGGGCTGGGAAGGTGGCTCAGTGGTAGAGCACTTGCCTTGCATGCATGAGGCCCTGGGTTCGATTCCACAGCACCGCATAAGAAAAAAGAAAAAAAGACAGAAGTGGCACTGTGGCTCAAGTGGTAGAGAGCCAGCCTTGAGCTGAAGAGCTGAGGGACAGCACCCAGGCCCAGAGTTCAGGCCCCATGACCAGACCCTTCCCTCCCCTCCCCCAAAAAAAAAGAAAGACTCGCAAGGACTTTTCCTGCCTGAGCTGCTTTTGAACCGCGATCCTCAGATCTCAGCCTCTGAGTGGATAGGATTTTGGATGTGAGTCACCATCGCCCAGCTCTTAAATACTTTTTATCTTGTAATTTTACAACAATGCTTTTTCTCACAGGAAAAGATTTTGTACACAGAATGCATGTCTTGGTTTTATTTGTAGTATAGAAAACAAATTTAAAAAGTATGTATGTCGTGGGCATTACACATAAAGGATTTTGTCTAAAGTATCAAACTTTCTTGTATAATAATTTTATCTGAACTCTGGCCTTAAAGAACATGACTTAAAATGCTATAATGATATCATTTTTCACATAGAGATTTACATGCATATTCATGAAATTATTATTCATGATTTGAGTGAGATGCATAGGGCCCAAAGGAATAGTCAATATTCTTCCTTAATTGAACATGGGCTCATAGGAGTTGTTTATATATAAAATTGAATTTAGCTGAGTGCCAATTGCTGACACCAGTAAAGCTAGCTACTCAGGAGGCTGAAGATTGAGGTTTGATGCCAGCCCCAGCAGGAAAAATTCCTGTATCTCTAATGAACTACCAAAATGCTAGAAGGGGAGCTATGGCTCAAGTGGTAGAATGCTAGACTTGAGCAAAGAAGTTCAAGCACAGCACCCAGGCCCTGAGTTCAAGCCCTAGGACCAACACACACACACACACACACACACACACACACACACACACACACACACACACACACACACTTGCATTCCTTTTAACATAGCCATCCCAAGTTCTAAATCTGAAAAGTCACATTAAAAACTGCAATATTCTAATTATATCAGTTCATTTTTTTCTAAATTAAAATTATCTATATCACTAGGAGAATAAGCCACAGAAAACATTTGGATGTATGTCAATCTTTTTTGTCTTTTTTTGTTTTCAGTTCGAAAGGATATTGTCCGCATTCTCCCCAGTTTAGACGTCGAGGTCAAAGACATCACTGATTCTCACGATGCTAACTGGTTTCTTCAGCTGCTCTCTACCGAAGACCTTTTCGAAATGGCCCATAAAGACTTTCCCATGGTGGCTGAAGTCCTAGAAGCACCTCCCAGAAGTCAGCTGTCCAATAGTGTTTTACAGCCTGGGAAGACCATTGTGATCCACAAAAAGTACCAGGCATCAAGAATCTTGGCTTCAGAAATCAGAAGCAGTTTCCCTAAAAGACACTTCTTGATCCCCACCAGCTACAAAGGCAAGTTCAAGCGGAGGCCTCGCGAGTTCCCAACCGCCTATGACCTGGAGATAGCCAAGAGTGAGAAGGAGTCGCTGCACGTGGTGGCCACCAAGGCCTTCCACCCCCTGCACCGGGAGCTCTCCTCGGTGTCCATCGGGGACCAGTTTCTGGTGCATCACTCGGAGACCACGGAAGTCCTCTGCGAGGGAATCACGGAAGTGGTCAATGTTCTGGCCTGTGAAAAGCTCCTCTCCAAGTCCAAAGAGGCGGCGCGGCTCCCTCTGTACATGGAAGGAGGTTTTGTAGAGGTGATTCATGACAAGAAGCAGTACCAGCTGGCTGAGCTCTGCCAGCAGTTCCGCTTGCCGTTCAATGTGAAGGTGTCTGTGCGAGATCTCTCTATTGAAGAGGACATCTTGGCATCTACCCCCGGCCTGCAGTTGGAGGAAGACATCACAGACTCTTACTTGCTCATAAGTGACTTTGCCAACCCTGGGGAATGTTGGGAGATCCCTGCTGGCCGCTGGAACATGACTGTTCAGTTAGTTCACAATGTGTCCAAGGACGCAGGTTCGCCTCTCGTCAGGAGCCTGGTGGAAGAGATCACCGAAGAGCAGTATTACATGATGCGGAGATATGAAAGCTCTCTCTTACACCCCCCACCCAGACCCCCCAAACATCCCTCCATCGAGGGAGCCAGGTTAACCCTGCGCACTCTAGCAGAAGAAAGGAGACTGGATCTGCCCGCTTCTCCCAAGGTAAGGCTGCGAGTTCCCAGATTTTCCTTTGGAGTGTTTTATTCATGAGCCAATTTGTTTCGAGTCTTTTGTTGAGTTTGCTTTTTTCTTACTTGCGTGCCATCTTTGAAATGAGCCCTTCCGATGCACAGTGGGTGAATGAACATCACCAGAGCATAAGTGTTGCAGTATTGTGTGTTTTGATGCTTAACCAGTCGATGTGGTATGGAGTCTACACTGAATGAGAAATAGCAGGGATAGCATTTAGATGTAATGGCCCAAACCGCTCCTACTCACAACTAAGAAGACTTAAGAAGCTGCCTCAGAGGCAAGTATCTTTTTTATGTTGGATGAGCAAGAGTGGTTTATTTTTCCAGGGTAGAATTATTTTAATACTTCATACAGGAAATGAGCATACAATAAACTCCCATTTTTTTTTCTGGAAAGTTTCTGGTAACATGCATCTCTAACACATGTCTTCATTTTGTTTTATCTGAAGAAAGATGTAAAAATATCTTGGCAGCACTGTGTGTGAGAATGTGAGCATCTGCCCACATTACGTCTATCTCAGAATTGCAATCTTTAACAGTTCTATTGGAAAACAAAATCAATAAAATTGCAGACAGTATGAGACCATTATAGAATTAACAACCCCATCACCACTCTGAAGATTCTGGATGGTGGCTCAGCTTCAGTTCCACTTGTTGTCTTTGTCTGCCTCCTGGCTACCTGGAAAGATCTCATCCTATTAGGACGTTGGGGTTGTTTATCCGGCTGTGGTTCTAGGGAATGTAGAAGTGCCTTCTGTCCTGGTAGATGCTGTGCTAGCAGTTTAGGGAATCTACACAATTACTAAAACAAAGAGAGATGTCTTGTTTGCTCCCTGAGCTCTGGAAGCATAAGTAACCTTGGGCTTTAAGGCTCAACTATAGATGTTGAGACGTTCATTTCACCTCTCAAATATTACATTCAGAATGTATGTTGGAGAAATCTAATAAGAATTACCAAATAATTTTTGGTATAGCAGTTTAGGAGGAATCATTTCAAATTCATTTTATTTTATTTTATTTTTTGTTGATCATGGACCTGAACTCTGGGCCTCAGTGGTGTCCCTGAGCTCTTCAGCTCAAGGCTAGTGCTGTACCACTTGAGCCACCACACCACTTCCCGCTTTTTCTGCTTATGTGGTGCTAAGGAATTGAACCCAGGGCCTCATGCATGCAAGGCAAGCACTCTACCACTGAGCCACCTTCAGAGCTCCCATTTCAAATTTTAAAGAAACAGTTCATAGCATTGATTAGCGGTTGATACTCCCATGAAAAGTGTCTGTCTGTCTTTGCCTCTTCTCCATGACATAATTCAGTACTGGGTGATGTGTGGAAAAGAATCCTTTCCTTATTTTTATTTGTGATCAGAATAATGCCATTCCCAGATGATTTGAAGGTACTATATTACATGTCAAAGGAGACTTTGCATGTGTCTGTAAAATTCAGGACCTTGAGATGAGAAGTTTAACCTAGATTATGCTGGTAGGTAAAAAATTAATGACAGTGTTTTATCTATTTGTTTGTTTGTTTTCTAAACCTGGGGCTTGAACTCAGAGAGAAGAAAGAGATCAACAATAACAAAAATGACAAATGACAGTATCTTGATTGGAGGCAGTGACATCAGTATCAATCTCCTGACGTACAAAACTATGAGACCATAAATTTATTGTATTTGAACTGTTGAATTTATGGTCATTTATCATGGCAATGAAAAGATAATATATGGCATAAAGAATACTATAGGACATAAAGTTGAAAGGGGAAAATAAGTAAAAATCTTTGAAAGCTAAATCCATATATCAGCTACTGTTGATTTTGTTGCATTTTTTCTTTATAATGAATTTATTTTTCATGGAGAAATTAAAGGCACAGCTAAGCTTCAGGAGCTATTGAAAATGGCCAGAATGTGCTTTATTTTTCTTTACATATTGGTTTTATTTTCCCAGGAAAGTTTTGTCATACAGGTGACATGATTGCTGAGAGTTTCTGCATCTCATATTTTATTGTTTCATTACTAGAAAAGAATGTCACATGGGTTTACATGTCCATCTCTGGACTCAATCAACTTGCTGGCTAGCCAAATTAGGGACAAGATTAATGCGTGTTCTAGATTCAATTTACTGTAACAGAAAATCACAGGCTGAATAATTTATAAAGAACAAAAGTCTATTGTCTTATATTTCTGGAGAATGGAAAGTCCAAATTTAAGTTGTTTCCAATATGATACCATGTTGTTGCATCATCCAGAGATGAGAAAGGAACATTAAGTCTCCACATGACAGAAGAGCAAGAGAGAGAAAACTCATTCCCACAATCCAGGTGCCCTGCCACTCCCCTTTATTTAGATATGAATTCAAGCTTGCATTTGCATTTTTTGATGTTCACTTATTCTTCAAGTAGGGTTTACCATTTATGCCCAGGCTGGCTTGGACCACAGTGTTACTATTTACACTTTCCACATACCTGGGATGACAGGTGTGTGCCACTGAACCCAGCATCTCATTAGTTGAGATGAAAACTTGTGAACTTTTCACCCTAACTGACCTAGCACTCCTCCCTAGTTATGCCTTCCAAATAGCTTGGATTATAGGCATGAGCCACTGACTCGGGTCCCTTTTTATAGAGAAATTCATCCATTAAATCCCTTGTAACTTAATCTCTTCCTGTCAAACCCCACTTCCCAGCACTATTGCTCTGGAAATTAACTATACAAAACATGGATTTTTGAAGGGACAAATGCATTCAAACAATAGAAAGAAATGAAGTCTGGTTGTCTCAAATAATAGATATTAGAACTATAATATGTGAACACTAGAAGATTCAAAATCAAGCCTGTAGATTGGGAGATGAAACAGAACAGGAAGGAAATAAAAAAGCCTAAACCAGAAAGGTATCATTCCTAGATTAATTTTTTTCCTTTGGCAGATGAAAATGATTCAAATGTTTTATTGGGAGGGAAATATAAAACAACATGACTATTTCTAGGCAGTGAAGGTGAATGTAATCATAACTAAATTCTTCTATGCAGAGCATCATATCAATTTTATTTAATAATGCTTCTTTATTGGTTAAACCCTACATTTCTTCTTGGTATTGAATTCTGAGTCCCAGTCTACAGAAGATTCATTAGAGTTTGCAAATTGTTTTTAAAATGATAGAAAGTACTTTATGAAAAGAGGGCAATGGGAAGTGGCGCTGCGGCTCAAGTAGTAGAGTGCTGGCCTTGAGCTGAAGAGCTGAGGGACAGCGCCCAGGCCTAGAGTTCAACCCACAATCGACAAGAAAAGAAAAGAGGGCAACCTTGTTGTCCTGTTACAATATCCTCACCAATATTTGAGTCCTAGAAAGGACTTTTGGGGAAGGGTAAAATTTTATATCAAAATATAGTGGACTGTAGGTGAGAGATGTTGTTAGGGGGATCTTGCTTTGATTAATTATTTTTTTCAGGTAGTAAAGAATAATATACATTTTCCTTGCTTCTATAGTAAATAAAACACTATATTTTCTCTGAAATCACCTAAAATGCCATAAGATGCTATCATTTACCTGTGTTCAGGCCAGATAACCTCATTTTCAGTGATGTTTCTTATCATGAAGATACGGATCTGCTTAGTAGGTCATTTTTGGAACATCAGCAGAAGATCTGTCCATCTCTGTATAATCTATTTTTTAAAGTCTTCCAACCAACTCTTTCCTATTATTACAATTTCACCCCTTAATACGTTTCTTTTCGGTTTCTTCTGATACCTACATTAAAGCTCTTCTATAATGAATAGCTTTGAAGTTATTGGATAGAACATTATGTTTTCCATGCAGGAAGCAATCATTGAAAACATGCCTCTAGAATTTTGGATTGTATACAGAATATTCCTTTAACTTTACAGAACAATTTGTGAGGGTTATTCAGAGTTTAAACATTTAAGTTCATTTCCTTAGTTAAAATGCTTTTTCACACTATAGAAAAGAATACTAGATGCATCATTATATCAGTTTACTTTTGCTTTCCTAATGGATCATTAACTTTACACATCATTTTTTGCATTGCTAATAACAGGACAGATGTATAGTTTAGGAGGAAGAATCTAAAAAGTACTTAGTATTAGCCAAATTACTCTATAAAAAGTATCCATTGTCAGTTGTGAACACTGTAAGTTCATCTAAGACATTTTAGAAATTAAAAACAAATGAGGATAAATTATGTTAAAAACTAGAAGTGATGAAAAGAATCATTTTTGAAGGTATGATTCCCAACTATTCTTCACTTTCAGCAATGCACAGATAAGAAGCAACAAAAAGAAGATTGTAGTAGAAATTAGAGAAGTAATTCAAGCATGGTGAGGAGCAGAGGACAGTGTGGGTTGGATACCTAAAGAAATGACAAGTTATCTCAAGCTCTGTGCAGTTTTGCATGGAAGAACTTTAGTGTTTGTTTATGAAATAATGTATGGAATCAAAACAGGCGAGGGGATTTACCAAATGACCCTTCAAATTCCCTTTAAAATGATACAACATCATGATGTAGAAATAATATCTTCAAGAACTGTGCATTTGGATTTTTTAATCAAATGAAGATAATATAATATGGCTAAACAAATGAAACTATGCCTAAAATGGTGATTGACATAGGAATGAGGTGGTGGTATAGACTGCCCTTCCTCAAAGGTTAGTTTCTATGAGAAGTAGTTTCAGGTAGTTTGGAGGAACACATACTCACTGGGGTCTTTGCCTGTCGTGGATATATATATGACTATGACTTCTGAGTACCACACGGGAGAAATGTAACTTCTGCATTCTGATGAAAGGGCCTATAACCAGATAGAAAAACAATCCACTGGTTGAAAGATGAGATATTCCATGTCTACAGAGACTGCAACTGGGACCAGAAATCTTGCATTTCACTAACTCTGTTTGGCTATTTAATGCCCAAGTGTCCACTTCGTTGCCAGAATTTCTAGATTTCTGTCAGACAAGAATCCCCACAGGACACATTAAGGCAAAGAACAAAGGAAGCTGTAATGGCTAGGTACTGCACAATGTGCAGGAAGAAACCCTAAGCCAGAATTAGAGTGAGGCTGAAGAGGGCAGATGGAAAGCACTAGTTCCTGGAAAGTGCAAAGAGAACCCTCTTTGGTTGCTGCTGCTGGTGCTAAAACAACACTTCTGATCTGCAGTGACAGATGAGTGGCTGAAATGTGGGGTTTGTTTGTTTTAAAAAGCCCAAGCTCCTGGACTGAATCTAGATCTTCTCACAACAGGGAAGAGTATAACATCCACCCCATTGCTATTGGTAGGGTTCAGTCACAAGCAATATGATTTCCTTCTGTTTTTCTTACTGTGATGTGATTTAAAATCATTGAATGTTTGGAATTTATAAATGCCTCTGAACTTCTCAATACTGATATAGAATATACTATTAGTATTAGTATGTCCACTTGGTTCAATCTAAAAGTTGCAAATCTGTTTGCTGTCTAGTAGAGATTATAGAAATTTTTAAGGCAATGAAGATCAAATATAGGCACATTTAAAAGTTGGGTGTTTGAATCTAGAAATAAGAAATCGCAGCTTCTTTTTCTTAAAAAATGGCAAAATTTAACTGTAAGATAACAGGTGTGTCATTTTCTTAGCAGATATATGAGTTGTTTTTAGACTACGACACAAACAGATTAATTAAATCACAGTGTTTGGGTCCCTGAGGTTGGTTTAGTAAATGGCCTGGTCTATAAACAGCCAACTATAAAGGAAACAGTTGAAAAAGATGGGAGAAAGTTAACCCTGGATAAAGTAAGTGTTCGGTTGAAAACTGTTAGTGGGAAACTCCCAGACAGAGCTCTATGCCAAGTGGGATGTGTGACATAAGTTTTTTCTGTGCTTCTCAAAATGGGAGAGTAGTCTACACTTTCAAAGTTTTGCTCTAGGCATAACCTATCCTACGTTAATACCTAGAATTGGGTAGCTGAATACCAGTTTAAGTGAGCTTTAAAAGAGCCAGTTAAATTTAGTAAGACATTCAAAAACATTTCCTGGTTTTAAAAGAACTTCAACTAACAATGAACAAGTCATCAAACAAAGAAGAAAATATTAATTTTCTCTGGATAGTTTATGTCTAAAGACCATTATTTCATTCTGAGATGATTGAAGTAAACTCCCACTTGGAAATCCTTCAGTGAACCAAAATTCTGGCCCTCTTAACCTTTCAAGCAGCTGAGAATGCTTTCATCCATAGAGAAGCAATGAAAACTTTAGTTAATATTATTTCCAACCCTTTATTTGTGGTGTCAAAAATTAAAATACCACCAAACATGTAATTACTATGTTCTCAGTGCTAAGAATGGTTATTTCTTAGCTATACAAAAAAAGTTTATTTCTCCAGAAGATTAGAAAAATGATCCAGTGAAATCTGGAGTCAATTACTTTGTATTAGATTTCTGGCTTTAAAGAAAATTAGAATGAGTTTCCTTTTCTTAAATTTCCACAACACGGAAATCCCTGCTAAAAATGACCAGCAATAATAAAAGAAGTTTGGGATGTTCTGTATGTAGTATCTACAAAGTTAAGGACAACTAATTTGGCAAATTCCCATAATCCCAATAGAAGTTTTAGTGCCTGGAGTCACTAAAATGAGTGTTGGGATTACTAGATAGGCAAGTCATATTCTTTGAGCTCTCAATGGCCAGTTTTACTTTATTAATTAAAAACAATCAAAATAATAGTTGGAAACTGGCAGAGGATGAAATTCTAGCTGGTTTTGCAGTTTCTAAAGATAATTTATATAAATTTTCTATTATTATATTTATCAATACAATATCTATTTCAGAATAAAACCTCGATAAAATATAAACTACACATTTGCACATGTAAGTTTTATGGGCTAATGACTTAAAGAGAGACTTCTCAGAAGAGGTAAGAATGGCCAATAAACACACAAAGCATATCTTGAGATTCCACTTCACCACAGTTAGAATGTCTGTTATCAAGAAACTATTAACAACAAATGCTGGCTTAGAAGCAAAAAGGGATCTCTATTAGGCTGTAGTTGTGAATGGATACTTGTCCAATCACTCTGGAAAGCAGTATGGCAGTTCCTAAAAGACTCATCAGAGCTTCCCTATGACCCAGCAATTACAATCCTAGGCATTTACCCGATAGACTACAAATAAGACCACATTAAAGCTACCAGCAGAACCATGTTCATTGCAGCATTATTTACCATAGCCAAGGTATGGAATCTGGCCAGATACCCCTTAATAAAATTATTTTAAATTATTTATATCTAATTATTTTACCATGTCAAAATAGTTAATTGTAATTTTAATTCTTCATATGTATAGAACTTTAATTGTGTGCCCTTTGCTGTGATGATGTTAATATTAATGTTAAAATCTATTAAAATTTACTGACATAGGTAATCAAATGCTGAGTGATGGCTAGTGTGGTCCAGCCAGGAGAAAGACCATACATTTGTGATCATGTGTGTAGGCATAACTCTGCATTGATTTAGGAGTGACTTACATTGACTGGAGTATAGAGCAATGATACAAAAGTAGAAGAACATAGAGATTCAGATGATAAATCTGTACAGTTATCTAGTTTCTTAGCTCAGGGTTCTCCATTATAGATAGAATATGAGACTTCCTTACCACTAAATTACAAAGTCCCTGCCACATTCTCTCTTCAAAAGATCAAAGCCTATGTCTTCATTTTATGTTTCCTAATGCTTGTTTCAACCATCAAATTTCTATGATTTTGGATCCATCTTTCTGGCCAATTTCCTAAGCATTTCTATTCTGTCTTTGAAGAATCCCCAGCCACTGTCCCATCCTTTTCTTCTTTTCATAATTCTTTGCTTTCTTTAGTTTTTCTGGGGGCAAACATTGTGTCCTTATCCTCACCCCTTCTTTAATAAGGAAACATAAGATTCATTTAGTTCACAGCTAAAACTTTAATACCTGAAACCAACTTATTTTTATTTTCTTCTGATCCTTGTGGATAAAATAATATATTTTATTCTGCTACACTAAAGAATGAAGGAAAACAAAATTGGTTTATTTCACGTTGAAAAGCCTGGGATTTTCTAAACGTCGCTGATTTTTAAGGAACTTAAACTCCTCGCAGACACACACAAAAAAAATGGAAGTCATTTTAACATTCCCAGTAGGAAAATAGCGATAATATTTAGAAACAAATATTTTAGACTTAAAATATCTAGAAAAGGCAAGTCTATAGAGATAGAACACGTAGTTGTGGGAAATTTCAGGATGATGAAAAGATATTAAAATTGAATTGTGATAATCCTTTGTACAATTATAATGGTAACATTTTTCATACTCACATAAAGCAATTAAAACTATAATTATGATAAGATAACTCACACCAAGGCAGGGAAGTTTCCCTGCCTTGTTTAGAAAGCTAAAACAATAATATAGAAATTAGAAAATGCTGCCTTAAAAGATGGAAAACATTCAAGAAAACTTGTGATATGAAATTTGTAGGATGTGTGGTTGACATAAAGTAAGGAACAAGAAAGCCACATGTAAGGGTGATATCCTGGTTTCTGGCCTACATATCAAAATGGAGGATACTTAAATTCACTAAAATTCAGCCCAAAACTCATTAACATAAGGAGCACAGGACATAACTCTTAAGGTTCTTTTGCATGAACTGAGTTAGGGTTTATATATATATATATGAGAGAAAGGAATTTGAAGAATGAGTATAACCCACGAGGGAAGCATAAGCTGGAATTCTTCTCTGAGAAGTTCAAAAATACAGGGAACAAGGAAAAATACATAAAGAGCCCCAAACCTGGGACCCTACAAGTTCTATTATCTGAGTGCTGACAGTGATTAGGTCCCTAATTCCATGTATAAACTCATTTAATCCTCAAGTAAGCCTAATGAAGTCAGTCTTACTTTATCATTCTTATCCTGGTTTTACAGGTATAGAAAGGTACATCCATACTGATGTTAACCTTCCAAAATCTTAAGTCTGATTGTTATTTTTCCAAGTAGAAAAGAAATGAACATTTAAGGTAGTTGGTGTCATAAAGAATAGCTTTGATGAAATGATCTCTTAAGACATGGACACAAGAGGTTTTTCTTCATTGTTGCTCTCAATGTATTTAGTTTTTCTGTTGTGTTTTCCCCCTCTATGGTATATCCCCTGTTGTCATTGTGTTTGATTTTGCTGAGGATTATGTATACGTGTATCTGAACTGGGGAAGGGAATGGGAACAACAAAATGGTGAGGCAACGAACGACAGGGAACCTACGCAACAGCGACACTCACAAGATACTATGTTGGAAATAATCTGTACAACTTGGGGGAGGCGGGGAAGAGGGAGAAAAATGATGGAAGGGGTGACAAGTTATACAAGAAATGTAATAGCCAGGTGCCGGTGACTCACGCCTGTAATCCTACTCAGTCTACTCCTACTCAGGAGGCTGAGATCTGATGATTGGGGTTCAAAGCCAGCCCAGGCTGAAAAGGCCATGAGACTCATCTTCAATTAACCACTAGTAAACCAGAAGTGGCGTTGTGGCACAAGCAGTAGAGTGCTCGCCTTGAGCTGAAGATCTGAGGACAGCACCCAGGCCCAGAGTTCAAGCCCCACGACCGACAAAAAAAAGAAAGAAAAGAAAGAAATGTAATCACCAGCTTACTTATGTAACTGTAACCCTTCTGTACATTGCCTTGACAATGAAAAAAAAAAAAAAGAATAGCTTTGATTTTAGAATGACAGCTGAAACCATGGCACTAATTTTTCTTATAAAGCGTTGTAGAAATCATTCAGAGACTCAACTATAACTTAAATTCATGGCACTCTAATATGTCAAAGGAATTTTTTTTCTGAAATGCCAATTTTCACCGGGCTTCTTCTCCTGGAAGTTCAGTTATCATGCATTGAGGAAGGAAATAGTAAGAAAAATGTGAAGTAGTTCATCTGTTCTCTACCTAGTCAAAAAAAAAATTACAGTCCTTCTTTTGCTAGGGTGAAAAGGTGGTCATGTTCTATTAAACATGGAAGTAGCAAGAAACTGAGCACTCGTGAACGTTAGAACTACTACATTACCTTAAAAAAAAAAAATTTCAGCCGGTCGCCATGGCTCACGCCTGTAATCCTAGCTACTCAGGAGGCTAAGATCTGAGGATCATGGTTCAAAACCAACCCAGGCAGGAAAGTCCATGAGACTCTTATTTCCAACAGAAAACACCAGAAAACCGGAAGTGGTGCTGTGGTTCAAGTGGTAGAGCACTACTAGCCTTGAGCTGAAGAACTGAGGGACAGCACCCAGGTTCAGAGTTCAAGTCCCATGACCGACCAAAATAATAATAAAAAAATTAAAAATTTCTATCTTTATTCCTCCTCTCTACTCGTTTTTGGAAATACTAACATGTTCTACTAACTAGCCTACAGCAGACATCTAGGAACCATCCCTTTTCTATTTGTCATTAACTAAACTCTGAAGGTTGCACTTCTTTAGAGTTTCTTGAATGGTCCATTAATGCATACTTTCTTACTTAGATCATTATCATTTTTATTTTTAGTCTGTATTATTGAGCCCAACTTGTAAATCATCGTTTTGTTTCTTGTCATAATGTATTCAAATTGTTATTCACATTACTGACTGACTGATCATTTTAAGAGAAAAATCTTACATATCGTAAGATTTCTTTGACATTCCTTTTGTTAATCATTTGTTCTTTTTTATGGCTCTTTATACCTTGACTCATATTTACACAATTACTATTGTATCATACTTAATATTTACAATTCACAAATACTTTTTTCTATTCTTAGTCTCTAGTCTTTCCAATACAATTTTGTAATTACTGCTGGTTTTTAATAACTATTTACTGGAGTTTATTAAATTCTAAATAGGTTATGAATTCTCATTGAATCCATTCAATGTCCTTTTGAGTGTTCAACTGTAAACAAAAAATAGAGGAAAGAAAATTGAGGCTTGACCAATAGCTCACACCTATACCTCTAGCTTGCCTCCTGTTTTCACCTTCTCTTTCCTTCCCTGAAAGGTTTTTCCAAGGATCTCCTTCTGTGTAGAATAATTCCTCACTATTTCAGTTCTGCATCTCCAAAACCTGATCTGTCAGGATTGTGCTATTCCCTTAGATATGCACATAGCAGTACCTTCTACTTATAGTCCATTCTGCCTTAATATTTCCCTTTATTTCACCTTGATTCACCTTTAGATTCCTCTCTGTGGTTACTCATCCCAACCCCGTGTTTCCTTTGGTTACCCAATCCTCACATTTAGTTTGCCTCTACCCTTTTGTATTCCACAGTGCATCAATTCCAGACAGAGATGTAAACAATTCCTTTCTGAAACTAACTCAATTTGTTTTCAAATAAATATAGCAATATTGTTTTACCCATCTCAAGGGTGTTACATTATGACTCTATTTGCCATTGAGATACCAGAATTAAGATACCAAGAGGTTATGCAATGAAAGGCAGAAATAGCTTGTTCTAGCAAAATAGAAAGAAATTTAGCCTCATTTGGCTAAAAGCACAAGACCTTTCTAATCAAATATTTGACATCATGACCAGGCTGAGGGAAAAAAGTGTACCTGTTCAGTTATAATTGGTTTTGCCCGGAGAAGTGGATTTCTCATTGTCTGTGCAGCTACAGGAAATGTGGTTAATAAAAGCCTATGTCAGCCACAGTGAAGCTGTTCTTTAAAGCTCTGCCAGACCACTCTGTGAAACTGTTATTTCCTATTATGAAAACTAAATCTTGAGTCACGGTTAAAAGGTAATCAGTCTTCGGGAGAGTAGTCCTGTAGAGGTAAGCAGTAATTCCAATTTGATTGGTGCCATAGGCTTTTTAAGGAACAGTTTCAAAATGCAGAACATTTGCAGAGAGAAAGAAACACAGTCCAAAATAACATTTCCAAGAATTGTTTTCCTAACATCACATTATATTAGTAAATATATTGCAACTTACAAAAACAAAATTGTGTCTTTCCTGGCAACTATAACAGTGAAACATAGTGGGTTTGAATACTTTCTGTGTGTGTGTTATTTTTCTGACCCATATAGCACTGAGAGGCGTTTCATGGTCATCTTTTCACAGCAGGAATCTTACCCAAAGGGCTAAGGTTCACAGTCAGTGTGAAAGCTGGCTTAGCTCTCTGGTCTCCTCCCCGCAGAGCCCATGCACTTACCATCCCATGATGTACACTGGAAAGGTGGTATATGAGGGCCTTTGTAATGTCTTGCTCTTTTTTTCTTAGTAGGGAAGCTATGTTTGTGTCTGCCAATGCCAGTAACAATAGCATTTCCATGAGGGTGGTTTTGAATGCAAAACCCAAAGAAATAATCTATGCTTGTGTGTACCTCTGTAAATATATATTAATACACACATACATATACACATATATGCATGTATATAATGTATACATATATGTGTACAAATGCATGAATATGTGTGTATGTAGAGATACACATACACTTATCTACATACATTCATACCTACCAAAAGAGAATAAATATGACTTATAAGAGATATGAAAATTTTAATTGTTTCAATGCAAATGTTGTTATTTGACATAAGTAATTTCTTCTAGGAGAAGGTATTATAGTTGGCTACATTAATAATAAGTATAGAAACAAATGGATTTCTATTTTCCTATTGCTAACACACTGTTGGAGAGACAGGTGTTTTATACAAGTTTCCTAGTTGGTTTTGTGTTTTGTGTGCTAAGGAGGTAAACTACAACTATGCAGTTAGGCAGGACACCTGTTCCTCTTATCTACTTCTTTCACTCTGAGCAGATTTAGGTTCCTGGACATTTTTCATTTTCTTTGAGAGAATTTCACTCAGGAATACTTTGGGCTGAGTAAACAAGGGATCTCAAACACAGTTTCTTTGGAATTCTTAACATTCTATTTTTTTTCTTATGATGTTTTATTTGGTAATATTAGCATCTACAGACTCAAATTATCTCCTTTCTTAGACCTGTGATGTTCTGTACAGCAAACACCATGTTCTGGGTGCTTAAGAAATCTTTATCTAATGTTAGAAAAGAGAACAAATGTTCATGACACCTGAAAAATACTTTCTCTGAAAACATTTCAATTGTATACTGAATATGTATGGTTTCTGTGCAGAGCTAAGCAGCTCGGAAACTTTTTTTCTAAGCTGCATGCTAATTATACTCAATTGTTTATCAAATGATCTATCAGTTGTTTAAAAGATGGATATATAAAAAAACAAAACTAACTTTGAAAAAGTTACAACTGTTAATACAAGCTTTGTGGAGTATTGTAGCCCATTGAAAGGAATCTGATTTTTTTTTCTATGACTGAAATTGAAAATGATCACAGGCTTTGAAGCAGGTAAATGATGATATGATTTCTGCTTAAAAAAACATAATTCTAAGAGCAAGCTAATGATTAACATCAGTCATGGTCAGGGCAGCTAGGATTTAGTTTTAATGTAATCTAGATACTAAAGCCATTTTATTTTGTTTTTGAAAATTATTTAAATAGAGGAAATGAGGAGACATAATCATACAATTGAATGCACATGTTCTCACTCATATTTGGAATATATAATAAATGCATAAAAACATAAGTAAATGCCTTGGGTGATAAAGAAGAGTATGTAAATATAATGATTGAAATATGGTAGATTTAAGGGAGAACTCAGTGCAATTCCTTAGAAAGACAAAAAGCACAGTTAAACAAATTAAACACAAGGAAACAGGTACTTGAAAAGGACAAGATGGGTCAAGGGGGCTACAATGAAGGAATGAAGAGAAAGGGGAATGCAATCAAACATTAATGTACTTCCTCCAAAATTAAGAAAAGTTAGGGAAAGGGTGGGTTGAGTGGATGAGTAAGATTGTATGTATAAATAGGTGATGAGAGACTCATTTTATTCATAAACTTTTGTTAAATGACAACTCCTTGGTACAACTACTTAAAGATAAGAAAAAATATTTTTAATAAATAAAACATAAAATAAAATTTGATATATATTACCTTATTAAAGTAAATGTTATTTCTCTAATATTTTGTCATATTCTAGAAGAGTGTCAGGAGCTCGCAAGAATTAAGTCAAATAGCCTTGTCTAACAAGAGTTTGTAAAATATTAAAAAAAAATGCATGGTTTTTCCAGTCAGTAATGGGAGGGAATCTCCATTGGGATGAGCCTATTTGGGGGTCTTTTAAAGAAAATCACAGGGTGAAATGCAAAAGGGCTTTTTTTTTCTAGTAGAATTTGAAAATGTGGCTTAGTAATTTATAATTACCACAACACTATTATCTTCAAAGCTCAAGTACTTGGGTAGAAGGAGGCAAAGTTATAAATATAACTCATATGTTTAAGAAAACTATCAATAATAGACAAGAAAATATTCTCCCTGTTGAATTGAAAGCATCTTTCATATTGGGCCTTCAGTCTTCCTCTATTCAATAATCAAAAACTAGGAGAAACTGAGGAAAGTTCCTTAGACCTTTTCATCTCAACTCTGACTGACTCCTGGGCAGAAGTCCCCATGAATACTTTCATGTTACCCATTGTCGCACCTTCTGGAGACTAAAGATTTGGGGATCTTACTTTGTTTATTTTTCAGGATATCTCTCTATCATCTATATCTGCTTAAATACCTACTCACCTAACTATTTATGTGTCTTCCTACCTATAATTTCTCAGCTTATAAGTAGAGTTATGACTCAAAACATTTGTCTTCATAAATCTCATGTTGATGTTTCTACTCATTAGGAACAAGTATCTCACAGTATGAATAACAAAGATCTTCTGTATGTCATTTGTTCTCTGTTATATATTCAAGAATCGATCTCAGAAATAATATATGGACATGTATGATTTTTGCACATATGCACACATATATGCCCATATTTATATAATTATTGAAAGGGAGAGATGGAAGCAGTTTCCCAATGGTAATGGAGGCCATGAATGCAAGTTTAAGATGATGTTTTACAAAGATGAGTAATATAGGTGTCAGCTAGGATCCATGCTGGCAGAGAGTAGACTAGGGCCTTGTATTTGCATAAATACATATTGAAGGTTTTTATTTTCTGGTTAAAAGAAGTTGAGGTGTGTGTGTGTGTGTGTGTGTGTGTGTGTGTGTGTGTGTGTGTGTGTGTGTGTGTGTGTACACCCTAGAGAAAGACAGAGAGAAATTAAGCAAGTAAGAAAGATTTAGACTATGAAAGGAATAAACTATATCTTGTATCTTGTTCATTGTAGTTGATATCACAGACTCAGGAAGATGTAGTGCTAAACAGTTGCTGCTGATTCTTTGATAAGTGCTCAGGTGGTGGCTGTTCTAGTGTGGAGTGGTATAAACAAATATAAGTCCTATGAACAGGGCTTTTTCAGGGATATTCTTATCTGGTTGAAGAGTAACAATGATGTAGGAATTTGGATTTTGGAAGAGCTTTACACAAAGTGTCTGTTCTCTGCTGACTTTCAGATTATTGGGGTTCATTTTAGTTTTAGTTTTGTCTCATACAAGATCTCTCTGTACAACCCAGGCCTCAAACTTTGAATTCTCTTCTGCCTCTAGCTCTCTAGTTGCTGGGATTACAGCTGTGAACTATGTATAGGGCTAAGGTTGTTTTCCTAGCTATTGTGGTTATGAAGAATACTAGGGATGTAGGGAAAAGGGAATTGGAATAGAGAAATTTAAAACACAACAGTTCACTGATTTTTTTTTTGTTGCCTCCTCCTCCTCGTCGTCCTCCTCCTCTTCCTCCTTCTCCTCCTCCTATTCCTCCTCCTCCTCCTCCTCTTCTTCTTCTTCCTCCTTCTCCTCCTTATTTTTTTAATTGTGAAAATACCATACAGAGGGGTTACAATTACATGGGCAAGATACTCCTCCTCCTCCTCCTTTCTTCTTCCTCTTCCTCTTCCTCCTCTCCTTCTTCCTCCTCCTGCTCCTTCCCCTCCTCCTCCCTTTCCTCCTCCTCCCCTTCTTCCTCCTTCCCTCCCTCCTCCTCCCCTTCCTCCTCCTCCAGTTCCTCTTCCCCTTCCCTTACTCCTCCACTTCCTCCTCCCCTTTCTTTACTCCTCTTCCTCTTCTCCCTCCCCTCCTCCTCCTCCTCCTCCTCCTCCTTTTCTTCTTCTTCTTCTTCTTCTTCTTCTTCTTCTTCTTCTTCTTCTTCTTCTTCTTCTTCTTCTTCTTCTTCTTCTTCTTCTTCCTCTTCTTCCTCTTCCTCCTCCTCCTTCTCTTCCTCCTCCTCCTCTTCTTCTTCTTCCTTCTTCTTCCTTCTTCTTCCTTCTTCTTCTTCTTCTTCTTCTTCTTCTTCTTCTTCTTCTTCTTCTTCTTCTTCTTCTTCTTCTTCTTCTTCTTCTTCTTCTTCTTCTTCTTCTTCTTCTTCTTCTTCTTCTTCTTCTTCTTCTTCTTCTTCTTCTTCTTCTTCTCCTTCTTCTTCTTCTCCTCTTCCTGCAGTAGTGTCTTTAGATAATTTCTAGACTTTTGAAAATGTTTTCTGTGATTGCTTTTGCTTGTGTTCATTTTTGCTTATGCATGAATAGATTTTTAAGTCCCAGAATAACAGTACTAAATTTACCATTGCTCATTGATGCAAGATAATCTTTCCTTTCCTTGGTGTTTCTCATTTGTACAAGAAAGACTAGATATCTAAGAGAGTTGTAAGGACTAAGCTGATCCATCCAGGGTAGTACCTGTCACAGTGAACACACAATAAGCATGCATCCTATCAGTAGATTTATTTTAACTACATGAATTGAAATAGACAAATGGGATTATATCAAACTACAATGCTTCTGCAGACCAAAGGAAGCAATGGCCAAAGTGAAGAGACAGCCCACCAAATGGGAGAAAATATTTGCAAACTCTACATCTGAACTTGAGATGATATTCAGAATATGTAAGGAACTCTGAAAATTAAATATCAAATCTATAAAACAATTAAAAACAGACAATAGGTATAAATAGCTCTTCAAAACAGGTTTATTAAAATGTTCAACATTGCTAATCAACAGGGAAATGCAAGTAAAAAATACATAATGAGGCATCACCTCTCCCTAGTAAAAATAACTATTATCAAAAAAAAAATTAAAGATAAGCTGGGCGCTGGTGGCTCACGCCTGTAATCCTAGCTACTCAGGAGGCTGAGATCTGAGGATCGCGGTTCAAAGCCAGCCCGGGCAGGAAAGACCGTGAGACTCCTATCTCCAATAAACCACCAGAAAACTGGAAGTGGCGCTGTAGCTCAAGTGGTAGAGCGCTCCCCTTGAGCTGAAGAGCTGAGGGACAGCGCCTACGCCCAGAGTTCAAGCCCCACGACTGACAAAAAAAAAAAAATTAAAGATAACAAAATGTGGGCAAGGGTATAATGGAAAGGAAACCCCCACATGCTGTTGCTTGGAAAACAGCATCAGATTCCTAAAATAATTACAGATAGAGCTTTCATTTGATCCAACAATTGAATCTATTACCAAAAGAAATGAAATCACTCATGCCCATATTTAGGGTATCAGTTTTCACAATTGCCAACATATGGAGTGAAAATAAGTGTTTATCAGCTGGCGGATGGTTTAAGAAAGATGGAATGTATATACAAAGGAATACCTTCGTCTATAAATAAAAATGAAGCCATGTTATTTGTGATATCATAGTTGAACTGGAGATCTTTCTATTAAGTAAAATAAGCCAAGTAGAGAAAGAAAGGTGGTATGTGATTTGACTCATATGAGGAAACAAAAAAAATTTAAAAACTATCTCTTGGAATTTGAGAGTAGAATGATGCTTATCAAAGTAGGGGAAGAATAGCAGGAACTGGGTGATGAGGTAGGATGGCTGATCAGTTGAGTACCAAGGTACAGTTAGATAAGATCAACAAGTTCTGTGTGTTATTACCTAGTAGAATGACTATTACTTGCAATGAGCATGAGCTGTGCAGGTCAAAGAACTAGAAGAAAGGATATTGAAAGGTTTTACCATATATAAAAATACTTGGTAGAGAAATGTGTATTTATTCTGATTTCAAACTTATGCAATGTGTATATGTTCCAAAGTAGCACATTACTTTATTATTCTGTACAACTTGTATGCTTCCATGTACCAGTTACATTTAATTATGGTATAAGTAAATAAACATATTCAGAGAGTAACAGATCCATCTTTTATTTGATCTAAATGTTGGTTTCATGTTTGAAGTGAAAGCCATATTTTCTGTTTTCTGAGCTAGTTCATTCAGACAGGAAGGTGTACAAATTACATTTCACAGAGCCCCCGAACATAACAGTCGATGATGTTGTTTTACATTCCATCACACTGAATATTCCCCAAAGCTTTTTGAAACAATAACAGATGGCCAAGCTGTTGGAGACATTATGATTCAACTTACTTTACAAACATGTAGGCTGAAACCATACCATAACAGGGTAATTTTGCCTTCATTACCTCAGAAAAACAAGTGTGTTACATTTACTTACCTATTTTTTCTCAGTGTGGCTTATAAAATTGCACTTTTTGAGGTTTGTCTCACAGTGCAAATAAAACATGTGAAGCATTTTATTGGATACCTAGAGCTATCAAAGTCATTTAATATTTTAATGAATATTTACATTTTTAGTGACAAAGCTGCTTCCTCAAAAGATCCACATACCAAGGGCAAAAGATACTAGAAGGCAGGCTCTCCTTCAGTACCTTAAATACTCGCAAACTAGTTCGTCAGTGGAAGTGAATGCCCTCCCATAGACTTATGTAATCTCAGTGGCTCACGGAGAATATTTAACAATAAATTCATGGTGAAAGATATTCATTTTCCCTCTGTTCTATAAAACTGATAAAGGGGAGTATTCATATAATGAACATGAGGTATTCTCACTTTTTTTTCTTTTGGTCTATATTTGTTAGTACCTCTCCAGGTTATTTATATACTTATTCCATACCAGGAGTTGAACTCAGGGCCTCAAGCACATATTCTTCCACTTCAATATTTCCCCAGATGGCTTAAACCAATTTTCTCCTGTCTGTGTTCCCTAAACAGCTGAGATTATAGGTGCATAGTACCACACCTGGCCCTTCTGACTTTTGACTAAACTAGAAAAGATGTTTATGGTAGTTCATCAGTTGTTCTTTTGTTTTCTTTTTGGTAGTAAGGGGGAGTAAATCCAAGGTTTCATGCTTTGGCAGCCCGATGTTCTACCATTTGAGCCAAACTCCTAGCCCTTTTTTTGGTTTAGCAATTTTTCAGAAATAGAACAACATTTTTGCTCAAATTGGCCCTCACACCACAATTCTACTTAAGCTTCCCTTGTAACTGGAATTACGTGCATGCACATCATGCCCAATTTATTTGTTAGTTGGAGTCTTGCTACCTTTGCCCTGCCTGGTCTTGAATGACAATCTTAATTTTTGCTTCTAGAGTAACTAAGATAGCATACATGAGCCACTGTACCTGATGTTGGAAATGTTCATGAGTGAACTGAAATATTCTAATGGTTAAGATTTAAAATCTTTCCATATGGTAAAGTCACACTAAATCAAATTTGAAGAATTTTCCTGGTGGTGCACACCTGTAATTCCAGCATGTGAGAGGTTAAGGCAGCCTGTTCAAGGCTATCTTGAGTTATATAGGGAGACTATTTTAAAGAAAGGGAGAAGGTTCATTTTCAACATAAATCTTGTACATCTCATTGGTGCAATGGGTCCACCTGTATCCCTATTTAAACAATTTGGCATGGGGGGGGGGGAGGAGGATTGGGAACAGATGGGAAGGGGAAACAAAGGAGGAGCCAACAATGCTTGATAAGAAACGCACTCATTTAACTTGCCCATGTAATTGTAACCCCTCTGTACAGTATTTTCACAATAAGAAATAAAAATTTAAAAAAATGAAAGGGAGAAGAGAGGGAAGGAGGGAGAAAAGGAAAGAGAGAGAGAAGGAGAAAGAGGAGGGGAAGAAGGAAGGAACGAAGGAAGGAACGAAGGAAGGAAGGAAGGAAGGAGGGAGGGAGGAAGGGAGGGAGGGAGGGAGGGAGGGAAGAAGAAGGGATAAAGAAAAGGAAGGAAGCCTTGGGCCACTGGCTCACACCTGTAATCCTGGCTACTCAGGAGGCTGAGATCTGAGGATCATGGTTCAAAGCCAGCCTGAGTAAGAAAGTCCATGAGACTCTTATCTCCAATAAACTACTCAAAAAAAGATGGAAATGATGCTGTGCCTCAAGCAGTATAGTGTTAACCTTGAGCATAAAGAAGGTCAGAGGCCCTGAGTTCAAGCCCCAAGACCAGCAAAAGAAAAAGAAAAGGGGAAAGGAAGGGAAGAATATACTTCACATGAAGTTTTCTGTTAACGGTGTCACTTAGTAGAAAGTAAAAACCAAAGATCTGACTATATTTTATGTAATCTCCTATATGTACTAAGGACTATCTTTACAATTTAATGATTAGCAATGAAAACTTTTTGTCTGTGACAGTTAGCAGTTCTTTTGGTTGTTAACGGAAAAAATCCCATCCCAAATTGGGTTAAGTAAGAAAAGGGTAGAGGTGAGTTATTCTCCAGGCCTGGATGAAGATATCACAACTGCATGTCTCTAATGCCTCATAGCCATTCCATTTACAGTTTGATTGTGCTCACCACAATTATATTATAAGAATCATGCCTTGAGACTGGGAAGGTGGTTCAGTGGTAGAGCGCTTGCCTTGCATGCATAAGGCCCTGGGTTCGATTCCTCAGCAATACATAAGCAAAAAGAAAAAGCCAGAAGTGGAGCTGTGGCTCAAGTGGTAGAGTGCTAGTCTTGAGCTGAAGAGCTGAGGGACAGTGCCCAGGCCCAGAGTTCAGGCCCCATAACAGGCCCCCCCCAAAAAAAAAATCATGCCATCAAGACATTCAGTTTCTCCGAACAACGATACCTGCTTTAGCAAAGAATTAAATAGAAGTAATACTACTAAGTTACTTGTCTAAGTCACCCATTCTCATGTGGAGACAGGCATGCTGCTTCAGTCAGATCACGTGGGCTGTGTGGAGGGACGGAACCACCATGAGAGCCCAAACTCTGCTGGAGGAATCAGACAAAGGAGCAAGAAGTTGCTGATGGAGAATGTAACCACAGAAGAGATAGTTTCACAACTATCTCTATGAAATTGATGTTTTTTAATTAGTAGGGGAAGTAAAGCTAAATAAATAGTATAATTAAAGCCAGTAAGTTTTAGAAATGACACTTCTAAATGTTTCTTACAGTAGAGCAACTAGAGGCCAGAGTAGTTCCAAGATTTGTCCTGTATCACTGCATATCCATTAATTTGATATGCAGCTTTATAGGAAAAGCTGTTTTTAAAGAAAGGAGAATTACAAGTATCATTTTATACCTTTGATATAGCAGTTTCTACAGTGCATTAGAAATACAATCTTTATCTGAATCTTTTAAGCAGGTATTTTATTCTGTATTTCTCAATGACTTGAAATTTTGTTTGGAAAACGAATAAGCACAGTAAAATGAACGAAGTAATGACATGACTGACTGTGTATGATTGGAGAGGTTCAGAAGACTATGCTAATTTAATCATCTCGTCTCAATTCTGGCTTGGAAAAGCTACTTGTATGCTTTTTTTGTGAAAGATAAGGCACCAATAAGTTTAAAACTTAAGTCACTGGGAGATTTGAGGTGGGTATGGTGTTAAAGAGAAGGCCTCTGCAGTGAAACTCTATTTAAAGATACATTTTATCATTGTTTAATGCCTAAGGAAAGATCAGTCTGGAAGAAGGGCTTTCAATTCCTTCTAAAAGATGATAAAGTCAAGAGTAAGTGAGAGCAGGCACTTAGAGGACGATGTTAAACCCCGAGTGTACTCTGTAACTATCGTTTTGACGCATTGACTGATATCACTTATAGACTGTCTATTGTTTTGGTTTTCTTCAGAAATTTCTTTCACAGACTCCTCTTCTATGTTTCTCAAGAGAGAGAGAGAGAGAAAGAAAGAAAGAGAGAAGAGAGAGAGAATTTTGTAATAACTCTGTGTCCTCCTGGAAATGTATAGCATGAAGTGGTTCGTAAGTTAGATGAATCTCTTTCTCTGTTCAAGGTAATAAAATTGACTCCATAAAAATGAGAGCTTGAGTTCAAGGAACCCAGTAAGTATTATTTCTTCATTCCTTCACTTTTCTTTGTAGCCAAAAAGAAAAAAAATATTTAATACGAATGACTTATAGAACTAGACTTTAGTAAACACTACAGAGTAGTTCAGCGTGAATGAAATAGTCAGATGAAATGTACTAAACATAAAATGCAAGACTGCATACATAAAGAAAAGAAGCTTGCTCTGGTGATTTTCTTTTCATGAACAAATTGTTTGCATATGACAAAAGGGATTGCTGCCCTCATGTATCTTCCATGTCCTGCCTTCTCCAATGGACTGTAAATTTTTAAAAGGTTATACATATGAGAAATGTTTAAAGTTTATCTGATATCCCTGAAAAAAAGTGGCATTTATAACAATATTAAATGTAAATGGGTAAACAGTCCAAGAGAAGAAGGAAGTTACCAGATCACATATGAAAATAAATACCCAGCTGTGTTGTCTAAAGCAAATGTACTTTAAATATTAAACATAGGTTGAATGCAAAAGAATGGAAACAGACACACATTCCTTTCACATACCTCTTCTCAGTGGGATGGAAAAGTAATTAAAAAAGGGAAAGGTAATTTGCATTAAAAAGTTGAATTCAATTGATACCTGAACAAATATATACACATAGAACATGATTTTAACTATGGAGCTATTAAGGGAGTGGAGGAGATAAACAGTGAAGGGTAAATGATATCAAAACATTACACTTGTGCAGAAAGATGGCCTAAGGAATCTTAAGGAAAACTGTTAGTTCCAATAAAAATATGTATATTAAAAATAAATAAAATGAAGGCTGGAGAAGGTTTATAAAACCAAAAAATAAGTTTCAGGGAAAAGAACATTGCCAACTATAAAAATAGAAATGTTATATTTGTATATTTATGAAAGGTCAATTCACCAGAGGAGATATCGCCATTCTTGAACGTGTATGTCCAACCTAATAAGAGAGCTTTAAAACATACAAAGTAAAAAAGTGTTAAAGAGAAAAGAAATAGGCAAATGCACAATTGTCTGCCTCGGCTCCTTTTGTTCATTGGCTAATTTTCAAATAAGGGTCATTTCCTGTCCAAGCATATCATGGGCCTCTTTCAGTCTTCCCAGTATAGTGAGGATGACAGCTCTTGGTTGAGAAACTACATGTAAACATCCCTGTATTGAACTGACTTGAACTTCGGTCCTCCCAATCCAGCCTTCTAAGTAGATAGATTTATAGGTGTAAATCTCAGGTACCCAGCTCAGAGTCTCTTAATGCTATAATCAAAGTGATAGCTGACGCTGTCCTCATCTCAAGGGTTGATTCTAGGAAGTTCTGCTTTCAAGGATATTCACCTGGCTTGGGGTAGGCTTCTGAAGTTCTAGATCAAGATCACTTACATGAATCTATCCCCAGAGCTGTCAAATAAAATGGCAGCTAGCTACCCATAGAGTAAGAGGCTTTAGAGAAAGATAGACATTTACATCTCTTTACATCTCTATAATTTCAGAAGGGAGATCTCATCACTTCTGCTTTATTTTCTTGTTAAATGTCGATCACTGAAACCAGCTGACATTCAATGAAGGGGTTACATAAAGGGGTGAATTCAGGACACAGCAATCATTGAGGGCACATTTTAGAAAAGCAGTCATTTTAGAGGCAGTGCTTCTTGAACATACATTGGAACATGAAAAAAAGTTTATTGGAGGAGAAAAACAAATTCTACAGAATAAATTTTCTGACCACAGTGAAATTAGTTAGAAGTACAAAACAAAAAGATAGGTAGAAAAATCTCTAATTACTTGGCATTTAAGATATTTTCTGTGTCAACAAAGAAATCACATTGGGAATGAAAATAATTTGAATCTATTGAAAACAAACACAATATACTGCAATTTTAATAATGCAGCCAGTTGGAAACCTAGATGATATATATATGGCCCTGGGCCTGGTAGATTCAGACTGGTAGAGGTAATAACTGAATTTGGGGGGTGATTTGTTTGCCAGCAATAGGTCCCAGGGATATGAAGCATTTTCTACATGTAAGAACATCAGTTCCCATAGAATAAAAATAAGTTTGCTTCCTGAACCTAAGTTCATCTTACATCTTTTTCTTTAAAGTTTTTAGTAAGGATTTATTTTAGTATAACAGGTTAAAGTAGGAATTAAGAGAAAAGAGAAACATTTCCTGATCTTCAAGCAGGAAATGAGAGCGACTCAAAATGGTAGGCCCTACTTGGACCTTTTGACTGGGGCAAATCCTCATGGGACACATTGTCTAGCAACTCCTAATCCTTACACCGCAAGGTAAAATGGGTGGGTAAGATGGGCGAATCTCACCCCAACTAAGCCATTTTCTATAACATTATATAGCTACCAATGTAAGAGCTTTGTACAGTTATTAGTCTATTAATTATACTTTAGGTATTCTGGCTTCTTTATTAAGGTGGTGCTTTTTTTAAAGTATAAAGTTAAGTGATACTTTCCACCATTTATGGATCTTGGCAAGAAAAAGGTACCAGCTGTCATGTATATGGTGAAAATACCCAGAATCTTCCTGTTGTCATGAAAAAATTTTTTTGAAAAATCCTTTAGTGAAAGTATAGATTCATCGTAACTTAGCAGTCAGAAAACCATAATTCTTTAAATGTATATTTTAAAGATCTCTGAATATTTTAACAATGTTCTAATTTTAAGGTAAAATGGGTACAGAGGCTCAACATGTTCAAAAAATGTAAATTCTTCTTTAGGAAGATTTTAGAACTTGGCGTATCAGTTCTGCTGAACTATATCAGGAATATGTTTGATGATGAGAAACATAACCTGGTATCCCCAAATTCCTTGATCTGTCTCAGTATTTTCTCATTAGTGTACTTGTATGAGACTCCTACAAAAAGCTACATTCAGTGTTTTACACCTTAGCCAGTATATTCCTAGTCAAAGTTGAGCTCTTTTATCAGCAAAATATTAGAACAATGTCAAGCTTTTAGTTATATTTTAATCTTCCAAATCATGGAAAGAGTTTCGTAAAGCCTTTAGATTCTTAGTTAGAGTCAACATACATTAACATGCATGCAGACAACAAGTTCTGGAACTTATCCAGTGCTATTCCATTGATTTAACCTAACTTCATGATTCTGCTAAGTAGTCATGACTGTGACAGCCAGGAAAGGCCTGCTAAATAAACTTTGACTTCTTATAGAGCAAGAACTTCTTTAAAGATTCGGTTTATTTTCTTCCCCTATGCAACAAACTGCATAAATGAAAAGACTGTGCTTCTAAATTGTTCATGATAACTTCTCACATATTTAGACTTCTCTGAGTAAAAACACCATGACATTGAACTAGAAAGTTACAATTATTGTTTCTGAGAAAGCTGTACAAACTAAAAATCTGCTGGTGAGCTTGCCTACTAACAGGAAGAGAGAGGAATGTTTGGAATGACAGAAAGAAAAATGTGTTGCATGATAAAGGCTATGCAAAAACGAGCATCACAAATCCAGAGTTTCCCAGAGTTGAGTCTATGAACTTGATCTTTAAGTAATTAAGTTAGTAAGTAAATAAGAAGCTACAAGAAGTCTGCCTTAAGATTCCTTAGCAAATAGATAAACGTTGTCTCTGAAAATCAGGCAAATGATTTTTACGTTCTGGAGAAAAATAGAATGAACGGAAAATTCAAAGAAAGGCAAATGGCCAATATATGAAAAAGAGCTTACTCTCACTAAAATTCAAGAATAAGAACAATTTAAAATAAATTGAATTTCAAGAGGGACAAAAATAGAAAAAAAAGTTTAAAAGTTGAAATAATCTAGGAGTATAAAAGAAACAAGTTCTTTTGTAACCTGTCAGTATATATTTTGCTTATTTTTATTAGCCTTTATTAGCTACGCAGGAGTGATTTTATGATGACATTTATACTCATGCATACAATAACTTCCAAATAATCTCCATCACTGACATTTTTTAATAGTTTGAGTGTGTGTGTGTGTGTGTGTGTGTGTGTGTGTGTGTGTGTGTGTGTTGTGGGGCTTGAAGTCAGGACCTAGGTGCTGTTCCTTTTTGCTTAAGGCTAGCACCTCTACCATTTGAGCCACAGCTCTACTTTTGGCGTTTTAGTGATTAGTTGAAGTTCTGAGTCTCGTGGACTTTCCTGCCCAGGCTGGCTTCGAATTGCAATCTTCAGCTTCCTATAATGCCTCCAATAAAGGCATGAGCCACTGGTGCCTGGTGTAATAGTTCCATTTTAATATTAATATGTCTTAGAAGTATGCCACATGTTTGCATTCCTGGGAAAAAATATTGTATGGTTTCAAATAAGGAGCAAATGGAAACAGTGTATTAATGAATGAATTATATAAACTAGGAACATATATACTACCAAAGATCTAAAAATAGTAAGTCACCTAGATGCATTAAAACTATTTTTTTTTTTTGTGCAACAGATTGGAGGAACCTAAAAACCTCAGGTTCATAGTACTTATCCCAGAATCACTGAGTTGATTGACTTAATCAGAATATCTGGAAATTGTATACTCTGAGACCTCCTTAAAAAAATAAATTTACAGAAAAGCTGAACATTGGAAATCAAGATAGAAACCCATATAGAATTCTCTAGAGTCACCAGGCCTCCTACTTGCCACATTTGCTTTTGCACTCAAGTGGGTTCATAGCATGCATGGTGTTATGACTATGCAAGGTGTTATTAAATATTAAATGTCACCTCCAGGCTTGGGCCAGCATCACTCAGTTGTTCAGTGATGGTAACTAGTTGTCAGGTGGAAAGGGTGTAGTTCCTTGGGTTTAAAGTAAAGTGGAGTCCAAGTTTCCAGAACTCTTCCTATATACTTAAGATTATTATTGCCAGCTGTGGTAGCACACACAAGTAATCAACAGGAGGGTGAGGTAAGAGGATCTCAGGTTGGAGACCAGTCTGAGCTACAGGAGCCAATGGCTCTCTCCTGTAATCCAAACAACTCAGAAGCCTGAGATCTAACGATCTCATTTCAAAACTAGCTCCTTCAGGAAAGTCTGTGAGACTCTTATTTCCAGTTAGTCCCAACCCTCACCAAAAAAAAAAAAAAAAAAAAAAAGCCAGAAGTAGATATGTGGTTCAAGGAAAGAGTGCTAGTCTTTAGAAAACAAACAACTCTGGGAAAGTGTCCAGAGCCTAAGTTCAAACCCCAGGACTGATACATATGCATGAGCATACACCCACATACATGCACACACAAACACAAGCATACCAACAAATACAATAAAATTTGTAATTAAAAAATTAAAATGAAGGTGTTATAATAAATTATTATTAAATGCATCTATTTCAAGATAACAAAACAAGGTGAGCACCAGTAGTTCATGCTTATAATCCCAGCTATTCAGTAGGCTGAGACCTAGAGGATCATGGTTCAAAACCAGCCTGGACAGAAAATTTCACTAGGCCACATCTCAAAGATAATTATTTAAAAGTGAGGTTAGAGATGTTGAAGTAGTATTGTACCAGCCTAGCAATTGCAAGGTCCTGAGTTCAAAGCCTAATACTGCCCCCCAAAAATCGTAAAATAAATACATACATTTTCATATGGGTGCTAGGATGCACCTATGTAGCCTATGTGACATACATACACCTAGCTGTTTACTTATTGTAGTGATAGGGGAGAGAGAACTATTGAGGTAAGTATGCAGAAGTTAAGAAAAAGGAAAATATATCCATGGTTCAGTTTAAAAGACTCTCATCTCTTTTTTTTTGTTTAATGGCTGAACTACAAATAATTACTTTCATAGTTCCAACTTCAAATGAGAGGTTGGTATTTGCTATGGAATATAAAGGTAATCTTTAAAGTACTTTATCTAATGGAGCAGAAATAAGACCTTGTTAAGCCTCAACGATAAGCATGATTGGCAGTAGAGAGCAATGCAGAGTGGATGGATGAATTTTGCGACATTAAGTACCTTGCACCATCTCTGTTTCTCTTTCCATCATTTGTGAAATGAAGAGATGTTCTCTGTCTGCTAAGTTTCTAGGGGAAAGGGAAGACGGTATAGTAGAACAACATTTCAGACACTACCAAGATCCTCAAATCTTGACCTGTTTTATCTACTCATAACAATTCCACAATCTCAGAAGCTTTAAAGAACTTCTTCCACTTCTGATTAGAGTAATATGAAGAAAATCAAGGAGCACTAGTTCAAGTGGTTAACCCCCATTCAGGCAAGATTCTTAAAAGTCTATGCTTTATGTGTACCTATTTTTTCCCTCTTTAACACTTTCATTGTGGTATAGCTTTCAGAAGTATAATAGTTCCCCAAGAAATAATGTTTTCACTTTCTCGTGAAGATAAAAGTTGACCAAAATCAGAGAGCCACTTGGTAAAGGAAATTTAGGAAGTGAATTAGAAATTTACATTGTATCCTCATGATATGTTACAAACCAGGGGCTATTTGTGTTTTAGAATGAGCTCAGTATTGTGTTATTTCAGGTTGAAAACTTTTCCAGGATTTTCTAAGCAACAAAGTCTGATTTGGTGCCCAAAACTAAAACTGTGGCTGCCAAGAGTTAGAACTTGTTAGTAGAAAGCAAAATTAAAATGAATAAGAAAGCGATTACTTTAAAAATCATCATCCACCTATATTCACATAAATTTGCAGAAATGATGAGCAACTTGGGAGCTTTTGTCTGGAAATACTCTAATTTTTTTCAGAACTGTTAAATTCCCCATCTGAATAGTCAAGGGAATATATAAATAATTCAGCTAATTGTGTTGTAAGATGTTTAATAACTGGAATTTTAAAAAATATAATTAATACTGTCTGAAGGTATTGTTCATATTTTGCCTTTATTCTTTTGTCTTTTTCTGTTTTGGAGGAAAAGGCATACATATTTTAAAAGGAAGCATTGATTAGCATCTCTATTGTTTTCTTTGCAAAGTATGGTTTCTTTTTAGATGAGCCAATTCTCCCTTCAGACTACAAAACTGATGATGAAGCAAAAATATTTACACTTTGAAGTCAGGAGGAACAGCTTGCTGGTTGACAGAGGCAAGGGAAGGGATGTGTGCCTGGATTGCTAACGAATCTAGAAACATAGCATGGCATTTAAGTCAGTTAGAAGACATAGAAGATGAGTCTTTAGAATACAAATAGTGTTAGTTAACATTTATTTTCTTTTGAAAGTACAGTTTGTCAATTAAGTGGAGGAAGTATCATATTCCTCTACCAATTGGTAACCTATGTGAATGGAAAAGTACCGTTGGATTTCTAGGCTGAAGGAGAGAGTTAAATGATGTGTTTGAATGCATATGTGTTTGAATGCAGATTTTAAGAAGATGGGAGAAACGTATTTATGAATGTTTGAGGAATCACTACCACAAACTGTCAATACATGCCAGTTGTTATACTGGACTGTTAAACATTATTTCACAGGTGCTTCAACCTGAAGAGAAGAAATAATTCTCTTCTTACTGGAAGTTGAATAGAAAAGAGACTAAATCTTTGCTTAACAAAACCATATTTTTAACTAAAATATCATTTAACTAAATGATATTTGTTTAGAAACAAATATTTCCAAATGTTGCTTAATAGTCATGACATATTTTATACTCAATGAAATTGTTGGTTAGAATATTAATCAAACAAATAGTACATAAAATGGGGGAAATTCACTCTGGGGATTTCTGTTGGACATAGCAAAGATGTAATGATAAAAGGAATTATCAGATGAGCAAAGATTGCAATGTAATAATCCCAACTAATAATAATCGAGAGTTTGTTAGAATTCTGATAACAAGGTTTCATGAACAGAATTTTAAATAGTGGTTTTAAATATGTATTGCTTATTGAAAGTCAGCTGTTCACTTCTACACTTTCCTTGAGCCACTTGATATGAAACTTCACTATAGATCACCAGTAAGTTTAAGAACATTTGCAGATTTTTTGCCAAGTGATTTTATGTCAGTGAAATACCATTTAAACATAACCAATATATTTTAATTTTAAGTAAATAGCTTGAGTGATAGTTTCTTAATATTACAAAATTCTCTTTATTATTTAACAAATGACTTCAGAAAATGTAATTCATGACTGAATTACAATACTGAATTCTTCAAAGCTGATGAATTAGGATCAAGTTCCCTTTCCCAATGGGCAATCCATGGCAACATGGGCCATTTATTGCTCTCTGTATTTCCTACACTGTTAAACTCAGGACATGATCTTTGTGGCATTCTAACACATTTCCTAGAAAAAAAGTGATAAATTTATCACTTTGATGAGTAAGAAAAAAACCTAAAAAGTGACTTTTTATTTTACCCGTCATGGAGCCTGAACTCTTGGGCCTGGGCACTGTCCCTCAGCTCTTCAGCTCAAGGCTAGCACTCTACCACTTGAGCCACAGCACCATTTCAGGCTTTTTCTGCTTATGCGGTACTGAAGAATCAAACCCAGGGCCTCATGCATGCAAGGCAAGCACTCTACCACTGAGCCACCTTCCCATCCCACAAAGTGACGATTTTTAATTCCTCAAATAGCCTTGTGCATGAACTTAGTTTCGGGTTTGTAAGACCACTGAAAGTCTGACCACTTACGTGTTTTTTTTCCTACTGCTTTCCTACATTTTTAGGAAGGGATTATGGATTATAATAGGATTCTTGACTTCGAGAATTCTTGAAACTCTTACGAAGAACCCTTTGAGAATGCAGGTCTTCTGTAAGAGAATTAGATATAACCAAAATATTTTGATTTTAATTAAATAGCTTCAATGATAGTTCCTTCAATTTCAAAGTACAGAGTTCTCTTTATTAACAATAACTGTTACAACTACAGCAACAAAAATCTTAATTTTGGTGACCTAGTGAGATAACTCATTATGAAAGCATCCTGTGAAGTTGACATCTCAATATACTGCATCTCAAGGATCAAGACTTCTTAATCATCTAAAGAATTCATTGGTGAGAACACACAAAATAAGTCTCTCTATCCTTTATAAATGAATTTTTCCTTTATGAGTTATTCAAAGATCAGGCAAGTCCTTTTCTTCTTCAAACTGTTTTAAATCTCTGCAGGGGAAAAACACTTCTAGTGTAGTATCACAGAAAGCTCAATGGGCAACTTAATGATGGATTAAGAAAATGTTCTTTTGACTTAAAGTATATTTTTTGTTTTTTACTTTTCCTTGTTAAAAAAAAGATATAACCATTTTATTATAGTACTACTTTGTTATTATTTTTGCAACAAAAAATAGCAAATTGGCACCAGTGTTCTAATGAGAAAATGTCTGAATTGAAATCATGGCATATTGTACTGTTAGAAAAAAAATCCAAGATTAATTATAGCGGCATTTTCTATTAGGAGATAAATAATTGGACTGTGGAACATGAACAGTTTAGAGTTCAAAGTGACATTACTTCTCCCTCATAAAAGCTAAGCAATGTACCACTCTGATATCACTTTTGGAATTAATTTGCAATAGCATATTAAAATCCCAGAAAATACACTATCACTTTAGGTTTATTTTTCTTCAGCTAAAGAATGTAGCTGTCATATTAGTAAATAATAATTAGCAAAAAGTATTACATGACATGGTTGAGTGACAACAGAGGAATGGAAGGAAAAATAGCAAAAGCTTCCTGTAAAAGTATTAGAATATTTTTCTGAAATGTTTTGCTTACTGATCACTCTCATCGCTTTATTTTTATTATCATCTTGTCAAAAGTATCCTTTGGAAGCAGTAGGTAGACAGCCATCTTGAATAATATCAAATTTGGTTATGCAAACATTCTGCTGGAGACTGTCACACAATAGTTTTCATCTTTTGTGCTGCCGCAAAAATGAAATTGATTAGAAATATCCTTTGGTGTAGCAAAGAAAAACATTCCAAAATTTTAGAGTTGCATTTCTGGCATTGATCTACAAGTTAATGAGATGTTTCTGTGCTACTGTTTTAAAGTGACAGCAGCTCTGTACAAATGCTGCTGCATAGTCAGGCTCATACAAATGAATGTCTGCTTGCATATTGAGATTGTATTTTCATGTAGTGTTTTAGGAAGGTAAAATGAATGATGTCGAAATGAAATTATTCATTTTTAAAAAATGAAAAGGACCCCTTACCTTCCATCTTTTCCTTCTTTCACTTTGAAAAGGAAGATTATAGAATCACTCATTTGGGTTCTAGACGTGGATCCTGGAAAGGATTGGGCTGTAATCCTTTTACTTGTGTGTCCCTGTGTCACTGGGGTAAAGTTCTACACCATTATATTCATTCTTTGTCCTTCCCTCCCTGGTTGAGATAACAGGTACTTGCCACGTGCCTAAGCATTGGCTGAACTCAAGTCTCCACAATTATAATGCCCATAGTGGATTTGAATCTTCTCCCTCTGAAGAAGCTAGAATTAGTCTTGAAGCACAGTAAGGAGCATTCATTCTGTCCTTAGGAGTTGTGCCATTAAAAATTCTCCCCAACCATATGATACTTTGTATTTCTGTTGTTATCAATTGTAATGTCCTCTCTTTTATGTATAATTCTATTTATTTGAATCTTTCTTTAGCTTAGCTAAATATTTAATTTTACTTATTTTTTAAAAAAACAAATCTTAGATTGTTTTGTTTTATTTTTTTCTAAACTTGATGTCATTTATTTCTTTCTTTCACACTGCTAACTTGTGTTTAGTTTACTATTCTTTTCAGTTTCTTGAGATATAAAGTTAGGTTGCATACTTGAAACCTTACACTTTTCTCATATAGTCATTTATTACGATAACGTTTCCTGCTAAAACTTCTTTGGCTTCATTTTGTAAGTTTGGGTTTGTTTCGTTTTCATTTTGAGTTGTCCCAAGATACTTTATGATTTCCTTTTGATTTCTTTTTTGGTCCATTAGTTCTTTAAGAATGATCTGTTCATTTTTCTTCTTCTTGCTTCTAGTTTTATTCCTCATGGTTAGAAAAGATATTTGACATGATTTCCACCTTCTTGAATTTTTGTTTGTTTGTTTTTATAGTACCAAGGATTGAACCCAGAACTTTTCTCTTGGATGGCAAGTGTACCACTGAACTGTATGCTTACCTGGTAATCTTCTTAAATTGTTCAGGTCTTGTTTTACAGCCTAATGTGTGATCTTTCCTGGAGAGCATTAAACACATGCTTCATGAATGTGTGTTCTGTTGCTGTTGTATTTGCTACTTTAGGGGTATTGTTCCTGTCTACCATTTCCGTATTGACTTTATGCCTAGGAGAATAATCTAGGGTTAAAAGGGGGTATTAAAGTCCTCTAGCTGTGATTGTATTGCTGACTATCCTTTATTTTCAGTTAATACTTTCATGTTTAGGGACTCCAATGTTGGGTGTGTACATAGTTATACTTTGTTATGGGGTTTTGTTGAATTGACTCCTTTTTTATTGTACAATGACCCACTTTGTTGTCTCTTGTGACAGTTCTTTATTTGAAGTCTATTTTGTCTGATATAAGTATCATCACCTCAGTTCTCTTATTTACTATTTCACAGAATGTCTTTTTCCCATTCCTTCACATCCAGCCATCTTTACCTTTAAAACCGAAGTGAATTACTTTATTACTCTCATCTTGCCTACTTTTGTGATTTGATCTTTTTATGGAGATATATTTTTATTCTTTTCTCTTTATCTTTTGTGTATATACTCTAGACTTCTTTGTGATTCCTTCATAGTAGTTCTTACATAGGATTATCTCATAGACATTACAGCTTATTTTTAACTATAATAATTAGTCTCAATTACATACAAAAATACTATACTTTCAACTGTTCCCCATATACTTTGTTAGTGATGTCACTGCCACTGCCTTTGTATCCACTAACAAATTATTGTTGCTGTAGATTTAATCTTTGTAATTTAATTTTTATGCATCTTCATTTTACTGGTATTCTGAATTTGTGTTTTCATTTTTCTAATTAAAATTCTTTCATTTCAACAAGAACTCTATCATCTCTTGTAAGACTGGTTGAGGGCAGGGGATTCTTCCAACTTGTGTTTGTCTGGGCAAACTTTTATTTATCTTTATCTCTGAAGGATAGTTTTGCCCAATAAAACTTCTTGGTTTTGGGACAGTATTCTACTGTCTCTTGGCCTCTAAAGATTTTACTGATAAACTTATTAATTCTGTTATGGAATTTCTTGTATAAGATGAATCATTTTTATAAGATGAATCATTTTACTTTTCCATATATTTTAACAATCAACTTAAAAATATTTTCGATTATGACAAGCAGACTACTTCTCCCATCCGAAACCAGACAAAAATATCTAGTTAGACTGTTTTGCACCATTACTATGAGAATCTACCATTATTTATTTATTTATTTATTTATTCATTCATTCCTTTATGTTTGGCAGTATTAGAGTTTGAACTTAGAGGCGCGTGCTTGCCAGGTAAGTGAAATGAAGCTCTAGGCTTATTCTTGCCTGATTATTTTGAGTTAATAACTTGCTTCTTGCCTAAGCAAGCACTTGGGCCAAAATTCTCCTATTTTAGTGTTTCTGCCACCAGGGTCAGCCTCTTCCATTGAGATTGGGTCTCTTGAACTTTTCTGCCTGAGGCAGCCTAGAAACTCAGTTCTCTCCATCTTACACCACACATAGCTAGGGTGATAGGTGTGAGCCATGTGCTCCAGCTCACATCCATATATGTATGAAGAGGATAGTTTGTGCCAGGCTCCAGTGGCTCATAACCCTACCTCCTCCTAGGAGGTTGCAATCTGAGGATCACAGTTAGAAGCTAGCCCAAGCAGAAAATTCCATGAGTCTCCTATCTCCAATAACCTAGCAAAAATCTGGAAGTGGAGCTGTGGTTCAAGTGAGTGAAAAGCCAGGCAAGAGCACAAGAGGCTGAGTTCAAATCTCAGTGCTAGCATACACACAAAAAAGAGAGAATAGGTCTTGTGCTAGTGTGTGATTAGGACAAACGACACTGTGCCCATAATTATTGAATTATTTTGTGTTCTTTCTAAAGTTTCTACAGAAATATTGTGAAATATATAAAATAAATAAATATAAATAAATTAGCACTGGCAGCTCATAGCTGTAATCCTAACTGCTGTAGAGGCTGAGATCTGAGGATCATGATCCAAAGCCCAGTTCAGGCAGGAAAGTCTCTAAGCTCTTATCTCCAATTAAACACCAGAAAACTGGAAGTGTCACTGTGGTTCTAAGAGAGCACTAGTCTTGAGCCAAAGAGCTCAGAGAGAGTGCCTAGGCCCCATGTTCAAGCCCCATAACCAACAACAACAACAACAAAATTTATCAAAGTCAGTGTTTAAAACTAGATATGAAAGTACACTTTCTTCATAGTCCAAGCAACACATGCCTGACTCAACAGAACTATATATGAATGATGCCATTTCCTTGTTTATATCTCTTGGGAGAGACCATTTCTTTCTTCACCTTGTTGGTAACCAAAACCTAGTATTAATTGGCAAAGGCAACAGGTAATATTCCTCACTGCTTCAGATACACCTTTTTCAACACAAGGTAAGTCTGGTTAGTTAACTGAGACCTAGAGAGAAATGTGTCAATGTCACCCATCTAATAAGACTTATGGTGAATCCTTTAACCTTTGGCTTCTTTGAATCTCCATGATACATATAGCAATGACAAACATTTCCAGTGACTCTTGGATATAATGACTGCATTCTGAAATTAGTAGAGTTAGGGGTTTTTAATTAATGCTCCCCAAAAAAGTTCCAACAAAGTACCTTTCATGAATATCTTGATCTACAAAAAACTACCAACCTATCTGTCTGTTCTGTAAAACTTGTGACATGGTGTTATTGTGGTCAATGGAGCTAGCAGCAGTTCTCTGTGATGTATTATGCTCTTATAAACTTTTAGTTCAGCTGCTTGTCCAGAGGGTAAGGCCTATTTTATGGCTTAAACTTCATCTTGAATCTAGTGAGGTCCAGAAACATTTAACCCTCTGGCCTGGTAATGCTTTGTCAGGCTCTTATGGAATAAGATTACTTAATTGGAGTCTTAACCCCCTTTTACAAATTCAAAGAAGTCTCTGGCCTGTTGTAGTATCTATTTGAGACTCCCTTTGCATTAGTCTCCTGCTGTGTTGGGAATGACATCCTACAAGGGCATCTGGCACACACAGCTAACCCCTAGGGGAGAGCTGAAAAATAGGAGAAAGACTTTTATGATTATGAATCATTCTTTTCTATTGCAAATCTTCTTTCAAAACAAGCTGCTGATATCTAATAGCTCATACCTAGTTTCATGAAGAGTTTACTTCTCCATTAATGTGACATAAAAAGCACCAGTCTAGCGGAGCACCTGTGGCTTAAACTGTAATCATAGCTACTCAGGAGGCTGAGATCTGAAGGTTGAGGATCAAAGCCAGCACTGACAGGAAAGTCCATGAGACTCTTATCTTCAATAAATGACTAAAGCTGGAACAGGAGCTGTGCACCAGCCTTGACTACAAAAGCACAGGGACAGTGCCCAAGTCCTGAATTCAAGCCTCAGAAAAGGCACAGAAATAAAATAAAATTCAGTTAAACACAGCCAGGTGCTGGTGGCTCATACCTGTAATCCTAACTATTTTAAAGGCTGAGATGTGAAGATCCTGGTTCAAATCCAGTGTAAGCAGGAAAGTCTGTGAGACTTTTATCTCCAATTAAGCACCCAAAAGCCAAAAGTGGAGCTGTGGCTCAAGTGGTAGAACACCCAGGCCTCCAGGAGACAGGCATCAAAAAAATAAAAAGCATCAATCAGGGCTTTGAATAAATATTTTCCTCAGTTGAATCAGATATGAACAATGGCTATTGATACAATTACCCATAGTACAAGGGGCACAGAGTGGGTAATCACATGCTTTTCCTATTTAAAGAAGAACATCCATCCTGTGGTGAGCCCCAGATTCAGGAGGCATGACAGACTCAGGGCTGATTCAGGCTTTGCCATAAGGAGAGTTTCGCTAAATGTGATATTCTAGGATATGAAGTTATTTCAGACACTTTCTTTAAGAAATCATGAAATGTGCATCTGAAGGAGAAATTAGAGTTCATCTTATCTCACTTACAGGTAGACTTCCAGCTCCTGATAAATTGTCTAGCTAGTATCAGTATAAGTTTGGAATGAGCTGAGAATGTAAACTGAATACTGAACTGACTCAGATTTCAATCTGGCCTTTCATCCAGTACATTCATCACTATGGAATAATTTTGTATGAGCCTTACTAACATCTAGATATTATACAATTACATTATTGGGGATTAGTCTGAAACTTGGGTTTTGGAAAAAATTATGATTGTTTTTCAAGACTATAAAATAATGGTAACAGCCAAGTTTTAACTTTCTATTTTGTTGCAGTATTCTTGTAGCATATCCATTTGACCCTTGGATCTTGTGTGTTCTGATGGTTTGAGTTACTAAATCCAAGCAAATGTAATCCCCAGTGGAGGCAAACCTGAGTCCTAGCAGCAATGGATGCTGCCTGTCAGCCCACATTCAATAGCATTGCTAATTCTAATTCTGAAAAATGCTCCTGAGAAACGAGTCTCTTTTTGTGTGTGGTGTCTTCATAATGTGATTTTTTAATAGTCTTTTTTCAATTTAAATAGTTGTCATGGTTTTCCCGGAAGTTTCTAGCTATATAGCTTTCTGTGTAGCTCATGTGATGGAAGAGGGGAAATTGATAAGAAGAAATTGGGGAGAGAATTGGGAAATAGTAAATAGAAAGAGTAAGGGGAAGAGTTCTTGGGTCTCTCAAGTATCCTTTTGGTCAGAGTGTGGAGAATGTCCATTCAGTGTAAATCATGAGCACTCACTCCTTTTGATGCTGATGTTGTATATTCCACTACAACTTTTAAAATCACTTTACTGTGTGAATAACTTTTATCCAAAAATGATTATTGTAGGACAATATTTTGAAAAAGTAGCAGATCAACATGAATATAAATTTGCTTATAATTCAACATGTAGTTACCTCAGTAAAGTTTAATGAATCTATTTTCCATTTCTTTATAACTGCTCATTCTGATTTGTAACCAGCTCTTTTCAACTTATTTCATTTATATATGATGTTTGCTATATACATTTTCTACACGTGAACATAAGCAATATGTTATGGATATCATACAGATTTTATGTAACGCATCTTGTATTATTTGTGTTTCGTTATTCATAATTTTAGTATAAAGTGTAACTATACCCTGTTAAATATTTTAGCATGTTTTTATTTATTACTTACTGAAAGAAACTAGAATTGCCATTTCTGAATCATAGTATTAAATTTTACCATATCATTAAATTTGTGATTGAATATTCCTACCTTAATTGATTTAAATACTAAAGATATCATTTGTCAAATATTTTTCCACACTTACTTTATTCTGAAAACTGCCAAAATGAAGACCAATGTCTTTGTGTTAGACTTTATTGTTTTATGATTGTTCATTTTTACTTCTTCCTTAGTAATATACAAGCCCTAGTTTTGAGGGTCTGCCTTCTAGTATAAGTCCTAGCTCTCCTAGCATATCTTACAACTAGGTTGATTACAAAACGAAGTATGGCCAATGAGTCATAGACACAAAATGACAGTGTTTCTGCAGGTTAATATGTTAACCTGGTCAGTGTATTAGTAGAAAGGGATAGAGTTCAGAACCCATTTTGGTCGTAAGGAGAAACCAATATTTTAAGATATATAGATAGATGTATCTATATGTTTATATATTGATAATGGATATTGATGCAGATCGATCAGAATAGATAGAGATAGATAACAGAAGATAATAGATGATGGGTAGATAGATAGATAGATAGATAGATATTGCTCAAACTCTTGAGTATGATGCAATTTGCACAAAACAATTTGAAGTAGTTTTAGTATAAATATTCATACTAACATCAGGAATTCTATGTTTCTAAATCTTACTATAGTAATACAGACAAATTTTGAGAATTCTGCTCACTTATGGGAGCAGAGGTCTTGCAATAAGTTAAAACTTCATTATTTAATAAAGCTAGTTCTTTTATGAATGTCTGTGCTCTGCACACAGAGATGATTTAAACACCATAGGATTGAACTGATATTAGATAGGCTTAACACGTGCTTCTGTCAGTAAACAACTCATAACATCCCTGTCATTTGTTCTTTGAATGTTTCTATATTGTGGCTAGTATGAACAATGATGCGATTATAGGTGAAATAGATATTCTCAGGCTTTCTCTTCTCATACTTTTCAATTATACACAAGTGCACTAACTGGGTTGAGTCTAGGGTAGTACAGGTATTAAAGGAAATTAGTTGCTGAGATGGAGATAAGAAGAAGAGTAAAAAGAATGAGTAACAACAGACAACAATGGATGAAGGTTGCCCCCACCCCCTGACAGATTTCAAAGGATCACCCTTCTCTGTCATCTTGAGAAAAGTGACCATAGATGACTGTGGCTCTGACTCTATATAAAGAAACTTCAAGCTTCTGTAATTTATTGGGGAATAAGTCCTGGCGCAGTCCATGCCCAGTCTGTTCTGTGGACAGTTCTGCTCCATATGCCTGATTACTATATATTTAAAACTTAATCAAGTTCAATGATTTAATTTTTAAAAGTTTGCCTTCATATTTCAATAATTTCTTTTTACTATTTGTTTTCCTGACTTAAAATGCATTTTTAAGGTATAATATACTAGGTTGGTGGAAATAAATCCTAATAAGTTGCTGTTCTTTAACCCAAGGAAACAGCCTAGGCATAATACAGAAATGACTAGAATAATATTGAAAGTATAGACTCTTTTTCACTATTTATACATTGTTCTCCACAGAACTACTTCTACATACAAGATTTGCTTTTGTGATACATTGTGTACCTGAGAAATTTGGACTAAGATTTATGAAAGCAATTGATTTATTCATCAACTTTTTCATAATAGCACATACGTTGAACAGCCTGTGGGCACAATGAATGTCTGTACTTGTATTTAAACTCAGTATCTGCCACAAAGCTAATATAATCACAAGTAAGAAAACACTTGTACATTTTCCTTAAGAGTTTCTATCTTAAGAAACCTTTTGTACTCTCATCCCCTTAGATTTAAGGACTGTACAGTGCATCTTCAGAACATTTCAGTCCTTTTTTTCTCTCTCTCTCTCTCTCTCTCTCAGAAATCTTATTCTTGTACTCCTCTTAAACATCAAATGTATTTCTAACATGCACTTTTTTCCTCCTCTTCATTCACATCCATAGATTTTTAAATGTCAAGCGGACTTTTTCATTTCGCTTGGCTTTGGGTGGGAGAAAAATTGAGGGGGACGACATTTTTCCAGGCTTAGACTTCATATCTGCAGTGTTTGATACCTAGAAGATTAGCAGCTAAGTGATGGAGTTGAAATTGAAGGGCTCTAATGCAAAACCATTCTCTGGGGCTGAGATATCTTTTTAACCTTGGAGAAGACAGTCACCTAGTGCTGTTTCTTGCCTTTATTATTCTTTCCTGGGCTACTTCTTGGCGTGCTGACCCTCAGAAGAATAACCCATTTTCTCTTTCTGTCTTTTCCTTCCCTATGTTGTATATAGTTTGCAAAGTAAATGTGTTTTTTTAGAAGTTGACCTCTTTTAATAAATATTTTATACAATCTGGGAAGACATATTCTTCATATATAGTTTTATGTTTTACTTATTTATTTTTAATGGATATCTAATAATGGTATATATTATAGGGTACAGTGTGGTATATGTCAATACCTGTATTAATTGAGGTCCGTAGCCTATTCATCACTTTTTTAGCATTCATCAGTTATTTGGGTTGGAAACATCCAAAATCTTCACATATCTATTTTGCAGTATACACTGTTAATATTAACTAAAACCAGTTGAAGAAGAGTAGGATTTACTTCCCTCACATAATAGTAATTATGTACTCATTAGATTGCATTGCCTTTTCCCTCTTTCCCTCTTTTTTACCCTTCTTAACCTCTGAAATGCTATAGTTAAGTCCATAATATCTACTTTTAAGTTTTCACATCAAGACCTCACAATATTAAATTTGCAATCTTTCTGAGTTTAAGAATACAGCTTAGTGTAAAAGGACATTCACATTGTTCTGCAACCATGATTATCATCCAGTCCCAAACTAAAGATCAGTATCCATTCTGCTTTTTGTCTCTACAAATTTGACAACTGTAGGTAAGTGAAATTGTATATTTCTTCTTTTTGTGTCTGCCTTATTCCACTTAGCATAATGTATTTAAACTTTACCATGTTGTAGCATATGTCAGAATTGCTACAATTTCAAGGCTGGATAATATTCTACCATATTTGTGTATTTATTCATCCACTGATGGATACTGATACTGCTTCTTCTTTTGGGCTACTGGGAATCATGCTACAGTAAAAGAATCTGCCTGCTATAGATATAGTATGAGACCTAGAACTTCTTAATCATATAATTTTGTTTAATTTCTTGTATGTGTGCGTACACAAATATGGGGGGGGGGGTCCTGGGGCTTGAACTTAAGGCCTGGACACTGTCCCTGATCTTTTTGCTCAAGGCTAGTGCTCTACCACTTAGGCAACAGTTCCACTTCCAGCTTGTTTGGTTGTTAATTGGAGATCAGAGTCTATGGACTTTCCTGCTGGGGCTGGCTTTGAACCATGATCCTCAAATCTCAGCTTCCTGAAGAGCTAGGATTATAGACATGAACCACCAGTGCCTGGCTGTATGTTTAATATATGAATGAACTGACACCCTATTTGTACAGTGGCTCATATCTTTTGTACATCCTCTTTATCTTTTACATTTCATGTGACTCTATTGATTGGGTTTTGTCTTGTATGTTGGTATTCTTTGTGTGTGTGTGTGTGTGTGTGTGTGTGTGTGTGTGTGTGTGTGTGTGTGTGTGTCAGTCTTGGGGCTTGAACTCAGGGTCTGGACACTGCTTCTGAGATATTTTTGCATAAGACTAGTGCTCTACCACTTGAGCTACAGCTCTGCTTCCAGCTGTTGGTGATTAATTAGAGATAAAAATCTCATGGACTTTTCTGCATTGGCTGACTTTGAACTGGGATCCTCAGATCTCAGCCTCTTGTATACCTAGGATTATAGGCAAGAGCCACTGGTGCTTGGGCTTGTTAATTGTTAATGCAAAGAATGTGTTTAAAATATCTTCATTCATTTTTGTATCAATCAATTCTTGACAACATTGTCATTTTTCTGATCTACTTGGTTATCTGCTTGGAGAGAACTGTCTCCTGAAGGATTTTCATGATTCAATCTGTCTTCTAGCCTGAGCAGACTCAGGTAATTTTCATCTACTATTGTGAAGAGCCAGGAACGATTATTCCCATTTTGAAGCTAAGAAATTAGTAAAAGATTAAGTGAAAGATGATTTCACATGCCAATTAGAGGAAAAGTGGGTATAAAAATCAGGCTTTCTAAATTCACAATGAGTTATTTTCTGTTGTACCTCTAGGTCTTGGTGTGTTTTAAGCCTTAAGAATTCATGATGAGGGCTGGGAAGGTGGCTCAGTGGTAGAGCGCTTGCCTTGCATGCCCGAGGCCCTGGGTTCGATTCCTCAGCACCACATAAGCAAAAAGAAAAAAGCCGGAAATGGTGCTGTGGCTCAAGTGGTAGAGTGCTAGCCTTGAGCTGAAGAGCTGAGGGACAGCGCCCAGGCCCAGAGTTCAGGCCCCATGACTGGACCCAAAAAAAAAAAAAAAAAGAAGAATTCATGATGAAATGGTTGTCTATATCTAGCTGGTTTGTCTTCTTTCTCACTCCATTTTTTCATTTTTACTTTATGTGGAGTAGATTGCAAGGTAGATCTAGCAGGTACTCCTCCTTTTATAATACTGCAGGTGAAATTTGATGAGCAACATCACACACTGCTACTACACCAGCTACTTTCAAGATCTGAGAAGATGAAAAAGGAAATATAAAGGGTAATTTAACTTTAAATGAAGGGTAGATCATTGTTCAACTCTTAAAATAATTGATGAAAACAATATCAAATTTGCAGGAAATGGTTAGCTTACCCACATGCTAAAATTTATGGTGTGGGCTACTATCTTTTGCTGTTTTTTTTTTTTTTTTTTTTTACCTATAAACCACACATTTGTTGAGAAATAGTGAAGCTGAATTCTAGGCTTGAAGATTTAAAACTGAATTTTCCACTGAGCTATGTTATTTGCAACATTTTATTGGGACTCATAGATATTGTCTATAAAATGTAAGTACTTTGAGGTTCAGGCAAGCCAACACATACAAATGTCTCTTTATATATACAATGGAAGGAGAGAGGTTAAACTATTTTCAAACATGATTGATAAAGCAAAAATTTTAAAGGCTTTTGAATTTTAGTTAGAGTACTTGCTGACCATATAAAACTATCTAAATCATAAAATGTTCTCTAAATTATTATTTCTTCTTTCTTAGAAAAAATGGATGGTAGCAAGTAGTGGATAGTTTATGTTGTGAGTCATAGTGACTTCTAGAGGCTCTCTGTATAAATAAATGCCCACTGTGGATTGCTTCAGTAATAATATCATCCTCTCCCTTTGTATTTTTGTGTCTTCCTTGACAAGCCAATAAATAAGGCTGGTTTTATATATAGCTGCCATTATCAATGGCGGAGGGAGACATGAGACAATTAAGAACCAAAAGAATATTTGGGTTGAATTTGATTTAAGTTAAATTGGTTGCGTGCTTAAAATCGCTGTGATATAACTATTAACAGTTTGAACTTTATATCCAATAAAGGATTTAGCAGCAATCAGGTATCTACCTACCTATCTATCTATCTATTTAGCTGTCATGGGTTGTCAAGGCATTTGCCAGTACCTAATACCATAAATATTTTAAATGATTACAATTTTATGTGTAACTAAAATTACCTACCTAAATTAAATTATCCTCTACCCTTTTCAAAAATAAAAACCATAAAGTAGAAAAACAAAAACTCAATTCAGTTTCTGTTGCTACTTTTTCTAATTAATTTCCTACTTCTTTCTCTGGGAGAATCAGGAAGGAATCTGTGTCTCCCTTATTCAGTAATACTCTTCCATTCTTTTTTTTTTGTTGTTGTTGGTTGTGGGGCTTGAACTCTGGGCCTGGGAGCTGTCCCTCAGCTCTTCACCTCAAGGCAAGCGCTCTACCACTTGAGCTACAGCGCCACTTCCGGTTTTCTAGTGGTTTACTGGAGATAGGAGTCTCACGGTCTCTCCTGCCCGGGCTGGCTTTGAACCGCAGTCCTCAGATCTCAGCCTCCTGAGTAGCTAGGATTACAGGCGTGAGCCACCAGCGCCCGGCTTTCTCTTCCATTCTTACATGCTTGTGAAGGAAGTTATGATCCTGGAGAAATTCAATGTAAACATTAGCCAATCAGAACATGCCTTGTAGAAAATGGATGCTGCTCAGTTGTATAATAAAATACATCCTGCAAATATGAGCTCTGAAATTTAATTAAAAATCACCCTGGTTTTTAACAGCTCATTTGAATATTAGAATATGAGTTTATTAGAAAAAACATCAGATTAATCACTTATACAAAATCTAATTTTAGTTTATATATAATTTGTTAGGCTAAGAGCATTAAGCGGGCTTCCTAGCTTTCCCCCATGTCACAGGGTCACCTCCATCTTCCAACTGATCTGCTTTGTTTTTTTTCCTTTATTCTCAGCCCTTCAGGGAAGTTGCAAATTGTTTCATTAATTTTTTTCTCCATCTATGTTCTTTCTCTCATGCTTTCTCTCATTCTCTCTCCCTCTCATTCCCAACCCCCTTTTCTCTTTATTTCTTAGAAGTGAGACTAATTTTCCTATTGAGGCTTCTTATTTACCTTTTGACCCAGTTCCCCATTCTACTTTTCTTATTCTTCCTTAACATTCCTTTCTATGGCAAATATATGGTTAAGTTAAAGATCTCAAGGAGTTTGTCATGAAATAACTGGTGACCCTAAATTCCAACCTAGTATCCTTGAAAGAGAGAAGCAGAGAATTTAGACACACTGAAACAGAAAAGTCAACATGAAGATAAAGGCAGAGGTTGGAGCAGTGTAGTCACCTGCCAAAGGTCACAAACTTCTGACCTCCAGAACACTGAGTATAATTTTTTAAGCCAAAACACTCAAGAAAACTAATAAAGCACACAAATATTTTGTGATTTCCCAAGACAATACAAATAGACATATATTTCTCAGGCATTTGGGGAATTTACATAAATATCCTCATCAGAAAAGTTCTCATGAGTTACTTATTTGATAATTCATCACATGTGTATTGTGGGCAAACTAGAAATTTCAAAGATAACTAATAAGAGGCCTAGTGTACTATCAGGGTGAAATATCTGGCTAGACTTGAAAACAAGTAAAACTTGGGGCTTACTCAGAGAACTACAAAACAACACATAGCAGGAAAGGTATTCAGTGGAGTTACAGAATAATCTTCAAGGCGACGTACTGGCTCTTTTTGTTTGGCCAATAAACTAAGTTATAGTGGAGTTAAATTAACTACTAATTTCCTAAAAGAAACTGTCACTCTTTGCTACTGAGCTAGAATAGAACTTGTTTCCTGAATAGTACTGTGTCTTCTCCACGTTGAATTGTTTACTTAAATAATTTGGTCCCAAATTCTCCAACCATAGAAATACTTTCTTTTCTATGCATGATTGTATCAATATATGCTACATTATTTGGAAATTGGATTACAGTCAAATTCTCTGTGGATGTCTGTGAATTTAGCTCTAGGTAATGAGTATTTTTTTTATTTTTACTTAAATTCATACTGAATTCTAACCCTTTATATGATGCATATGAAAACTAACTTATATTCTCTATGTTTGCAGACTAGTGCTACTACATTGTGTTGGGGTCAAGTGAGTAAGTGGATCTTTTCCTTAGCATCCTTCAATAGCATGTACTTCTCTCTGCTGCCTGTGAATAGGACATAGCCAAGGTATAATGGATACATCAAATCCCTGGCCCCCAGCTCCCATAGCCTTTTCTGGGACATCCTCAATGCCCCATCCTTTATCCTGAATAGATGCACAGATTTCCTATGAGAATGGTCCCAAGCCTATTCTCTACCTAAAATTTAGACAGCACCCAGGGTAACACACATAGTAAAATTGAATAGTAAGTAGTTCACTAATGCTAGATATATGTGTCTGTTAGAGGCACAAATTTTAAAATGCATTATTTACAGTAAAGGGAAATGCTGAATTTTCCATTGCAAATGTTACTGATCTTTATGGTAAGCCATTTATACTCAAACTAGTTTATTACATATTTTTGCCCATGTAGTTTGAGAGTAGAACTTTCAAATCTAACACATTAGTCAGATGTCTCAGGGACATAATGTGTAAAAACTTTTAAAAAATTAAATGTATTTATGTAGCTTTTTGCCAAGAAAATGGAAATGTTTTAAGTAAATAGTCTAGGAGTTAAGATTAGATAAGAATACTTGAGATCTTGTGGCATTTGAATACTTCTTACTTGGCTCTGCTTTATAAAACACAATACTGTCCAGCATTTACTAGTGTGTTACCAACTGCTTGTAGTCCTCAACTTCAAGAGAAGAGGCCAACTGTGTTTCTGAGAGGCTTAAGGAAGCCCAGAGTTTATGTAAATAGCCTTTGTCCTGAAGATATATGTATGCCTGAGAAAACAAAAACCTCTGCCCATGGAAGTCTCTTTTCAAATGAGAGACACTTAATCTTGAAGTCACGGAATCCTGGCAGATTTCCAATATTCAAATTGAGTACAGAAATAAAATGCTACTGCTTTATCAGCTGCCAATAGCTGCTGATGCTAGAAAGTTCTGCCATGAGCCAGGGAACACTGCCATCCAGTGGGAATATACAGTTACTACCAAAGATGCAAGCCAACCTCCCGGGTCGCTTGAAATACTTGTTTACAATTTAACTTCAAAATAATTAGTAGTATATGTGAATTGGTTAAATCATATAGATTAATGTGTATTATAAATCCATACAAAAAATTACTCATTGATCAGACTCACACTTTATTCTACCTTCTCCTTCTTTCTTTCCTCTCCTGAACCTCTTCCCCAAAACCTAATTTTAAGGCAAGTGTGAAATGAAAGTTTAAATCAAACACCACTGGGATGAAATTAATAATATTGTCATTAATAATGAGTACTAATTTTAAATTTGCAAGTTCTGTTTTACATTTTGTTCTTCTGACAGGTAAAAATCCAGATTTTATTTGATCTTTTAGTTTTTTCCTATTAATCATTTCATCATTTTTAAAAATCAAGATAAGCCCTGCTGTTACAAAAAAAAATGTCAATGAATTGTTCACCTCACAGTGTATTAGGAGACAGAAGAATATAGAAGAATCAAGAAAAAGACACATACCCCAACAGGTCTGCGAGTCATGGCATGAGTTTTTCAGCATGGATTCTAGTTCACATGTGAGGATATTGTCTACTCCTTTTGTACTTGTTTCAGTTGTCAACTCTAGCTCTCATAGTTTCTCAGTGTGGTTTCACCTTGGCAAATGATTGTGACAGACCAAGTATTCGTGTAGAGACTTCAAAATACTTAAAGTGCTTATGTGATCCTGAGGCTGGGCTAGATCTTGCTTCCATAAGATTTTATCAATAAATGTTCAGCTCTTAGCCTTCTTTAAAATCAATTTGACTCTCTATAGTATTGAATTTCTCAAAAAAGACTTTGGGAGGGAGTTGAAAAATATTAGATGGTGTGTGTGCATGTGTGTGTTTGTGTTTAAAACTCATATCATATGTTTGTATCTTCGTTTAATATAAGTATTTTATATAATCAAATCAATTTTCTTTCAATACATGACCTTAATTATTCATTTCTAACCCAAGCCAAAAGACCCATACCAAAAGACAAAAACAACATACCTATTTTTTGTATAATTTTAGATATAGGTTAAAAAAAAGATACTACATTCAAACCTACTTCTCTCATTAACTCCCTACAATTAAGCTGAAATTCCATGCGGGATCGTGAGCTTGGTCATATGAGGCAATGCAGTTTGTGTTATGGCCCACTACAAATGCTTTCAGGTTGTGCATATCTATGTGACTAGCGTAGGTAAGGGGGGAAATGGCTTCGATCTGCCCTTCTAGATGCCTTGAGTATGCAACAAATTAATGTGGTAAGTCAGATTCATATGAGAAAAGACATTTAATTACATACTTGTGCACAGGCACACCAACATACACACACACTTGAAGAAGGATCACACAGTTTAAACTGAGTGTCAACACACAGTTGTAGCTTGAAGTTTCTATGTAGTAATGACACAAGTGATTGGCGATAGAGGGAAGAAAATATATGGTGAATAAAGCTGCCTTGTGTAAATTAAAAGTATCTTGGGTAATAGAAACTGACTCAGAATAATATTCCCCAGAAGAATAACCAGGAGTGTGTCTGGATATGGTAGCTATTTTGTTTCCTCTCTGGAGACCCTGAGTTAATCTTCTTTCATTGATTAAGATTCCTTGGAAAGGGGCTCATGCAATTGGTGGAGCATCTTTATGTAGATGAGAGGAGCTCAGAGAAAATCTCTGTCTACATTCCTTGTTTCCACTCAAAGTTACCAATCTACCAACAGGCTACATCTGGGGTTGGCATTTCCTGAGCCCCTCCACTGGATTTGCTGATGCCTTCTTTAGCAAGCTAAGCAGTAGTTTAATGAAACTTTTGAATTATAGTGTCTAAAAATCTTCCTGAAGAGCAAATACCGATGTGAGAGAAAGGTGGGTGATGTGACACTGATCCTGATGTATTACAGTCATTCATGACATGTTGAATTGGAACTCCTCTCGTACAGCTACCTAAAGAAATAAAAAGAAATTAAAAAGGAGTTCATACATTTCACGCCTTCTTGGAAGAATCGCTAAACTTCATTAAATTAATAAATTTCCCATAGCCCACATCCTGGAGCAAGCTACACAAAGTAATCCATGTGAGCAAAGCTTCATGAAGGCCTACGATCCACAGGAGCTGCCTGGCAGCTGCTCAGACGGCTTGATCAGGATCAGCCGATGCAGTTGTTGACTGGCTTGTTTGTCCAGGTCCCCATCCCAATGCTTGGACAGAATTCTTCATCTTATATTCAAAGGCTAAGCATCTCAGTCATATCATGCACCTTTGGGGAGGGGGATCCAGTCATCTTGAATGATTCAGTAATAAGGCAGGGGACTCATTTCATGTAGAGAGATGGTCAATGAAGCCAATAAACAAGCTGATTTTCAGAACAGATCACAGCACTTGTTCTACCTGCATTGGACAGACTTCACCTACCCCACGATGGACTTAAGTAAAAAATGATCACTGTGTATTTAGATTATGTATAAGCCATGGGTTTCTTTTGTTTTTCACGGAAAGGCAGTGAGTGCTTCTATATGAAAGACAATCTCCAATATAAATTCCAAAGGAAAATTGAAGCTGTTTACAAAAAATAATGGCTCTTGTTTTTCTTAAGGTATACCTGCTTCAAACAGATTATGTTTCAAACAGCATGTTATAGGGATCCAGCCTGTCTGAACTATAGATACCTTGTGCTTCTGGTACATAGTACAAGCCTTGTATGACATAAATATTAAGATGACAAAACACTCGTGTACACCAAAGCTCTTTTCTTAGCTGACACTGGGCAGGCTATATTTTTTGAGAAGAAGCAAGAACACAGTGGCAGACACAGATCACCTTTGTCTAAGTTAGCACAGGAACATCTTTCTCTGGCCTTGACGTGCAGGTTTCTTCCTGTCTTGCCACCCCTCAAGACATGCTTTTGTCTGTAAGTCCCCACAAAATTTCGCTCAAGAGCTCCTACCCAAGGGATCCCAGTGACACCCTTGATTGCAGGGAATATATTCCATTATAGATGCGATGTGCCTAGATAAGGATTCTAATAGTTATGTTTTCTAATGTAAACCAACCAAAAACCCAACCTGATTGTCAAGTACTGAACAAAAATTACTGAGACCTCCTGTAAAGATTATACTGCAGACACCATTAAAACAGTGAAAGGCAAGGTACTGCATAGAAGAAGCTATTTGCAAATAGATAAGGGTTATTTAAAAAACTTATATTCAGCATTTATATAGTTTTTGCAACCAATAACAAAAATACAGATTACATGACAGATAAAGTGAATGAAAACACTGGAACAGTTACTTCACAAAACACATCTGATAGTTGATCTTGGTTGCAAACTTGATTGCAAATAGATAAGGGTTATTTAAAAAACTTATATTCAGCATTTATATAGTTTTTGCAACCAATAACAAAAATACAGATTACATGACAAATAAAGTGAATGAAAACACTGGAACAGTTACTTCACAAAACACATCTGATAGTTGATCTTGGTTGCAAACTTGATTGGATCAGGAAGCAGCTATGAGATGAATAAAGCACACCTCTGGCTATGTCTGAGGGATTTCCAGAGAGCATTAACTAAGAAAGCAAGATCTGCTCTGAATATGAAGAGCTTCACTATAGGTTTTTAATCCTGGATGGAATAAAACAGAGAAAAGGAGACATGCCAACTGATGCAGGCATTCTCTCCCTCTTCTTGGCTGCCATGCTGAGAGTTTCTGCGCCATCATTCTCTTTGCCATGCTGGGCATGGCAAAACCTCCAAAACTGTAAGACAAAGTAAGTCTTTCCTCTCTGAAGGTGTTTTCTTGGGTATTTGTCATATCAATGGAAACAGGTACTTAACAACAAGTATTCAAGAAAAGTACTTCCTATGATGAATATAACATTTAAAGCTACTTACTTCCTGGAATCATCCATACAAACTACAACCACAATGAAATAACATCAGCACTTCAGAATAGTTAGCATTTTTAAGTAGAGTAACTGTATCTGATCTTAGTAAAGATATGGAAAAACTACAACTTAATATACTTATGCTCAGGGTGTATTATACTCTGGGAAATTATTTCATAAGGTCCACTAAAACTGGACCTTCTGAGATGCACTTCTGCACCCAATGGCAATATGCCCAAAAGGACGTGTGCAGGAAGATTCAAACAGGATCAATTATAATAGCTAAAATGGGAAGTGACACAAACATTCCTCAGCAGTATATTCTGTTTCAATATATTCATGCCTGGAATATGCTATTGATATAAAGAAAGAAGTCAGACACAAAATAGGACAAAATACATAATTCAAAATACATAAAATTTCCATACAGGAATGAAAACTAAGCTATGATATTAGGCATCAAGTTGGTAGTTAAGTTTGGAGAAGTTTCAAGTCATTGAGACATATCTTTTGTTGACTCTGAGTTCTAACTCCAGGACTGGCACCAAAAATCTCTTGGGAACAAGAGAGTTGTTGTGTTTTCTTTTTGTCTTGTTTTTAGTTTGTCTTTGGGAGGGTAAGAGTGGGTCACAGAAAAGGTAGAACAAAGGGTGAACAACTATAACAGTGGTACTCACTGGACACTGTGTGGATAATGAACTGTCCATCTTGTATGTTGGGATGGGAGGGAAAATCTGGGAGAAGCAAGGGAAGGGATGATGTGACTCAAAAAGAAATGTACTCATTACTTGACTTATGTAATCATAACCTCTCTGTACATTACCTCTACAATAATGTGAATTTCAATATGCTACAATATGAGTGACCGTAAATGCCAAATAAATGTCATGATTATTGGTATGAATGAAGTCCTTGGTGTAGGAGATTTTTTATAAAGTTGCAAGAGAGTTCAATTTATCCCCCTGACGTATCTGTTTACTGTATTTGCTAGCCTGAGTTTCAATAAAAAATTGCACAAAGAAGTAATTTTTTATATTATGCTGTTATTCTATCCCTGAATGATCTCTGTAGTGAAAGCATTATTTTTGGAGTCAGTTCAAACACCCATACAGCAGCTAGATTGTTTAAAACTTTTTAAAGTGATCTTACAGGATGACTAAAGAAATAGCTTTATAAAGAAATGGCTTTACCTATGGAATACATTTCTAGTTATTGAAGCATGGAAATTATAGCCAGAAGTTTACAAAGTTATGCAAGATGTTATGAATCTGACTAACGTACAGAAACTAAGATTAAAAACACAGCAATGTTTTCATGGTACTTTATGATGTGGGTAACGACTAACAGTTGTTTGTACCATTTTGACATTTGCTGGTTATTTTATGACAAAATATTTTGTTTAAAACTAAGGTTGTATTAGCAGTGAACTGCATTTCACAGTCGTCAGCGACAAACACATATGACATCTGAAGTGGTCATTTAACCAAAAGCTCAAAAATGTGACTGTAATGGAAGAACCATCCCATAAAGAACGCTTTGAAGGCTGAGTAGTTTGGAATGTCTGTGTCATGTGATTTATTGCTAAAGATAGTGTTTAACCTATAAAATCTCTCTTCTTGTAAACTTCACATATGGAAACAAATGTTCTAACCATTTATAAATTCTTCTAAGGAATTGAAGTGGATTTGAAATCCAATAATTAACATACTAACTAATAATTAAACATTTACTCAAATCTGTTTCTCTTCCTAATTATATTAAATAATGATTAACTCAAATATGTTTCAGTTTGACCTGCCTACAATGGACAGGAATTTAGCAGCCAGTTTCACCAAGAACTTTACTGAAAAAAATATACATGATGACAAAGAGTGATTAATCATGAATTTCTCCAGTTTGGATCCTTGTATATTTGTGAGGCTTCATTCTTAGCAGTGATAGCCATTAAAACTCCATGTTACACAAATCAACTGAATTATGAAGCAAACAATCGAATTTCTGTATCACAAAATGCCAAAGCAATTTTAAAATGATGACAACCAGCCAACCATTCTCTCAATATACTACTACAACTAAGTAAAATATGAGTTTTGCTGAAAATATTTTTAAGTTTGAAAGGCTTCCCCAAGAAAATCACTCAGCTACTTGGTCCAAAAAGAAGTTTTTCGTTGTTGTTGTTTTTTGTTTTGGGGTTCTTTTTTGTTTTTTTTTGTTTTGTTTTGCTTTGTTGTTAGTCCTGGAGCTTGAATCAGGGCCTGGGCACTGTCCTTGAGCTTCTTTTGTTCCAGACTATCACTCTACCACTTGAGCCACAGTGCCACTTCCAGCTTTTTCTGTGTATGTATTACTGATGAATGGAATTCAGGGCTTCACGCATGCTAGGCAAGCACTCTACCACTAAGCCCCACATTCCCAGCCAGAAAAGGAGTTTTTAATGTCAGTAGCCTGACAGGCGACCTCATGGGCAGAGAGTAGCAGTTGGGCAGAGCAATAGCAGAGTTTTATAGGGGTGGGTTTATGTGGAGCATGAGATCAGGGAAGTTGTGGAAGGATTTAACATTTACAGTTATAGCTGCACAAACAAGGAGGAGAGAAATTGCATTTTGAAAGGGATACCATTTGAGATTGTAGCTACCTGAGTCACCTGTTTTCAGGCAAAAAAAAAACAACAACAAAAACCCTGTGTCATCTGATTTCAGGGAGGCAGTTTTGTTTTTGCCGAAGGTGTACAGTGGCAGACTGGGTAAGAACATGGAGGAGAAAAGGCAAACAAAGTTAAGTTTGTTCTTTTTGTTTTTGTTGTTGTTGTTAGTGGTGATCATTGTGGGTCTTGAACTCAGGGTCTGGGAGCTGTCCATGAGCTTTTCTTTTTTGTGGGCCACAGGGCTTGAATTCTGGGCCTGGGTTCCTAGGCTCTTTTGCTCAAGGCTAAGGTGAGCCACAGTACCACTTCCAATATTTGAGTGGTTAATTGGAGGTGATAGCCTCTTGGGGACTTTTCTGCCCAAGCTGGCTTTGAATCACGATCTTCAAATCTCCGCCATTTGAGTAGCTAGGATTACAGGCATGAGCCCCATGCACTGGGAAACTTTGTTCTTTTAAAAGTTCAATTGAAGTTTTCATACAGGCACATGATGTTTGTTTGTTTTTGTCCCATTTCTGTGGCTTGATCTCAGAGCCTCGATGCTGTCCTTCATCATCTTTGCTCAAAGCTAGCTCTCTACCATGTGACTCACAGTTCCACTTCTAGCTTTTTGTTGACTCACTGGAGATAAGAGTTTTGTGGACTTTCCTACATGAGTTGGCTTCAAACCACTTTCCTCAGATCTCCACCTCAGTACCTAGGATTACAGGTGTATGCTGCCAGCACCCAGCTACACAATGTCTTAACAGAGTAAATGTATATATCGATATATATATTTTTATAGAGTACATGTATATAATTTTATGGTTCATGCTCACTACTTACTTTCTTACTTGGTTACTTTATTTTGGGCAGTACAAAAGACTGAACACAGAGCCTGTCACTTGATAGGCAGGTGCTCCACTCCTTAAGCCACACCCTTAAGTCCCTTTTTGCATTGGTTATTTTCAGGGTTGGGTCTTCTAATATGTCTATGCCAAGTTGGGCTGTGATCTTCCTACTTATACTTCCCCATGTCACTAGGAATGACAGGTGCACATCACTGTAACCAGACATTGAGTTTCTCCCATAGCTGAGATAACTGATACAGGACATTGGTTGGAACTGAGTATCCTCAACTTTTATGTCCTGGCTTGCCTTAGACCACAACCTCCACATCTACCTCCTACATAGCTAGAATTACGGTCTTGTGCCCCAGTGCCTGACTTATGCTTGCAATTTTTATTTTAAGAATGTATAATCAGAATGGTTTAGAAATCACTGGTTGAGAAGCTAGAAGAAAAGAGAAGTAATACCAAGAGATAAGTATATGAAGACCTAGGAAACAGAAGAGAGCAGCATAACTGGAGGCTGAGGGGACTGATGAGAAGCTCACCGGTGTGAGAAACAGTATGTGGAGCAAAGACCAGGCTGCGAAAGACTGAGAGACTTAAGACAGAGGATATGGCAGAGGATTCGAGAATTATTGGTGAAAACACTGTTAGCTCAGTGAAAAGAAGAGGAATGAAAATGGAGCTGTGAAAGGAGATTATTCTTATTCAACTTTGACCAGAAATCATGAGACAATGGAGGAGACTCAGCTAATAGAAGTAAGTGTTGTTGATTAAGTCAAGCAGAGCATGGGAAGGAAAGGGGTCACATTCAAAGTAGGAGGCAGTTTCCCTTAAAAGAAGACAGGACAGTTGGGAAGTCAGCAATAAAGATAAGAGACAGAGCAGGAAAGCTGTGGGAATTGATTTCAGATGGCCACTATCTCAATGGATTAAGTGATTAAGTAACTTCTAAGATTGAGGAATGCCAGGCTTCAATAGGCCACATGATTAAAAAAAAGAGTGGGGTTTGCCATCTCCTCCCCGCCTCTCACACAAGAAAGCAGGCAGATCAGATCATTGATCCATGGCGAGGACCCAGGTGCCACTAGATAGTAAGGATTTCCATCGGAAACAAAGAGATATTTGGGGATTGTGGGAACAGGGAGTGGTGGGGGGGTACTAAGAGAAGATAAAGAATATTTTAGGGACTAGCAAAAAGTGTGAAATAGCAAAAGGCTCTTAGCTCCACTAAGCAGGTGGTAAGGACCCCAAGGTTAGGGAGAAAGCGAAGGCTGGAGGAGGAGGCTCCTGGTAGCAATGAAGACTGAGAGGGAAGAGCATGGTTAGCAGCAGTAAATGTCAGCACAGAGTAGAGTCTTAGAATCTGAAGCCATGAGGATGGAATATTCTGGAAGACAATGAAGGTTTTATTGTAGTTCCATTATAAGGAGTTAAAAGAGTAAAAAAATTAAAAGATAAAGAAAAGTCTAAATACTGAGGGTCTTTTGATTTCCTGCTGGGGTGGTGGGGGGAGACGTGAGCTGAAGAGGACATTCTAAGCAAAATGCAGGACATTCCTGAATATGAAGGGCAACACCAGGACTTCAGATACAGTAATGCGGACAAAGTGTGGGATGGGGCATACTTGAAACCGTACACAATAAACATGTCCTGAAGTATCCTATGAACAGTGTCCACTTGTGTTTTTCAGTTAAAAATTAGTTTAGACATGTTAAATAAGTTGTATAAATAAATATATGAGAAAGAGGATGGGGAACAGGGTCTTGAGTGAGAGGAATGACCTCCATGGGAGAGGGTTTTAAAGGAATGTTTGCAGAATTGAGTTGATGGGAGGTAGAAAGAACACTTCAAGCACCTCACTCTGTGTTGGGCACTTCCAGAGAAGCAGAGCCTTTTTATATTTTAACAACACTTGACTCCTGTCCTGTGAATGCTTGAAGAACTGGTGAGATAAATCATACTCAGCAACATGGTTTCTGGCTCAAGCAACAATGTAACAGCGGCCCAGATATATACTTTTAAAAGAGTAATGTGAGAGCCTATGTTTTCGCATGCAGAAGGTTAAGGTGATTTTGAATGCAATTTGAAGGAAATGAATTTGGAACAATTTGCCTAGCTACAAACCTATTATGTAGCACACGAAGGATTTCATCTGGCATCTGCGATACCCGCGACTCTGCTGGACACCGTTCAAATGCTATTCATATGTCCCCTAATTCAAAATTAATTTCAGCAAAAACTAATTTAACCCCCCAAAATGTGTCACATACTTTTGTCCATTGGAATTTCTGTTCCTGCAATTCAAAATTAGATTATTTGCTTGCCCTCTGGCCACCAATTACCCTCACAAAAATCTCTCATTAAAAATAGGAGCCCTGAATGTTTATGACCATACTATGTAAATTAATTACTTTTAAATTTGTTGGAAGGAAAAATAAAGAAGAAGAAAGATTTTTCTGTATACTAAGTGCTACTTCATGGTTCATACCATACCACAACATTTTAGGTAAGCTGACCTAGGGAAAACACCATGTTATCTGTAAAATAACCAGCCCTTTCCAATGCTTGTCCAGTACCTGGAGTGTTGTTTCTAACATCTTAGAGGCAATGCGGCTTTCTCATTTGTCTCACAACTCTATAAATTAGCTATCCATTCAATTCCTGTTTTAAGATGAAAATACTTCAATTAAATATCACTTAAAATGTCCTTTTCATTTTTGACTAAGTTCATAGAACCTTAGAGTAGGAAGAAGGAGAATGAAGTGATTAATTAATTAATTGGGTTTTCTACCCAAAAACTGTGAACAAGAATTCCTAAACTCTTTCAAAGTATAGGATTATACTGACATCTTGATTGGCAGGCTAGAATCTTATTTTTCCCAAGAAGGTGATCAACTCAATGTCAAATCAGGACAGAGTAACTTTGGAAATCTTAAATAAGCTCCTTTCCAGTTTCAGCAAAGAGAACAGAGGAATATGTTATTGAAATATGAGTACTGATAATCTCTTATTTTAATGCCTAACATGCTGTTGAAATAGGTATTAGAAGACAAGGATTTACAATAATATTACAAAGAAATAAAGGATTTCTTCCCAAGGGAACATGCAAAATCTTTATTATGCTATCATGGTAAGAGTGCTAATCATACTTCGACAGAGATATCTATTCTTGAATCTAATCCCAGCCAGTCCAGGAGAGATAGAAGGCCCAGTAATGGAAGGCTGTCATCTTTACCAGAGAAACTGGGAAAGTAGATACAGGAATCTTCTATTCTATAGCCTGATGTCTCTTGTATGATCCTAATGAGGGAAGAAGATAGATGGAAAACTCCAAATCTTTTATAAATGGCTGAACTTCTGGTGATACTTGGCACAGAGAAGAAAGGATTGAATTACAGTTGACTATCAACCACATTTGGGCCCAAGAATTTACTTTCAGTTGGGACAAGGATGACAGAGAAGGCAGTTTATGAGTGTATAGATGACTACAGAAAATTTCAAATTGTATACAAGAGAAGAGAGGACTACATGATTCCACTTAGATTGCTTTTCACAGTTTACATTCTTGCTTATTTAAGTATTTTCCTCAGAAAAAATGCAAACCTTTGTCTCTATGAGACTGGAACTTTATAAGGCATAATGAGATTTTTATTTGGGGCTATATTAATTCAGGGCCTTATGATTGCTAAGCAAACTCTATCCCACTTGAGCCATACCTCCAGTCATTTTTGCTTTAGGTTACTTTTTCAGAAAAGGTTTTGATATTTTTTCCTCTTGGAGCTAACTTCAGCTAGAGATGTCCTTACTTATGGCCTACCATGTAGTTGAGAATACAGGTGTGTACCATGCCAGGGTTCTTGGTTGAAATGAGGTCTTGCTAACATTTTGCCCAGGCTAAATTCAAACAATTATTCTCCTGATTCTCACTTCCAAGTGGTTCAGATTATAAGCATGAATAGCCACACTGGTAATCCTCTAAATTATTTGTGGTAGTTGAACCATATAACTAAAGACGCGCGCGCGCGCACACACACACACACACACACACACACACACACACACACACACAGTAGAGGATAAATTATGTCCAGGGTTATATATTTTTACTAAGCTGAAAAATTGATCTTAATAATCTCCTTGGTCATTACTTATGGTAATTCAACCATAAGAGAACTCTGTGCTCCAACACACACAGAGAAAGATTACCTAGAGGACTCAGTATTCTCTGGAATGATCATTGGAATATGCATATCAAGCTTAAGTTCCTCCAGATTGGTTTGATACTCCTTTAATGTATAATCTCTGGCATTTTGCTATTGTTCTTGTTTTAAGTCAAATTTAATTCCTTAAAAGAAATTTCAGGAGAAGTTCATTAAATAACATTTGAAATTTCTTGTGAAATATCTCTCAAATTTGCTTTCTGATTGAAAAATAAATAGTGTAATGGAGCAGTTGTTTGTATACACAGAGAAGAAATAGATTACATTTTCAGCTGGTTAGAAGAGGATTGTTATTTTTACAAAGCATAGAGGAAAGTACATTATATAGAATGCCTTATGTTGTTTTAAATATAATGGCTATTTCATCCTTGGCCAAGACAGGTCATTTGCAGCCCTCTAAGAAAATCAAGCCTCTTTGCCTTTGGGGAGAAAGGGCATAAGTGGACACAATCATGAACTGGGAATCTCAATAAATTTCATGGTAAAGGATGATTTTACTGAGCAAAAATGACCTTATATATAACATTAAAGATAAACATAGACAAAAAGAACTTTATTTTATTTTCATGGATGCCTTAGTGATCATAATTTTGGGTAATATTAATTTTGTTCTTTTTTTGTTCATGAGAAACATATTCAGTACCTTGTAATTAGATCATTACTTTCACAGGAACACTAAAATCAACATGAAAACTATATGCCAAGAATAACATGGAAAATAATTTAACAGTCACTTTGTATTAACAGCCAGGATCCTAATGACTCATTTCAAATGACTATTTAAGTGGAAAGTACACAGAATAAACAAGATTTATGTTATAAGTACAAATATAGAATGTTCTTAAAGGCTGATACGTGTAGGCACAAACTTATCTATTCTTCCATCTATACTTTGCATGCATTTACATTTTCTCAGTGTAAATGTATGGTTGAAAACTTGGTGTCATTGCTAGGGTTTTATTTCTTGATTTCCCCATGCCTGCAGCACAGAGGGCCCATCAGGTGACACAGTTAGTTCACCACCTGGTAGCATCATTAAGACCTATTTTTAGTCATCAGAAATGGGAATTACCTACAAATGACTGACCACCCTCTGTCTAAATTCTCTGTTTTAGCAATTTTAGGCCTTGTATTTAAGCCATTTAGAAACTCTCTCACCACCTTCTATGCTTGGTACCATAGATATGTGATTGTTTCATTTGCTAGTTAGCACCTCACAATATCACATGGCCATCAGAACACCTTAATCGTGTGTAGCCAAAATGACACTTGTTTAGTTCATGGGGCTGTGGGCTTCCCTGACTCTGATCTAGGCTGACTTAGTTCAACTATCTAGGATTCCTTAAATTTGTTGGTTGCTTTACCTTGGACAAGTGGGCTAACCTCCCATGGTCTAATGAAAGTGCAAGAATGAACAAAACCATTTCTGCAAGTGTCTTTGATGTCTCCATTTGTGGCAATATCCTGTTGGTCCAGAAAAAGCCACATGGACAATCTAGAAGGCAGAATAGGAGGGCATGCAAAGGACATGGACACAGAGAGCAGAGGATTGAGACCATGCATGCAACAAGTCCACTCCCTTGAAAAACTAATCTGATCACTCAGAGGGTAGCAAAAAGAACCTTGTACTAACTTTGTGTCACTAAGGAATGCAAAGACTCCGAGTCTACCTTTGAGCCCTGGCACTGTTCATTTTAACAAAATTATGTAATTATACTGATAATTTTCTTATTGGTATTTTCCAAGCTTTAAAAGCTTTTCAGTCTATAAAATCAAGCTTTTAATGAATTTAATTCAACACCTCATCCATGAAAGGAACTTTAGAGAAAAGTTATTCATTATCCTACCCTATAATGAGCCAAAATAGCTAATGTGGATGGCTAAAATTAATTGGCTAATTTTGACTGTGAATCTAAAACATCCTATACTCACATTCAAGTTGATAAATTTTAGTCTGAATTTGAGTATGAAGCAAAGTATTGAAATTCCTTGTCCTACTTTGCTCTTCAGTTTTGGCTCAAACTGATGATTCTCATGAAGTGTACAATGGGTCAACATAATGGCAAACACTAAGGTATTTCCCCCCACTGATAGGAATTATAAGAGCTATTGACGTCTTTATTATCATAAATTATGATGCTTAAATTGACTATAAGAGCTTTGTGAGATTCGCAGAATTCTTGTAACATGGATTGCAAATGTAGACTATATATTAAGATTTGTTCTGAGTTGATCAAGTAGATTCAAATCTGTAACCTAACTATTTAGAAGGTGAAGATGGTCATTCAAAGCCAGCCAGAGTTAAAATTTCCAGAGATTGCATCTCAATCAATGGCATGATGTGCTGGCACATGCCTAAACTGTGGAAAAAACAAAACAAAATGGCTGAGCTAAATATGAGCTAAATATGAGCTAAATATGAAGATACCTGTCATCCTAGCAACAAAAGGAAGAGCAAATAGGAAGATCTGGTCTGGGCATAAGAAATCCTATCTTGAAAATAACCAGTGCAAAAAAAGAACTCATGGAGTGGCTCAAGCACTAGAGTGTTGCCTACCTCTGACCTCAAACCTCAATACGACCAAAATAAAAACAAATAAAGAGTAAATTTCTTCTGAATAAGAGTTCAATAATATAAAAATGACATGGAGATTTTTATTACAGAGCTGGAAATATGATTCAAGTGTTAGAGTACCTGCCTAGGACATACAAATTCCTGGATCCAAACCCCAGTGTAACAAATATAATGATAATAATAATAATAATTAATTGTATAATATATTTAAAGGCTAGATTATTTAACTAAGAGACTATAAACTGGGTAAAATGTTCTAAGTGAGGAAATACTTTAGAAGCTTCACAAAGAAAAACTAATATCCACAAATAGTATTTTAATATGAGTTTCTGTGCTTAAAATAAGTTCTTCTTTGGATCAAGAAAATGTGGTATATATACACAATGGAATTCTTTTTTTTTTTTTTTGTCGGTCATGGGACTTGAACTCTGGGCCTGGGTGCTGTCCCTCAGCTCTTCAGCTCAAGGTGAGCGCTCTACCACTTGAGCTACAGCACCACTTCCAGTTTTCTGGTGGTTTATTGGATATAGGAGTCTCACAGTCTCTCCTGCCTGAGCTGGCTTTGAATCGCGATCCTCAGATCTCAGCCTCCTGAGTAGCTAGGATTACAGGCGTGAGCCACCAGCACCCAGCTTACACAATGGAATTCTATGCCTCCATCAGAAAGAATGACATTTCCCCATTTGTTAGGAAATGGAAAGGCTTGGAAAAAATTATATTAAGTGAAGTAAGCCAAGCCCAAAGAAACATAGGTCCCATGGTTTCCCTTATTTGCAGTATCTAGTATATGTATGAGTCAAGCAAAAAAGGTCAGATAAGTTGATGTTAGGAAAATGAACCCTTAGATATGTATTTAAATGTTTTTTTCTTTCATGCATTTGTTTCTAACTCATTTATAAGATTATTTCTTTGTTGCTTTGTATGTCCCTCCCCCACAGTATAACCCCTGCTTTCACTATATTTGATGTCGGTATAATTTGTGGAGGAGATGGGGAAAAACAAGTTGTTTAAGGATACAGGTGGACCCATTGCAACTATGAGAAGTACAAGTTGTCATGTGAAAAACGAACTTTACAACTTTGGTCCGGGGTGGGGGGGGTGGGAAGGGGGGGATTGGGGAGAGGGGCAGGGGGAGGCTGAGAAGGGATGTGAAGGGTAAACAAAGGAGGAGGCTGCAATGCTTGATAAGAAATGTACTCATTATCTTGCCCATGTAATTGTAACCCCTCTGTACAGTATGTTCACAAAAAATTAAAATTAAAAAAAAGTTCTTCTTCTAGTCACAGAAGTTACTTAAAATATTTCGCACCTAAATTTCCACAATGTAAAACGTATAACTTGCTTTGGCCGTACAGAAATGACTGGCTATATGCTAAATATTTATCCTCGTCATATCTTTAGGGAGCATGTATCTCGTACTGGTAATTTCCTTGTGAAATCAAACACGCTGGCCTGTGTCATTCCAGAGTCACCACGTGGATGTATCCAAGAAAATTCAGTCAAATCAAGCTGGCCTGGATTCCAGAGTACCACCTGGTTATCACAATGATTCGGCCAGGGTGGAGAAACAGAAGAGCAAGGATGAGACCCCGCAGTAGCAGGCACCACTCTGACTAGAGGTTAGTTAAGCCCCAGGACTGTGGTTTTAGTGGCCTGTCTGACAAAGGTACAGTGTACGTGTTTGTAATACCATTTGTTGGGAATATATTCTCATCTGAATTGACTACTGTCCTCCAAATCTTTTGGAAATGAAGTTTTAAGTGCAGCATGATATTAAACACTCACAATAACGATAGGGCTATTCATTGTTTTCCATAATGACATTTTTCTTCATTTATAGCTTTTGTGGCCCAAAATGTGTGTTGAGATTACTTCTATTTTTATGATGATGATGTTTTGATATCTCTACTAGAAGAGTGAACAAGATTCATGGCTTGAAAGGAGGTTCATAGTTGATATGTCTTGAAATATTTAAATGTGGCAGACAAGTAATCAAATGTAGGCTTCAACTATAATGGTTTCATTTATAGAGATGATGATCTGAACTTTTTCATTTCTGTAGAGAGATAAACAAGAGCAAATGGACTCATAGAGGAGTTGGTGACATTCAGTTAAGCTACCCAGACTAACTTCCATCTGGTAGAAATCAGGGATGAGTTAGCAAGAGAAATAAGAATTTTCTTTTGACAATATTGTAGACACACCAAACCAGCTCAATTTCTATTATACTTTATCTTTGAAACTTCATATTTAGTTTGCAGGAAAATTGAAACTGTAATTATTCTTAAGCATACTGTGTGTTCCTTTTGCCTCCTTATTTGGTTTTGTAACCAGCACACTTTTTTCTCCAAGGACATGTAAAAGTCAAAATACTAGATATAAAGTCTCTGAAGTGTTTCTGCTCCAAACCCTGTCTGTACAATCTGGATTCTTTCATGTAGTTAGCTTACTGGCTTCTGACATTCCTATAAAAATATCCCATAGAGCTTTTCTTATTACCTTTTCATTGACTCTCTGCGAGTGATAAAAATGAAATTCTGTAAAGGGCTTTGAAAACCATGCATATTGCAATTCCTCCACATTTCAAATACTAATCAAGTGTGACTATAAAAGAAACAACCACCGTAGTGAAAATTGCTGTAGCATGTTGAGACTCAAAGCCATTATTAATTCATTGCAAACTATTTTCTTTCTTTTGAGATTCTGGATCCTAAAAAAGTACCAGATGACACAATTCCTGAGATCAAAGTTTTTGTTTCAAGCTAAGAGAAACTTGTTATCTAATCTTGTGTGTGTGTGTGTGTGTGTGTGTGTGTGTGTGTGTGTGTGTGTGTGTGTCTGGAATAGTAGAGTGGCAGTCCAGCTCTGTTTCTTGCTGAATAGTGCAGAATATGTTACAGACTAGGAAAACCCCTGCTCTCAACCTATTTCTCATAGGCAATGGTTTTAAAGATAAAGACATAGAGGACCTGGGATTCAAGTAATGGTTCAAGGCAAATGGGATTTCCTAGCTTCACTCAAGAAAGTGAGAAGTTTCCTTTCTTAGGTTAATGTGCATATGTATTTGCTTAGAAATTATCCCTTATGCATATCTGTTTTTATTTGATTTCCCATCTGCAAATTCAATACATTGGAATCTTTTTGTTATGAATCATAATTGTATGACAATTTCATATATACAAGTTCATATATAAAATGCAAGAGTAGATTAGAGCATAAGTAAATGTTTTCAAATCTTATATAATATAGCATAGATGGCTTCATTTTTAAAGACTAATTGGATTCATACTTAACATATACATGCCTGGTATAAGTAGCTCATCTCTGAACATGTAATTCGGTAGTCTCCTTTTCGTTTGGGGTGGGCAAATGAAACCCTTTCTATGCTTTCTCCTCTTTACTTTTATCATATTTCACATAAAAGAAACGTTGACATAAATTTTGCCTTGGAAAGACCTGGGCAAGTATACAAACCAGACTTAATGGGAAAAAATACTTCAAGGGAGATATATTTTTGACTAAATACTTCATAGGTGATATGTTTCTGACTAGTACAATAAACATCACAATAGAATACATTTATATGCAACTGATCAAAACAGGAACTAAGCACATAATGAACGAAGAACATCATGCATGTACTTTCCTCCTGACAGAAGGAGGATCGCATGATATTCTCAGCAAATCCACTGATTTCCACATTATCAAAGTAAGCTATGATTTCTACAGATATTTTAATACCTCAAGAGAAATTTTTGTTTATTGTTTCCTCCAGTGAAGTAACAGAATCACTGTATGGATTTTTAAGTGCACAGTCTACAAAATAAGAGTAATTGCCTGTCATGTTAAAGCATTTGGACAATTCAGTCACTGTTAGGATTGTCTGTTTATGTGTTTAGTTGCAGTGATCATGATTAAGAACCATTAAGATGAATAGCAGCATCCATCAGTTATCTTATTAGGTGCCTAGTGCTTTTCAATGCAGAGTCCTAGGTACCATTTGAGAGGCTCACGAGCTTATTGGAACCATCAGTCTGACAAGTCCCTGATGGGTGATAAATTTGGCTACAATGTCAGCTAACTTGTAAGATGGCTTCTTGGGAGCAAGAGTAGGACAAGAACTCACGTGTCTTGGTTCCTGGACTAGTGCATCCCTATTACATATCAGCAACATAAGTAATTCCCATTGGAAACCATCAACCATGGCACAAATGTGCACTGTGTGTATCATGGGTAATGTGAAGAGCCCGGGGTCCAGTTATCTGTCTGGCTGTGTATAACTGATGATTTACATTTACAAATGATAATGGTCATATGTTATGACAGGTGCTGATCCTATACATGGGTTGTCCTAAAGGCTTTAAGTGAAAGTATCATTGATGGTGAAAAGGGAACATTTTAATGTGAAGCAATTGATTGCTATTTAAAAAAATCACTGGGCACCAGTGGCTCATGCCTGTAATCCCAACTACTTCTGAGGCAGAGATCTGAGGATCACAGGTCGAAGCCACTCTTGGCAAGAAAGTCCTTGGAACTCCTCTCTCTAATTAACTACCAGCAAACATGAAATGGAGGTGTGACTTACCGTGGTAGAGCTCTAGCCTTGAGTACAAAAAGCTCAATGCCAGTTCCCTGGCCCTGAATTCAAGCCCCACAACCAACCAGAAAAAAAAATCATTCTATTGTGCTACTTTGCTATTAATCCATGCTTTGAATTGTGGTTACTCTGAATATAGAGTTTTTACTATTCCTAAATATTCATATTTAGTAGCTTCTCTTGGATTTATGATAGGCAAGTGAAACATTTTGTGAGTAAGGTCTCTCTGTCTTTGTGTGTGTCTCTCTCTGTCTCTCTCTGTGTCTTTCTGTCTCTGTCTCTGTCTCTGTCTGTCTGTCTGTCTCTCTCTCTCCTCTTTCCTCTCTTCTCCTCTCCTCTTATAATATACTGTCTCTTTCTTTCTCTCTCTTTTTATGATTTCACTATGTGGCTCATCTAAGTATTGAATTCACAATCCTCCCTCTATCTTCTGAGTGCTGATATTATAAACAAGCACCACCACACCAACCTTTCACTTGTTTTTTGTTGCTTAGACATTAGCCATTTCCAATTTTTTTCTAGTGAGAGTGGCACTTGTAGAATCTTTGTAGCAAATTCAAGACTAAAAAAAATAACCAAAAAAATAACCTTTTTAAGCTTAATTAAAGTAGGGGTACTGATTGTCTGATTGTGTTACTTCAATATACTCAAATTTATTCTTTCAAAGATATGATATAGATCCTTTACAAATATTTGGCTAATGATGTACTTACAGGAATTCTTTATCTGAGACATTCAGTGTAAACTACTAGGATTAACATGAATGGCTGGGACCAAATTATGTAATGATATGATATTGCAGCCAGAAGAAGAAAGGGAGAATGAGAGAAAGAGAGAGAGGAAGGAAGCAAGGAAGGAAGGGAGGGAGGGAGGGAGGGAGGGAGAAAGGAGAGAAGAAAAGAAAAAAAACTTCAGGCAGTGCTGCCAACCTCTGCTTCTTTCACCATAAAGCTGATGAAAATATTTCACCAGATCTCATCAATAACCTTTGTAGTGGGTCCTTAATTTACTCATGTGGCTTGGTGTTTCTCACTTCCTATTTCATAGACACTACCATTAATTCTGCATGTTATTTTGCCCATAAATAGCTAGGAGTACAGTTGTGTGAGAGCAGCATAAATAAGTGGAATAAGGGTAAAGTTCAGCCCTCTTGAGTATGAACTGAGATGGCTGTGTTTAAATTTTTGGTTCTCCCACTTGCTAACTCCGTATCAGAAATAACTTGTCAAACTCCCTATGTTATTATTTAACATAATGAGTCAGTAAGAAGAGTGCTATCTATATTAAAGCACTTTTGAAGAGTACATTAGATTAAATAGGTGAAATTAATCTAGCACATGATAAAGTTTAATTCATTCAGTGCGATAGTAATGTAATAAACCATTACAAGTAGATTACTAAGGAAATCAACTCTAGTGTAGGAAAACTCCCTACCATATCTATACCAAATTTTGGTTATGACTACATGATGCTGTGGATTTGTAGTTTTTGAGTCTCTGTCTGCATTTAATTTTTGAGAACTCTGTCCTTTGGGGACACTAATGCCCCTTGTGAAGCTATGGACCTGGAAAGAGATGAAAAACTTTTTGGTAATGTCATTAATTGCTAAGTTTAAAGAAAATTCCAATTATGGGTGATGAAGTCCTCTGACACATTCTTGCCCTTTTTACCTCAGCAGCAATAAATTAAGGAGAAAACAGGTCTTCACTGATAATCAGCTCAGGAGTTATTTTTAGTGGGCAAATGTGTTCATTGGAAAAGTTTGCATTAAGCTCCTGGTTACACATTCAGTTCCCTGGGTTGATTTGTACTTGGGAGGTTGATTGGGAGAATTGCTGTCAGGAAAAACATCTGAAAAACAGAAGCAGGTCTAGGCAGGGCTGGGCAAATAATGAATCAAGATATAATAGTCACTGCCAATACTTCAGCCAAGTCCGCAGAGAACTAAGGAATTTGAGGACAGACCTCCCTCTATACATACCCCTGCATAAGCCAATTACTGGATACAACTGCTCCTGAGACCAGACTGTGACTGTAGGCATGGCGTCTTCTTTCAGCCAAGCACAACATACTTCAGAATAAGGGGATGATTATTTAGATATGAAGAGCAAATATTTATTATATATGAGTCATCCATTAACATCTGGTACTTTGACTGACCAAGTAGAAAGGGAGTTTCTTTTTTCTCCTTATCTATCCCTCTAGGAACTGGAATCTTAGCCAGAGAGTTTACCTACTTAAACATGCCTGTGTTTACATACCAAAGTATTCTCGATTGAGCAAATTTTATGCTCCTCCCCGCAATTCCATGTGAAGCCTCAACTCTGTTCCTTAAATTATTTTTAATCTTTAGACTAAATCTGCCACCACTTATGCTTCACACATTAGTCGACTGGTGAGAGGAACCTTGTTTCAGAAAACAAATACAAGTTCTGCAAGTTCTAGTCCCATCTCTGCCAAAACCTAAATGGATATCTTTTCACAAAGTATGCTAGAGCTTTACTTCCCTTTCCAAACTCAGAAGGAGTCTTCTTGCCTCCGAAACATTGTGAATGTTTCTGATTCAGAGCCTAGTTGATTTCACAATGCATTGACATTGCTTGACTTGATCCATCTCTTTCTAAGTAAGATGAACATACACTTGCTTCATTGAGCCTAGGCTCTTACTGGTTTTGGTCTATTAAACAGGTGAGAGGGGACAAACTCTGTAGGAAAGCTCTTCATTCAGAGCAAGGTAGAAGCTAGAGTAGAAGGAATGGACAGGAACAAATGTTAAAAAGTGTGCATACTGAAATGTCATTATTATCATGAAACATTGTTTATCAGTGCTATTCTAAAAGGTGCTCTAAATCAAATAAATATTTTTAAAGACTAGATAATTTTTAAAAAAATAAGTAATTACTTATTAATTAAAATATTGTATAATTTAAAACTGGGAACCAAAAAATCTAGTATATCTTGAATTCTATTCTTCATATTATATGGTAGTTTTATTTTTATTTTTATTCATCTCTAATTGTTTAATTAGAGAGGTTATATACAGCTGTAGGATACAGTGTGATATTTCAATTAACATTTATACGATATACTGATCAAATCAGGATAATTAGATTTATCATATCTTTAAGCTCTATTTTTAGAACTTTCAAACTCTTCTATTCTTGTTTTCCATACAGGTATTATTTCATTTTGTTCTGTTTAACGTTAAAGTAAAGTTTTCATATATAGACAAAATAACAACACCAATCGAATTCTCCTAATATTTATAGGTAATTCTCTGTGAGTTTGAAAAATACTGACCCCTTAAAGTAAAATATTATAAGATTGGTCTTCAATTCATCCCAACCCTGTTAAATGTTTTAGAATATGCTGGAAGGAAAACCACGGTCATTCTCTTCTTTGAACAATTCTGAAATATCATTCTCTATTAGGCAGTTGTGTGAGCACTGACAACCTTGCCCCTCTTCTTCTCTAGAGATTAATTTATTTCCTGCAGTGCTTGCTCTTCATGAAAAAAAAATGCCACTCATCAGCCTTCACCAATGGGAGATCTTATCACAGAATGTTAATTATAAAAGCAACACCAGGCATTGAATTGAAAAGAAGAGCTAGTACTCTAGACAAGAAAACCCTTACTTTCCCTTTTCAATCTATCTGCTCATCATTCTGTGGCTTCATGGAACCATTAGGTTTAAGGAAAATATTCTACAAAGTGACAAGGGATTGTGGAAAATATTCAGGCTTTGCAACCAGATAGACCTAGGATTGAATGCTAACCTCAAAGATGGTCCCATTTCATTTGAGCTTGCTTTCTAGTCTTTAAACATAGAATAAAAAAATGCTTACCTGTCATGAAAGTTCTTGTGCATTAAAAATCATTTAATGTGCATAATGCATTCAAAGTATGTTAAAAAATCCATTCTTGGGGGGATCTGTCTCCTACAGAAGGGTTGGGCAGGCTATGGCCTATGAATCAGATCTGATCCATTGCTTGTTTTTGCCTAGCATAGGTACTATAAATGTTTTCTTTTCACATTAGAAGTGGTTTAAAATGTAGAAAGTAGCATAAGTGAGAAGTGAAGAATATGAAGTTTAAATGTCAATTTCTGCACATAAAGCCTTATTTGGACATAGACACATTCAACATTTATTTACATGTTGTCAGTGATGGCTACAGCTCCATATTGACCAAGTTGAATAGTTTTGATATTTACTATTCGGCACTTTACAGAAAAATTTACAAACCTGTACTCCAGAGAATGATTCAGAGATTCTTTGGAATGCAAGATCTTTCTCAGCCTGGTCTTCTGTTGATTCCAATGTAAGAGGCCTATGAAACAAATTTGTTTTTGTGCCAGTCCTGGGGATTGAATTCAGGGCTTGGGCTCTGTCCCTTAGCTTTTTTCCTCAAGGCTAGCACTCTACCACTGACCCACAGACCCGCATCCAGTATTTTGTTGATTAATTTGAGATAAGAATCTCATGAACTTTCTTGCCCAGGTTGGCTTTGAACCATGATTCTTAGTGCTCAGCTTCTTAAGTAGCCAGGATTACAGGCACGAACCACTGACACCTGGCTCAGATTTTACAAAGTAATTAAGTATAAGAATTGAGAGAAACTTCTCTCTTATTTTCACTCATTCATCACGCCTACACTATTAGTGAGTCCACATCTTTAAAAAACATGTGAGATGTGATTGTTTCTGTTCTATGACCACTGTTATCTATTTAGTCTCAGCTGTCTGTTTCTATCAGACACGTCTCATCAGGATTATGGGGCTTTCTAACTAATCCATCTGCTTCTGTCCTTGTGGCTGAGTGTCCATTCTTAACGTAATACCCAGAGGCAACGTGCTGAAACCTCACTGTGCTAAGACCTCAGTGTGCTGAGTTCCTAAACATGGAATGCCCCTCCTGACAGTCCTCAGAGACCTCCATTTCTCCCCCTTTCCCACTGCCCTAGCAACACTGGCATCCTGTTTTCTAAAACCTCAAAAGGAAGATCACGTAGGTCTCACAAAGATTATTTTCTCTCTGTCACTTAATCTTTTCCCCAGAAATCCTAATGGCCTCCTTTCAATACGGGTATTCCTTACAAAACCACCTTATCTGAAATTATAACCCACTTGTCTGGAACTGCCTATCCAATTTCCAATACCTAATGTGTGTGCTTCCTTTCAAAAATTTTTATTGCCCATTTTTCTACCCATAGGGACATTATAACACAATTTTTTTTTACCAGTGTGGTCTATTTTTAGATTCTAGAAAAAATATCTGGCTCTTAGGAATTCCTTAATAAATATTTATTGAATAAGAAAATATAAACTCCAGACTCTTGTTCTGTATTTGACAAATAATTTATGGCACTTCTCAAAATTTTTCTATATGCAAAAACAATCATAGATAGGTGAGTGTGTGTGTGTGTGTGTGTGTGTGTGTGTGTGTGTGTGTGTGTGTGTGTGTGTGTGTGTATTGCCCTCTCTGGATAAACTATGGAATACTACTTAATTATTGCTAATGAGAGAGAATAAAGTGACTATTACCATATTTCATTTGCTTGTTCATTCTCAGACTTACTTACAAAAGATACCAATGAAAAGAAATTCGACAACTGGGCACAGATATGAGAATATGGATGAAAATATAGTTGAAAACGTTGAATCAAGAGATTCCTTCAGTTGTTCAGAGAGGCTGTAGCCTCAATGCTTGTTAAGGAGTGGATAGTTTGTTGAAGGTTTTGCTGCTCACAATTGGAGTCTGGCACTCCATATTCCCAAAAGGGCAAGTGAAGTGTGAATAGATTTGATTTAAATTAAAGTTTAGGAAACATCAACTTAGCAAGAGAATGTAAATCAGGTTGAGATATGCTTGAATTTGAGTCCTGTAACGTATGAAGAAATGGAGATTTTCTTCCACTTCTATCTTCTCATTCAAAGAATTGCCCATCTGATTTTATGCTTCTAGCTTCATTTTTAAAAACTGAATAACAAGTGTTCTAACAGTTTCAGTTTTTGTATTTATTCTTCTAAGGATGTGTGGGTTTTGTTTGTTTCGATTGTCATAGAACTTAGTTTCTGTGACTCCAAATTCCTCAGTTCATCCCATGTTCTGGTGAAGTAAGGAGACTGGGTCTAGGATTCCCTAGATAATTGGCCCTTGATTTCCCCTGATTGTTTCCCTAGATGATTTGCTTTTCTATTAGGCTTAAGTGTCCTAATCTGGTTTGCTTTGCTCCTGTATAACACTTGTGTTAGGTTTGACTCCATGGACATGTGTGGCTTTGGCCTATCTAAGCTTTGTGCTAGCTGCACTTGGGCTGCTGGTCTCAGAGATCAGCAGTCCTCCTGCTTTCACTGAAGACTCATAATTTGACCTTTTAAGGGGTGGCTTCTCTGTTTCTAGAGACTGAATTTCCTTACAACACTATGTAATATTCAGTGAATATTCAATGCAATGTAAGAAATATCACTTGCATGTAAATATGTCTTCTTCACCAAAAGAATGAGTAATGACTGATCCCAGATAAAGGTTTGGCTAATTTGGATTTTAAAACTGAAATAATTATAAGGAAAAAAAATTCCTGCATATTCTTCAAAGTTAAATCAATCACAGAGTTTCTATTTACTGTGAAATCCATGGTTCTGTTGACTAGAACTGGCCACTAAAGCAGCAATAGTATTTGGAAGATTTCTGTAGCAGTTTAGGAAATTGGGCTCGATGAGACAGGGGAAGTCACTTATCTAGCCCTTTCTAAATTAATTGGATTAAATCCTATTATTCCATTTTGAGATAATATAATTATTCAGATTTTTTTCACCTCCCACTTTTTGCCTGACTATATACTATGTTAAATCAGTTTATTGACAAGGGAGAGTGTGAGTAATAACTGTCAAGATGATGGATTGAACTCTCCAACTACAGGCTTATAATAATTTTATGTGAATATGAGATAGTAATAACAGGTAATATCTCTTTAGCACTTTATGTTTTACAATGCACTTTGCAAATCCTTTTTTTCATTTGATAGTTCCATAGCTCTATGAATCTGCAATTTTTTATCAAGTTGTTCAATAATAAGGGATAAAATCCATAGACTCTAGGACACAGCCAGTGAGTTGTAGAGTTAGGGCTCAGACCTAGATCCTCAGATTCCAGTACTTTGTATTATAATACATCTATTTTATTTTTCCTTATCTCCCTCCACCAAAAAAAAAGCAACACTGTGAGTGAGAAATGTTGTTATTTCCTTTTACAGATAATATCTCAAAGATAGAAAGTCATAGAAGTAGAAATTAAATCTGGACATATTTCCTAAAAACTGTATATTGTATTATCTATAATGTATATTCTATAATAGTTGTTTTGCTATTTGTGCTATAAGAAATGTCTACCTATCTAAATGCATCCATTGGGGAAAGGAGTGGATCATGGGAAGAGAGAATGAAATCAAAATTCAAGAGAACAGGGTCCTTAGGCCTCTTCCATATTAGGCCACTGTCTGTTTCCATCTCCAGTTAGCATTGAGAGATGTTGAAATTTTTAAAAAGGAAAAAGAAGTTTATTTCATAATTCCTGGAGAAATCCTATTTCTACCTATTTTGATGTCATCTTTCTTTTTCCTGTGATCTCAGAAGTCACAAGACTGAACATTTCGTATTTCACTGATACTATAATAATAAAGAACAGGTGATAAGGCAGTTTTAGGTTCTTTATTTCAACTCATTTAGGCATCATTATCCCTTTATCTGTCCTGAATTTTATAATAATGACATCCATTGATTAAGTAGCTTCCTTTAGATCATCTAACTACTAGTAATAGAAAAAGAATTCAAGAAAGTGGGGGAAAGAAGAATAACAAAAAGAAGTGAGGGAAAAAGGACGAGAGAAAGAAAGAAATGAGAGAAAGGAGCAGGAGCAAAGAAAGAAGAGGAAGCGAAAGAAGTCAGTCACAGGGTAATGACTACTCAGCAGCAAATCCATACAGGTGTAGTGAGTAGGTTTAGAGGCTAGCACTTAACAGACCTCTAGTACAATCAAAGGATAAGATTTCTGGCTTTCCATGCCACTTGACGAGAGTAATGCTTGCTCATTTGGCTTTTTATCTACTCATGCGTTGTGCTTTAAAAAAGACATAATGGAAAGAAAGAAAATGTCCTGTATGAAAATCCAGAACTCCTTTTTACTTTTCTTCAAATTTGGTAGGATGTTGTATTAATGTCATAGTGGCATGTATTTTAATTAGCAGCTTTCAGCAGTACAGCTGATACTTGAAGCCTATTGGTTTTTTTGTCAGACTGACATTTAGAGATGCCCTTCTACTCGATAGTCATTAGAATTCCACCAGGATTGTATTCTATTCCACATGCCTAGTGCCAGGTCCAAAGAATGTTGGCTATGGAGTCAAGCATTTATGGATCACAATCAGCTCTGGACTCCCACCAGCTGTGTGATTGGTAGACATGACAGAACTTCATTGTGACCTTATCTTGTATTACCTATAAAATAGGATAGTATAAGGATAAACTAAACACTTTAGAACAACACTTTAGAAATTCCAAGTGTTGTTATCTCCTAGCCTGGTGTATAGAAGCATCTATCTTTTGTCTGAAGAATTTACATCTCTTCCTTTTATTTTATTTTATTATTTTTGGCTTTTTTGTTTTACTCCAAATTATTTCTCAAAAGACATATATGTGAAAATTTTATAAACAATATTGCATAGCAGGAAGTTTCCTTTGTGGTTGTTTCTAGTACATACTTCTGATGGGCTTCTCTCTTTTTTCTTTACTTATAGAAATCTTCAAACATGGAAAAACATCAAAAATAACAAGATACGATGGAAGCCACTTGGGCAGTGAACATAAATGTTGCAATGGGAAAGGAAGTTCAGGCTCCTAACTGAAAAACAACTGTTTCCCAGTGGAACTCCAGGAGAATTTTGGCTGGGCACTGCAAAGGAGAAAACAATCTTGAAAGTTTTAACAGCTAAAACTCAAAGAGAATACTGTGATAAGGAACTCATACTTTGTGTTCTGTTATACCAAAATCTGCATGCACTGTTTCATTGTAAGCACATATTTACTGTGCACATTGTTGTGACTATTTCTTTTATTTTCTCATGTGTGAGTGTGTGTGTGTGTGTGTGTGTGTGTGTGTGTGTGTGTGTGTGTGTGTGTTGGTCCTGGGCTTGAGCTTTTTTGCTCAAAACTAGCACTCTACTACTTGAGACACAGCTCTACTTCCAGCTTTTGAGTGGTTAATTGGAGATAAGAATCTCAGTGCCTTTCCTACTTGGGCTGGCTGTAAACTACAATTCTCAGATCTCAGCCTTCTGAGTAGTTAGGATTGCCAGTGTGAGCCACTGGCATCTGGCTCTTGTAGCTATTTCTATTTCTAGATTAATTGTTTAAGCTATTGCAAACTATTTAATACTTCAGTTATTGAGTAAAACTATTATAAAAGCTCACCAAATAATTCCACTTCATTCTAAAATTAGTTTTGCCACTTTTCTAATGTTACCACCATTTCTATGAGACTAATTCAAAGGAAAATAATTATATCTACAAATCAAATATAATCAGGTTATATCTTTGATTTCCTGTGAACTGTGGAAATTAGTTTAACTTCACATTTTGAGTCTGTTTTATAAATGCACTATAAAATAAATGTGTTCAAGTCTCAATAGGCAAAAAATTTTGAAATTTTTCATAACTTCTCCCTCAATATCCTAAGAACTAGAGTTTTGACTAAAATACTACTGAAGTTGTGATACTATACTTTGTTCTTTTATGTACTATGTTCTAGATGATCCTTTAGATAAATGTTTATTAGAATTATAACAAAATTATCTAATTAATAGTAATATTTGATGAAAAGAAAAAAGATATTAGAATTATAAGATACAATAAACTTAGTTGATTGGTTCTTATAAAATACTAGAATACCATTGATTCTTACACAATATGTAAAAATTACTTCAAAGGCTATCACATTTTTATAATTTATCTTGTTAAATATTAAGGATACAGAAATATTACTTTGTCTCTAAAAGTTGAAGAAACAGAATTTAACTGGTTAAGTTACACCAGAATTTAATGATAATTTAATGATAAGACTTAAATTTTGTTCCTAGGTCATACTTTCATTTTTTACAAAAACAGGCTCTGTCGCTGTTGTTTTTAATGTCCTATGTGATTTTTTTGTTTCTTTTGTATGTTCTTCCCCCATGGTATAACCCCTGTTGTCACTGTATTTGATTCTGGTGCCCTGCATATTGTATATACATTTTTCTAATTTGGGAAGGGGAAGGGAAATAACAAAATGCTGAAACAAGGATACAGGTTGATGCATTGTAACAATGAGATGTACAAGACACTATATTGAAAATGAACTTTACAATTTTGGGTGTGGGGGGATTGGGGAGGAGAGGGATGGTAGGGGAAAAACAAAGGAGTCTGTAACAATGCTCATAGGAAATGTACTCATTACCTTACTCATGTAACTGTAATCCCTCTGTATAGTATCTTTAAAATAAACATACATATAAATAAGCTCTAGTTTTACAATTAATTACATTGTGTGGAAGACTTATTTGATGATTTAGCACGTTTCTAAAGATAATAAATTTTGAGTCAAACTGTCAACAGAAAAACAATTATAGCTAGCAACCTTTCATACAATATTCATTTGTAATATCGTATACTCATTTTATTTTTTTCTATTTTAGTGATGAGTCCTGATTTCCAATGCTGTACAAGTTGTTTTGTGATTTGATTGCAATAATATCATTTACTATTCTGAAATTTTATAATGTGATTTTATTTTTATTTATTTTGCTACATAAACAAAAACACAATTTTTGTTTATATCATATCGGATTTTTGAACAACACAAAGAATCTTGACAATCTTCATAAGGCATACCATTGATACTATTAAGCCCACAGAATTGGGAGTTTTTCAAGAAATATGAGGATGCCTTATATTCCTATTTTTCTATTTATTGAGAGTGATTTAACTTTCTACTTTTAGAAGACAAGTCTCTGGTTAGAAAAATAAAGAGAATCCATATCTTGTGGTTATATATCAACAGTTTTTCTGTTGGAAATCATGTATTTCTAAGTTAATATTACTCCTTTTATATATAGTACTCCCAGTTGTCTTAGCAGTAAAAGTGTAGTAACTTTCAAGCTCACCTACAGAAGACTATTTTGAAATTGAAAATAAATTTGCTAATACTTGTCCATGTACTTGTGTTTGTATTTGTACTTGTCCATGTCTAGTATTTTGTCATATCTGACAATGCAGAAACTATCTCCTTATAACAACTAAGTTAAAATATTTTAACTAGAGTAAAAATTTATTTTTCATTACTAAAGAGGAGGCTGCTTAATATTGAAGAAGAAGAGAGTGGTATCTTTTCTGCCTACCCCACCCACTATGAATCTGCAATGTTGGGCCAATCACAATGACAAAATTTGACAGCATGGATATTCTGCACAGACAGGTGCCAAGATTACCAGTTATAAGTGCTATTAATTAATAATGCTGCTTTCTTTGTAATTGGATCAATCAGGCAATTTTATAAATGGCAGTAGAAAGGAAGTGAAAGGTACCTAGAAATATGATTCTTTGAGACGCAATACATATGCTCTTAGAGACAATGCAACAGCAATATACACGAGACAATATGTTGGGAATGATTTGTACAACTTGGGAGTGGGAAGGAAAGTAGGAGAAAAATGAGGGAATGGGTAACAAGTTTGACAAGAAAATGTACTTGTTACCTCACTTATGGAATTGTAACCCTTCCGTATATCACCTTGATAAAAAATCATTTATTCTAAAAAAATCTGTTCTAATTTCAGAGTCAACATTACATGGCTTTTCAATGTATATTCAAAGGTTTATCATTCATGTTGCTGGGAAATGGAAGAGAAAAAGTCAAAAATTTGGGAAGAACTAGTATTAGAGTATAAATTTATCTTAATAAGCTAGAATATCGAAAATGATATCCAATAGTATGAAAATTTTCTTTCCATTTTCCTATCAAAGTATTTCCAAGATCTTACTACATTTTCTAACTTCCACTTCTACTGTGGTTCAAGTTCCAGTCATGTCATGTTGTCTATTTTATAACCCTGAAAGCATTCTCTCTATTCCTGTCCTGGCCACCTACCAAGCTATTCTTACTATGATAACCATTAATACTTTTATTGTTATTGTAAAAGTGATATACAGAAGGGTAATAGTTACATAAGTCACCTAAAGAGTACATTTGTTTTGAACAATGTCATCCCTGCCCTCCCTCCCTCCCTACTTTCGTCCCTCCCTCCCAGTTTTTTTCCTCCTGTCCCTACCCACAAGTTGTATAGTTAGCTTTCAACAAAGCGTATAGTATCACTACGTATTTGTTCACTCTTTGTCCCACCATTACTGTGTTCCTATTACTCTGCCCAAAACAGGTAAATGAACAAACAAGACAAAAGGAAGACAAAAACAACAAAAAGGAAAAAACCCTCTTCTTTCTATTTCTTAGAGTTCATTTCAATAAATATTATTTTATATGATCAGACACACATAGCTATTGTGCCTTTATCATTACCTCCCAAGAGTATCCTCCTTTGGTCTCATTCTATGAATGTCTAGTGGGTATGTGGCCAAAAGGGAGCTCTATTACACTGTTGGTGGGAATGTAAACTTGTTCTGCCATTCTGGAAAACAGTATGGAGGTTCCTTAAAAGACTAAACATAGAGCTTCCCTATGACCCAGAAATTACACTCTTGGTCATTTATCCAATAGATCACAAACCAGGCCACACTAAAGCTACCAGCACAATCATGTTCATTGCACTATTGCTTACCATACCTAAGATTAGTGAATCAACCCAGGTGCACCTGAATTGAATCAAGAAAATGTGCTATATGTACACAAATAATTCTACTCATCCATCATAAAGAATTATATTTACCATTTGTAAAAAAAATGGAAAGACTTAGAAAAAATATGTTAAGCAAAGCAAGCCAGACCCAAAGAAACATTTTTTTCCTCATTTGTGGTAACTAGAATGTTCCTACAAATATACAAGTAAAAACCCTGAGTGGTAAAAGAAAACAAAAGTATACTGGGACACAATAAATTACACAGGTCTCTAGGCATTCACAGAGTGAGGCCATTCATTCTTAATGAATCATTTCATGAAAAGATGCCACAATTGCTTCCCAACTCACTCAGAGTAAAAGCCCCAATTTCTAAAATGATCTAAGTAATTCTACACCAGTATTCCATTTACCTAGCCAGCCTCTTCTCACTCACTTTGCTAATATCTCAGTGGGCTTTCTATGGTTCTCTAAATACACTCAAGCCCACCTTGCTTCAAGACCTTCGCATTTGCTGTTCTCTATGCTTAGAAGTTGGCTTGTTCATTTTGTCTCCATGACGGTACTTCCTCACTCTGTTCAGGGTTTATTGGAGTTACCTTCTCACTGCAGCCTTCACTGGCCACCCCTTCTCAAATTGTAACCTAAATCCCTTCTGGGCCTTCTGTCTCCTTCCCTATTTTAGTTTTTAGATTCTATTGACCATATTCCATAGCTCACATGTCTAGTTTATTTTTATCATACCTACAGTGGAACGGAAACTCCATGGAAACAAGGATTTAGAGGAGTGTCTGACACATGTTCATTGCTCAGTGTATATTTGCTGGATGAACTGATAAAAATTAAGATATGAGAACTCAGGTCAGACTACTTTGGTTTGAATTCTGGTTCATAGCAGGTACACGAAGTGTGGTAATGCTACCTCTAAACCCCAAAATGGCCCAAGAAGTGTGCTGAACGTTTCCATGGAAAGCCAAGCAGGGTAAAGACAATCTTCCAAATATTGCTGTCCTTCCAACGCTTGTGTTTAAATGCGATACAGTAATATCAAAAGGTGAGAGCCTTAGGAATTGTAAATCATGCATCATATGATCTTCCCATTCATGAATGCTTTAGTGCCCACATAACGGAAGTCGTATGGCTCACACTGTTCCTTGGTCATGTGTCTACACCAAGGAGCACCATCTTTGAGTAGAGCCAGCCGCAGCCAGACACAAAATCTTCTGGCACCTGGATCTCACCTGGTTCAAAATTTAAATTAATAAGAATAAATTCCTCATTTATAAATTACTCAATGCCGTATCTTCTGTTATAGCAGCCGGGAGTGACATGAGACTGTATGATACATTGTCCTTCTTAAAGGAGGCAAGTTAGCCATCCCCAGATCAATGGAACACCAGATACTTGGCCCATATTGCGACATTCTGGGATCTCTACAGAATTTATCTTACATGCCTTGGAGTACGTGGATCTCATCAGAGAACCTACCTTCCTTTACATCATGTCAAAATAACAAAATATTGTCCATAGGTTATACTAACATGATATTTCCAGGTGATCCTTATTTCTTGGAGTGTCTTGTGGCAGAAAGCAGGAGCAGTCAGCATTTCTCTGCAGTAAAGCTGACCTAAGAATTGGTTTTGATCCTTCTTGTACATACTAAAAGTAAGGTAGGTAGTGTATCAGAGTCTACAATTAAAAAACATTGTGCTTATAATTAAGTTTACTATATGGCTATGACCATTGTTCTCTATCATATTATACTAAATTTCTGTGGGGAACAAATTGCTAAATGAAATGGAAATATGACAGACTACAACTTCCACACTGAAGTTAGCACTGACATGTCAATACCATTAGGATATGTATTGCTTTATGTTTATGTCTTAGCCAGAGGTAAGTGAATGTAATTTCAGAGGCTTCACCTCAGCCTTACTTACTATAAACCCACACAAAGCTACTAAAAATCACCAACACAATCATTTTAAAAGCCCAAACTCAGAAGATCATGATTTTGTGTGTCATCTTTGTGCAGGAGCCATGTTAATCTGTGTATTATTCCAATGTTAGTGTGTGTGCTGCTCAAGCAAGCATGCATCTAAATGACTTTGAAGGACAGGCAACACTCCTTATGCAAAAAAGAAGTGAGGGTACTGCTTGCAATTGAATTGGAAGTGACTGTGGAAGGGAGGACACACTGGACACACCAGAGGACACACACCCCGCAACCATGGATTTAAATCCACCAAGCTTCCTACTACAATAGGACATATCAATTTCAGCCTAGAACTTACTCCTTGAGCTGCGAATGGTGGTACACGCTTTGGAGGCTGTGGCAGGAATATTGTGAGTTCAGGCCAGTTTGAGCTACATAGTGAGACCATTAATTAATTAATAGTTAAGTCCTGTGGTAAAGCTTAAGAAGAGATTGTGGATGGGATTCTAAGGGTCCTAAAAGATTAAATATATCAGCAGTGTTGTATTTTATTTATCATTATTTACATCCATGTTTTGCACATGTGAGTATTTTCCTAACAAATAAGGAAAAAAAGAGCATCAGGAAACATTTTTTTTTGTCAGTCATGGGGCTTGAACTCTGAGCCTGAGTGCTGTCCCTCAGCTCTTCAGCTCTAGGCAAGTGCTCTACCACTTGAGCCACAGCACCACTTCTGGTTTTCTGGTGATTAATTGGAGATAAAGAGTTTCAGGGCCTTTCCTGCCCAGGCTGGCTTTGAACCTTGATCCTCAGATCTCAGCCTCCTGAGTGGCTAGGAAACATTTGTATTTGACGTGCCAACAGAGTGAGCAGATATTCAGCAAGCCTCCCTCAATATCTGCTCTAGCACCCAGCATGCACTTACTTTATAACATGAAATATTTTCACACATGTACTCTTGCTCTGCTATCTTGCTGGATGTGTTTTTCTGTGAATGATCTTATAAACATCTTTTTATTTTTATCCTATGTGCTAATAAAAGATAAGAAGTACTACTTTTCATGTTCTTGAAGATACATGAAATCCTTGTGTTGACAATAAATGCTTTCTACATTGTGTGACAACCTTATCTTTTGTTGTATTCTGAAGTGAAAGCTAAACCTTTTAGTCTGCATGATCAAAGTACTTAAAGTACTAGTGTATATCATATATGTATAATTTTATATATAAACCTGACATTTAATACCTTTTTTTCCTTTTGTGCACTCTGAGGAACCACAAGCTTGGTTTGAATATTTCCTATGCATAAAAAATATAAGAATAGATCTACTCCTCCTGCAGATTAGTAGCAAAACTATTCAAAAATATTTTTAAGTGTTCATGTCCTTGACAAAACTATTAACACCCAATTAGAAAATGTTTGCTAGATTAAGTCCTTCCTCTCCTTACAAAAATTAATTTGTGTAGAATATTGACTTCTACTTTGAAACTATGGTTAAATAAAGGTATACACATGAATTTCTTATTTGAATCCTAAAACTTTCAAGCATAAATTGAGTGTATCAGATCTTGTGAAAAATAGGTTTCCCTTATAAAAAAGGAATTGAACCTTATATTTTATTTTAATTGTGACTTGTCCTTGAAAGTTATCCTTGTAGCCAGGTACCAGTGGCTCATGCCTATAATCTTAGCTACTCAGGAGGCTGAGATCTGAGGACTGAGATTTAAAGCTAGCCCAGGTAGGAAAATTCATGAGATATTTTATCTCTAATTAACTGCAAAAAACAGATGGAAATTAAGCTGCAGCTCAAGTAGTAGAGCACTAACTTTGAGTACAATATCTGAAGGACAGTGTCCAAGCTTTGAGTTCAAGCCTCAGGTTAGCACCAAAAAAAAAAAAAAAAGGAGGAGGAGAAGGAGGGGGAGGGGGAGAGGGGAGGAAAGGGGGAGGCAGGAGAGGAGGGAGGAGGAGGAGGAAGAAGAGGAGAAGGAGGAGGAAGAAGAGGAAGAGGAAGAAGAAATACTATGCTTTGTATCTACAAGGGGTTATTTTTCACACTCCCTGAGATGGTCAAATGTCTTGTCTCTTTTCTAAAATCACAAATTATTTGTGGACAACCTATGCGGTCTTCTGTAAATATTCTTTAAATGATTCTTTTATATTTTTAGTATGTTAAATTTTGATTAGAATTGTTCTTGTTTGTCTAGGATGATGAGATGCAGCACTAGGTTCTTTATTTGAAACCTGTCTGGTTATTTAAATAATGAAGAGTGTCTGCTTGTCTTTTCGGCAAAACAGTTGTCCTCTCCCAATCTCTGTATGCCCTCAGGCTTCTGCCTTGACCAAATGCAGTCCACAGTGTTCCATGGTCAATTAAGGCTCTCATTCCAGAGAAGACGGGAGGGGCAGGGAGGCAGATGGGCCTTATAGAGTAGTAGAAATTCTCTGGATCTGGCTTGTTGTGACCAGGTTCTGTGAAGACATTCTTCGGGTGCGAAGTACCAGTCTCTAAGCACAGCTAATGAGTAAGAAAATAACTTTTTGTCTCTTGAAGCCCAAACTTTGCCCTTCTTGGGGATTCCAGGGAATTTTTCCCTTTTTCATTTAAGGCCTTGAGTTGAATGATTCCTTTCAGATAGTGAAAGGAAAGACACTCCTGACCAGACAGTGTTACACTCTAACTGACAATGAAATAAGGATACTGGGTATAACCAGCGCCATCTTGGCCACGCGGTGGATGATAAGGAATTGGGTTTAACTTGTCTTCATGGCAGAGGCAGGGAAGTTCTTCGCTCAGGTGATGGGCGTGGCTGAATTCCCAGACACAGGAGCAGGGACTTGGTTACTGGACTGTCAGTCCTATGCTTTGAACTCAGGAGAGTCACAGTTTCCTGGGACCCTGGACTCTCCTCCCATTTAAGCCCAGAGAAGCTCAGGCATGGCAACATCATGTCTTATGCCTTGTGTCTCGGGACTCCTGGCTCTCCTCCAGCCACTTATGCTGTCCCCCTTCAACTCTCCATTGGAGTTGACCTGGTTTCTTGGTATTGTTTTTCTGCTCTTTCTTTCCTCTCTGGCTCTCATGGCTCGATTTCCTAATGGTGTTAAATGTATTTGAGGGGCTGCAGGTCTTTGGGACAGGAGTCCACCTGCACACACCGGCTCTCAGACTTCCAATTTGACCTCTCAAAATGTGGCTTCTCTGTTTCTCACGAATGAGTTCCTGTAGGACAGCAGTATCCTACGTCTATAACATCTTTACCCATTCTGCATGGGCTAAGTAGCAGTTGGAGATGGGCGGCCTGTCTTTCTGTAAGCACAGCTTAGTAAGAAAATATTTTTCCTTTTTTGTAGGCCATGCTTCGCCCTTCTCAGGGATACCAGTGATTTTTTTTCCCTTTTCCCCCTAGGCCTTGAGTTCAATGTTTCCTTTTGGAAAGTGAAAGAGAAGACACACCGGACAGACTATGTTATATTCTAGCAGCAACTTACATCTTTAACTTTCTTGCAATAAAGACCCACACCCACATGCTATTTTCTTCCTAGCAGCCTCCTGCCAATATCCTTTGTCTTGGGACAAGAAGCCAGAATGTTTTTATGCATCGACAGGTCAAAGGCAATGTGTGGGGACTTTAGGCGGTCCATGTAGTCAAAAGTTTTCTCAGGTATCAGATGAATTTTGTTCCCCTACTAGGTTGTTCTGGAAAGAAGCCTCCTGGAGTACTTTTGTGTGGTGCTTGTAATATACCTGCTTAGCTGAATGATTTCTCCAGGAACACACACTCGCTTCCCTCTCTGAGGGAAATGAAACCCATGTGATGCACTGGCTGGCGTCCCTGCTGGCATTGTTGCCCAAACTAGTAGGACAAATACGCCAATCAGAAGCTAACCAATGGCTTGGACAAACCTGATGACTTGTGCTTAGACCTTTGTGCTGATATTTTGTTCACAGCATGGCCCTTGGAGATGGCTCTTGCTAGAAACAAAACAAAGCAAACAGGTAAAGATACAGTAACAAACATTAAAAAGAAAAAGAAAGCAAGCTTTGGGATAGAGGAGATTCACACAATGGATTTCCAGTTGTAGAAATGGCAGCACCATTGTTGAATAAATGTATGAAATTCAAGGGGGGGGCAGGAAGGATTGGGGGGGCGGGGGGAGGGAGAGAATGGGAAACAAAGGAGGAGGCTACAATGCTTGATAAGAAATGTACTCAGAGACATTCCGGGAATATGGCGGAAGAGAAGCTGGAATCTGAACAAGCTCTCGCATAGAAAGCAGTTTTAGAGTTCCAGTGAACAGTCCTAAGCCAGAGAATCACACCAAGTGTGCCATCACAGGACAGAGAGTTAGGCCAGAGAGGGGAAGCCAAGGCAAGGAGACACATCTGAGCGCTTGCCAGCAGCCGCCGGAGGCAGGGTCGCGGCGGCAACTGCCGCCGCGGACATACCTGAGCCACAGAGAGTCCGGGACGAAGGAGCCAGACGCAGCGGAAGAGTGGATTCTACTCAACACCAGCAAGAACTGACAAGGAGCGGACATCTTCATCCTGCAGTTTGCAGACCAGAGACGACACAGGATCCAAGACTCGGCGTGAGTAGAAGCCCGATGTCCTCACTCCTTCTCAGGGAGCAGAGGAGGGAAGGTCACCCCTCCCCCCCCAGCACCGGTGATCTCCATCTTGGATACCGACAAAGCTCGGAGGAGCAGCTAGCTCCAGCTCAGGCCTTGGAATAAAACGAGTCATTTAGCAGGTCACAAGAACTTAACGGCAAAGTGACCTCACAGACTCAGTTCCATCCAGGGAAAAGTCACCCAGCTCAGGCGCCAGCCATTGGAGTGGCTCTCCTCACTGGGTAACCAGAGCCAGAGGTTGCCCCTCCCTCTAGCAGCCACCACAATCAATTGAAAAACAGAAACCCTGAGAATGGCTTCAGGCTGGGCGCTGTGAGTTTTTTTCACAAAATAGCCCCAGGGAAAAGCTACTGTTCGTTGAAAGGCCTCAACTCTACCCAGAACCTAGCCTCATCACTGCATCCCCCTCTTTTGTGATTCTCAAAGCAGATCACCCTCCCAGTAAACTAACCTGGGAGGGGGATCTCAAAATCTTGGGTAAAGCAGTGCATTTTTCTGCCTGTTCCAACAAACTGACTTAAGAAACCAATCAAGCCACAGGACCTCAAGCTGACCAGAGACTCCAACAAGAGGCTGGTTACAGACAAAAGGGAGATACAGGATTCTTCCCACCCCTCCCCCCAAAAAAAAAAATCAAAGAACTTTTTTTTTTCTTCTTCTTTTCTTTTTTTTTTTGTTTTTTGTTTTTGTTACCTTATATATATAAAAATTTTTTTTCCTTTTCTAAAACTTTTATTAATCTTTTATTTTTGCCTCTTCTGAAAAAATAATTGTTTTCCAGTAACTTTTTTTTCTCCTCTTATAATTTTTATTTTAGGAATACGTGAATGTGCGTTTTCCTTTCTTTTCTTGTCTTCTTTCTCTTTTTCTTTCTTTCTTAATTATCTTTTTGTTTTTTGTCTAGCTCTACTGAACTTCTGATCTTTTCTTCTCACTTTCCTATCCTTTCCACCTTTTCCTCTCTTTTGTTCTTCTTTATGTGACTTAACTCTTGCCCTGCACATCCTCAGATAAACCCGTAGTTAACTAGTAGACCCTATCCCCCATTGTGTACACACTTAATCCACAAATTTATTACTCAATTCAAAACCTCTGAGACTTAAATTCATTAATAGCAGTACTACCTCTTTATACCTATATAATATTTTAAGCATTTTTTTAAAGTTTTTCACATCTCCTCTATGTCCCTCCCTTTCTCTCAATATATTCACATTCCTCTCTAAATAGATGGTCTTTTAATCTCTATAATAACATTAATTTTTACGTTTCTATTTTTTTTCTGGTCTCTTTTCATTCCCCTTTCCCTTTCTTCTTTTTCTCTCTCTCTCTACTTGCATCCTACCCAACCTATTTCCTGCATTGTGATTAGGACATAGTTAACTCTCCCTGTGCCTCCCCACACCAACCAATCTATTCCTATTTTTTACCCACATCTCTTCCTAACCCTAATAATTTCTGGTTTTCCAAATTCTTCTCTGCGGTTCGAAGTCCTTTAACATATAGTTGTTTGATGTTGAATAGATGTATCTGTTGAACTAGATTGTATCTGTAGACTATTGACTGTACAAATGCAAACTTTGGTTGATGGTTGCCTTAAGATAGTGTTCTAGCACAAAACTGGTGCTATCTTCATCTCAAATGGGCAGAGTAAGCTGGAAAAACACAAGAAAAATGGCAAATTCAGGTATCTCAATTCCCAATCTTGATAATCAGGGGTTAGAACAGATAATGAATAATCCAGAGGAGAGTTCCCAAATAGCTCTACAAACACTGCTGGCAAACATGATAAATAAGTTTGACAACGTACAAAGGACTCTGTATGAGCGTGATAGGGAGAGAGAGGAGGCATCCCAGAAGTTTATACAGGAATATCATAAGCGTGAGGAAGCTACTCAAAAACTGATACAGGATTTGCGTGAACAACTTGAGAATACTCAAAGAGAAAGGGAGGAATGGCATGAGCAGGCTGAGAACACTCAAAGAGAACTGCAGGAATCCCACGAACGGGAGGAAGCTAATCAAAGAGTAATACAGGAATTGAGAGACCAGGTAGAGAACACACAAAGATCACTAAAGACATTCATGGAATCCATTAACAAAGAGCTGAAGGAAGACAGGGAGACCACAAAGAGAATGCTGAATGGAACCCAACAGAAGGAATGGGAGTCCAAAGAAACCATAACCAATCAACTAAGTGATTTGAGAACAAACACTGAACACCAAATTAAGGAAGTAAAGAAATTCATACAAGACCTAAAACAGAGCTTCAACAAAGAACTTGAAGCCATCAAAGCTAACCAATTAGAAGGAAAAGAGATAAAAAACAAAGTAGAGAGTCTTGACAGCGGGTTAGACCATGCAGAAGATCGAATCTCAGGGATTGAAGACAGCCTAGATATTATAGAGAAAGAACATACAACCATCCAAGACAAGTCCAAGAAATATGAAGACACCATCAGAAGGCCTAATCTAAGGATAATGGGTGTAGAGGAGCACCTAGAAACAGAAGTTAATGGTCTAGGAAATTTGTTTAACAGGATCCTAGCAGAGAACTTCCCAAACATGCAAAAAGATAGGCCTATTCAGATACAAGAAGCCTTTAGAACCCCAAATAGACCAGACCAGAATAGGACATCCCACCGTCACATTATAATCCACACAGGATCAAATCAGTCCAAGGAAAAGATCCTTAAAGCTGTCAAGGAGAAAAGATTAATCACCTATAAAGGGAAACCAATTAGAATCACCTCAGATTTCTCAGCAGAGACAATCAAAGCAAGAAGAGCCTGGAATGATGTATGCCATGCCCTAAAAACAAACAACTATCAACCAAGAATACTGTACCCAGCTAAACTCTCCTTCATAACTGAAGGCCAAATAAAAACCTTCCATAGTAAAGAAAAATTGAAACAATACATCTCCACCAAACCAGCCCTACAAAAGATTCTTAAAGATGTCCTACACATAGAAAACCAACAAGACCGCAATAAAGGCCAAGAAACTGAACCCAAACTGAGAATCCAAGAACCATAGGAAGAACCCAGTTCTCGCAGCCCCCAAGAAGGTAGATAACATGGCAGGAACTCCCAAATACCTCTCAGTCCTATCTCTTAACGTTAACGGACTGAACTCTCCAATTAAGCGACATAGACTGTCTAGTTGGATTAAAAAATAAGACCCTTCTATCTGCTGCCTGCAGGAGTCACATCTTGCCCGTAAAAACAAACACATTTTCAATGTGAAAGGCTGGAACAAAATCTACCAAGCAAACGGCCCCCATAAACAGGCGGGAGTTGCAATCCTAATATCAGATAAAATAGACTTCAAATTAAAATTCGTGAGAAGAGATAAAGAAGGTCGCTACATACTAATTAAAGGATCTCTCCTTCAGGAGGATATTACAATTCTAAATATCTATTCGCCAAAAAATGGAGCACCCAAATTTATCAAAGAAACACTACTTTCCCTCAAATCCCATGTAGATGCAAAGACATTAATTGTTGGGGATTTTAACACACCACTCTCCCCACTAGATAGATCAACTCGACAAAAACTCAACAGAGAAACCGCAGATCTAAACAGCTGCATAGATCAACTAGACTTAACAGACATCTACTGAACATTTCACCCAGCAGCATCAGAATACACGTTTTTCTCAGCAGCACATGGAACGTTTTCTAAAATAGACCACATTTTAGGCCACAAAGCAAACTTGTCTAAATTCAGAAACATTGAAGTTATACCTTGCAGTCTCTCTGACCACAAGGGAATAAAATTAGAACTCAACACCAAAAGCCACCAAAGAAAGTCCGGTAACACATGGAGGCTGAACAACACACTGCTGAATCATGAGTGGGTCATGGAAGAGATTAGAAAGGAAATTCAAATGTTCATGCTATTCAACAAAAATGAACACACAAATTACCAGCTCCTCTGGGACACAGCAAAGGCAGTACTCAGAGGCAAGTTTATAGCTCTGAGCTCCTACATCAACAAATTGGAGAGATCTGAAACTAACAATTTAATAACACATCTAAACCTCCTTGAAAAAGAGCAGCAAGATAAACCCCAATCCAGTAGATGGAAAGAAATAATCAAAATTAAATCAGAATTGAATGAATTAGAATCCAAAAAAACTACAGAAAGAATCAACAAAACAAAGAGGTGGTTCTTAGAAAAACTTAACAAAATTGACAGACCCTTAGCAAATCTTATCAGAAAAAGAAGAGCACACACCCAAATTAATAAACTCAGAGATGAGAATGGAAACATCACCACGGGAACAACCAAGATTCAGAACATTATAAGGGAATACTTCTCAAAACTTTATGCTAATAAGTTTGAGAACTTGACAGAAATGGACCTTTTCCTAGCAAATATTGACATGCCAAAACTAAACCAAGATGAGTTAAACCAGCTTAACAGGCCCATATCAAGCATTGAAATAGAAACAGCAATAAGAGACCTCCCAGCTAAGAAAAGTCCAGGACCAGATGGTTTTACAGAAGAATTCTACAAGGCCTTCAAAGCAGAGCTCACACCAATACTCCTCCAAATCTTCAATGAAATTGAAAGAGAAAGTTCACTACCGAACACATTCTATGAAGCCATCATAACATTCATCCCCAAACCAGGCAGGGACTCATCAAAGAAAGAAAACTATAGACCCATTTCTTTGATGAACATTGATGCAAAACTTCTCAACAAAGTTTTGGCCAATTGACTTCAACAATTCATCCAAAAAATCATACACCACGATCAAACAGGATTCATTTCAGGGATGCAAAGCTGGTTCAATATACGCAAATCAGTTAATATTATTCATCACATCAACAGGAGCAAGAATAAGAACCACATGGTTATCTCAATAGATGCAGAAAAAGCATTCGACAAGATCCAACACCCCTTTATGATGAAGGTTTTGGAAAAATTAGGAATCCATGGAACATTCCTCAATACAATAAAGGCTGTATATGACAAACCTACAGCCAGCATTATACTCAATGGTGAAAAACTAAAGCCATTTCCTCTTAACTCAGGAACAAGACAAGGATGCCCACTCTCTCCACTTCTCTTCAATCTAGTATTAGAATGCCTAGCTACAGCAATAAGACAAGATGCAGACATAAAGGGGATCCAAATAGGGAAAGAAGAAATAAAACTCTCCCTCTTTGCAGATGACATGATCTTGTATTTAAAGAATCCCATAGACTCCACTCCCAAATTACTCAAGCTGATTCAAAACTTTGGCAAAGTAGCAGGTTATAAAATTAACCCCCAAAAATCAATGGCTTTTCTGTATGCCAACAATGAGAAAAGTGTGGCTGAAATTAGGAAAGCAACTCCATTTGTAATAGCCCCACAAAAAATAAAATACCTAGGAATTAACTTAACTAAAGAAGTGAAAGACCTCTATGATGAAAACTTTAAAATCTTGAAAAAGGAAATCAACACAGAACTTAAAAAATGGCAAAACCTCCCATGCTCCTGGATTGGAAAGATTAACATCGTGAAAATGGCAATACTTCCCAAGGCTATCTACAAATTCAACGCAATACCTATCAAAATTCCACCCTCATTCTTCAAGGAAATAGAAGAGGCAATCCAAAAATTCATATGGAACAATAAAAGACCCCAAATAGCAAAAACGCTCCTCAACGGAAAGAACACTGCTGGAGGAATAGCAATACCAAATTTCAAACTCTACTATAAAGCCATAGTAATCAAAACAGCTTGGTATTGGCATAAGAACAGACCTCAGGACCAATGGAATAGAATTGAAAACCCAGAAATGAACCTACAGACCTATAGCCATCTAGTCTTCGATAAGGGAGCTAAAACAATAGAATGGAAGAAAGACAGCCTCTTCAGTAAATGGTGCTGGCAAAATTGGTTAACTACATGTAGAAAACTAAAGTTAGATCCTTATATATCACCCTGCACCAGAATCAACTCCAAATGGATCAAAGACCTTGAACTCAAAGCAGACACTCTGAAAACATTACAGGATGGAATAGGAGAAACCCTAGGTCTCCTTGGCTCAGGCCGAAATTTTCTGAATAGAGACCCGGAAACACAACAAATCAAAGAAAGGTTGGACAAATGGGATTGGATAAAGTTGCAGAGCTTCTGCAGGGCAAATGACATAACTAGCAAGATCAATAGAAAGTCCACGGACTGGGAGAAGATCTTTACTAGCCATACAAAGGACAAGGGTCTCATATCTAAAATATACTTGGAACTCAAAAAATTAAACCACCCAACAACAAATCCTCAAAGAAACAACTGCCCAATAAGTAAGTGGGCGAAAGACTTAAAGAGAAACTTCTCTGAAGAAGAAAGAAGGATGGCCAATAGACACATGAAGAAATGTTCAACATCCCTAGCCATAAAAGAAATGCAAATCAAAACAACATTGAGATATCACCTCACTCCAGTTAGAACAGCAAAAATCAAGAACTCTAACAACAACAGATGCTGGAGGGGATGTGGACAGAAAGGAACCTTACTTCATTGTTGTTGGGAATGTAAACTTGTTCAACCACTTTGGAAAGCAGTTTGGAGGTTCCTCAAAAGACTTCACATAGAACTCCCCTATGACCCAGCAATCCCACTTTTGGGCATTTACCCAAATGTTTACAAACAAGACCACACTAAAGCTACCAGCACAACTTTGTTTATTGCAGCATTATTTACCATAGCTAAGATCTGGAACCAACCCAGATGCCCCTCAGTAGATGAATGGATCAAGAAAATGTGGTATGTATACACCATGGAATTCTATGCCTCCATCAGAAAGAATGACATTTCCCCATTTGTTAGGAAATGGAAAGGCTTGGAAAAAATTATATTAAGTGAAGTAAGCCAGGCCCAAAGAAACATAGGTCCCATCGTTTCCCTTATTTGCAATATCTAGTATATGTATGAGTCAAGCGGAAAAGGTCAGATAATGTGATGTTAGGAAAATGAACCCTTAAATATGTATTTTAATGTTTTTTTCTTTCATGCATGTGTTTCTAACACATTTATAAGATTATCTCTTTGTTGCTTTGTATGTCCCTCCCCCACAGTGTAACCCCCGCTTTCACTATATTTGATGTCAGTATAACTTGTGGAGGAAATGGGGAAAAACAAGTCGTTTAAGGATTCAGGTGGACCTGTTGCAACAATGAGAAGTACAAAATGTCATGTCAAAAATGAGCTTTACAATGTCGGTGTGGGGGGGGAGTGGGGGAAGGATTGGGTGGGGGGGGGAGGCTGGGAAGGGATGTGAAGGGTAAACAAAGGAGGAGTCTGCAATGCTTGGTAAGAAATGTACGCATTATCCTGCCCATGTAATTGTAACCCCTCTGTACAGTATGTTCTCAAATAAAATAAAATAAAATTTAAAAAAAGAAATATACTCATTACCTTGCCCATGTAATTGTAACCCCTCTGTACAGTATTTTCACAATTAAAAATGTATATAATTCAAAGTTTGCTCACTAATAAGTCATATTTAACCAATAGGGTATCTTTATGTGATTGACCTTGGATCAACTTCATTCAAGATTTTGCAAAACAATGACACTATCAATTTCTACTAATACAATTAAAACTCTCTGCCCCAACTATAAATTTAGTGTATAAGATGATTTCTAATCTCTAAGAATATTGATTGTTTAATTAGACCGTTGAAGTCAACTCTAGATTTATATGATTGTGACAGTAAAACTCCTCAGTTTCTTTTATCTATAAAATGAGACATCTATGATTATTACTGTCCCGGGGAGAGATAGGATGATGGATGTGCATGAAGCAACATCTACTGCTTAGTATGTGCATAACATGTATGAGTCAAGCAGAAAAGGTCAGATAAGTTGATGTTAGGAAAATGAACCCTTAGATATGTATTTAAATGTTTTTTTCTTTTATGCATTTGTTTCTAACGCATTTATAAGATTATTTCTTTGTTGCTTTGTATGTCCCTCCCCCACAGTATAACCCCTGCTTTTACTATATTTGACGTCAGTATAATTTGTGGAGGAGATGGGGAAAAACAAGTCGTTTAAGGATACAGGTGGACCTGATGCAACTATGAGAAGTACAAGTTGTCATGTCGAAAACGAACTTTACAACTTTGGTGGAGGGGGGGAAGATTGGGGGGGGAGGGGGGCTGGGAAGGGATGTGAAGGGTAAACAAAGGAGGAGGCTGCAATGCTTGATAAGAAATGCACTCATTATCTTGCCCATGTAATTGTAACCCCTCTGTACAGTATGTTCACAAAAAATTAAAATTAAAAAAAGAATGTGCATAACAATCATTCGTCTCTCCTATAATTCCCATCTCAATTTGCAAAAAAAAACCCTGTGTGTTTTAAATAAAATGTGTTACTACTATATTGAAGTAATCTTTTAGAGCAATTGAATTATAGAGGAAACAGTTTTCAATCCTTGTTATTTATTTGCAAGTTGACAGTGAAAAATATAAAACCTCCAAAAATACCTTTCTTTGCCATAAAAGAGTTGTTATTTCTATTTCTTAACGTGAATACACTTTCACTTCAAGATTATGTATGCTCAAGGGCTGAATCCTGCTATTCAGATAGCTTACTTCCAAACAATTGAGAAAATAATAGTACACTGTGACAATTCCATTAATTTTTAAAATTAATTTTAATTCTATTAAAAGAAGGGGGAGTTTAAATACTGGCTTGACCCTGAAGATTAAAGTTTTTAAAATTAAGTTCTGTCCTCTAAATACAGAAAAATCATAACCCATCTATCAATAGGTAAAGCAGCTAAACATTTTTAAATGAGTTTTGCTCAATGTATTAAATTTTATTGATTATAAACTGAACACAAGCATTTGAAAATAACAGTTTGTAAGTTGGGTACCAGTGGCTCATGCCCTGTAATCCTAGCTACTCGAGAGGATGAGATCTGAGGATCATGCTTTGAAGCAAGCCCAGACAGTTTCAATTAACCACCAAAATACTGTAGATGGAGCTGTGGCTCAAGAGTAGAGCCTTGGGGTGGGGGGAGGAGGGATGGGGGTTGGGAGAAAGCTCAGGGATGGCATGCCCAGGCCCTAAATTTAAGCCCCAAAACTGGTACAAAAAAGGAGGGAGGGAGGGAAGGAGGGAAAGAAGGAAGGAAGGAAGGAAGGAAGGAAGGAAGGAAGGAAGGAAGGAAGGAAGGAAGGAAGGAAGGAAGGAAGGAAGGAAGGAAGGAAATAAAAGTTTGTGTATAACCTGGTTATTCTTGCACTATACTGAAACAAATGTTTATATGTTCTGAATTTGTTTTGCTTATAATTAATAATGGAAAAGAAAGAGGTTATTCATAAGAACAGCCACTAGATGGTGGAAGTTGACTACTTTATAAATCTGCAGTTTCAGTTTTCAGAAGCTTGTCTCTCATTCTTTCATTAATATTTTTCAAGCACATATTTCATGCAATGCCAGCTTGAATAAAACTAAATGATAAGAAACTCTAAAATATTTAACAGCCTTCTTTAATTTTTATTTTAATTTTTTCTTTTATTTATTTTTGGGGGGTCCGGTCGTGGGGCCGGAACTCTAGGCCTGGGCACTGTCCCTCAGCTCTTCAGCTCAAGGCTAGCGCTCTACCACTTGAACCACAGCACCACTTCTGGCTTTTTCTTTTTGCTTATGTGGTGCTGAGGAATTGAACCCAGGGCTTCATACATGCAAGGCAAGTGCTCTACCACTGAGCCACCTTCCCAGCCCCTATTTTAATTTTTTAATTAACCTCTTTTCTTTATATTTTAAAAAGGAATATCCCAAACTATAGTAGCTAAAAAGTTGATAATATTTCTACTTCTATATAGGTATCCACTTGGATATTTCCTGCTATGTAATTACAAATAATTAATTATAACAGTTCAACTTAAATTTATTCCATAGTTAAGGTAAATGAGGAAGTTTCAAATGTTCAACTGCTTTGGCTTCTTTCTTTGCTATATAATCTAGGAATTGGGAAGGATGAGCAAAACATTAGAATTTGGGCAAGGGACTTTGTTTGTGTCCAAAATCTAAAGAGTTGGGTAGGCAAAATTCTGACAAAGCAGTTTTAATGATTGCTTTTCTTGGTCAGGTAAACTGTGCTTAACTCGTGTTTTTTAAGAGGACAAATTGATAGAGTTTGCATCCTCGTAATTTGACTACTAAATTGTCATTTATCCAATGCATTACAGAATGCATTGTTACTGTAGAATTAGAAGTTACCAAAGTTATCAAAGCCACTGATTATCTCCAGTAATCAGAATCAATAATGGCAGGCCTCTAAAAAGTAAATTCATGTAGTGTGTAGGTATACAGATAACAGTATTCAAAAAAGAAGCATCCTACAAATTCTCCTTCATGATACTCAAATTTAAAACAAACAGGTTTACTTTTGAATAACCCTTAACTTCCATAATTTTCAAAACAGAATTTTAGATGGTTATCTGTACCACAAATAAATATATGAATTTACTCAGTTAAATTATTTTATTTTGAAAGACATAGATAACTTTAATCTACATATTTTGGAAATGAAAAAATCAGACTTGCATACCTTTTCGCTTTAAAAGGATTATTTTAACACCTGTTAATATAAAGGCTACATTATACATGGTTCCTTGTACATCGGGCTGAGTACAATAGAAAATCAGAGAACTTTACTATCTATGACCATGAAAAAAAAAACATTGAAATTACAGAGTTTGAAAGCAAAATACAGTTTAACCTGTACTCCTAAGACCCAGGAGAACTTAAAATATGAAGCACCATCAAGAAGAACTAGATTTCCTCTTTTTCTATATTTGGGGTTTGATATATGCGGCCCACTCATTCCTTGCCTTTCTGCTCATTTCCTTCCAAGGAAACTTAGTAAGTAGTCAGTGGTAGTTTTTAAATGTACTTTTATTTTCTTCAGAGTAATTTGGACTTATACCAAAATGGAAAGATAGTAGCACAAGTTTCCATACGCTCCTTAGCACCAATAGAAAAGGGCTCAGTTGACCTTACCCAGAGTAATTTAAAAGTCCACTTTGCCCCATCCTTAAAGAGAAAAGTAACCGGAAGTATTCTCATATAAACCAATTGGCATGTGTATTATTGTATTGTTTTCCTGCCTCCACCTTACCAAAACCAACTGCTCAGCCTTTCTCACTGAAGCACTTGGTCTTGTCTCTGTACGCTTCTTAAACAGATTTTTGAATGAGACCAGTTGCAATTTTGTTTTTTGATAAAGGAAAGTAAGAAACATCCTAATGGAAAGCATGATTTGTGACAGTGTTCAATCCTATAGACCACAGGGTAGTGCTAGCACATAGGAATAAACTGGGCGACGATTCAGTTTTGTTAGTGTTTACTTGATAGGCTTCTTTTCTTCCTTTTCCTTTTTTCATTTATTTTTGTATTCTTAATTGAAGAGATGATTTGTAGGACATTTTAGTTGTTTTCTTTTTTTTCAGTAACATAACAGACTCCTAGCTATCAAGTGATAGGCATAATTTCTAGATTCATGGAGAGGCTCAGAAAGCCAGTTACAAAATTATTTAGGAACTTCTGAGCTGCCCTCACCATATTCATACATGAATTGGTTATGACTAGCATGCCAGAGATGGTGAGAATAATATATATGCAAAGGCCATGGGACCAGTCACAGATGGTCAGAGAAAGACAGAGTCAAGTAACATTGGACCATTTTAAAGACTCTAAAATTAATTAATTAATTAATTAATTAATTAACACCAAACTGTGGCTTACAGAGAATAGGCAGAATCCCCAGTCTGATCTGTGTAAACTTAGCCACTTGAGTCTGTTTCTCCACCATGCAATTTTTCTCTTTTTTCCTTGGGAGTTGACCCACACAGAATGTCCATTGAGGAAATAGCTTCATGTCAGTTCTGGAAATCATCCTATCTTGGCCAGAGAATTACACCTCTGGGTAAAGGAGAAATCCTGACAAACTTGATCCTGAAGTATTCATTATCAAGACTGAGTGAAAATCAGGTAAATATTATAAACGTAGGCTCAGTAAAAATGCACAGAAAAAAAATATATTGGATTATTCGGTTTGTTATATTTCCCTGTTGGGTTTTATCTGTTTTCAAAAGACTTACGTTATTTATCTGTAATTTATGTCTATTTTCTCTCGACTTGTTATAAATTAGTAGAATATATTGCTATAGAGGATGAAATTATGTTATATAGGATAACCACAAAGGAATCATACTCACTTTATATTTATTTATTAGTGAATTTTTGGTACAATCATGTATTCACTTGAATCTTAAACTTTAAACATTACAGAGTTGATTTTGTAATAAAGGATTATTATTTATTAAAAATATCACAGAGGCCTCCACACAAGAATCTATATGACAACATGGTTGTAGTCACTTTTTGAAAGTACTCGTTCAAATTTTAGTTGCTCGTTTTAAATTCATGAAGACTTTCTGGAAGTCTTTCTTTTAAATTCTCTAAAAATACACTCAATGAAAGTAAAATTATCATTCAAATAGTGTAAGTTAGCTGCTAAACCTGGAATAGATATGGATAAAAATATATGATATAAAAACCACTACAAAACTTTTAGCTTTACTTGATACTATATAACAAAGAAATTGTATTTCATTTCCTTTCTGCAACTTAGTGATAAAAATCTTCACTGATATGAAGAACATATGATGTGCCCATTTTTACATTATCTTCAGTATCATTTGAGAGAAACTGCCCAAATGATTTTATTTCATCTTTTCTGTGAAGTTAGTAATGGAATAATAAAAATTTTCAGGTAAATTAACATGGAATGGCCTAAGCATTTTATTAGAAAGAGCTTAAATAATGGTCGTAGTTTTGGTAAATTTATAATACAAAATACTGTAAATCTATTAGACAAAATAAATTGAACCAACCCATTTCTAGGTTAAAGCTTTAAGAAAGATTTATACAAACAGACTTGGTGGACTAGTCGATGTGTGAAGAAGGAATCTGGCTATTGACTAACGAGGCTGCACTAGAGCCATGTCTACTACCAACAAGCTCCAGTTGGACCAGCTTCTTAAAGTTTGTCATATTTGTCTTTCCTTTCCTTTACTTTCCCTTCCTCTTACCTTCCTTTTCCTCTCTTCCTTTTCCTTCCTTTTTTACTTTTTCTCTTCTTGTTTCTTTTTTTAATAATGGAATTTGAATTCAGGGTTTCGTAGTTAGTTGTTAGCATCTACTCCATCCCTTCAGGCATTCCCTCTGGCCTATTTTGTTCTGTTATATTGACGCAGGTCCTCACTCTTTGCCTAAGCCAGATAGGACTACCTCCTATTTTGTTTCTTCAATAGCTGTGATGAGCACATACCAGGTTACCTAGTTATTACTTGAGATGGAATCTCACAACTACTTTTGTCAGGACTGGGCTGAAACTACAATCCTCCTGAGCTCAGGCCCCAAAAAAGGTAAGCTTACAGGCGTTAACCATCAAACCCAGCTGTGTTTAAATACCTTTGATTCTTCATAAGGCAAATATACTTTAAAGAACAGTTATGTAATCTATCCATGTTTAATTTCTTTTACTTAACACTTTTCAGCTTCAATCATTTTACTTTGCAAAATACTAATACTACAATCATATTTTTAGTTTGGCTCAAAAATAAATGACATGAAAAATATTCAAATATTCATTATACTCTTTTTTAATGCATTTTTAAAAGTTTTCTGTGAAATTCAACATTGAAGTAATAAAAGAAGGCACTTTCATAACTAATACTAGTAGAGCCAAAAAACTTGTATAAATCAAATTAATAATGATTTCATTAATTGTGGCACATTTTGTTTTGAAATTTCTTTATGTTCTATAAATTTAAGAGCAAATGATAAGCTTATAAAAAGAAAAGTATATTCTTAACTGTAGCTCTTTCCAACTTGCCAAGAGAACTGAAAGCCACCAGTACTGACTTCTAAGTAACAGTAAAGTCTTTAATAAAAATGGTTCTGTCAGTATTAGAAAGTATCCATAGTGACAGGTGTTTCGGAGACTCATGTGTTATATAATCAGTGTTATAGGAAATCTAATAATAGCTAAGTAATCAACTACAATAATCCATTTTTCATAGTCTGCTTCTTCTTTTTTTTTTTTTGGTCAGTCATGGGGCTTGAACTCTGGACTTGGGTGCTGTCCCTCAGCTCTTCAGCTCAAGGCGAGCACTCTACCACTTGAGCCACAGAGCCACTTCTGGTTTTCAAGTGGTTTGTTGGAGGTAAGAGTCTCATGGACTTTCCTGCCCAGGCTGGCTTTGAACCGCGATCCTCAGACCTCAACCTCCTGAGTAGCTAGGATTACAGGTGTGAGCCACGAGGGCCAGGCCCTGCTTCTTTTTTAGAATAATGAGCATACCTAAAAGACAAAGCATTCAATTAAAGCCAATCAGAAAGGATCATTTTTCCCAACCAAAAAACAAAAATTGAAATGGAGACAAAAAAGTTTTTAAAAGAAAGTAAAAGCTGGTTCCCTGAAAAGAAAATCAAAATGGATAAACTTTTGGTCAATCCAACTAAAAGGAAAAGAGAAAAGTCCTAATTTAAAAAAAAAAAATTAGGGGCTGGGAAGGTGGCTCAGTGGTAGAGTGCTTGCCTTGCATGCATGAGGCCCTGGGTTCGATTCCTCAGCACCATGTAAGCAGAAAATGCAGGAAGTGGCCCTGTGGCTCAAGTGGTAGAGCTCTAGCCTTGAGCTGAAGAGCTGAGGGACAGCGCCCAGGCCCAGAGTTCAGACCCCACAACCAACAAAAAAATATAAAATAAAATAAAATAATTAGAGATAATATAGGGGGATCACACAAACAGCAATGGAACACAGAGGGAATATTTTCAAAACATATATTCAAATAACATAAAAAATCCAGAAGCAATTCATAAATGTGGTGCATAGCCGAAGCAAGAGAGATGAATGAGAAGTCTTCAGACATTCCTACCCAAATGCAACCACCTGTTTGTATGGCACCATGAGCCCTGCTTTCTTTGCTCTCATTGTTGTAGTGCCCGTACTACCCACACCCCATTCAGATCGGATGATATCACCCTTCTGCAACATCATTCATTTTGTAACCAGATCATTCTTTCATCAGCTCTTCCAGATGGGTTTATTAATTTTCTAGACTGTCTTAAAGGTTAGCTCTGACGGTAGCTGATATTTTCGCAATTATATACCATTGGGTCATACAGCGGTGATCAAGATAAAACTCCCAGGGATGTGGGGGGGGGGGTGATGAAAGAAGTGGAACTTTCAAGATGCTTTGTCATAAATTGTTTTATAGCAACTCCTTTGCACAACTACTTGAAGATAAGCAATTTTAAAAGGAAAACTCTCTCTCTCCCTCTCCCCCCCCCTCTCTCTCTGTCAGTCATAGGGTTTGAACTCGGCCTGTTCACTGTCCCTCAGCTCTTCAGCTAAAGGCGAGCACTCTACCATTTGAGCCTCAGCACTTTTGGTTTTCTGGTGGTTAATTGGAGTTAAGAGTCTCATGGACTTTCCTGCCTCAACTGGCTTTGAACCACGATTCTTAGATCTCAGTCTCCTGAGTAGCTGGAATTACAGGCGTCAGTCTATAATTAGAAAATTAATTGATTTTTGTTTTTTGTTTTGCTGGTTCTGGGGCATTTGAGTGGTTAATTGGAAATAAGAGTTTCATGGGCTTTCCTGACCAGACTGGCTTCGAATCAGGATCCTCACATCTCAGTCTCTTGAGTAGCTATAGTCAACATCCAATTTGTATGATTTTTTTTTAAATGCAACACTTTTTCTCAGAGTTTTGTCCCTTATAAAATAATTTCTAGTCTAGATCATGCTCATCATTATAATCGTTAAAGGTTAGAATTATTATTTATCATTAAGGTTTAAAAATACTATATATGAACAATAAAATGGATAAAGTGAAACAAAAATATCATTTATCAGAGATAATTTGGGTCCATGTGTAGAGGTTGAAGTTTATAGCCCTAACTACTTAAGCAGAGTACAGATTAGAAGCATTGTGGTTCACATTAGGCACAGGCAAAGAAGGAAAGAAAGAAGAAAGGAGAGAAAGAGAGAAAGGAAGGAAGAAAGACATGAGGACAGGAGGAAGGAGAGAGGAGGGAAGGAAAGAAGGAAGGAAGGAAGGAAGGAAGGAAGGAAGGAAGGAAGGAAGGAAGGAAGGAAGGAAGGAAGGAAGGAAGGGAGGGAGGGAGGGAGAGAGGGAGGGAGGGAAGGAGGGAGGAAGATAAGGTAGGAAGAAAATAATGAGAAAAAAGAAAAGAAAGACAAAAGGAAGGAAGGAAAGAATGAGAGAAAGAGAGAGAGAGAGAGAGAGAGAGAGAGAGAAGGTAAGCAAAAAAGAAAGAAGAGAGAGCAACACCAGTCATCGTGGCAGTGGCTGTGTTTCCAGCTATGATGGAAACATAGGAAGGATGTTCTTGAGAAGCAACACAAGATGGTTTGCAAAACAAAAATAACTAAAGCGAGCAAAAAAAGAGAGAGAACTGTGGGCATGGCTCAAATGGTAAACACCTGACTAACAAGCACAAAGTCCTAAGTTCAAAGCCTAACATTGCCAACAAATAAAAATTTTTAAAAATAATTTGGGATTCTTTCTTACCTGTCTTCAAATAATTTGACAGAATATTTCAGGGGTGAGCTGTGTGCAGCCCGTAAATGTTTCAAGATGATGCTGAATTTACTAGAAGGTGACTGTATATGCTGGAGAGAAGAAATCTATGGTTATTTGAGCTCCTATAATAATTCCTCTTCCTAAATTGCAAACTTGATTAGAAAGATAACCGAGCAATATTCTACACTGATAGAATTATGTCTTTCAGACTTAATATATGAAGGATGCTAGTGTCTATCTTAACCAAAAAGGGCAAAATGTATGCATTCGTTTTAATAAGGCATGTAAACCTAAAAGACATTAACTTCAAGTATCTTCAAAGACTATATTGCATACTAGACAAGAATCTTTTTTGGTACTTTTCTTCTAGAAGCATGATTAAAACTCCCAGGAAATCTTAAGAGTAACAAAAGCTTTGTTTCAATTTAAAATTTAGTTATACCTAAAATAATGAATTCACAATCTAGGCTACTAGTAAATGTCATATTAATGTTTGTTAGTCATTGTCTATGCTTGACTCATGTATGGGGGAATCCTTTGAATAGTTAATTCAAAAATGTTATATAAGTCTTTAAGTATACTAGTATATTTCATACTTTAAGTATGTAGTAGATGACCATGAAGACTTCAGTTGTAATATATTGAAAGATTGCTCTATAATCAATTCTCTACACACATTTAATCTAAGACGTCATTATTGACAAAAGGTTCATATAACCATCTTAACATATAAATCTACAGCAAAATATTATGTTTGGCTTGGACTTGTGCTATAATTTTATGAAATGAGAAATATAGATAAATTATATGTTGGAACAGTAAGTTTGAGAGACAATGCCCTACTAAAATACATTGTCATGTCTTAAGAGAATTAACTGTGAAACATAAAGAAGGAACCTGAAAAAGTGTCATCCATTTGTTCCTGATTTCAGAGTAAGATAAAGGACAGTCAGAAATGTTGTAACAAAACCTCAGCTGATCCTCAGGTGGTGGCAACAGTGTGGCTTGGTCTGATGATATCCCCCTGATGCCAGAATCAACCTCTGCAAGGAATGGTAATGCGCTCAGAAAATGATTCACACCTGTGAGAACAAACTGCTTATTGTTAAAACAATCAGTTACAAAAGTCAGCATGCCTTGAGGGAGGCTTAAGTCATTAAGGAAAAAGTCACAGATTCAGAAAAGTGGATGTTTGCTGCTTAGAAAAAATTGGATAACAGACACTTAGGAAAAAAATGGTGAACAAAATCCCATATATACATATATATACACATAGACATACAGATATATACACATATGTAATAACATATAATATCATATATACATATATATATGTATATACAAAGTACCATTAGGGCCTTGCTTCTAATAATCCTATGATCATGAATATATGGTTTAATGTGCATAACTATAATCTTTTTAAAGAAAAAAATTCTAATAGATTTGCAATAATTATTTTTCAAGGCTTTCAGTAAAAAAAAAAAAAAAGGGAAGAAGATGCTTTTTGAAATTTCTACCAACAAATAACTTAGTCCAGCAATTTCACAACTTTTTATTTGAGACGAAACTTACTATTCACCCAGTGTCCTTGAATTCACTATGTAGCCCAGACTGGCCTTAAAACTTTTGACCTACCAACTGAAACGTAACCGGTGCTGTTGATTCGAATGTGACACCACATCTACCAGAGTTAGGTATGTCAATTTAGCTAGATAAATTAAGTTTATATTGATATCAACTGTAAATCAGTGATGCAAAATAATGTTCATTATAGATGCACACTTGTCTATCTTGGTCCCAGTGTTCAGATAGAACTTCAATAGGAGAAAAGCAAAATTTGAATTACAGATCTGTAGACATGACTCGTTAAAAGAGTTTCAAAACATACGGGAATATGCACCGTATCTGTCATTTTCAGAAATTAAAATTTACTATGATCTTGATTCTGACTAACAGAGGCAAGAAAGTCTGAAAGACACTTCATCTCAAATTAACCACCAAAATGCCAGAAGTCATGTTTTGGCTCAAATACTATAGTACCAGCCTTGAGAGAGAAGATAAAGGACAGTGCCAGGCTGTGAATTCAAGCTTGTGGCTCTCTCTCGTGTGCACACGCATACACACACACACACACACACACACACACACACACACACACTTTGTTTCAATTAATATCATAACCAAAACACAATAAATAAAAAATATGATAATTCCTTCTGATTACTATACCATTGTGTACATGATTAAGTCTTATAATATAATCAATGAATCTAGTCCAAGTATCTGACATGTTGATGGGTTTTGGTATTTAACAAAGTTAATGTATTCAAAAAGGAAAGTACTTTCCTTTGTCTTTCAATTCTCATTCTTCCTCATTAGCAGAATCTCACGTTCACTTTTTTAGCCAGGACTCTCCTCCCACAATGGGGGACACAGATCTGAAAGGTTAGAGGCTCCTTCCCAAGAGGCAGAAAGTCTAAAGATGCTTTAGGATGTAGATGAGTTTATTAACACAAAAATATAATAGTTATTATATTTTTATCTTTAAGCAGTTGTACAGAGGGAATATCATTCAACAAAAGATGTATCTTGACCCATATCACCTCTTTGCTTGCCCTCTCCCATCCTTCCCAACACCTCCTCTCAATATTTCTAGTTGAATGGCTATATATTCTCCCTCTCCTTAAATATCCATGTCCAGGAAAGAAAAAAAGCCAGCCCCATCCTAGAATTGAGACCACAGCAGAGCTTTTATTGATGAATGAAGGAGGAAGTCACAGTATTTTTTAATCTCATATCTTCACACCACCTTGCTTCCTTTTGCTTGATATGGGTGGATATGTCAAAGGTGATGGCATACTAGTTCATCTTTAACGTGATAGAGTTTTGCCATCTTTTCATTATCAGTGCATTGGATCAGAACCTGAGCACAGCTCAAACATATTACACTATGTTGTTGAAAACTATTTACTAACAAAAGCCTTCCAGAACTATTCTAGCCTACATATGACTATAAAAGATGTCAACGATGGCACCCAGGCCCAGAGTTCAGGCCCCAACACCTGACCAGAGTGGCACATTTGTGGGTATTAAGTCATATGTGCTGGCATGCCTCTCCAGCCAACAGAAGTCCATTGTACGGACCTTGGCTTATTATTTTCTTACAATAAATTCCATCATCTGTTGGAATGTTCAGGTTTTTGAGCCTGCTTTGCCTGAAAGATTGTGTTGTGCAATGGATTTTACTCGGCCAAGAGGAAGAATAATATTAACAATGGATGAACCCGGAAAACAATTGTGAAGTCAGGCCCACCACGGCAAAGGATGCATGTTTTCTCTCTAGATGTAATTTTTAAATATACATGGTCATGAGCAGGTGTACACATAAATGAATTAACCAAAGCATGGTATATGAATGGGAGAATTCAAATAGTATAATTACTTGGAAAAATGAACACATACAAACTCCTACTAAATGAATGTCTGGAAGCTGGTTCTTAAGATTGATAGGGGCGGGGCATCAAAGGAAGGGAATATATAAATGAAAAAGAAGGAGAGGGAGAATATATAGCCATTCAACTAGAAATATTGAGAAGAGGTGTTGGGAAGGAGAGGAGAGGGCAATGAAAAAAGTGATATGGATCAAGATACATCCTTTGTTGAATGATATTCCCTCTGTACAACTGCTTAAACATAAAAATATAATAACTATTATATTTTTGTGTTAATAAACCCATCTACACCCTAAAGCATCTTTAGACTTGCCAGTGACTGGTGGCTCGTACCTCTAATCATAGGTACTGGGGAAGCTAAGTTTGTAAGTATCAAAGTTGTAGGCCAGCCCAAAGAAAAAAGTTTATGAGACCTCTCCTCCTCAATTTCAACAACAACAACCAAAGCTAAACATGGTATCATAGTCCTATTATCCCAGCTACAATGGTAAACAAAAATGGGAGGATTTTAATCCTGGACATTCTGGGCATAAAATGAGACCCTATCTCAAAAATAACTAGAACAAACCACAAACAGGAAGCTATAGTTGTGACTCAAGTCAAATACCTGCTTGGTAAGCACAAAGGCTTAAGCTCAGAGCCCAAGCTCCAGAGAGATAGGTAGGTAGGTAGGTAGATAGATAGATAGAGACAAACAAACATACATACATACTTGCTTGTGGTTCAGTGACTTCTCTATAGTCTCTATTTTGCCTGGATTTTTGCTGACTAGTATGATAGCTGTGTGTAGATAACTGATACAGATCTGGTTATGTACAGAAGATCAGTTTAGCAGTTCAGTGGTTTGAGTTTTATGTCAATGAAAATAGTACCCAATTTGTTCCCATTAATCCAAGATTTCAGAATATTCTCAAATAACTGTTGCTTTATATCATAATTACTTGGGCTAACTTCTACCCCATTCTTCTTGTTACGCACAAAGCTAATGACTATAAGAACACAGGTATTCTAAAGTTGACTTAGAAAACCCGTTATGAAATATCACTCTTATATTCAGAACCTAACTTATTTTGTTGAGAAAATATTGTTGTTATTTATTACAATTAAATGTTTCTTATCCAAGGGATTTTGGGGTGGCCAGGTGTCCTCTTACCTCTTCAACTCATTGTCTGGTCACTCATTAAGTCACAAGGTAGCAAGCAGACTTTCCTTTCTGAGTCAGTGAGTTGCCAGGACCTGGTGTGAATTTACAAGTTCAAGGATTTCAGAATAGGGCTGGTCTATCATGAAGTGTCCTCAGAACCACATCTCCTCACATAGCAATAGTCCCTGCAGACCCAGAGGGAATGAGAGGCCAACCTCACACTCCCTCCACTAATCCTCTGAACTCCCACGCCATGTGGACAAGGCGCCTTCCGGCTATCCTCCAGATCTTCCAGTTGTTCTAGTTTGCAACAGAGGGCAATCTTCTGACGATCTCCAAAATTGCAACAAACCTCAGTGTACTCACACATTTTCTGTCATCATGATTTGGAAAACAAGTTTGTCACACCTGTGAAGCTTGTGGCCCCTAAGAGAAAAAGTATTGCGTGAGATGATTGCATACTCACATAAACTTTTATGTAATAATTATATAACCACATAATAATTTCATCATCATAATAATAATCACATCAAATAAGATGATGTTAAGTGAAATGAACTTCAAGATATGGACACAGGAGTTCTGTCTTTGTTGTTATTGTTTTAAATGTAGTACGTGATTTTTTTTGTTTCCTTTGTATGTTTTTTCTCCTATGGTATATCTCTTGTTGTCACCGCACTAGATTTTGGTACCCTGCATCTTATGTATACATTTGTCTAATCTGGGGAGGGGAAGGAGAATAAAAAAATGCTGAAACAAGGACACAGGATGACCCATGGCAACAATGATACTCACAAGACACTATATTGGAACTGAACTTTACCACTTCGGGTGGGGTGGGCGACGTGGGTTAGAAATTTCATTTATGATAGCTCCTGTTCATAAAGGTGGGAAAAAGTCAGACTGACCTTTGTTTTTTTAGTTTCCTCAGTTGTCAAATTGCCACATTCTGGAACACTGGCTAGTGACACTACTATTCAGGAAACAATACTGCTCTATTGTGCCCTGGCTTATCATTATTTATAAGGAATGTGTCCACAGCGTGTTATAATGATTAAGCTTTTACTTTCCAATACACCAAATATCATAACATGACTTCCCTTTTACCTGAAGAATGAGGTGACCAATGACTTATCAGCAAGACAGGAGGCCTTAAACGCATGATAAGTTTTTTGGATCATTCCCTGGTCACAATTGACTGTGTCTTTCTTTGTGCTCTGTCCTCCTCTGCTTATCAGTAGTTGTTTTTAACTCTATTGTCTTTCTTGCTTGAAATACTTTTGGCACTTCTAATCTAAACTGCCTCTATCTTTGAAACTCTAATTTTTAAGATCCACTTTTTCATGTTTTTTTTTTGCTTTTTGGAATGATAGTATCTTTTTCTTAAAACACTCGCCTGCTACTTAGTTTTAGTAGAACTTAGTTTAAAAGTATCATTTTAAGAAAGATTCATTGTTATCATGGTTCAGTGGCTTTTCTATAATCTGCTCAAAATCAGGAGCCTACTTTATGGTTCAATAATAATATTGATAATTCAATGAGATAAATATCTGGGAGAGATCTTGTTGTACACAGAGGATTATTTCTTTTTTTGGGGGGAAGGGTCCGGTCGTGGTGCCTGAACTCTGGGCCTGGGTGCTGTCCCTCAGCTCTTCAGCTCAAGGCTAGTGCTCTACCACTTGAGCCACAGTGCCCCTTCCGGCTTTTTTTTTCTTTTAGCTTATGTGGTGCTGAGGAATCGAACCCAGGGCCTCATGCATGCAAGGCAAGCGCTCTACTACTAAGCTACCTTCCCAGCCCCCAGAGGATTATTTCAAGAGTGATTGGCTTTACATTCATATATCAGTAAAATACTGTGTCATTTGTTCTTAAGTATCCAAGATCTCAAAATATTCTCAAATCACCACCTAAGCATATTCCCAAACTGGATTTTATGAAGAAAGTCTGTGAATATAGGAAATGAATGGAATACCAAAGACAGGATGGTCACCAGCAGTAAGCCGATGAAGGAGCTTGAAGAGATTCACAGATGTGGAACAAGAAACTTCCTAACATCCAGGTTAATAAAGCTGATTTATTGACTTGGTAAGGGCTTATTGTTCCTGATCGTCCTCCATATGATAAGGGGCCTTCAGAATCAAAATCAACATTCCAGCAGAGTACTATCTAAAACAAAGATCCATCACCCTAACGTTGATGAAATAGGGCCGATCTGCCTGCCTGCCAGTCATTCGTGTTGAGAACTGGAAGCTAGCCACCAAGACTGAGCAAGTAATTCAGTCCTCTGTATCACTAGTGAACAAACAGGAGGAAATGAGAATCACTTTTCAAATGCTGCCCACTTGTGACCAAGCCAAACAATCTCAAAGCCCCAAGTGAAAAACAAGCGAAGAGGTTTCTTGTCTCTTCAGGTTTTGAGAAAAGGGTGCATATTAGATTTATACTGCTGGGCTGGGAAAGTGGCTCAGTAGTAGAGCGCTTGCCTTGCATGCTTGAGACCCTGGGTTCGATCCCTCAGCACCTCATTAGCAAAAAGAAAAAAGCCAGAAATGGCGCTGGGGCTCAAGAGTTAGAGCGCCAGCCTTGAGCTGAACAGCTGAGGGACAGCGCCCAGGCCCAGAGTTCAGGCCCCACGACTGGACCCAAAAAAAAAAAAAAGAGAGAGAATAGATTCATACTGCTCTAGAAAACATTAAGCAAAAAAAAGCCTTAGAACATATCATGACATTTTTATTCTAAGATATTTACATTAACGATTTTTTAAAACAATTTTCTGCTTTATTCTGTGGCTCAAGAGGTAGAGTACTAGCCTTGAGCAAAAGGATCTCAGGACAGAGCCCAGTCCCTAAGTTCAAGCACCAGGACCAAAAAAAAGAAAAGAAAGAAAAAAGAGCATTGAGAAGGTGGCTGGGCTGGGAAGGTGGTAGAGTGCTTGCCTGGCATGCTTGGGGCCTTGGGTTCAATTCCTCGGCATCACATAAGCAGAAAAAGCAGAAGTGGCACTGTGGCTCAAGTGGTAGGGAGATAGCCTTGAGCTGAAAAGCTGAGGGACAGGGCCCAGGCTCAGAGTTCAGGCCCCATGACAGACAAAAAAGAAAAAAGAAGAAAACAGAACAGGAAAAAAATGAAACTGGTTCATTACATCAGACTTATACAAGAAGTTTATGTCCTAAACAAAATATAACATGTAAGTATTCCCTCTCTAGCTCCTGAGTGGCCATGAGATGAGTAGGAACAACGTATTTTGCATTTATGGTATAGTAATTTATCTCTTCTTGCTTTTATATTGTTTTGCTTTGCTTTTTTGCTTTGTTTTGTTGCTATTTTATTTTGTTTCTCTTTATTTTGTAATTTTCTTGCCTTGGTTAGTAGTAGTTTATTGAATTTTTCAATAATTGGTATTTAGATTTATTTATTTCATATACATACTTTACCTGTTTCAACTACTGTTGCTGCTTTTGATTGGGTATTTGTTTGTTGACTCATTTGGACAGCACTGGAGTTTGACTTAAGAGCCTCACTTGTTTGATGTACTTGCTGGTCTAGTGCTCCACCACTTAAGTCACACATATAGTTAGTTATTGCTAGTTATGTAGGATATAGACTTTCACTAACTGTGCAACCTGGGCCTTCTCGGAACCAACATCCTCCATTTTCTCATGTTCTTTTCTGTTTTTTTGTTTGTAGGTTGTGGGACTTGAATTCTGGGCCTGGGCGCTGTCCCTCAGCTCTTCAGCTCAAGGTTAGTGCTCTACCACTTGAGCCACAGCGCCACTTCCATTTCTCAGCTTCTTGAGTAGAAGAATTGCAGGTATGAACCACCACTATCTGGCTTGTTATTGGCTTTTAAATTTTATGGACTGTTTTTTTCATTTTTCTATATAGGAAACTCATAGATTTAAGATCAAGTGAGTTCTCGAGCCATAATGGACTTGGGATAGAGATAGAATATGCTAGAAATATAACAGAAAAAAATTTTAGAAAATTCCCCAATATTTGGAGATCTAATTGTACATTTCTGAATAAAACTAAAGTAAAAAAAAGATGTACCAAAAGAAATGAAAACCTTTTCAATAATATCAAAATGATAATACTGCTAATATACATTGGTAAATTACAGAAAAAGTGATCCTTCTAAGGATAGATAGATGTTATGTTACAGAAGAAGTGGTTAAAAGTCAAAAATTAAAAATGTATCCTTTCAGATTAGTAGGCTAAAGAAAGATAAATTTCTTTGAGGAATCCAATCATCTGGGTTTGGAATATAAAATCTTCTTTCTCAAAATATTGTTACAATTTCAGCACTGAGCCAGCAGATGGAGATAAGTCACATAAAAAACAAAACACAGTGGCTGTCTGAGCCTTTGTGCTAAAGGGTAGAATTTGAACACTTGAGCCCTAAACCTACTTCTAGCTTTTCCTGAGTAACTTATTGGCTAGAAGAATCTCACAGACAGGGTCTGGGAAGGTGGTTCAGTGGTAGAGCACTTGCCTTGCATGCATGAGGCCCTGGGTTTGATTCCTCAGCACCACATCAGCAAAAAGAAAAAAGCCGGAAGTGGTACTGTGGCTCAAGTGGTACAGTGCTTGCCTTGAGCTGAAGAGCCAAGATACAGCACCCAGGCCCAGAGTTCAGGCCCCACGATCAAACCCAAAAAAAAAATAAAAAATAAAAGAATCTCACAGACAAAGATTGAAATTGGCAGTGATACTCACTAGACACTATGTTGAAAATGAACTATACAACTTGATGTTGGGAGGGAAAAAAACTGGGAGAAAATAAAGGAAGAGGTGATACTGCTTAAAAAGAAATGCATTCATTACCTGACTTATATAACGGCAACTCCTCTGTACATCACCTTTACAATAAATTTTAAAAACACATATACAAGATAGTACTTAATTCATTAGCAACCTGAGTTGACAGGTACTAGCTTAATTTATTGCATCTCCCAACAGCCAATGGTTTAAGACATCAAGTTACTTAAAAAAAAAAAAAAAAAAGGGAAAAGTAATACAGAAATGAGTGAATGTCTCCAACTTCAGGACAAGAAACATTAACCTAAGATATTCAGTGCACTTTCTAGAGAACTGAGGTTCAGCCAGACACTATTTTGCTGCAAGCCTGGTGCCAGTAGTTGCCCACGCCTATAATCCTAGCTAAACAGGAGGCTGCCTCTGAGGATCAAGGTTCAAAGCCAGCCTGGGCAGGAATGTCCATGAGATTTTTATCTTCAATTAAGAATCAAAAAAGCTGAAAATTGAGCTGTGGCTCAAGTGGTAGAATGCTAGCCTTCAGCACAAAAGCTCAGTGATAGCACCCAAGCTCTGAGTTCAAGCCCCAAGACCAGAAAAAAAAAAACCAAAACAACAAAAACAAAAATCCCACAGGTCACATATTTGGTTAGGAATATACCTAGGCCTAGAACTTGCACACTACAGTACTTTCAGCAGCTGCTCTTGCTTGTATTCTAAATACTTTGGTATATGATAAAAATGCAGTTTTTTGACAAGTACTGATGACCCATGCCTATAATCCTAGCAACTCAGACAGATAAATTCTTGAGACTCATAGCACCAATTAACCAGAAAAAGCTGCAACTAGAAGTATGGCTCAAGTGGTAAAATGCCAACCATGAGCAAAAGTGCTGAGCTGAAACACAATTTCAAGCCTTAATGCCAGAAGAAAAAAAAGTGCAACTAATACATTAAAAAAGTTTGAAAATATATGAAGAAATAAAGAATTTCAAATTATTGTTTGTACATACAGTTCTATACATATATAGCTATATAGCAATCTATAATCATGTGTCATTCATCTGCTCTTGGGCTCTTCCAGTGCATTAAGAGCTTTCAGTCCAGTTTGAGTTATATTATTCCATGTGGCTTTTTCTATCTAAATGCATCTGTAGTAAGTTTCTCTACCAGAAGTCTTATGTACATTTTTGTGGCAGTTTTATTAGATACATGTATTGGTTATACTTTAGAATACACTGAAAGCTCTTGAAAAACATGGGTAATGGAGATGAAGAAAGCAAATAAGGAGTTAAAGCTGATTAAAACACTATCCATGAGGCAAGCATCAGTGGCTCAAGTCTGTAATGCTAGCTACTCATCAAGTGAGATCAAGCTTCCAATCTCTCCAGGGTAGTAAAGTCCATGAGATTCTTATCTCCAGTTGAAAAAAGACAGGAGCCAAAAGTGGAGTTGTGGCTGAAGTGGTAGAGCACTAGCATGAGCTAAAGAAGCTTGGGGAACAGCACCCAGCCCCTGAATTCAAGCCCCAGAACAGGCAAAGACACACACACACACACACACACACACACACACACACACACACACCTGTACATACATGTGTAAAACACCAAGATAAAACATTTTTAAATAAGCATCATTCACTAAAAATAATGAATGTGAAAACAGCTCCTGTCTAGGATTAGGTTACTCTAAAAAAAAAGAGATCAGCACAGTCAATCTATTAGTTCTGAGATCCCAATACCAAACTGTAAATATAAAAGACTGTGCCAATTAGGGGACCATGATCGGTCCCTGATGCTCTAGAAGAGAAGGGATTGAAGAAGAGCTCAAGTAACTGCATTTTAAGATTAACCCCACCAACCTGTAGCTGTGCTGCCCTCAGAATAACCTCAAAAGAGGAACACTTCTCAAAAAACCACAGGTTGCCACCAACCCTGCGCACCCTTAAGGAACAGAACAGTTGCCTCAGTGTTCCATCAGAAAAAGGGGAAGTGAAGTCAGGGCAGACCCCTGAATTGGTGAACTTGCTTACTTGTGTGGAACCCCCCTGAACTTGTGAACTTGTTTAATACTATAAAAGCTGTGCTAATTTTGATCTCTGGGCCTCTTAGCGTCACCGAGTGCGCGGAGGACCAAGCTGGAGCTTGCAATCAACGACTCTTTGCTGTTTGCATTGATCATGGTCTCTGGTGGTCTGTGAGGGGATGTCTGAAAACTGGGCACTTCAGTTACTAATGGAAGGACAACCAATGAGGATGTCAAAATTGGTCAACATACTTTACATATATGCTTGAGATTGGGACAATGAAGCCTTTGGAAATTTGTCTGGGAAGGGTGAGGAGTTGGGATGAGGAAGGGTGATGGAGAGGTGAATTTGTTCAAGGCTCATTGTATGAATATATGAACATGTCAACATGAGGTTTCCCTGTACAATTAATTCATGCTAATGAAAATGTAAAAGGAAAAAATCCACACTTCAATTTCAGTATTTTAATTAGTGATTGTCTGGTACATTGAAAAATCTCTTCAAATCTTAAAAATGAAATATCGATTTAAAAAAGAATGACTGCTTAAGCAACATAATCATACTGATCATTTCAATAGGGGTAGACAAATACTTTTTTTAAAAATGCAAATCTGGGAAAAACAGCAGAAACCATAAGAGTACATGATTGTGCTCATTACTTTGTTAAATCTCTATTTTCCTCATCAACATAGCTCATTTTTAACCCATTCATTTTTTTTGAGGGTGGGGGAGTCTTCTCATGGGGCCTGAACTCTGGGCCTAGGTGCTGTCCCTCAGCTCTTCAGCTCAAGGCTAACGCTCTACCACTTGAGCCACAGCACCACTTCCAGCTTTTTTCTTTTTGCTTATATGGTGCTGTGGAATCGAACCCAGGGCCTCATGCATGCAAGGCAAGCCCTCTACCACTGAGCCATCATCCCAGCCCCCATTCATTTTTTAAAGTTTTTAAGTAGCTATTTCAAAAAATATTTCCATTAACAGCAGCAATTGTTTCCTTGCAGTCTTGGTCTTCATTAAAGTTTTCCAAACAGTCAACAATTCTGAACCTAGGAGACATGTAAAATTGGTACATATGAACTCCCCAATAAAGACTGATCAATCCTGTCTCATTTCTTTTCTGAGGATTAGTTGCAAAATCATCAATTATACAAAGAAAATAAGCATGTTATTTTGTTGTTTCATTGTTCACAATATCCTTTGGCACTATCAGACCTATCAATTTCATGGCATCTTTATCATGAATTTAAGTAGTAAATTCATAGAATTATACCACAAAAGCATACTAATTCCATAATTATAATGACAAAATACAATCTACTTTTTAGAAAATGAGAGTCAACTCATTTTCTGGTGTAATGCTCCAAATTAAATTTCCACTGACAGACCAGGAGACACCGGGAGTAGATGGTCATTGTGTGTAGTAGGAAAGCTCCTTGCTGACTCACAGTGCTGAACTACAGCCATGAAGCTACCAAGCAACTCCAATTGCAACAATACCCTAATATATTCCAGTGTTTTTAATACATAATGCTACGATTTTCAAAAATACATGTGTATAATGTATTTATGTTTAATGTACTTTATTTATATCTATAACATGAGGTTTCTTTCCTTTCAAAGTAATCATAGTATAAATATGTGCTTAGCTTGGCTTAGTTTCAGTTCACCTATTGAATAGAGGAATGACACAGAAATCTTTATGCATATAACTAATGCATACTTCTTTTCAGTTTTCTGGGAAGCTGAGCATTGGAAGATAAAGCAAAGGATTTAATCCTCAATTAATATTCTTGGCTCAAAGGAACAGAGAATAGTCAAGTTGATAGAACTGTCCTTTAATTATGTCAGATTTTTAAACATTCCTTTCTTTCTAAAAAGCTTAAGAGCAAAGTAGGATGTTTTCTTAGGTTCTCATGAGCAAAAGTAAGAAATATACATATATATATATATATATATATATATATATATATATACATACATACATATATACATCTATGTGGGAAAAAAAACTGCGTTCCAAGATTTGAGATGAAAAGACAGACCATGAATGGGAAAGCCAAGAATGTATAAATGCCCTACCATATACAAAGACTAATTACTGCTAAAGAACTTGAAATGATACTCATAGGTGATAAAAATATATATATTTGGAATCTGTTTTGATGTCTATACCTCTGATTTAATTACATTACTTCAAATCTTGAATTTTAAAGTATTTTTCAATTCTTACCTGTTGATTCATCCAGTTTCCTAAGACCATTCAGTGAGAGCACGACTACATTTTGGAGAGGAGTAAAGCCCTTGATGAATGGGGCTATGTCAGTCTTAAGAAGAACTCGTGGTGGCAGGCCCTTCTCGAAGTTATGTGTTCTGATCAAGGTAGGGGGATACAAGGATGCCACTAAATAATTTAAGAAAACACACCAACTTTTCCTAAACTCTGCTTCTTGTTTGGAATAGTAAAGAAGTCTGCAAGACAAATGGAAAACATACTCACTTCATTTCAAGCTCATTTCATTCAATATGTCTTCTGTTAAGAAAACAAAATGCAAATAAAATAAAATAAAAACAAATATTGATATTCAACAGCAATAAAAAAAAAAAGAAAACAAAATCCCTACTTCATTGAGAAATAGCTCTTAAAGTAGAATGACATTAGTCTATGATACCTTCAAAAGTTTTGGAGATGGCTAATAGGTTTTAAACCTGAAAAGGATCATACAACATTGTTACCATTTATATGCCTCTCGAAGACACATTATACTAGAAAAACTTTTGATGGTTGATTTGTAAGAATGGTAAGAGTGTAAATAACTCTCTCTGGTAATATAGAAATAAGTGCCATTGGTGTGTGTCCCCAGGATACTAAGCACCCCAAAGAAAGATGTCAACTATTCTTGTTTCCTTTGTTTTCTGGGAATTGAACTTAAGGCCTGTGAGCTATGCCCATGTTTTTGTTCTCAAAGCTAGCAGTCTACCATTTGAGCCACAGATCCACTTCTGACTCTTTAGTCATAAAGTTAGACCTAAGAATCTCAAAGACTTTCTTGCAGGCTTCAAACCAAGATCTTCAGATCTCATCCTTCTTAGTAGCTAAGATAACAGATGTGAGCCACTGGCATCTAGTTTTCCTTGGGTTTGGGGGGAAAGAAACTTTTAAAGTGGAGGAAATCTCTCTCAAAATTCCTCATATTTATATGTCTAATAATTATAGTTGGAAGTAGTAACAGGTGCAGACTCTGTCTTAAACAGCATTTTCATCATGCTAAATGATTTAAAGATATGCAAAATTCTTGTTCCCCATAAGACATGTACACACCTTCCTTGGCTCACTAAGGGCATCCTCCTCCAAGCCTTACCAATCCCAGCACCTCAGTCATCTCATCAGAAAGCAGCAACTCCTTCTCTGCTTCCCATGTCACCATCTGCATACTTGAAAGTTTCTTATATCACTAGATTATATTCTCATTCAAAGAAGCTAAGTCTTTTTAACTACCATCAAACAGAAAATGCTTGTATTATGCTTGTCAATGCCAAGTAAACTAAGGAATGACAAGGAACACTAGCTAGCGGGGTCTCCCAGCTTCCTTCTTGCCTGGAGGTGGTAGAACAGCAGATTTAGATCCTTGGTGACAAGAGTTTACTTGGGAATCACTACTCTTTTTTAGACCACATTTGTCTTTCAAATGAAGATAAGAACACCTGACTGTTACTAAGGTTCTTGTGCAAAGAACACTAAGGACCAGTAACAGTGGATGTGCTACATTCCAAAGGATTAGGACAGGAGGAAATGGAATGACAGCACCACTTCATAGACATTGGAGAAAGGACCCAATGTGAACTTCTATAGTAAGTGACCTTTCCAAATACTTTAGCTGAATGAGTTGTTCATGCCATGAGTGAGATGAACAATTTCTGTGTGACCATGAAAATATATTTTAAAAAACAACTTCAAATCATTCATATAAATTTTATGAATAGGTAGACTGGAGCCAGTCAGTTCTAGAATTCAATTCTCTAAGATTGGAGCACATGAAAGCCACACAGTAGTGTCTTACTGAAATAACACTTCTTTACATAGCCTGTTCTGAAGAAAGTAACTGATGTTTGGCAGTGTGTAGTATGTTACAATGGTGGACCCAACTCTTCAACATTTTCTATAATCCAGGCTATTGTTATTTTCCTACAAACTTGGAAAAAGAAGACACCTTGTTAAAGAAGGGATCAAGAGTTCTCCACTCCTTCCTTTCCTCCCTTAAGAATATTAGAAGCCACCTTTCACTTTGGAAACAGTTGACTAAAACTGTCTCTTCTGGAGACCAACAAGAATAAAGCTAAATTTATTTGGAACCATGTTGTTTATAGTTAAATGATTGCTTAGATAAACAACATATCATGTTTACCCTAGGGGCATGTTTATAGTTGAAAAATTCTATTCTGGCCCTTACAGTTGTAGTGTTCCTCCATTAAATATGAACAATTTCCAAGGGAACCAGATTCCTGAGGAAAGCTTCAAATGTGGATGGGATCCCAAGACTTCCAGGAAAGAAGCCCAAAATTAGAGATTAATGTTCGAAATTGTGAAAACAACCTGCTAGATTCCTAGTGTCACAGACACTAGAAGAAAGATTAGTTAAGAACTGTACCTCAAACAATTTTACCTTTCATGTTCATCTCTTCAGAACCTACTAGAGGACGGGACATACCAAATAATGCACAGGAAAGACTCTGGAGAAATGGAAATGGATGATAAAACACCAATGAAAGGAGGCAGAAAATTTCCCCAGGGCAGCAGTATAATTGGATCACTGGACCATACCTGGCCTTTGGGCAGATCATAGAAAGTGCATTGCTTAGACACAGAAGAGGAGATGCATACAGTATGTAGCACAACACACGGTGTAATAGTGTTATGTGTACAGAACACTGAGACAGCACATAGGACAATGATTATCTGTCAAGTGGATAAAACAGTAAGGAAAAGTGATCCATTCAGTCTGAGGCAAAATGTGACTAATGATTACAGCCATAGCAATCTCAACTCTGAACATCAGCCTAAGGAAGATGACTAACTTTGAATGTGATACTCCCCTATCACATTTTTGCCCTTTGTCATCACATACTTTCTAAGCTAGAACACCCAAAACTATTTGTAAATCATGCTAATAAACACTGATGATGGAATTGGTTGTGTTTTCCTTGATTAGTCATGGGGCTTGAACTCAAGGCCTGGGCACTGTCCCTGAGCTTTTTGTGCTCAAAGCTCACACTCTATCACTTCCAGTATTTTGGGTGGTTAATTAGAGATAAGAGTCTTATGGATGTTCCTTCCTGGGCTGGCTGCAAACCTAAATCCTCAGATTTCAGTCACCTGAGTAGTTAAGACTACAGGGATAAGCCACTGGCACCCAGCCTGGGATTTGTTTGTAATATTCAGATTGAAAATCATTACCTTTCTAAAGGAAAAATAAAAAGAAGTAAATAAGTTTTTTTAGTCACTTAACATTTAAAATTTATCCTTACTTATCTTCAAAATTGCCAAGAGATCCTTCCAAGGAGGAGGTATGTGCAGTCCATAAGTATCTCAAGATACCATCAAAGTTAGTGGAAGGTGACTTCAGATACTAAAGTATGGAAGAGAAAGCATGATTTGAAAAAAGTTCAAGACAATTGAAGTATTTCTCAATTGAGAAATGTACTGAATAAAATCAGTTTGAGTTTCTAAGAATTAATATGTAGAAGACTTTAGTGCCAAACATCTTGTAGAGAGAATATAATATATGTATATGTATATATGTATTAATTTTAGTAAAGCAAATTTATCCAGAAAACAAGAACTTCATTTTCAAAAGGCTCATACTTTTATACTATCTAGAAGTATTTGTGTCCTATTCTCCCACAAACATTATTAAAATTACCATAAAAGTAAGAAGGAAAATTTTTGTTTCAATATTTAATTACCTCTACAGCAATTAAATGAAAATTAAATAGATAAATACATCTTTTCATCACTGATTTTAGTCCTTTCCTGTATTTAACCTAGGTATGCTTTGTCATTTATTTATTTGGTGGTACTAGGTTTGACCTTGATGTCCTGCTAACTACTCAGAAACTCTAATACTTGAGGCATGCCTTCACATGTTTTCAATTTTAGTTATTGTTCAGGGAGGGTCTCATGTTTTTGCTTCAGCTAACCTCAGACTACAATCCTGACCTATAGCTTCTCCCTATAGCTGGACTCATAGTTTCATGTCACCATGCCTGGCTCACTGATTGAGTGGGATGGTACTAATGTTTTGGTGGGCCTTGATCCCCAATCCTCCTGATCTCTGTTTCCCAAGTAGTTAGGATTGCAGACATGATTCATTATGCCTAGCTTTTCACTGAATATTTATGACAAAAAACCATCCATTTGTTTAGTTCTTCCCATATATGATTATTTATTAATTTTCATTGAAATAAATTGGTTCCTCTAAAACCAACTCTGCCATTGCATTTCTCCTAAGATCTCACAGCTTACCTACACTTACTATTAACCATTCTAGCTTATCTATCCTATAGTTTAAAACAAATCTAATATCCTCAATTTGGGAGCTATACATCATTGGAATTGAGAAGAATGGATATATTTTATATTAATGCTGTGATTGAGTTGTAATTATCAATGACATGCATTGTACTACTGTGCTACTTAGTCTCAATATATGTAGTACAACAATTCACATTTTCATAATTAGAAAAATGCTTTTGTACATTACCCCTAAAACAGACTTAAACAAAAATTGCAACGTAACTACAGGAATCTCTTGACATGATAAGAGTCAATGGCAATACTTAAAGAAGCAACCTGATAAAAAGCATTCCATTGGTTCATCATCTCAGTGTGGGATGAACGACAGCCAGAAACGTTGTAACAAAACCTCTGCTGATTCTTGGGTGGTGGCAGTAGTGTGACTTGATCGGGTGATATCCCCATAATGCCAGAATCAACCGCAGAAAGGAAAGGTATTGCACACAGAAAATAATTTATATCTGTAAGAACAAACAAACATCAAGAGAATTTTGGTTTGCATGTGTTCAGTTTCCAGGGATTGAGATCAGGGCCTCACACTGTTAACTCTTTTTTTTTTTCATTCCTGGCTGATGTTTTACCATTTGATCTATACCTGCAGTCCAAAGTTTGAGCTTGTTGTTTATGGATGGAGGCTCAGAGATTTTCTACTTAGTCTGTCTTTAAACTCTTGAAACTTAGATCCTCTGGACTCAGTTTAATAACGTTAGATTTAAAGGCAAAAGCCACTGGTACCTACTTCAAAAACATGTTTGTAATGAGGCCATAGGGCATTAACAGTTGGTGGGAATGTGAACTGGTTCAACTTCTCTGGAAAGCAGTATAGGTGTTCCTCAAAAGACTAAACCTATTGCTCCTCTATGATCCAGTAGTCCCACTCCTGGGCATTTATCCAAACGATCACAAACAAGGCCACATAGAAGCTGCGAGCACAACCAGGTTTATTGTAGCATCATTTATCATAGCTAAGATATTTAACCAACTCAGATCTCTCTTAGTAGATTAAAGGATCAAGAAAATGTGGTATAAATATGCAATGGAATTTTATGTTTCCATCAGTAAGAATGACATCACCCTGAACATAAGGAAATGGAAAGACTTGGAAAAAATTATATTTAATGAAGTAAGACAGACCAAAAGGAACATAGGCTCCATGGTTTCCCTCATTTGTAATAATTAGAATAGGTCTAAGATAGCCCTAGCAGAGGATCACAATAGTTCAATAGCTATGCACAGACAATGATGCTAATGGAAATAAACTCCAAGATATGGGAACACAAGGTGTACTATAACCATGTATTTTTTTCATAGGTCTCAGCATAGCAGGATGATATACTGAACTACTAAGCTAATGGGGAAGGGAAATGAAATTTAAATTTTAGATCTCTGACAAGCCTATTCTTGAACTTTTGAGAAGAGTGTGTAAAGTAGTAAGAGAAATACATTTGGAGATACATATCACATGTGATTCCCTGAGAAAGTGAAAATTAACTTTATCTTGTGTCTTATAATTGGGAAATAATCTCTAGGAAGGAGATATATATACATTAGTTTTGCCAAACAAGGAATTACCAAAGGAAGGAATTACCAATTCCTTCCAACGCATTTTAGCACTTTTTTTATGTGACTGAAGCCTTAAATTACATGATGATAAAATAAAGTGTGAAAACTATTCATCTGATTCATTTACCCATTTGACCAAGAAAAACTAAAGCACTGATTTCTTGACTTTCACTTCTTAGCTTCCTCAGTTCAAAAGACTCCATACCACACTTGGGGACCTGCCTGCTAAGTGTCACTGTTGATCTCTCAGAGGTCATAACCTTCTTCCGTTTTGTGGTTCAGTTCTTCTGTAAAATGCTGGATGTGTCCTAAAAATGACTGTAGTTGATATCTTTTATAATGTGACAGAGTCTACCACATACATCGTGAATTTGATTCATTTTTATAGGAGAATTGTGAGTTGGGGAAAAGATAATCAAGATTCTTGCAAAGTAAACCTACCAGTCCACCAACTGTCTGCAGAGATACACAGATGATCTTCTGATTCATAACCACAGTTAGTCTTTCTGGTAGGATCAGCTGATCTGCCTGGAGAACAAAGAATGCAGAGATTAGTAGTAGTTGAGTATCTCTAATGCCAATAATTCAGATCTAATGTTGTTTTATGCTTGATAATTATGCCTAATTTTGTACTGAAGTTTCTACTAGAAATAGACAAACAAAAAAGAACTTGTGAGAAAAGGAAAGTAGAGAAGTATAATTATTCCAATGAGAAAATAAAGCAATTTTCAAAAACATGGGTGTGGCATACAGAGTTCAACTTTTCATAGATCAAGAGAAGGAAAACAAGAGGTTTCTCACCTGATCTGAATTGCCAGCCAAGTTGCAAAGGCAGTCCCCATAAGACATTTTGCTCATTTTCTGGAGCAAATTTTGCAAAATATGTGGCTGTCTGGCTCAGCAGAATTTTATACATCCCCATTCTGCTAGTGTAGACCCAGGGATCAATAATGTATTTTCCATTCTCCACCTTGTAGTCACTGAACTGGCCAGGACTCTCCTCCCATAGAGGGGGGTAGAAACTTGAAAGGTTAGGAGCTCCTACTACAGAGGTAGAAAGATAACCCACTAATACCCATGCCCAGCAAGGAATGAAAGCCATGGTGCTAATGTTGGGGAACTGAGATTGGGTTGAGCTTTTATTGGAGAAGGAAGGAGGAAGTAGCAATATTTTCCTACCCCCACCTCTTGTTACTACTTTGCATTCTTCTTTTTTTTTTTTTTGCAGAGGGTGGAGGTGTTGATAACTTTGATACATTTGTTAGCATTCACTACAATTAAGTTATTTTTGCCAGCTGTGGAGAATTCACAAATTATGCTCAAACCTAAATACAAAATGAGGCTGTACTCTATGAAAGATTTGACAACAAAAAAAATTTCAAAAATTATCCAACCCATACTGTGGTTATAAAATAGATCATCAGTGGCATTAGAATACTTGCCCTCATTTAAAAAAAAACAACATATCTCATAGAAAATATTGGATAACTGAAAATGGGAATACTAACATTTGTAATCATAGGCAGGCAAGGTATGCTATAAAATATGATTGATCTTGTTATAAAGCAAATTTCTATTTCAAGAAAGAAACATATACTACATAGAGTTGCAAAAACAAGAGTATCCTTAAAATCAAAAAAGAGAAAGAAAAGAAAGAAACTTTATCAGTTATTACCAGTTCATTAAAGAAAGAAGCTTGACATATATCCAATTATCTCAGTTCCATAGACAAAACCAGTAGCGTAGAAATAATGAGTTTGTTGGACAGAGACTGCTAATAAATTCCCAATATCTATTCTTTTAACTTCATTTAACCAGCACACACACACACACACACGCACACACACACACACACACACACACACACACAAATCCAGAAGTGGAGCTGTGGCTCAAAGACGAAGAGCACTAGCCTTGAGGGAAAAAGCTCAGGGACAGCATCTAGGCCATGAGTTCAACCACAAAACATTGCCCAAGTACACGTATTTTCCTATAATTAAGGCTGTATTTGCAAGGTCTCTTACACCAACATTATAGAACTAAGTGTTGACAATGGGAGCTATAAATACAAATGATTTCCCCATCTCATGGCATGCTCATAAGTCACTTCTCTTCCTATGGAGTGTGGCTTGGAACAATGGTGAAACCTCAGTTTTGATCCCCATGCATCAGACACTACTTTAGGTATTATGGAATGTAAAGCAGGATATTGCCTGAAGTCCATAAAACTGTACAATCATGAAATATCTCAGAATACTTACAGCTCCATTTTATATGAGAAACATCTTTCTGTTTCACAGGTAGTTGAATCTGATCATCTGAATTATTAGGCTAACCATATCCATACATTGCATAGCCTGTCAAGCATTCTGTTTAATTCTGCATAACAGGTCAAGGGGTCTGTTTAATCCTGCCATGGCTCCAGATTAAATAATTCTGACACAATTCAAATATTTATTTTTGTCATATTATTTACCCAATAGCCACTTTTTCCATTAATTATTAAAATTTCCACATATAACAATGTAAAATGAAAGTAGTTTGGATTTCTATTACTCTCTGCAGCTAGAAAATGAGTATTATGAACAATTAAAATGTTTTTCTACATTTGTACAAAATAAATACATGAATGTATATTACACATTTCTCTAAAATCGAGTTCCAAAATCATTGTCAATAGAAAAACCTCAAGAGCATTTGTTAGTAGCATTCTAATCATTTAAGTTTTCTTTAGACAATCTCTTCAGTAAATGGTGCTGGCAAAATTGGTTAACAACTTGTAGAAAACTAAAGCTAGATCCTTATATATCACCCTGCACCAGAATCAACTCCAAATGGATCAAGACCTCGGAGTCAAAACACACACTCTGAAAACATTACAGGATGGAATAGGAGAAACCCTAGGTCTCCTTGGCGTAGGCCAAAATTCTCTTAATAGAGACCCAGAAACACAACAAATCAAAGAAAAGTATAATCTTAACTGTAGCTCCTTCCAACTTGCAAGAGAACTGAAAGCCACCAGTACTGAATTCTGAGTAACAGTAAAGTCTTTAAAAAAATTAGCTCTATCAGTATTAGAAAGTATCCATTGTGGCAGGTGTTTCTGAGACTCATGTGTTATAATCAGTGTCATAGGAAATCTGGTAATAGCTATGTAATCAACTACAATAATCCATTTTTAAAAGTCTGCTTCTTTTTTTTTTTTTTTTGGTCGGTCGTGGGGCTTGAACTCTGGACTTGGGTGCTGTCCCTCAGCTATTCAGCTCAAGGGGAGCGCTCTACTGCTTGAGCCACAGTGCCACTTCTGGTTTTCAAGTGGTTTGTTGGAGGTAAGAGTCTCATGGACTGTCCTGCCCAGGCTGGCTTTGAACCTCCATCCTCAGATCTCAACCTCCTGAGTAGCTAGGATTACAGATGTGAGCAGAGGCCCTGCTTCTTTTTTAGAATAATGAGCATACCTAAAAGACAAAGCATTCAATTAAAGCCAAACATCTCAGAATTCCAACAAACTTGTTTCAGAAAGAATCATTTCTTCCCAACCAAAAAAAAAAAAAAATTGAAATGGAGACAAAAATATTTTTAAAAGAAAGTGAAAGCTGGTTCCCTGAAAAGAAAATCAAAATGGATAAACTTTTAGTCAATCTAACTAAAAGGAAAAGAGAAAAGTCCTAATTTAAAAAAAAAATTAGGGGCTGGGAAGGTGGCTCAGTGGTAGAGTGCTTGCCTTGCATGCATGAGGCTCTGGGTTCGATTCCTCAGCACCATGTAAGCAGAAAATGCAGGAAGTGGCCCTGTGGCTCAAGTGGTAGAGCTCTAGCCTTGAGCTGAAGAGCTGAGGGACAGCGCCCAGGCCCAGAGTTCAGACCCCACAACCAACAAAAAAATATAAAATAAAATAAAATAATTAGAGATAATATAGGGGGATCACACAAACAGCAATATTTTCAAAACACATATTCAAATAACATAAAAATCCAGAAGCAATTCATAAATGTGGTGCATAGCCGAAGCAAGAGAGATGAATGAGAAGTCTTCAGACATTCCTACCCAAATGCAACCACCTGTTTGTATGGCACCATGAGCCCTGCTTTCTTTGCTCTCATTGTTGTAGTGCCCGTACTACCCACACCCCATTCAGATCGGATGATATCACCCTTCTGCAACATCATTCATTTTGTAACCAGATCATTCTTTCATCAGCTCTTCCAGATGGGTTTATTAATTTTCTAGACTGTCTTAAAGGTTAGCTCTGACGGTAGCTGATATTTTCGCAATTATATACCATTGGGTCATACAGCTGTGATCAAGGTAAAACTCCCAGGGATGTGGGGGGGGGGGGGTGATGAAAGAAGTGGAACTTTCAAGATGCTTTGTCATAAATTGTTTTATAGCAACTCCTTTGCACAACTACTTGAAGATAAGCAATTTTAAAAGGAAAACTCTCTCTCTCCCTCTCCCCCCCTCTCTCTCTCTGTCAGTCATAGGGTTTGAACTCGGCCTGTTCACTGTCCCTCAGCTCTTCAGCTCAAGGCGAGCACTCTACCATTTGAGCCTCAGCACCACTTTTGGTTTTCTGGTGGTTAATTGGAGGTAAGAGTCTCATGGACTTTCCTGCCTCAACTGGCTTTGAACCACGATTCTTAGATCTCAGTCTCCTGAGTAGCTGGAATTACAGGCGTCAGTCTATAATTAGAAAATTAATTGATTTTTGTTTTTTGTTTTGCTGGTTCTGGGGCATTTGAGTGGTTAATTGGAAATAAGAGTTTCATGGGCTTTCCTGCCCACACTGGCTTCGAATCAGGATCCTCACATCTCAGTCTCTTGAGTAGCTATAGTCAACATCCAATTTGTATGATTTTTTTTAAATGCAACACTTTTTCTCAGAGTTTTGTCCCTTATAAAATAATTTCTAGTCTAGATCATGTTCATCATTATAATCGTTAAAGGTTAGAATTATTTTTTATCATGAAGGTTTAAAAATACTATGTATAACAATAAAATGGATAAAGTGAGACAAAAATATCATTTATCAGAGATAATTTGGGTCCATGTGTAGAGGTTGATGTTTATAGCCCTAACTACTTAAGCAGAGTACAGATTAGAAGCATTGTGGTTCACATTAGGCACAGGCAAAGAAGGAAAGAAAGAAGAAAGGAGAGAAAGGAAGGAAGAAAGACATGAGGACAGGAGGAAGGAGAGAGGAGGGAAGGAAGGAAGGAAGGAAGGAAGGAAGGAAGGAAGGAAGGAAGGAAGGAAGGAAGGAAGGAAAGAAGGAAGGAAAAAAGGGAGGGAGGGAGGGAGGGAGGGATGGAGGGAGGAAGATAAGGGAGAAAATAATGAGAAAAAAGAAAAGAAAAGGAAGGAAGGAAAGAATGAGAGAAAGAAAGAGAGAGAGAGAGAGAGAGAGAGAGAGAGAAGGTAAGCAAAAAGAAAGAAGAGAGAGCAACACCAGTCATCGTGACAGTGGCTGTGTTTCCAGCTATGATGGAAACATAGGAAGGATGTTCTTGAGAAGCAACACAAGATGGTTTGCAAAACAAAAATAACTAAAGCGAGCAAAAAAAGAGAGAGAACTGTGGGCATGGCTCAAATGGTAAACACCTGACTAACAAGCACAAAGTCCTAAGTTCAAAGCCTAACATTGCCAACAAATAAAAATTTTTAAAAATAATTTGGGATTCTTTCTTACCTGTCTTCAAATAATTTGACAGAATATTTCAGGGGTGAGCTGTGTGCAGCCCGTAAATGTTTCAAGATGATGGTGAATTTACTAGAGGGTGACTGTATATGCTGGAGAGAAGAAATCTATGGTTATTTGAGCTCCTATAATAATTCCTCTTCCTAAATTGCAAACTTGATTAGAAAGATAACCGAGCAATATTCTACACTGATAGAATTATGTCTTTCAGACTTAATATATGAAGGATGCTAGTGTCTATCTTAACCAAAAAGGGCAAAATGTATGCATTCGTTTTAATAAGGCATGTAAACCTAAAAGACATTAACTTCAAGTATCTTCAAAGACTATATTGCATACTAGACAAGAATCTTTTTTGGTACTTTTCTTCTAGAAGCATGATTAAAACTCCCAGGAAATCTTAAGAGTAACAAAAGCTTTGTTTCAATTTAAAATTTAGTTATACCTAAAATAATGAATTCACAATCTAGGCTACTAGTAAATGTCATATTAATGTTTGTTAGTCATTGTCTATGCTTGACTCATGTATGGGGGAATCCTTTGAATAGTTAATTCAAAAATGTTATATAAGTCTTTAAGTATACTAGTATACTTCATACTTTAAGTATGTAGTAGATGACCATGAAGACTTCAGTTGTAATAAATTGAAAGATTGCTCTATAATCAATTCTCTACTCGCATTTAATCTAAGACGTCATTATTAACAAAAGGTTCATATAACCATCTTAACCTATAAATCTACAGCAAAATATTATGTTTGGCTAGGACTTGTGATATAATTTTATGAAATGAAAAATATAGATAAATTATATGTTGGGACAGTAAGTATGAGAGACAATGCCCTACTAAAATACATTGTCATGTCTTAAGAGAATTAACTGTGAAACACAAAAAGGAACCTGAAAAAAGGAGCTCCATTTGTTCCTGATTTCAGAGTAAGATAAAGGACAGTCAGAAATGTTGTAACAAAACCTCAGCTGATCCTCAGGTGGTGGCAACAGTGTGGCTTGGTCTGATGATATCCCCCTGATGCCAGAATCAACCTCTGCAAGGAATGGTAATGCTCTCAGAAAATGATTCACACTTGTGAGAACAAACTGCTTATTGTTAAAACAATCAGTTACAAAAGTCAGCATGCCTTGAGGGAGGCTTAAGTCATTAAGGAAAAAGTCACAGATTCAGAAAAGTGGACTTAGGAAAAAAACGGTTAACAAAATTCCATATATATATATATATATATATATATATATATATACACATAGACATACAGATATATACACATATGTAATAACATATAATATCATATATACATATATGTATATATGCATATATATGTATATATACATATATGTATATATATATATATATATACATAAATGTATATATAAAGTACCATTAGGGCCTTGCTTCTAATAATCCTATGATCATGAATATATGGTTTAATGTGCATAACTATAACCTTTTTAAAGAAAAAACTTCTAATAGATTTGCAATAATTATTTTTCAAGGCTTTCAGAAAAAAAAGGGAAGAAGTTGCTTTTTGAAATTTCTACCAACATATAACTTAGTCCAGAAATTTCACAACTTTTTATTTGAGACAATACTTACTATTCACCTGGTGGCCTTGAATTTACTATGTAGCCCAGACTGGACTTAAAGCTTTTGACCTACCAACTGAAATGTAACCGGTGCTGTTGATTCGAATGTGACACCACATCTACCAGAGTTAGGTATGTCAATTTAGCTAGATAAATTAAGTTTATATTGATATCAACTGTAAATCAGTGATGCAAAATAATGTTCATTATAGATGCACATTTGTCTTTCTTGGTCCCAGTGTTCAGCTAGAACTTCAATAGGAGAAAAGCAAAATTTGAATTACAGATCTGTAGACATGACTCTTTAAAAGAGTTTCAAAGGCTGTATTTGCAAGACATACAGGGATATGCACCGTATCTGTCATTTTCAGAAATTAAAATTTACTATGATCTTGATTCTGATTAACAGGGGCAAGAAAGTCTGTGAGCCACTGCATCTCAAATTAACCACCAAAAAGCCAAAAGTCATGTTTTGGCTCAAATACTATAGTACCAGCCTTGAGAGAGAAGATAAAGGACAGTGCCAGGCTGTGAATTCAAGCTTGTGACTCTTTCTCGTGGGCACACACATACATACATACACACACACACACACACACACACACACAATTTGTTTCAATTAATATCATAACCAAAACACAATAAATAAAAAAATATGATAATTCCTTCTGATTATTTTACCATCGTGTACATGATTAAGTCTTATAATATAATCAATGAATCTAATCAAAGTATCTGACACGTTGATGGGTTTTGGTATTTAACAAAGTTAATGTATTCAAAAAGGAAAGTACTTTCCTTTGTCTTCAATTCTCATTCTTCCTCATTAGCAGAATCTCACGTTCACTTTTTTGGCCAGGACTTTCCTCCCACAGTGGGGGACACAGATCTGAAAGTTAGAGGCTCCTGCCCAAGAGGCAGAAAGTCAACCCACTAGTACCCATGTCCAGGAAAGAAAAAAAGCCAGCGCCATCCTAGAATTGAGACCACAGCAGAGCTTTTATTGATGAGTGAAGGAGGAAGTCACAGTATTTTTTAATCTCATATCTTCACACCACCTTGCTTCCTTTTGCTTGATATGGGTGGATATGTCAAAGGTGATGGCATACTAGTTCATCTTTAAAGTGATAGAGTTTTGCCATCTTTTCATTATCAGTGCATTGGATCAGAACCTGAGCACAACTCGAACATATTATACTATTTTGTTGAAAACTATTTACTAACAAAAACCTTCCAGAACTATTCTATCCTACATTTAACTATAAAATATGTCAACCATGGCAATGGAATTTTTATATTTTAACTTATTTAATGAAAGTACTAATTGAAGATGTAAATTACTGGATTGGTCACAAGGCTCAAGATGTACTACAAAATATGCGGGGCTTTTAAGACAAGTTTCTGCTTTAAGACTGAAGCTTAGGGGCTGGGAAGGTGGCTCCGTGGTAGAAAGCTTGCCTTGCATACATGTGGCCCTGGGTTCGATTCCCCAGCAATAAGGAAAAAAAGCCGGAAGTGGCGCTGTGGCTCAAGAGTAGAGCGCTAGCCTTGAGCTGAAGAGCTGAGGGACAGCGCCCAGGCCCAGAGTTCAGGCCCCACGACCGGACCCAAAAAAAAAAAAAAATACGGAAGCTTAAAGTCTACCCAAATAGCCAAATCAGATAAACAAAACCAGGTTGTTGGACAAAACCTGTTAATTGACTCGATATCCATTTTCCATTTTTTTTCTTTTTTTAGTAAAAGATGCTTAGAATTTTAGCTGAGCACAAACACAGTATCCTGGAATTAAAGAGTGATTTTCGATGTTTCTTGCACTGCAACCATTTAGCCAAATGGTGGCCATTGGAACAGGGTCTTAAATTGAGTTGCCACCTTCTGGTACAGGTTCTTAATTGGAAAGTCAATGCCCCTGCCAGTTTGCTGAGGTTTCCATTACTAATGCAGTGTCTTAACCTCAGTCTTGACCCTCAGACACTTCCCACTATTTTAAAGGTTGAAAATTTTGAAGGTCAATGCTGAGTCTCTAATCCTAGATCTTAATTTTGTCTGAGAAACAAATATCAAAACAAAACAAAACAAAATCATGTTCTCATTTTGTAACTGTTATTTAGGTTTCAATCATCTGTAGTCAAATTCCCTCGTTAAAAGCAGTACTATTAAAAATGTCAACTATAGAAATAATTGTTTCCAGTTTTTTCATAGCAAGTTACAGAGTTTGTTCACTTGTGCAGTACTATAGATTAGAATAGAACTCAGTTCTTTGTCCTGCTCTAGTACTGGCCAATGGCCACTGGATCATTAATTATAAATTCTTCACATATATTGTTATTGAAAGGAAGTTCTGGCAATTGCCCTAATGTTCTAAATTGACAAAATCAAAATAAGTATTCTGCACATTTAAAGCACATTCCATCTTTATTAAAAACAAATTGAAATTGAGTATTACTTAGTATGGCTCTAAAATCAATTGCAAGGGCTATCAACAATGCAAATAAACCTTAATAGCATTACCCATAAAGTCAGAAAAAAGATAAAAGTAGTTTAAAATAGATTAAAAATGATCATTAGTGTAACAGTAACAAGATTTTTCTTTCAGGATCCCAACAAGGTACTTCAGAAAGAGCAACATTAGATGTATACAACCTATATTGAGGAAGGAAAAGCACAAATTTTCAGAGGAAATTATACCATTTTAGACTTACGAATAATAAGCTGGAAAAGTAATCACAAAAAGACATTTTTGTAGTGATTAGTAAGTAAATTACTACATAAAAATCTGACAATGCCCCTTTTGAACTTTAGGACCACTTTGTAGAAATGAGCTTACCAGAGACATTCGGACATTAGTTTTTAATTAGAAAATTATAACCTATTAAAGAAAAATGTATTCCCACTCATTTGTTGGAGAATGGATGCAAATGATGATGATCATCATCATCATCATGATGATCATGATGGCAGTAATGAAAGTGGGAGAAGGTCTATCTTGGATGTATCACTGGGACCAGTGAGGGAGAAAGAAAAGGATAATTCCATACATTCATATAACGACCAAGTTTTGGAGAGAAGTACTGAAGTAGGAATTCAAGGCTTTGTTCTTAAAGGTAGCGCTCTACCACTTGAGCGATGACTTCAGCTGATTGTGATAAAAATAGCTGCCACATTGGAGGCATTAAAAACAATAGATGCCCATGCTGTTAATTTTCCCAGAGTATATCCATATTATAAAAGTGGCTTGATTTCAAGTTATTACACAATATTTTTTTTGTCAGTCGTGAGGCTTGAACTCTGGACTTGGGCACTGTCCCTGCACTCTTCAGTTCAAGGCTAGCACTCTACCACTTGAGCCACAGCACCACTACTGGTTTTCTAGTGGTTTATTGGAGATAAGAGTCTCATGGACTGTCCTGCCTGGGCTGGCTTTGAACAGCGATCCTCAAATCTCAGCGTCCAAGTAGTAAAATAACTTATTTCATACTAATTTCTAGTACCAAAAGTTATTCCTTATATATGCATGGTTTCAATATTTTTATCCCTTAAAGAAACATAAAATCTTAAATGCAATTGGTTTCAAAATACATAAAATATTGCATCTGTTTAAACTCTATTCAAATAGGTAAGCTTAAATAGGGTGCCTTTTATGTGTCTAGTTCGTTCAGTTGCCAGAGTGGCACATTTGTGCGTATTAAACCATATGTCCTGGCATGCCTCTCCAGCCAACAGAAGTCTGTACCTTGGCTTATTATTTTCTGACAATAAGTTCCATCATCTGTGGGAATGTTCAGGTTTTTGAGCCTGCTTTGCCTGAAAGATTGTGTTGTACAATGGATTTTACTCGGCCAAGAGGAAGAATAATATTAACAATGGATGAACCCGGAAAACAATTGTGAAGTCAGGCCCACAGAGGCAAAGGATGCATGTTTTCTCTCTAGATGTAATTTTTAAATATACAAGTAAACATATACAGGGTCATGAGCAGGTGTACACATAAATGAATTAACCGAAGTATGGTATATGAATGGGAGAATTCAAATAGTATAATTACTTGGAAAAATGAACACATACAAACTCCTACTAAATGAGTATCTGGAAGCTGGTTCTTAAGATTGATAGGGGCGGGGCATCAAAGGAAGGGAATATGTAAATGAAAAAGAAGGAGAGGGAGAATATATAGCCATTCAACTAGAAATATTAAGAAGAGGTGTTGGGAAGGAGAGGAGAGGGTAATGAAAAAAGTGATATATATCAAGATTCATCCTTTGTTGAATGATATTCCCTCTGTACAACTGCTTAAAGATAAAAATATAATAACTATTATATTTTTGTGTTAATAAATCAATCTACATCCTAAAGCATCTTTAGACTTGCCACTGACTGGTGGCTCGTACCTCTAATCATAGCTACTGGTAAAGCTAATTTTGCAAATATCAAAATTGTAGGCCAGCCCAAAGAAAAAAGTTTATGAGACCCCTCCCCCCCAATTTCAACAACAACAACCAAAGCTAAAGCATGGTATCATAGTCCTATTATCCCAGCTACAATGGTAAACAAAAATGGGAGGATTTTAATCTGGGGCATTCTGGGCATAAAACGAGACCCTATCTCAAAAATAACTAGAACAAACAACAAACAGAAAGCTATAGTTGTGACTCAAGTCAAATATCTGCTTAGTAAGCACAAAGGCTTAAGCTCAGAGCCCAAGCTCCAGAGAGATAGGTAGGTAGGTAGGTAGGTAGGTAGGTAGGTAGGTAGGTAGGTAGGTAGGTAGGTGGGTAGGTAGATACATAGATAGATAGAGACAAACATACATACATACATACTTGCTTGTGGTTTAGTGACTTCTCTATAGTCTCTATTTTGTCTGGATTTTTGCTGACTAGTATGATAGCTGTGTGTAGATAACTGATACAGATCTGGTTATGTACAGAAGATCAGTTTAGCAGTTCAGTGGTTTGAGTTTTATGTCAATGAAAATAGTGCCCAATTTGTTCCCATTAATCCAAGATTTCAGAATATTCTCAAATAACTGTTGCTTTATATCATAATTACTTGGGCTAACTTCTACCCCATTCTTCTTGTTACGCACAAAGCTAATGACTAAGAACACAGGTATTCTAAAGTTGACTTAGAAAACCCGTTATGAAATATCACTCTTATATTCAGAACCTAACTTATTTTGTTGAGAAAATATTGTTGCCATTTATTACAATTAAATGTTTCTTATCCAAGGGATTTTGGGGTGGCCAGGTGTCCTCTTACCTCTTCAGCTCATTGTCTGGTCACTCATTAAGTCACAAGGTAGCAAGCAGACTTTCCTTTCTGAGTCAATGAGTTGCCAGGACCTGGTGTGAATTTACAAGTTCAAGGATTTCAGAATAGGGCTGGTCTATCATGAAGTGTCCTCAGAACCACATCTCTTCACATAGCAATAGTCCCTGCAGACCCAGAGGGAATGAGAGGCCAACCTCATACTCCCTCCACTAATCCTCTACACTCCCATGCCATTTGGACAAGGCGCCTTAGGGCTATCCTCCAGAACTTCCAGTTGTTCTAGTTTGCAACAGAGGGCAATCTTCTGACCATCTCCAAAATTGCAACAAACCTCAGTGTACTCACACATTTTCTGTCATCATGATTTGGAAAACAAGTTTGTCACACCTGTGAAGCTTGTAGCCCCTAAGAGAAAAAATATTGCATGAGATGATTGCATATTCACATAAAGTTTTATGTAATAATTACATAACCACATGATAATTTCATCATCATCATCATAATCACATCATAATTTCAAAACATCATTGGCCAGTGATGGTTAAGAAAAATCTGTCTACTGCTTCCAAGTTTCAAGATAGCCTAGATGTTCTTTGTCAGGGTGTGTCTGGTATATAACACTAGATTTTGTCTGTTGTGAAATAAAGATAAAGATGTATCACACTACTTAGGAAGATCCCATACAATCATGTGTGTGATGAACTTTGTCCCGTTTCCTGGAGCTAAGTATTATAAAGGTGCTAACTTGCTGCTCTTTTGATGTTATAGGGACTTCTATTCTAGAAGTGGAAAACTCAAATTTCTGCACTATAATGACACAATTTTGTGCTTTGATAGTTACGGAGTATGTTGGTTGTCTAGTTTTAGACTGTCACTTAATGATGCCACTCTAATCCCTCTGCTCTATGCTTGTGATGCAAAAACAGGGCACTCACCAGGAAGAAATGGAGACCTTGTTCTCATGCTGACTCGGGTGGGGGAGGGGGAGTCCCAGTGAAAAGGTGGAGAAAGGAGAATCCTGACATCATTGCAAAGTTTGACAGATTTCAGTTTTATATTTAATACACTGTTAAAACCATTCCAACAAGTCTTCATGATGTGTTTAATGCTAAAGTCTTCCCATGAACAATTTCTCACAACATAGTTTCTCCTGATGCTATTAGAAAATATTTAGTCTGTAGCAAAGCTATTGATTTCTAAATAATGAACTCTGTATGATATGATCTTATTAATTCTAGCAGCTTTGGGTTGCCTCCTTGGGATTCTGTACAGAAACAATCATTTCATAAATGAGCACAGTTTCATTTCCTCTTCCCTGACATATACTCTCTTTTGTGGCTGTTGTTGGTCATGAGACTTGTACTCGGGACCTGGGCACTGTCTCTGAGCAATTTCACTCAAGGTTAGAGCTTTAGCACCCAGCCTTCTGAGTAGCTAGGTATTACAGACATGAGCCGCCAGCACCTGTGCCAACATGTACGCTTTAATTTTCTTCACCCATCTTAAGACCTTAGGTTTCCTCATCAATACAATGTTAGAGGAGTAAGATAAAGAATGTCTTTAGCCAGGCGCTGGTGCAAATGCCTGTAATCCTAGCTCCTCAGGAGGCTGAGGCCTGAGGATCAGGATTCAAAGCTAGTCCGGGCAGAAAAGCCCATGAGACTCTTTTCTCCAATAAACCCCTAGAAAACCGGAAGTGGCACTGTGGTTCAAGTGGTAAAGCGCTCGCCTTGAGCTGAAGAACTAAGGGATAGTGCCCAACCCCAGAGTTCAAGCCCCACCACAAAAAAAAAAAAAAAGGAATATCTTTGTATGATTCATGAATTTAGAAATATGTCCTGTTTCTCATCATTATGTCTCATGCTGGATTTGGGCTTTGCTATAGGATTTTATAAATGCTGGAATTCAGAACCTTCCCTCTGCCACTTGCTATAGTAGGTGGTTACACTTTCTTTTCTTTTTTTCATCATGGGGCTTGAACTCTGGGCCTGGGCTCTGTCCCTCAGCTCTTCAAACACTTTGGAAAGCAGTATGGAGGTTCCTCAAAAGACTAAGGCAATCCCACTTCTGGCATTTACATAAATGAAAATAAATAAAGCCATACTAAAGCTACCAGCACAACTATGTTCATCCCAGCGTTATTCACCATAGCTAAGATATGGAATCAACAAGATGCCCCTCAGTAGATAGATGGATCAAGAAAATGTGATATATATATATAAATATATATGAATTCTATGCTTTCATCAGAAAGAATGACAATACCACTTGTTAGGAAATGGAAAGGTGTGGAAAAAATCATATTAAGTGAAGTAAGTTAGGCCTAAAGAAATTTAGATCCCATAGTTTCCCTTATTTGTGTATACGTATAGGATAATTTTATCAGATGAGCCAAAAAGCTCAAAAGCTATGTACATATGACCATATAAGATGATGTTAAGTGAAATGAACTGCAAGATATGGACATAGGAGGTCTGTATTTGTTGTTGTTGTTTTAAATGTACTAAGTGATTTTTTTGTTTCCTTTGTATGTTCTTCCTCCTATGGTATATCCCTTGTTGTCACCGTACTAGATTTTGGTACCCTGCATCTTGTATATACATTTGTCTAATCTGGGGAGGGGAAGGGGAATAACAAAATGCTGAAACAAGGACACAGGATGACCCATTGCAACAATGATACTCACAAGACACTATATTGGAACTGAACTTTACCACTTCGGGTGGGGTGGGCGACGTGGGTTAGAAATTTCATTTATGATAGCTCCTGTTCATAAAGGTGGGAAAAAGTCAGACTGACTTTTGTTTTTCAGTTTCCTCAGTTGCCAAATTGCCATATTCTGGAACACTGGCTAGTGACACTACTATTCAGGAAACAATACTGCTCTATTGTGCCCTGGCTTATCATTATTTATAAGGAATGTGTCCAAGTGTGTTGTAATGATTAAGCTTTTACTCTCCAATACACCAAATATCATAACATGATTTCCCTTTTACCTGAAGAATGAGGTGACCAATGACTTATCAGCAAGACAGGAGGCCTTAAATGCATGATAAGTTTTTTGGATCATTCCCTGGTCACAATTGACTGTGTCTTTCGTTGTGCTCTGTCCTCCTCTGCTTATCAGTAGTTGTTTTTAACTCTATTGTCTTTCTTGCTTTCAATACCTTTGGCACTTCTAAACTAAACTGCCTCTATCTTTGAAACTCTAATTTTTAAGATCCACTTTTTCATGTTTTTTTGCTTTTTGGAATGAAAGTATCTTTTTCTTAATACACTCGCCTGCTACTTAGTTTTAGTGGAACTTAGTTTAAAAGTGTCATTTTAAGAAAGGTTCGTTGTTATTATGGTTCAGTGGCTTTTCTATAATCTGCAATATTTTTATCGTATTGCTCAAAATCAGGAGCCTACTTTATGGGTCAATAATAATATTGATAATTCAATGAGATAAATATCTGGGAAAGATCTGGTTGTACACAAGATTCTTTCTTTCTTTCTTTTTCTTTTTTTTTTTAGAGTCCGGTCATGGTGCCTGAACTCTGGGACTGGGCGCTGTCCCTCAGCTCTTCAACTCAAGGCTAGCACTCTACCACTTGAGCCACAGCGCCACTCCTGGCTTTTTTTTTCTTTTTGTTTATGTGGTGCTGAGGAATCGAACTCAGGGCCTCATGCATGCAAGGCAAGCACTCTACCACTGAGCCACCTTCCCAGCCCCCAGAGGATTATTTCAAGAGTGATTGGCTTTACATTCATCTATCAATAAAATACTGTGTCATTTGTTCTTAAGTATCCAAGATCTCAGAATATTCTCAAATAACCACCTAAGCATATTTTACTTACTTTAGATAAAATTTCCCAAACTGGATTTTATGAAGAAAGTCTGTGAATATAGGAAATGAATGGAATACCAAAGACAGGATGGTCACCAGCAGTAAGCCGATGAAGGAGCTTGAAGAGATTCACAGATGTGGAACAAGAAACTTCCTAACATCCAGGTTAATAAAGCTAATTTATTGACTTGGTAAGGGCTTATTGTTCCTGATCGTCCTCCATATGATAAGGGGGCCTTCAGAATCAAAATCAACATTCCAGCAGAGTACTATCTAAAACAAAGATCCATCACCCTAACGTTGATGAAATAGGGCCGATCTGCCTGCCTGCCAGTCATTCGTGTTGAGAACTGGAAGCTAGCCACCAAGACTGAGCAAGTAATTCAGTCCTCTGTATCACTAGTGAACAAACAGGAGGAAATGAGAATCACTTTTCAAATGCTGCCCACTTGTGACCAAGTCAAACAATCTCAAAGCCCCAAGTGAAAAACAAGCGAAGAAGTTTCTTGTCTCTTCAGGTTTTGAGAAAAGAGTGCATATTAGATTCATACTGCTCTAGAAAACATTAAGCAAAAAAAAAAAATCTTAGGACATATCATGACATTTTTATTCTAAGGTGTTTACATTAATGATTTTTTAAACAATTTTCTGCATTATGCTGTGGCTCAAGAGGTAGAGTAGAGTACTAGCCTTGAGCAAAAGGATCTCAGGACAGAGCCCAGTCCCTAAGTTCAAGCACCAGGACCAAAAAGAAAAAGAAAAGAAAGAAAAAAGAGGGTTGGGAAGGTGGCTGGGCTGGGAAGGTGGTAGAGTGCTTGCCTGGCATGCATAGGGCCATGGGTTTAATTTCTCGGCATCACATAAGCAGAAAAAGCCAGAAGTGTCACTGTGGCTCAAGTGGTAGGGAGATAGCCTTGAGCTGAAAAGCTGAGGGACAGGGCCCAGGCTCAGAGTTCAGGCCCCATGACAGACAAAAAAGAAAAAAGAAAAAAACAGAATAGGAAAAAAATGAAACTGGTTCATTACATCAGACTTATACAAGAAGTATATGTCCTAAACAAAATATAACATGTAAGTATTCCCTCTCTCACTTCTGAGTGTTCATGAGATGAGTAGGAACAACGTATTTTGCATTTATGGTATAGTAATTTATCTCTTCTCATTTTTATATTGTTTTGCTTTGCTTTTTTGCTTTGTTTTGTTGCTGTTTTATTTTGTTTCTCTGTATTTTGTAATTTTCTTGCCTTGGTTAGTAGTACTTTATTTTTTGAATTTTTCAATAATTGGTATTTAGATTTTTATTTATTTCATATACATACTTTACCTGTTTCAATTATTGTTGCTGCTTTTGATTGGGTATTTGTTTGTTGACTCATTTGGACAGCACTGGAGTTTGACTTAAGAGCCTCACTTGTTTGATGTACTTGCTGGTCTAGTGCTCCACCACTTAAGTCACACATGTAGTTAGTTATTGCTAATTATGTAGGATATAGACTGTCACGAACTGTTCAACCTGGGCCTGCTCAGAACTAACATCCTCCATTTTCTCATGTTCTTTTCTGTTTTTTTGTTTGTAGGTTGTGGGACTTGAATTCTGGGCCTGGGCGCTGTCCCTCAGCTCTTCAGCTCAAGGTTAGTGCTCTACCACTTGAGCCACAGTGCCACTTCCGTTTCTCAGCTTCTTGAGTATAAGAATTGCAGGTATGAGCCATGACTATTTGGCTCGTTATTGGCTTTTAAATTTTATGGTCTGTTTTTTTTCATTTTTCTGTATAGAAAATTCATCATAATAGGTTTAAGATCAAGTGAGTTCTCAGGCCATAATGGACTTGGGATAGAGATGGAATATGCTAGAAATATAGCAGAAAAAAATCTAGAACATTCCCAAATATTTGGAGATCAAATTGTACATTTCTGAATAAAACTAAAGGAAAAAAAAGAAGCATCAAAAGAAATGAAAGCAATTTAAATCAAATCAAAATCATACTACTGCTAATATACATTGGTAAATTACAGAAAAAGTGATCTTTCTAAGGATAGATAGGTGTTATGTTACAGAAGAAGTGGTTAAAAGTCAAAAATTAATAATGTATCCTTTCAGATTAGTAGGCTAAAGAAAGATAAATTTCTTTGAGGAATCCTATCAGCTGGGTTTGGAATATAAAATCTTCTTTCTCAAAATAATGTTACAATTTCAGCATTGAGCCAGCAGATGGAGATAAGTCACATAAAAAACAAAACACAGTGGCTGTCTGAGCCTTTGTGCTAAAGGCTAGAATTCGAACACTTGAGCCCTAAACCTACTTCTAGCTTTTCCTGAGTGATTTATTGGCGATAAGAATCTCACAGACAAAGAGTAAAATTGGCAGTGATACTCACTAGACACTATGTTGAAAATGAACTATACAACTTGTGGGGGAGGGAGGTCGGGAGGGAAAAAAACTGGGAGAAAATAAAGGAAGAGGTGACACTGTTCAAAAATATATGTATTTATTACCTGACTTTTGTAACTGCAACTCCTCTGTACATCACCTTTACAACAAATTTTTAAAAACATATATATATACAAGATAGTACTTAATTCATTAGCAATCTGAGTTGACAGGTACTAGCTTAATTTATTGCATCTCCCAACAGCCAAGTTATTAAAAAAAAAAAAAAAGGAAAAAGCAATATAGAAATGAGTGAGTGTCTCCGACTTTAAGACAGGAAACATTAACCTAAGACATTCAGTGCACTTTCTAGAGAAATGAGGTTCAGCCAGACACTAATTTGCTGCAAGCCTGGTGCCAGTAGTTGCTCACTCCTACAATCCAACCTAAAGAGGAGGCTGCCTCTGAGGATCAAGGTTCAAAGCCAGCCTGGGCAGGTATGTCCATGAGATTTTTATCTTCAATTAAGAATCAAAAAAGCTGAAAATTGAGCTGTGGCTCAAGTGGTAGAATGCTAGCCTTCAGCACAAAAGCTCAGTGATAGCACCCAGGCTCTGAGTTCAAGCCCCAAGACCAGAAAAAAAAACCCAAAACAACAAAAACAAAAATCCCACAGGTCACATATTTGGTTAGGAATATACCTAGGCCTAGAACTTGCACACTACAGTACTTTCAGCAGCTGCTCTTGCTTGTATTCTAAATACTTTGGTATATGATAAAAATGCAGTTTTTTGACAAGTACTGATGACCCATGCCTATAATCCTAGCAACTCAGACAGATAAATTCTTGAGACTCATAGCACCAATTAACCAGAAAAAGCTGCAACTAGAAGTATGGCTCAAGTGGTAAAATGCCAACCATGAGCAAAAGTGCTGAGCTGAAACACAATTTCAAGCCTTAATGCCAGAAGAAAAAAAAGTGCAACTAATACATTAAAAAAGTTTGAAAATATATGAAGAAATAAAGAATTTCAAATTATTGTTTGTACATACAGTTCTATACATATATAGCTATATAGCAATCTATAATCACGTGTCATTCATCTGCTCTTGGGCTCTTCCAGTGCATTAAGAGCTTTCAGTCCAGTTTGAATTATATTATTCCATGTGGCTTTTTCTATATAAATGCATCTGTAGTAAGTTTCTCTATCAGAAGGTCTTTTTTTTTTAATTTAATTTTATTTTATTTGAGAACATACTGTACAGAGGGGTTACAATTACATGGGCAGGATAATGCATACATTTCTTACCAAGCATTGCAGCCTCCTCCTTTGTTTACCCTTCACATCCCTTCCCAGCCTCCCCCCTCCCCCCCACCCAACCATACCCTCCCTCCCCCACCCCCACACCGACATTGTAAAGCTGGTTTTGACATGACATTTTGTACTTCTCATTGTAGCAACAGGTCCACCTGAATCCTTAAACGACTTGTTTGTCCCCATCTCCTCCACATGTTATAATGACATCAAATATAGTGAAAGCGGGGGTTACACTGTGGGGGAGGGACATACAAAACAACAAAGAAATAATCTTATAAATGCGTTAGAAACACATGCATGAAAGAAACAAAAACATTAAAATACATATTTAAGGGTTCGTTTTCTTAACATCACATTATCTGACCTTTTCCGCTTGACTCATACCTATACTAGATATTGCAAATAAGGGAACCCATGGGACCTATGTTTCTTTGGGCCTGGCTTACTTCACTTAATATAATTTTTTCCAAGCCTTTCCATTTCCTAACAAATGGGGAAATGTCATTCTGTCTGATGGAGGCGTAGAATTCCATTGTGTATATATACCACATTTTCTTGATCCATTCATCTTCTGAGGGGCATCTGGGTTGGTTCCAGATCTTAGCTATGGTAAATAATGCTGCAATAAACATAGTTGTGCTGGTAGCTTTAGTGTGGTCTTGTTTGTAAACATTTGGGTAAATGCCCAAAAGTGGGATTGCTGGGTCATAGGGGAGTTCTATGTGAAGTCTTTTGAGGAACCTCCATACTGCTTTCCAAAGTGGCTGAACAAGTTTACATTCCCACCAACAATGAAGTAAGGTTCCTTTGTGTCCACATCCCCTCCAGCATCTGCTGTTGTTAGAGTTCTTGATTTTTGCCATTCTAACTGGAGTGAGGTGATATCTCAATGTTGTTTTGATTTGCATTTCTTTTATGGCTAGGGATGTTGAACATTTCTTCATGTGTCTATTGGCCATCCTTCTTTCTTCTTCAGAGAAGTTTCTCTTTAAGTCTTTCGCCCACTTATTTATTGGGCAGTTGTTTCTTTGAGGATTTGTTGTTGGGGGATTTAGTTTTTTGAGTTCCAAGTATATTTTAGATATGAGACCCTTGTCCTTTGTATGGCTAGTAAAGATCTTCTCCCAGTCCGTGGGCTTTCTATTGATCTTGCTAGCTATGTCATTTGCCCTGCAGAAGCTCTGCAACTTTATGCAATCCCATTTGTCCAACCTTTCTTTGATTTGTTGTGTTTCCGGGTCTCTATTCAGAAAATTTCGGCCTGAGCCAAGGAGACCTAGGGTTTCTCCTATTCCATCCTGTAAAGTTTTCAGAGTGTCTGCTTTGAGTTCAAGGTCTTTGATCCATTTGGAGTTGATTCTGGTGCAGGGTGATATATAAGGATCTAGCTTTAGTTTTCTACATGTAGTTAACCAATTTTGCCAGCACCATTTACTGAAGAGGCTGTCTGTCTTCCATTCTATTGTTTTAGCTCCCTTATCGAAGATTAGATGGCTATAGGTCTGTAGGTTCATTTCTGGGTTTTCAATTCTATTCCATTGGTCCTGAGGTCTGTTCTTAAGCCAATACCAAGCTGTTTTGATTACTATGGCTTTGTAGTAGAGTTTGAAATTTGGTATTGCTATTCCTCCAGCAGTGTTCTTTCCGTTGAGGAGCGTTTTTGCTATTCGGGGTCTTTTATTGTTCCATATGAATTTTTGGATTGCCTCTTCTATTTCCTTGAAGAATGAGGGTGGAATTTTGATAGGTATTGCGTTGAATTTGTAGATAGCCTTGGGAAGTATTGCCATTTTCACGATGTTAATCTTTCCAATCCAGGAGCATGGGAGGTTTTGCCATTTTTTAAGTTCTGTGTTGATTTCCTTTTTCAAGATTTTAAAGTTTTCATCATAGAGGTCCTTCACTTCTTTAGTTAAGTTAATTCCTAGGTATTTTATTTTTTGTGGGGCTATTACAAATGGAGTTGCTTTCCTAATTTCAGCCACACTTTTCTCATTGTTGGCATACAGAAAAGCCATTGATTTTTGGGGGTTAATTTTATAACCTCTACTTTGCCAAAGTTTTGAATCAGCTTGAGTAATTTGGGAGTGGAGTCTATGGGATTCTTTAAATACAAGATCATGTCATCTGCAAAGAGGGAGAGTTTTATTTCTTCTTTCCCTATTTGGATCCCCTTTATGTCTGCATCTTGTCTTATTGCTGTAGCTAGGCATTCTAATACTAGATTGAAGAGAAGTGAAGAGAGTGGGCATCCTTGTCTTGTTCCTGAGTTAAGAGGAAATGGCTTTAGTTTTTCACCGTTGAGTATAATGCTGGCTGTAGGTTTGTCATATACAGCCTTTATTGTATTCAGGAATGTTCCATGGATTCCTAATTTTTCCAAAACCTTCATCTGTAGTAAGTTTCTCTACCAGAAGGTCTTAAGTGCACTTTTGTGGCAGTTTTATTAGATACATGTATTGGTTATACTTTAGAATACACTGAAAGCTCTTGAAAAACATGGGTAATGGAGATGAGGAAAACAAATAAGGAGTTAAATCTGATTAAAACACTATCCATGAGGCAATCACCAATGGCTCAACTCTGTAATCCTAGCTACTCAACAGGTGAGATCAAGCTTCCAATCTCTCCAGGGTAGTAAAGTCCATGAGATTCTTATCTCCAGTTGAAAAAAGACACAAGCCAAAAGTGGAGCTGTGGCTGAAGTGGTAGAGCACTAGCATGAGCTAAAGAAGCTTGGGGACAGCACCCAGCCCCTGAATTCAAGCCCCAGAACAGGCAAAGACACACACACACACACACACACACACACACACACACTACTGTACATACATGTGTAAAACACCAAGATAAAACCTTTTTGATTAAGCATCATTCACTAAAAATAATGAATGTGAAAACAGGTCCTGTCTAGGATTAGGTTACTCTAAAAAAAAGAGATCAGCACAGTCCATCTATTAGTTCTGAGATCCCAATACCAAACTGTAAATATAAAAGACTGCGCCAATTAGGGGAGCATGATTGGTCCCTGATGCTCTAGAAGAGAAGGGAATGAAGAAGAGCTCAAGTAACTGCATTTTAAGATTAACCCCACCAACCTGTAGCTGTGCTGCCCTCAGAATAACCTCAAAAGAGGAACACTTCTCAAAAAACCACAGGTTGCCACCAACCCTGCGCACCCTTAAGGAACAGAACAGTTGCCCAAGTGTTCCATCAGAAAAAGGGGAAGTGTAGTCAGGGCAGACCCCTGAACTGGTGAACTTGCTTACTTGTGTGGAACCCCCCTGAACTTGTGAACTTGTTTAATACTATAAAAGCTGTGCTAATTTTGATCTCCGGGCCTCTTAGCGTCACCGAGTGCGTGGAGGACCAAGCTGGAGCTTGCAATCAACGACTCTTTGCTGTTTGCATTGATCATGGCCTCTGGTGGTCTGTGAGGGGATGTCTGAAAACTGAGCACTTCAGTTACTAATGGAAGGACAACCAATGAGGATGTCAAAATTGGTCAACATACTTTACATATATGCTTGAGATTGGGACAATGAAGCCTTTGGAAATTTGTCTGGGAAGGGTGAGGAGTTGGGATGAGGAAGGGTGATGGAGAGGTGAATTTGTTCAAGGCTCATTGTATGAATATATGAACATGTCAACATGAGGTTTCCCTGTACAATTAATTCATGCTAATGAAAATGTAAAAGGAAAAAATCCACACTTCAATTTCAGTATTTTAATTAGTGATTGTCTGGTACATTGAAAAATCTCTTCAAATCTTAAAAATGAAATATTGATTTAAAAAAAGAATGACTGCTTAAGCAACATAATCATACTGATCATTTCAATAGGGATAGACAAATTCTTTTTTAAAAAATGCAAATCTGGGGAAAACAGCAGAAACCATAACAGTACATGATTGTGTTCATTACTTTGTGAAATCTCTATTTTCTGCAGTCAACATTGCTCATATTTAGCCCATTCATTTTTTGGGGGGTTGGTCTGGTCGTGGGGCCTGAACTCTGGGCCTGGGTGCTGTCCCTCAGCTCTTCAGCTCAAGGCTAGCGCTCTACCACTTGATCCACAGCCAGTTTTTTTTATTTTTACTTATGTGGTGGTGAGGAATCGTACGCAGGGCCTATGCATGCAAGACAAGCACTCCACCACTAAACCATCTTCCCAGCCCCCCATCCATTTTTTAAAGTTTTAAGTAGCTATTTCAATAAATATTTCCATTAACAGCAGCACTAGCTTCCTTGCAGTCTTGGTCTTCATTAAAGTTTCCCAAACAGTCAACGATTCTGAATCTAGAAGACATGTAAAATTGGTACATATGAACTCCCCAATAAAGACTGATCAATCCTGTCTCATTTCTTTCCTGATGACTAGTTGCAAAATCATCAATTATACAAAGAAAATAAACATGTTATTTTGTTGTTTCATTGTTCACAACATCCTTTGGCACTATCTGACCTATCAATTTCATGGCATCTTTGTCATGAATTTAAGTAATAAATTCATAGAATTATACCAGAAAAGCATACTAATTCCATACTTATAATGATAAAATACACATCTACTTTTTAGAAAATGAGAGTCAATTTTCTGGTGTAATGCTCCAAATTGAATTACCACTGACAGACCAGGAGACTCCGGAGTACGTGGTCATTGTGTGTAGTAGGAAAGCTCCTTGCTGACTCACAGTGCTGAACTACAGCCATGAAGCTACCAAGCAGCTCCAATTGCAAAAATGCCCTAACGTATTCCAATGTTTTTAATACATAATGCTAAGATTTTCAAAAATACATGTGTATAATGTATTTATGTATAGTGTACTTTATTTATATCTATAACATGAGGTTTCTTTCCTTTCAAAGTAATCATAGTATAAATATGTGCTTAGCTTGGCTTAGTTTCAGTTCACCTATTGAATAGAGGAATGACACAGAAATCTTTATTCATATAATTAATACATACTTCTTTTCAGTTTTCTGGGAACCTGAGCATTGAAAGATAAAGCAAAGGATTTAATCCTCAATTAATATTCTTGGCTCAAAGGAACAGAGAATAGTCAAGTTGATAGAACTGTCCTTTAATTATGTCAGATTTTTAAGCATTCCTTTCTTTCTAAAAAGCTTAAGAGCAAAGTAGGATGTTTTCTTAGGTTCTCATGAGCAAAAGTAAGAAATATACATATATATATATACATATATAAATATATATGTATATATATGTGTGTGTGTGTATGTGTGTGGGTGTGGGTGTGGGAAAAAAAACTGTGTTCCAAGATTTGAGATGAAAAGACAGACCATGAATGGGAAAGCCAAGAATGTATAAATGCCCTACCATATACAAAGACTAATTACTGCTAAAGAACTTGAAATGATACTCATAGGTGATGAAAAAATATATATTTGGAATCTGTTTTGATGTCTATACCTCTGATTTAATTACAGTACTTCAAATCTTGAATTTTAAAGTATTTTTCAATTCTTACCTGTTGATTCATCCAGTTTCCTGAGACCATTCAGTGAGAGCACGACTACATTTTGGAGAGGAGTAAAGCCCTTGATGAATGGGGCTATGTCAGTCTTAAGAAGAACTCGTGGTGGCAGGCCCTTCTCGAAGTTATGTGTTCTGATCAAGGTAGGGGGATACAAGGATGCCACTAAATAATTCACAACAACACACCAACTTTTCTCAAAATCTGCTTCTGGTTTGGAATAGTAAAGAATTCTGCAAGACAAATGGAAAACATACTCACTTCATTTCAAACTCATTTCATTCAAGATTGTCTTCTGTTAAGAAAACAATATGCAAATAAAATAAAATAAAATAAAAACAAATACTGATATTCAAAAGCAATAAAAAAAAAAGAAAACAAAATCCATACTTCATTGAGAAATAGGTCTGAAAGTAGAATGACATTAGTCTATGATACCTTCAAAAGTTTTGGAGATGGCTAATAGGTTTTTAAACCTGAAAAGGATCATACCACATTGTTAACGTTTTATATACCTCTCTAAGACACATTATACTAGAAAAACTTTTGATGGTTGATTTGTAAGAATGGTAAGAGTGTAAATAACTCTCCTTGGTAATATAGAAATAAGTACCATTGCTGTGTGTCCCCAGGATACTAAGCACCCCAAAGGAAGATGTCAACTTTTCTTGTTTCCTTTGTTTTCTAGGACTTGAACTCAAGGCCCAAGTTTTTGTTCTCAAAGCTAGCAGTCTACCATTTGAGCCACAGATCCACTTCTGACTCTTTAGTCATAAATTTAGACCTAAGAATCTCAAAGACTTTCTTGCAGGATTCAAACCAAGATCTTCAGATCTCATCCTTCTCAGTAGCTAACAGATGTGAGCCACTGGCACCTAGCTTTCCTTGGCTTTGGGGGGAAGGGATTAGAAGCTTTTAAAGTGGAGGAAATCTCTCTCAAAATTCCTCATATTTATAAGTCTAATAATTATAGTTGGAAGTAATAACAGGTGTACGACTCTGTCTTCAACAACTATTCAGCATGCTAAATGATTTAAAGATATGCAAAATTCTTGTTCCCCATAAGACATGTACGCACCTTCCTTGGCTCACTAAGAGCATCCTCCTCCAAGCCTTACCAATCCCAGCACCTTAGTCATCTCATCAGAAAGCAGCAACTCCTTCTCTGTTTCCCATGGCACCATCTGCATACTTGAAAGTTTCTTATATCACTAGATTATATTCTCATTCACAGAAGCTAGGTCTTTTTGACTACCATCAAACAGAAAATGCTTGTATTATGCTTGTCAATGCCAAGTAAACTATGGAATGACAAGGAACACTAGCTGGCAGGGTCTCCCAGCTTCCTTCCTTGCCTGGAGGTGGTAGAACAGCAGATTTAGATCCTTGGTGACAAGAGTTTACTTGGGAATCACTGATCTTTTTTAGACCACATTTGTCTTTCAAATGAAAATAAGAACATCTGACTGTAACTAAGGTTCTTGTGCAAAGAACACTAAGGACCAGTAACAGTGGATGTGCTACATTCCAAAGGATTAGGACAGGAGGAAATGGAATGACAGCACCACTTCATAGACATTGGAGAAAGGACCCAATGTGAACTTCTATAGTAAGTGACCTTTCCAAATACTTTGGCTGAATGAGTTGTTCATGCGATGAGTGAGATGAGCAATTTCTGTGTGACCATGAAAATATATTTTAAAAAACAACTTCAAATCATTCATATAAATTTTATGAATAGGTAGACTGGAGCCAGTCAGTTCTAGAATTCAATTCTCTAAGATTGGAGCACATGAAAGCCACACAGTAGTGTCTTACTGAAATAACACTTCTTTTCATAGTCTGGTCTGAAGAAAGTAACTGATGTTTGGCAGTGTGTAGTATGTTACAATGGTGGACCCAACTCTTCAACATTTTCTATAATCCAGTCTACTGTTATTTTCCTACAAATTTAGAAAAAGAAGACACCAAGTTAAAAAAGGGATCAAGAGTTCTCTACTCCTTCCTTTCCTCCCTTAAGAATATTAGAAGCCACCTTTCACTTTGGAAGCAGGTGACTAAAACTGTCTTTTCTGGAGACCAACAAGAATAAAGATAAATTTATTTGGAACCATGTTGTTTATAGTTAAATGATTGCTTAGATAAACAACATATCATGTTTACCCTAGGGGCATGTTTATAGTTGAAAAATTCTATTCTGGCCCTTAGAGTAGTAGTGCTACTCCTTACCAGTTGTAGTGCACTACAACTTGCTCAATATGAACAATTGTTCAATATGAAATTGTTCAATATGAATGATTTCCAAGGGAACCAGATTCCTGAGGAAAGCTTCAAATGTGGATGGGATCCCAAGACTTCCAGGAAAGAAGCACAAAATTAGAGATTAATGTTTGAAATTGTGAAAACAACCTGCTAGATTCCTAGTGTCACAGACACTAGAAGAAAGATTAGTTAAGAACTGTACCTCAAACAATTTTACCTTTCATGTTCATCTCTTCAGAACCTACTAGGGGATGGGTCCTACCAAATAATGCACAGGAAAGACTCTGGAGAAATGGAAATGGATGATAAAACACCAATGAAAGGAGGCAGAAAATTTCCCCAGGGCAGCAGTATAATCGGATCACTGGACCATACCTGGCCTTTGGGCAGATCATAGAAAGTGCATTGATTAGAAACAGAAGAGGAGATGCATACAGTATGTAGCACAACACACGGCGTAATAGTGTTATGTGTACAGAACACTGAGACAGCACATAGGACAATGATTATCTGTTAGGTGGATAAAACAGTAAGGAAAAGTGATCCATTCAGTCTGAGGCAAAATGTGACTAATGATTACAGCCATAGCAATCTCAACTCTGAACATCAACCTAAGGAAGATGACTAACTTTGAATGTGATACTCCCCTATCACATTTTTGCCCTTTGTCATCACATACTTTCTAAGCTAGAACATCCAAAACTATTTGTAAATCATGCTATAAACACTGATGATGGAATTTGTTGTGTTTTCCTTGATCAGTCATGGGACTTGAACTCAAGGCCTGAGCACTGTCCCTGAGCTTTTTGTGCTCAAAGCTCACACTTTGGTTAATTAAAGAAAAGAGTCTTATGAATGTTCCTTCCTGGGCTGGCTGCAAACCTAAATCCTCAGATTTCAGCCACCTGAGTAGTTAAGATTACAGGGATAAGCCACTGGCGCCCAACCTGGGATTTGTTTGTAATATTCAGATTGAAAATCACTACCTTTCTAAAGGAAAAATAAAAATAATAAGTTTTTTAGTAGTTTAACATTTAAAATTTATCCTTACTTATCTTCAAAATTGCCAAGAGATCCTTCCAAGGAGGAGGTATGTGCAGTCCATAGGTATCTCAAGATATCATCAAAGTTAGTGGAAGGTGACTTCAGATACTAAAGTATGGAAAAGAAATCATGATTTGAAAAAAGTTCAAGACAATTGAAGTATTTCTCAATTGAGAAATGTACTGCATAAAATTAGTTTGAGTTTCTAAGAATTAATATGTAGAAGACTTTAGTGCCAAACATCTTGTAGAGAGAATATAATATATATGAATATATATTAATTTTAGTAAAGCACATTTATCCAGAAAACAAGAACTTCATTTTCAAAAAGCCCATAGGTTTATACTGTCTAGAAGTATTTGTGTTCTATTCTCCCACAAACATAATTAAAATTATCATAACAGTAAGAAGGAAAATTTTTGTTTCAATATTTAATTACCTTTACCGCAATCAATTGAAAATTAAATAGATAAATACATCTTTTCATCACTGATTTTAGTCCTTTCCTGTATTTAACCTAGGTATGCTTTGTCATTTATTTATTTGGTGGTACTAGGTTTGAACTTGATGTCCTGCTAACTACTCAGAAACTCTAATACTTGAGGCATGCCTTCACACGTTTTCAATTTTAGTTATTGTTCAGGGAGAGTCTCATGTTTTTGCTTCAGCTAACCTCAGACTACAATCCTGACCTATAGCTTCTCCCTATAGCTGGACTCATAGTTCCATGTCACCATGCCTGGCTCACTGATTGAGGTGGGATGGTACTAATGTTTTGGTGGGCCTTGATCCCCAATCCTCCTGATCTCTGTTTCCCAAGTAGTTAGGATTGCAGACATGATTCATTATGCCTAGCTTTTCACTGAATATTTATGACAAAAAACCATCCATTTGTTTAGTTCTTCCCATATATGATTATTTATTAATTTTCATTGAAATAAATTGGTTCCTCTAAAACCAACTCTGCCATTGCATTTCTCCTAAGATCTCACAGCTTACCTACACTTACTATTAACCATTCTAGCTTATCTATCCTATAGTTTAAAACAAATCTAATATCCTCAATTTGGGAGCTATACATCATTGGAATTGAGAAGAATGGATACATTTTATATTAATGCTGTGATTGAGTTGTAATTATCAATGACATGCATTGTACTACTGTGCTACTTAGCCTCAATATATGTAGTACAACAATTCACATTTTCATAATAAGGAAAATGTTTTTGTACATTACCCCTAAAACAGACTTAAACAATAATTGCAACGTAACTACAGGAATCTCTTGACATGATAATAGTCAATGGCAATACTTAAAGAAGCAACCTGATAAAAAGCATTCCATTGGTTCATCATCTCAGTGTGGGATGAACGACAGCCAGAAACATTGTAACAAAACCTCTGCTGATCCTTGGGTGGTGGCAGTAGTGTGACTTGATCGGGTGATATCCCCATGATGCCAGAATCAACCGCAGAAAGGAAAGGTATTGCACACAGAAAATAATTTATATCTGTAACAACAAACAAACATCAAGAGAATTTTGGTTTGCATGTGTTCAGTTTCCAGGGATTGAGATCAGGGCCTCACACTGTTAACTCTTTTTTTTTTTTTTTTCATTCCTGGCTGATGTTTTACCATTTGATCTATACCTGCAGTCCAAAGTTTGAGCTTGTTGTTTAGGGATGGAGTCTCAGAGATTTTCTACTTAGTCTGTCTTTAAACTCTTGAAACTCAGGTCCTCTGGACTCAGCTTCATAACATGTTAGACTTAAAGGCATAAGCCACTGGTACCTACGTCAAAAACATGTTTGTAATGAGGCCATAGGGCATTAACAGTTGGTGGGATTGTGAACTGGTTCAACTTCTCTGGAAAGCAGTATGGGTGTTCCTCAAAAGATTAAACATAGAGCTCTGCTATGATCCAGTAGTCCCAGTCCTGGGCATTTATCCAAACGATCACAAACAAGGCCACATAGAAGCTGCGAGCACAACTAGGTTTATTGTAGCATCATTTATCATAGCTAACATATTTAACCAACTCAGATCTCTCTTAGTAGATTAAAGGATCAAGAAAATGTGGTATAAATATGCAATGGAATTTTATGTTTCCATCAGAAAGAATGACATCACCCTGAACATAAGGAAATGGAAAGACTTGGAAAAAATTATATTTAATGAAGTAAGACAGACCTAAAGAAACATAAGCTCCATGGTTTCCCTCATTTGTAATAATTAGAATAGGTCTAGGATAGCCCTAGCAGAGGATCACAATAGCTCAATGGCTATGCACAGACAATGATGCTAATGGAAATAAACTCCAAGATATGGGAACACAAGGTTTAAGAGTTTTTTGTTTTGGTTTGTTTTTAATGTATTGCGTGAAGTTACTTCTGTGCTCCTTTTTTTTCCTTTTTTTTATCCCCTATTGCCAGTTTTTTATTTTGGTACCCTGTTTATTGTATATATGTTTATCTGATTTGAGGAAGGAAAGGGGAATAATAAAATGGTGAGACAAAGGACCAAGGTTGAACCGATGCAACAGTGATACGCAAAGACAGTAAGTTGGACACGAACTTTACAACTTACAGGGCAGGGAAGTCTGGAGGAAGGAAAGTGGGAGAAAACAAGGGAGGGGTAACAATGTTCAACAAGCAATGTACTCATTAACTTATTTATGTAACTGTAAACCTTCTGTACACCACCCCTACAATAAAATAAAATAAAACGAATACAGATTCAGAAGCAGGAGATAAAAATTGGGGACCAAACTCAAAAATATTATATAAAAAACCCTAAAGACCATGCATATGAATTCAATGTACTTCTGTTAGTAATACTATAATCATGAATATATACCAGTTCAAGAAATGTACCAATCAAAATACAGTAGACTTAAAGAAGAACTCAAATAGTATAATTCCTTAGGAAGGCAAAATCAAAGTTTAGTAAAAATAAAACACCAGGAAATGGGTACCCCAAGGGGGTAGGGTGGGGTTGGGTCAAGGGAAAGAGGAGAAGAAGTGGAGACTTCAGTAAAGAATTCAATGCATATTCTACAAAATTAAGAAGAGTTAGGGAAGGAGGGAATAAGGGAGACATGATCAAGATGCATTTTACTCATAAATTGTTTTGTTAAATGGCAATTCCTTTGTACAGCTACTTAATAGATAAGATTAAAAACAAAAGAACAGCTAGGTACTGGTGGCTCATACCTGTAATCCTAGCTACTCCAGAGGCTGAGATCTGAGGATCCTGAGACTCTTATCTGAAATTAACCACCAGAAAACTGCGAATGGAGCTATGGCTCAAAGTGTTAGAGCACTAGCCTTGAACAAAAGAAGGTCAAGTATAGTGCTAAAGGCTTGAGTCCAAGCCCCGTGACTGATTAAAAAATGAACAAATAATTTGCTCTATAGCTTTTTAAAAAAGGAATGTGAAAATGAAAAATATTTTAATAGACTTAGTAACACTCGTTTTTCAAATATTAAATAAAACAGGAAGAAAACTATCAAATTGAAGTGGATATATCTCTCACCAAGATTATATTGTGAATTATAATTTTTCTAAAGTACTCTAATATGATTGTAGATTTTGCAAATGGATATTTTTTTCTCTTAGAGAAGTATCTTTAATTTGAAGACATATTAAGTGTCTGGTTTTAGCCCTTGTTTTAACCAAAGTCTCCAAATCAAACTATTCCTGAGTTCTAGCAGTAGATAATAAAATCAATAAATAATGAGAATAACAATCACATAAGCTAAAAGTTTTTCCCTCAATGGCTTTATTACAGCAGAGTTAAGCATTCTAATTCATACTGATGCCCACTAGAAATCAGTGGTGTACTATAACCATGTATTTTTTTCATATGTCTCAGCATAGCAGGATGATATACTGAACTACTAAGCTAATGGGGAAGGGAAATGAAATTTAAATTTTATATCTGTGACAAGCCTATTCTTGAACTTTTGAGAAGAGTGTGTAAAGTAGTAAGAGAAATATATTTGGAGATACATATCACATGTGATTCCCTGAGAAAGTGAAAATTAACTTTATCTTGTGTCTTATAATTAGGAAATAATCTCTAAGAAGCAGATATATATAAATACATATATACATTAGTTTTGCCAAACACACAAAATTAGAGAATTAGAAATTCCTTCCAATGCATTTTAGCACTTTTTTTATGTGACTGAAGCCTTAAATTACATGATGATAAAATAAAGTGTGAAAACTATTCATCTGATTCATTTACCCATTTGACCAAGAAAAACTAAAGCACTGATTTCTTGACTTTCACTTCTTAGCTTCCTCAGTTCAAAAGACTCCATACCACACTTTGGGGACCTGCCTGCTAAGTGTCACTGTTGATCTCTCAGAGGTCATAACCTTCTTCCGTTTTGTGGTTCAGTTCTTCTGTAAAATGCTGGATGTGTCCTAAAAATGACTGTAGTTGATATCTTTTATAATGTGACAGAGTCTACCACATACATCGTGAATTTGATTCATTTTTATAGGAGAATTGTGAGTTAGGGAAAAGGTAATCAAGATTTTTGCAAAGTAAACCTACCAGTCCACCAACTGTCTGCAGAGATACACAGATTATCTTCTGATTCATAACCACAGTTAGTCTTTCTGGTAGGATCAGCTGATCTGCCTAGAGAACAAAGAATGCAGAGATTAGTAGTAGTTGAGTATCTCTAATGCCAATAATTCAGATCTAACATTGATTTATGCTTGATAATTATGCCTAATTTTGTACTGAAGTTTCTACTAGAAATAGACAAACAAAAAAGAACTTGTGAGAAAAGGAAAGTAGAGAAATATAATTATTCCAATGAGAAAATAAAGCAATTTTCAAAAACATGGGTGTGGCATACAGAGTTCCACTTTTCATAGATCAAGAGAAGGAAAACGAGGTTTCTCACCTGATCTGAATTGCCAGCCAAGTTGCAAAGGCAGTCCCCATAAGACATTTTGCTCATTTTCTGGAGCAAATTTTGCAAAATATGTGGCTGTCTGGCTCAGCAGAATTTTATACATCCCCATTCTGCTAGTGTAGACCCAGGGATCAATAATGTATTTTCCATTCTCCACCTTGTAGTCACTGAACTGGCCAGGACTCTCCTCCCATAGAGGGGGATAGAAACTTGAAAGGTTAGGAGCTCCTACTACAGAGGTAGAAAGATAACCCACTAATACCAATGCCCAGCAAGGAATGAAAGCCATGGTGCTAATGTTGGGGAACTGTGATTGGGTTGAGCTTTTATTGGAGAAGGAAGGAGGAAGTAGCAATATTTTCCTACCCCCACCTCTTGTTACTACTTTGCATTCTTCTTTTTTTTTTTTTTTTGCAGAGGGTGGAGGTGTTGATAACTTTGATACATTTGTTAGCATTCACTACAATTAAGTTATTTTTGCCAGCTGTGGAGAATTCACAAATTATGCTCAAACCTAAATACAAAATGAGGCTGTACTCTATGAAAGATTTGTCAACAAAAAAAATTTCAAAAATTATCCAACCCATACTGTGGTTATAAAATAGATCATCAGGGGCATTAGAATACTTGCCCTCATTTTAAAAAAACATATCTCATAGAAAATGGGAATACTAACATTTGTAATCATAGGCAAGCAAGATATGCTATAAAAATAAGATTGATTTTGTTATAAAGCAAATTTCTGTTTCAAGAAAGAAACCTATTTACTACGTAGAGTTGCAAAAACAAGAGTATCCTTAACATCAAAAAAGAGAAAGAAAAGAAAGAAACTTTATCAGTTATTACCAGTTCATTAAAGAAAGAAGCTTGAAGTATATCCAATTATCTCAGTTCCATAGACAAAACCAGTAGCTTAGAAATAATGAGTTTGTTGGACAGATACTGCTAATAAATTCCCAATATCTATTCTTTTAACTTCATTTAACCAGCACACACACACACACTCACACACACACACACACACACACAAATCCAGAAGTGGAGCTGTGGCTCAAAGTAGTAGAGCCTTGAGGGAAAAAGCTCAGGGACAGCATATAGGCCCTGAGTTCAAGCTCCACGACCAACAAAAAAAAACACAAAACATTGCCCAAGTACATATATTTTCCTTTAATTAAGGCTGTAAATACACCTATAACCTTAGCTACTCAGGATTGAGCTGAGGATCATAGTATGAAGTCAGAAAGAATGTCTGTGAGACTCTTATCTACAATGAACTACCAAATATCAGGAAGTGGTGCTCAAGTGGTAGAGCGCTAGCACTAAGCACAAAAGCCAGGGTACAGTGCCTAGATCTTGAGTTCAATTCCCAGGACTGGTACCATCAGAAAAGTTTTGTTTGTAGATGTTATGCTGGTACTTGGAAAGGATGAGAAAATAAATTGAAAAAGTAAAAAAGAGAACTTATGTTTAGTTATATGTCAGGTTTTATATTGACACAATATTATCAGAAGTAAATTGAGAAATTTGAAAAGCAAGAATCACTGATATTAGCAATCATTTTTAACTTAAATAATCAGAATTTGTACCTTATAGTGGAGTACCATCTAATGTATATTGTATTGTGTATAAAACAGGCTAAGGAAATCTAGCTCCTCAAGTGTCCACCATTTTCTCATGATGAAAATACTGAAAATTCTTTCTTTGACCTCTTTGATAAGATAAGAACTAATTGCACCCTATTGCTGCCCTAAGTTCAATGCCATACCAGAGCTTCTTACCCTACCTGTGATTTAGTACCAGTTGATCATCCCTCTCTCCCAATAAACCGCCCCAGGCTCTGATAACCATCACTCTAATCTTATCTTTAGTGCTATCAGCTTTTCTAGTAAAAGTTTTGTTAGCATAAATTAATTCTAAAAATGGCTTCGTCGTAAAACTTACAATATCCATTAAAGGACTGAGCTCTACCCTATTATACCAAGTGCATAAAGATGCCAGGAGAAACCCCAGATATGTGCAGACATGCTTAATGTGCAGGTAGGGCAATCCTACCTAAACCTGCCTGTAAATATTCCATCCTGGGCCTAGCCTGTAAGGCTCTGAGCCTGAGCCTGAGCCTGAGCTATGAGCTATGAGCTATGAGGCCTGGAATGGGTTAAGAGGTTAAAAGACTGAGAACTGGACCCTTTGAAGGTCAAACAATCTAGGCAAGACAAATGTAAGCTGTTTAAACATTAGATAGCTTGAGACCTTGTATAAGGGAATATTCTCCCTATTCTCTTCCACACCTGCAATAACTCCCCTATACTAAACCAAAGTCACCTCTGTTTCCTTGCCAAGACCCTATGAAAGTGTTGACGCCAACACCTCCCTGGCCCCATATCCAAACCCGCAGGAATGCTGGGACTCTCGTTGTTCCTCATAAATAGTCCTCTCCTGTTGAAGACTGAGTCCCTCCTCTTTCCTTCCTTTCTCCTCCATTTCTCTATTATCCATGTCATGAATTTTTATCAAATTCACCTCTTCTACATTGTTTTCCTAACCCCATTTCTCCTTCCCTCATATTTTAACATTTTAGTGGCATTAATGTTATATATGTATATAATGTAAATATATTACATAACTATGCTATATAGATATGTTATATATTATGTATAGTACTGTAATATTCAGCTCCAACTCCATCACCCATACCTTTCCTCTTTCCTCTCCTCCCCCACCACTGATATCAAATATTTTTTAGTCCATATATGAATGAGATCAGACAACACTTGTCTTAACCAAACACTTGTTTTACTTAACCAGAGGATTTCTAGTTCCACCATGTTACCACACTGATATTTCACTCTTTTTATGGCAAATAATAGTTCAATGCTTTTATGTACCAACTTGTCTATAATCATTCATCAGGTGATGAGCACATACTTTCATTTCATGGATGTTTTGAGTGTATTGTGACTAGTGCATTTGTCACATTAACAGACTGATTTTATTCCTTTAGATATATAGTAATGAATCATCAGATAACATGGAAGTTCTATTTATGACAGATTTTTGAGGAACCACTGTACTGTTTCCCATAATAGCTTCCCTAATTTGCATTCCAAAAAACACTATGCAAAGATTTCCTTTTCTGCACATTTTTCCTGTACTTTTGTCTATGTCTACTGTCATTTTGTTAATAAGTAATCTTAGGGTGAGTAGATATTTCAATGCCATTTGGTTTTTATTTAAATCATGATCAGTAATGTTGAAATTTACCTGGTATCATTTCAGTGACTCCTTTGTGACAATTCTGTATCCCACCTTACTTGAGTTACTGGCTGCATTTGCTATTGATTTTTAGATGTGATCCAATATTTCCATATCAACCCTTTATCAGATGTACAGTGAACAAATTTTCTCTCCCATCTCATAGGTTTCTTCTTTACTCACTGTTTGTTTCCAGTGCTGTATAGAGCTTTTTAGTTTAATGAAATCATATGTGTAAATTTTTGCTTTTGTTTCCTTTGCAGTCCTGTGCCTTCTCAGTTCCAATATATGGAGGTATTTCTCCAATGTTACACATAAATTTACCTAATCTTTCTCCCTATACCAGACTGAAGACAACACAAATATATTTTCAAGTTTAGCATATGTATAGCATAATCATGTATAGCATAATCCATTATAGCATAAATTATGTATAGCATAATCACCATATCTCACCCATCAATGAACTGCTTCAGACTAACAGTCAGTGCCAGAAACCTTTATTTTCCTATTTTATTTCTAGTAGAATTGAGGTTTATACTCAAGATCTTGCTATTGATAGACAATCACTCTTCCCTTTTTTCCTTAATTGACCTTTACTTGTGGATTTTGCCTTGGCCAATCTTGACTGCAATCCTCCTACCTATACCTGCAATGTAACTGATACCACAGTGTGAACAAACACTCCCAGCTTGACTCAGTTAACACCTTTTAAAGAATTAATAGATCATACAAGTAAGAAAAATATTTAATAGATAATGCCTTGACTGATTTTTCAAGTGATATCAGCAACTTATTTGTAACTGTAAATCTGTCAGCATTGAAATTAAAAATATTCTGACTATACTGGAAATATACTGGAATATACTGGAAATTGAAATTCTGCTCAAGATGTTAACTCTTCTTAGCTCAGGAACTCCCTTTATTAAAATACAGAAAAAAAAATATAGGGAAAACCATGGCAAAAGTAATCTACAAATAAAACATCAACTGCCCAGTTGAGTTATGCTTTTTAACCAGTACTTTGGACAATGGCAGTAATGATAGTTTCTGTGGGTAAAAGAGGTAAGGATATATTAAGAGCAAATATACTAGACACATATTAAGTGAAAGGCTCACTAACTGTGCATTCTGTGTCATATTACAAACTTTTACCAGAAAGTCATTTCTGAGATTGAATATGAGCACCAAACTCAAAAAGTGCTTATTAGTTCTAAGGAGAAAAGGAGAAGAAAAGCTTTGAGAATCAGGAAAGAGGTCTCAGGAAAGCTAAAAAGCACCAAGAGGCAGAAAACCAACTCAAAGAAAGTATGAAGCAATCTGAAAGTCCAGTGGTTGCACAGAGGAGTCTTTGATTTTAAATATGATGTAATTTTGGAATATGTCAATTGTTTCTACAAAAGACTCTCATGATTCTCACAAGTTTTACATTCCTTAATCTGAAAGTTTCATTTCTTGCTAGGAAAGGGAAACAACTTTGTGAATACAACTTTGTAAAATTCTTTTACAAAAAATTTTAAAATTGACTGTTAGAAGCCTTAAATTCATAATCCAGTACAATAACTCAATTTTTCTAATTCAGCAAAACCCTGTAATAAGAACTAGAAAGATCATTTATTTTATATCCAGTTAACCTGGGAGTGCATATACCGCAGTTTTTTAGAAAAAGATTGCTCTTATATCTACAATTACTTCCAGGAGAAGATTTCATATATAAATATGTTATATACATAATGTTATATTAATACATATAAAATGTTGTTATGCTTTTGCTTTAATACCCAAGCCCTCTAGTTTTGCATCTAAGAGAGCAATAGGAATATCAAACCTAATATCAAATCTTCCCAGTTTAAATTTCCCCATTTATATATACATGTGAAAGACATACCAAAATTATGAAATACATATAGAGTTGAAAGAGCAAATGTCAATTGCTCCCTCAAACACTTCCTCCTTTCTTGAATAACTGTGTCATATTTTATCAGAGGCTCCATTTTTTTTGAATATTTTGACTTTCTTATGGGAACTGATAGAATTTATGTTTTGGATTGGTGTAGGTGCTATTTATGGGCAGAGTCTCTGTAGATTTGACCCAAAGGCAATTTTTCTCCATTATTTCCTGGATATTTATAGATAAGAAATATGAAGGAGATCAAGAAGCTAAGTGATCACTAATTTTAGGCATGTCTTCCTAGGTTGCAAAGTTCTCCCTATCCAGGTATACGTCATAATCCCTAGGAGGTCATTACACATTGTAAAGGTTCACTCTGATACTTCCAACCACCATAGCATATTCTGTCTTCATATTTTTTCCTCTTTTGAAGAGGAGAAGAGAGAATAAAAATTACAATGGCAAAGTGGAGCACTGGCAGTTTGTGCCTGTAATCATAGCTACTCTAGAGGCTGAGATTTGAGTATCACAATTCTAAGCCAACCTGAATAGAAAAGTCCATGAAACTCTTATCTTCAAATAACTACAAGAAAAACAGAAGTGGAGCTGTAGCACAATGTCAGAATGCTATCCTTGAGTAAAAAACTCAAGGACAATGCCCAGGCCCTGAATAAGAAAATAAAATAGAAAAAGGGCAAAATTAGAAACCAGACAGGAGAAAATGCTAAGTTCCAACAAATAAATGTGCTGAAACAGTAAGAGGATATTATATTCAAGGGATTGGGGAAGTTGTGACCACTACATCAGTCAGAATGTCTTTAAAGCAAATAAAGACCAAGTTCTCTATTTTTCTTTTCCTCCTAAGTTTTACTATTCAAGAAGGTCTATATGATCTTCCTTCTCTAAATCAACCAAGTTCCCTGTGTGTGTTAGAATCCTGATTATAGAAGAACATGAAAACCACAGTATGAAGGATTCAGTCCCATTTACCTGGTTTTAAACAGTTGTTCCACTTATAAAAGATATATTAAGAAGATACAGTTTATCAAAATCTAAAAACACATGGGCATGTACTTTCAGAATAGCATAACAGTTCCTTTTTAGCTGTAGGGCTATAGCTGGAACTATTCAGTTACCTCTTATGCAGATCCCTGAAGGGATCCAAGGAATCGCAGGTGGAAAGAGGCACGCCACCTGGAAAATGGGATGTAGGTGAACATATTGTCCTGGACATTGGGGATACCTCAATGTGTGTAGCATTTACATTTAATTTGTGAACAGTAATAACTTTTTATTTACTTGGTGGACATTCTCTTTTCAGGCAGGTCTATTTATGTCTTGAAGCCAAGACATAAATATAGTGGTTTGCCCACTATATGAGGGGTGAAAATATCTCCTCAGTTTCCTAGTTTCCACATAAAACCATATGTTCCTGAGATCCCCACAGAAAATCATCTCGACAGGTCTTCAAATAAAGTGTACCTCACAAGGTGTAAGTTTTAGGCAGGGGTTATTTTCGTATATCAGAACAAAATAGGGAGAAGAAGAAAAAAGTGAAGAAATATTTCCTTCTCCCCAAGGAGGAAATGGAAGCTAAAGACTCAAATGGTGGTTCCTATCAGTAGCCTTTATACTTTCCAAGTTGAGAGAATAAACATCATCATATCTGCTACCAAGCCCCAATTCTTAGATAATAGTTTTAAGTGGGTATGGTGTGTGAGGCCAATCAATAGTAAACTTCAGGACTTTCTTTTGCCAGATAGGGCTTTAATTGTTTCTGCTGGCCCTAAGTCTTAGATAATGGTTTGGTGTGGCTATAATGGGTGAGGCAAAACAATAGTAGCCTTCAGGACTTTGTTTGGCTAGATATGTCTTTAATTATTTATACCAATTCTAATCATTCAAGAAGATTTGCTAACAAGTGAGGAGGTACAGATAGGCCTTTTATGTTACCCTATTGTAATTCAAAGGAGCCAACCACTTTTTCAGTTTGTTTCCTGGTTCTAATTTCTGAGCCTGGTGTTTTAAATATTTATTTAGAAAAATACAATTTCCTTTAATAATTTCTGGAGTTCCTTTTAAATCCTAGACATTTGTCCTCTGAAAGATGTACACTTTATACATACTTGCTCTTATAACATAGGTGCTTTCTTTATTCTGATGGTTATTCCAATGCTGTGAAAGATTTTCATGACCATTATAGTCAACATATTGTCAACCTGCAACATTTTATAATGACTTGTTTCAGGCCATTAAATAGAACTAGAAATGACCAATTATTGCCCTACACTTAAAGGAGGGCCCAAATATTGATGTCATATATTGCTTTTCTGATGTATTCTCTCTCTGAGTCGTCTTCTGCAGTCACCTTGAAGATGTACAATAATAGATCAGATTGATAAACATTTTATATTAGCATTTCACCTCCTGATAGTAACAGCTTACTTATCACTGACAAGAAATTATATGATAAATCCTGAGATAATGATTACAGAGAACCAGGTTTGACCAAAACCACCATTTATACAAATCTCTGGCTGTTGCCTTTGTTATTTTTCAATGTAATCTCAAAATTGTTATACCACAGTGATGACAAAGTCTCTCTGTTCTTTCTGGAGCAATTACACTGAAAAGAACCAATTTTACCACCATTTTGCCCTTCAATTGATCTTTTGGGTAAATTGACCAGACCTGAATTTTGGGACCACTAGTACCAGGTATATGACCTAGCTCTGACCACAATGTCATAACTGGTGACATTGAGAGATATAGATTTAGTTTTCTGCATGTGGATGGTGAATTTTCTCAGCATCATTCCTATCTTCTTATTCAATTGTGTTTTGCATATTTTGTATTGCCTTTTATAATTTATTCAGCTGCTCTGTTAATCCACTTACAGCTTTTAAAATCAATCTTTTAATTCTATTTGTTTATTTTTTGGGCACTCACTAATGGCATTGCTATTAAGTTTCTCAGTGATAATGTTGTCTTTTTCAGCTGTATGGGCTTTATACTGATATTTTCACATCTGTTAGGATGGATATCTTTTCAATTTTTTGAGGTTGAGCATTTAGAAATTATTTTTTGTGTAGTGTTGAGTGTAATTTCAAATACACTTCATAGAATTGACTCTGTTGCTTTTTTGGTTTTGACCTTATATAATGTTGTAAGGTGAATCATCCCTGAAGCCACATTTATAATGTAGAATATTGGAGTCTTTATTATACAGTTAGCAGGCTGCAAGTAGCCAGTTGTTACAAAGGCATGCCACATGCAAATACACATAACACAGCTAGAAAGCATGCTAAAGAGGAAAGAATAACAAAAACAATACAACAAGACAATTCAACTTCAATGGAGAGCTGAATTGGGATGCCATGATGACTGGACATGAGCCAGGATACAGGACACAGGACACAGGACATGACCACAGAGACACACGTGGCATGGCCTCCTGGTGGCTAGGCTGGTCCGGCCCTAAATAGGTCAGCACAAGGGACAGATCCTCAGGAAATTCCCAGACTCAGGCACTGGACTGACAGATTCAGTAACTTATCAGCCAAATGCCTGCCCTTGTCTCCAGAAATCCAGACATGCTCATCACCTGGGAGGCAAGTGATGGGCAGGGCTAGGGGGGGGGGGGAGGCAGGGGAGTTTCTTCCCTCAGCATGAAGATGCCAGACTCTACCATCCACCATGTGGCCAAAATGGCACCAGCCAGACCCAACCTCCTCATTTCATTCCCCCATTTTTTCTTATGTCCATGAAATCAAGTCATTGATTTCTCTGTAAGAGGACCAATTTTTTGTCTAGGCCATTTACTCCTGTAATTTATGAAGTCTCCAGCAGTTAAAAGTTGGCTCTATATGTTGGTACCCATATAGTCAGAGGACTTTGAACTTCCTTCCCATGTCAGGCAGGTTATGACTTACAATCTATGTCACACAGAAAGAATGTCCTGAAACCAAAGTCTTAAGCACATCCAAAGCAGTCCTTCACCAGGAATCAGCTGCAGGTGGTGGAGTCTGGCAGGAAGGAATCCAGTCCACTTTGACCACAATGGAGGTGGTCAGGATGATGATGTAGTCTCCTCCAGATGATGCCAGGCCATTTTTGAACTTTGCTCAAACAGGAATCTGTAGATTAGAAGAGATGGGCTGGACAGCAGCAGCAATGTCTCCCAGAGGCTCGGGTAGATTGTTAAACCTCTTTCTGAGTTACCTACCAATTTTTGCACAAATTGGTTAAAGAAGCTTAACCTAAGGTCTGATCTGTTCTTGAAATTTCCCAGTAACTTCCTGGTTGGACACTGGCTCTTGCAGGCTGGAGCCCAACTGGTTTTTAAGGTAGTTTAGGCAATAGCTCCGCCTGGGTAATGTACCAAGGTGACAACTTTTTATTAACCAGAGATTTTATCAAATAAGGCTAGGTTTTCCTAGGCAGACATAGAGGGCTTGGGTTTGTAACCATCTTTGAATGCAGTCTCTACACTTGTCCATTTGTTATCACTATGTTTTTCATGCCTCCTTTTAATTTATCCTGCCTCATTTTTTAAAAATGACTCTGGCCAGGTGCCGGTGGCTTACAACTGTAATCCTAGCTACTCAGGAGGCTGAGATCTGAGGATCATGGTTCAAAGCCAGCCCAGGCAGCAAAGTCCGTGAGACTCTTATATCCAATAAACTACTCGAAAACTGGAAGTGGAGTTCTGGCTCAAGCGGTAGAACGTTTGCCTCAAGCTGAAGAGCATAAGGACAGCGCCCAAGCCCAGAGTTCAAGCCTCACAACCAAAAAAATAAAATAAAATAAAGACTCTGGTCCCTTGATCTTAAAGGGGTTGATGGGTGAAGATGCATCTTCTGTAACTTCTTCAAGCTGAGTCAAGGTCATTGAGACTTCCTAGTCAGGCACCTAAAGCCTTAGCTTATTTTACCAATGGGTTGCCAGGGGCAATATTTTACTCCAAACTGGAAATGGCATACAACATTTAACTTTTAACAAATGCACAGACCTTTTCTCCAGCTACAGCAGTGTAACTTGTTTAGCACTCTGGTTTGCAAAAGCGTTTTTCTTAAGAACATGATCTCTAGTGACCCTAACAATGCTTAAGTTACCTATATAGGCCTTTAGACAGATCTCAGTAGAGACAACAACTTTCTTTCCTGAATTGATGAATTTAGATGGCTGCTGCCAGCCCAACAGTTACTGCCAATTAGAGCTTTGAGCAAATACAGGGGGTTGGGATTTAAACTGTTGAGAAAGAACGCAAGTTAGCCACTTAAGGCACAAACAGTTGTCGGAAAAACCAGTTTTTGGAAAAGTTCTCAGAAAACCCACAATCGAAACTGCAACTATACCCTTAGCAACTGTCAGTTAGACAAAGGGTTGAGAAACACGACCCCAGTTACTGGAAAATGGTCAAGTTCCTGGAAAAAGCAGCTGTAGGGTCATAAACAGTTAAAAAATATATTGTTGCCTGCAGTCCTATGGTTAGTCTTATATATCCCAGCCAATGATCTGCTTGCTATGTATCATTTAACCAATCCTGTAATCACTACGTTGGAAAGCCCCTACCCTTACTGGAAATGATTATGCCCCTAACCAATGAGCCTACCCTGAAACTTGCCCGTGAAATGTGTAGAATTGTGTAGAAGCCCACGAACCTTAAGCCAATCATGTAACTGCTAGGATGGAAACCCCCTCCTCTTGCTGGAAACCCTATAAAAACCCTGCTGAACATGTGGCTGGGACTCACAACTCTGATCCACTGCATCAGTGACGATTGTGAGTCCAGGCTCGAGCTTGTAAATAAACAACTCTTTTGCTGTTTGCATTGGTCGTGGTCTCTGGGGGTCGCTCAGGGGTCTCGAGTTTGAGTCTAACAAAACTATCCCCCACATTTTACAACCTTAGCTTTTTACTATATCACAGATGACTGTCCCTTTACAAGGTAGACAGTCATGGACATTAAGCATGCTTATAAGCTATCTTCCCATAACCTCCTGGCTCTAACCAATTTTTGAAGGGCCATGCACAAGTGACTCCAGGTTCTCTGACACCACCTCTGTCATCTGAGCAGTGGCTTATGGCCTCAGGATGCTCCATCATTGTCAGGGAGGAGTGCCTTTCTCCATACTGGGATAAATGCACTCTTGGCATTTTCCTTGGTCAGTTGCACCTGACCAGGGTTTGAGCACTGTCCCTCAGCTCTTCAGCTCAAGGCTAGCACTCTGCCACTTTGAGCTCCAAAGCAACTCCACCACTTTGCTGGTGGATTAGGGATGACAATCTCACAGGATCTTTTTCTGCCCCTGCTGACTTCAAACCAGCTTTCAGATCAATGAGTCTTATGCCCACTTTACTCCAATTAAAAGCAGCAAATATGGTCATTGGAAGTAGTTCTATAAGCATGGTCTTACCTGGAACTTTTCTTTTCTTTTTTTTTTTTGTCAGTCATGGGCCTTGAACTCGGGGCCTCAATGCTGTCCCTCAGCTCTTCAGCTCAAGGCTAGCACTCTATCAATTGAGCCACAGCACCACTTCTGGCTTTTTCTATTTATATGGTTCTGAGGAATCAGACCCAGGGCCTCACACATTCAAGGCAAGCACTTTACCACTAAACCACTTTCCCAGCCCCTTACCTGGAATTTATTAAGAGCCAACATCTGACAAATTTATAAGAAACCTCTGTTCTTTACTGTTGGCCTGCTGGAAACTGTTACAAAAAACCTCTAAGGGAAAACTGGAATATCAATTAAACAATCATTTTGGTAATCCTAGTTTACCTTTTTGGATTTTTAAAGAAACTTTTAGGACAATTTTAACTTTAAACTTTGTCAGGGAGGCCAGCCACTCCCTTACTATTTTCCACATTTGTACAATGGGGATGCTATTTTTAATCCCTTTCCCTAAAGTCACTGTAATTTGCATTTAAATGCACCATTGGAATCCTGGGCAGCACTTATTACCTCTTGGCCAAAGGTTTAAACTGGCCACTTTTTCTCCTGCAATCTGAGTTACCTTTAGGAAATTAGCATTGTTTCTTAATGCAAGAAATTACAAGTACTAGCACTGTACCAAGAATCTAGACTTAGTATCCTTTTGTCTTTTTAAAAAATACATCCCACTGCAAAAGGAGCCTAGAAATCAAATTACATCACATAAATAAACTCTTTTAAACTCTTCTTTAAAACTTTTTCAATTTAAATATATCCTAAAGGGCAGTCTTAGAAATATTACAACACCAATTTTTACCATCAGGTTTCCAGCCTCCATCTGCATGGAAAAGAGACAGGATGAAGATGGGCCAGTTGGCTGGTCCTACAGAATGGACATACACCCAATCTGACTCTGTAGGGTTAGATGAACTGCCAACTTACCCTCTTCCACCATGCATGAACTCCCCCAAGGCCTGTCCCACCATGCATGGAGTGGCTGAGTTGCTCCCTTGCCAGAGCACCCCTCACCCCAGAAAATAGGCATGCAGGTTTATCCTAAAAATTTTCTGTCCTTTTTATCTCTGCCTGAGAAACCAAGCAGTTTAGACACACAGAAGAAGCAATGTTTCTAACAGTGGTAAACAAAACTTTACATCCAAATTTCTAATATTTAAACAATAATAATAAAAAAAACAAATTTCTAATATTTACTCCCAAATTTTAGCAGTGATGGGAAATAAATCTCAAGTTTCCAATGCATTTTGCTAAGCTAGATAACTTGATTGCAAAGTAAACAGCCTTATGCATCAAAATATCAGATTTTTTTTGGTTTCCAAATTAAAGAATCCTTACAAAATCTTTTAACTAAAGTTATTTAAAGCGATGTAATAATCCTTTTATACTTTTGGTAATGTCCAGGGGTGGGTTTATTTACCAAACTTCTGGCTTTGAACTGTGATCCTCATATCTAAACCTCTTGATTAGCTAGAATTACAGATGTGAGTCCCCCTTGCTCAGAAACAGTATGTATTTTGAGAAGATGTAGGAGTGACCAGCACTGAGGTACTTACAGGTACTCTATCCACAACAATTATTTTAAAACTGTCAAACTTTATAACAGTAAGTAGAATCAATTGATTTTAGAATGTTGAGCTACTTTTGCTTTTCTGAAATGAGCACCACTTGCTCCTCAGTGTCATTTGTTTTACAGGTTGTTGAGTTCAATTGCTTTCCATTTTGTTAAGGATTTTATGCTTCTGTATATACCATGCTGATGGACATATGAGCTATTATCTGAAACCTGAGGTTAGACAACATGGCCTGCATTGTATATCATTTCCCCTAAGGAAATATTCTATTTGAATGTGATCAAGTCATTGTCAAAAAATTAGAGAGTGCAATTTTAGGATGAGTCCACTAGATGGAGATAAAGTACATTCAGCAAAATAAAACACAATTTGAGATAGTGCTTGATTTCCTTAAAAATCAGCATGTCTCAGTGTCTCCCATAATATCCAGTAGGCCAAGACAGTCAGTAGTAAACAAATAAAGAACAACATTGCAATGAATATTTTAAACTTTAGAAGGAGAAACGTCATTCTATCATATAATTTGAAATATTTAATGCACTTCCTAGGAAACTGAGGCCCAGCAACAGTAATTTGTCCCTAATTACATGTTGGGTTAGAAATACAATCAATCATGCTTAGAACCTGCATAGCACAATTCTTTATTTGATTTAATAATTGGTGTCCTATGCCTTCAGGCCAATCAAGAGCATGATGGTTCTGGTCAAAAGGAAGAAGATAAAATTCTTCTGTACAGGAAGCCCTTTCCTTCCCAGAGAGGCCATACTGTTGAAACTCTACCAGCAGGAGGCTCTAAACTGAATTTTTTAAAAGAAAATCCATCTAAGATATTATCAGGAGGGTAAAGCTTTACCCTCTAGTCTGTGTCACTGAAGATTGTATGTGTTGGAAGTTTCCAGAATTCTGGTATGTTAAATTAATTTGTAACATATACTGACTAAGACAATGATATTTATAGCTTTTTTAAAAATTATGATAGTTTCTCAGTTTTAGTACAGCTTTGGTATGATTAGAAGTGGAGAAGTGAAAAATAATGTCCAGGATATGTTAAAGCAGAAACCATTGTTAAGTTCCTTATAAAGAATACTTATAAATTTCTAACATGTCACAATAATGTGAAATAGCATACAGAAAAAGACTATGTAATGATATTATAATAACTTGACCATCAGCCAGCTCTTTCCTTGGAAATTAAGAAACTGAGAAAAACAACTTGCTAGTAAAATGACAAAAAAAAAAAAGAAAGAAAGAAAAAGGAAAAGAAGAAAAAAGATTCTAAGCCTAAGGTATGACAGAAAACATGTTTGAGCCAGGATCCAAAGTGCTGACTGTGGAATTTTATTGGGAAACTGAAGTAAAGGTATTTGAACAAGAGTATGAAAACAAAGGGTACAAACTGGAGATAAAACTTCAACTGCATTCAATTCCATTTTGAATTTTGAACTAGTATAAAAGCAAATAAACAACTAAGAAAATAGCTGTATAGAGGAAAGAATCTTCTTTAAGAAACTAACAACAAAAAACAAGCATTGTACAGTTTTCTTAATATCCTTGTCATGCAGAGTAGAAAATTTCCTACCCAAAATGAGTACTCATGCACAAACTTCACAGGAGGGAAATGTTCTCCTTCTTTTCTCAGCCTTTTATTATTCCTAAGGAATGGAATGGAAGCCCAGCATACCAAAGTATGATTCAAACAAAGAGGCTGTTCACTGTGAGGACTAAAGAAGCCTAATACTGCAAAGCCTACATTAGAAATAGTCAGTACTGGGAAATCCAGTCACTAATATGCACAAACTTCAAATGATCCCAGGGGCTGGGGGAAGCAGTGCTTATGCAGAGAAAATTCAATGTTGTTGTTTGTTTCCATATATAAGGACAATGGTCCATATGACAGTTTCAAAGAAGGCACTGTTTCATTACATGAGCATACTTTCTATTTCTTTTATAAAGTGACAAGTTTAGTGAAAATATGAATTTGAATAAATTGTTTCTTATATAATGCTAAAATTTTTCTTATAGAATGTTAAAGTTATCAGGAAAACATTTTTTGTTGTTATAGTTGCTTTGAAACAAGCATGTAATCCTAGCACTCTGGGAAAACATGAGTTTACAGCCATTCTAAGCTACATAGTGACACACTGTCTGGAAAAAAAAAAGATGGAGGAGGAGAAAAGAAGGAGGGGGAGAAAAAGGAGGAGGATGGAGAAAGAGAGAGAGAAGGAAGGAAAGAGAGAAGGAAGGAAAGAAAGAGAAAGAAAGAAAGAAAGAAAGAAAGAAAGAAAGAAAGAAAGAAAGAAAGAAAGAAAGAAAGAAAGAAAGAAAGAAAGAAAGAAAGAAAGAAAAGAAAGAAAGAAGAAAGAAAGAAAGAGAAGAGAAGAGAGAAAGAAAGAGAGAGGAGAGAGAGAGAGAAATGAAAAAAACAGAATAAAATATTGACAAATAATTTCAGCTCAGGAGAATCTTATCAAGTTTTATCATCCAAACCAGAATCACATAATGAACATGAGTGTTTTTTATTTAAAATATTCTTTGTTAAATAGTCAAGTGAAGTTTTAAAAATAGGATATAAAATCTCATTAAAATCCAGAATTTGTTCATTGGTCTTAATATGACAGCCCTTCCAAATCACAGTGAATGAAGGTTTTCTTGATGACCAGAGCAGATCAATACATTTCACAAAGTCCCATTACAAATGTTCAGATATACATTTCTCAATCTAGGACCAAATACAGTGCAGCTATAATCAGAGCCCATCAAGGCAGAATAGTCTTATATATTACTTAAGCAAGCAAATAATAATGGTGAGTTTTTCACTAAGTTATGCAGTGTGAAGTGTGTCAATTGTCAGATGAAATCAAATTTTTAAAAAATCACTAGGAATTATTATTTTTCACAAGCTGGGGCTGTTGTTACCACTACTATAACAGTATTTCCATGATGTACTGTTGACTTAATAGAAGACAATATTCTGTTCAAGACATTCATGTTCTCATGATTTTGTTTCCTATTTGATGGTATTAGAATTTGAAAGACCTCATCAGGTTCTTGGAGATGTCTAAATTGAGAGCATAACATGCTGAATTCTGTAAAATAAAAAAGTGAAAGTTCTAGGTGCGTACCTAGTGCTCTAAGGACAAGTATATTGACCACATATACTATAAAATATCATTTCTGGAATAGGAATGGAAGTTTACACTGAATGATTGTGGTACATGTAATTCTTGAAAATATTCCCAATGAATATTCTCTGTGTTTTTATACACAAAGATACACAAATGAAACATGTATTCCTCTGTATGCAAATGGCAAATGCTAGAAAACGGTTGTGAATGGCACCTTGATAACTAGGGAACAGCATGCTGCAGAGTGTAAATGTGGATTCAGAATCCAGCAACTGTGAATCCCTGTCTCCCAGTGAGATGGCAGAGCAGTCCCAGTGCTAGCCTTTTCTGGAAGTGAGCTCATTATCAGTACAGGGGTAGGAGTAGTCCTGCCCTTAATTAGCTTTCACTTCATTTTCCAGGTCATCTATTTGCTGCCCAGGACAAAAGCTCACCATCTCTTGCAGACTCACTGTTGAAAATCGTAACATCTTCATTTTATGCAATACTTGAGAATGAATTCCTATTTCTGCAAGAGAATTACTACCAAACTTTTGTTGTTGTTATTATTGTTGTTGTTTTGATTGTTGGTATTTGTTTATGTGGGTTTTTAAGTATTAGGTTCTTTTTTTTTCTTCTTTTGGCTTTCTACATTGTCATTTGTCTTCTTCTGGTATTATTAAACTTGAACAGACTACAGTTGTAAACGTTGAAATTGCTCTAGTAACCTTTTGAATAGACAAGATGAGTTACCATCTGGACTATCAAGAAAGAATTGATTTGATTAAAGTAAATATAATCCGATTAGGGCCGAAGAGGTACTTATTAAAGTCTCAACCTAAATTTCATATCAAAAGGTAACTGGGATTCTAATCAGTGTAGAGCCACATATATCTCTTTCCCCATCTCTGTCTCTCTCTCTCTCTCTCTCTCTCTCTCTCTCTCTCTCTCTCTCTCTCTCTCTGTCTGAGTGTAGGATTTTGGAAATCCATTATGTTATCCATTATGTTAATGAATATCTATGAATATGGAGTTCTAAAATGGGACATACCTAGAGGGCTAGGTCAAAGAGAATCTGGGGACTCATTAATTATTTTATGACTCTTTAAGATGCAGTAAAAACATACTATTATTTGGAGTTAGGATCTTTCCTTTTCAGGCTAGCATGCAGATCAAATTACAACAGCCTGCTACATGAAGGTACACCATAAAATATAAAAAAGTAAAAATGTAATTTGAGAAGAACAGTCTTTTATGGCTATACAAGTATTATATTTATTTGCCTTTCTCAAAGTCTTTGCCATTGGGACTACTGTGGGCTCAAAATGACTTTTTTTTAATTGTGAAAATACTGTACAGAGGGGTTACAATTACATGGACAAGATAATGAGTACATTTCTTATCAAGCATTTCAGCCTCCTCCTTTGTTTCTCCTTCCCATCCCTTCTCATCCTCCCTCAGAATGACTTTTAAAAATATTTTTAAGACATGAAATGATCCCTGGGCTATGGTAATAATAACAAGAAGGTACAGGAAGGTATCTTCTTTTGGGCATGTGTTTTGTGGACAGAACCAAAATGCTTAGACTGACTGGGATCGCATATGAGGAGAAAAAGATGAGATGACCATTGTGAGTTAAATAACGAGGGAAATGGGGCCTTATCACCTGACACTGAAGAAATGCAGAAGGTATATAATCATACCTTCACAGAAAGATTCCATGTGTTTTAGTCTGACCTCTTCCCAGTACTTATCTTACACTTATTTCCTTAAGTTTATGTTTTTACCCACCATTTTCTCACTAAATTAAAAACATTTAGGAACCATTCAAAAACTTTGCAAGGCTTTACACTAGCAACTGAAAACCTGTGGCTTCACTCGTTCCTAACCAACATCTGGAAATAATCTGTATATCTGCAACATTACAACAACACTATTCAAATATACAAAATATTCTAGAAAAATAGCCAGTTACACACAAAGAATACTGAATGATACTGAATACAGTATCTATAAAGACAGTATCTGACAAATAGTGGATACTGATTCACTATCTTCTACAGGGATATAAATATGATCTATGACAAAATTGCTCTCAAGAAGTTTCTGACATAATCCTGAAAGCTCAATGTGTAGTATACACGTTCCATGGTTGGAATATAACATATTTCCATTTTTTAATTAAATGAAAAAAAGAGAAATGCCAGAATTAAAGAGGAAAGAAAGATCAATGTAAGCCAGAGAATCAAATAATGATCAAATGTGATACTTGTTTCAAGGCAACCTTGAGTTATATTACTCCATGCTGTTTAAATGACTAAATGTTCTCCTGTAATTTTTCTCATCACTCCCACATGCAATAGTCAACAATAGTCCAAATTAATAATGATACCATGAAAATGTTCATCTATAAAAAACATTAATTTTCCCAAAACAAATGCGTACATTTAGAAAAATCTTAACAGGAGTTTCATGAAACATGACAAGCTCATTCAAACTTCTGCCTGAAAGACAAATGGAAAAAAGTGGTCAAGAAAAAGATGTAAATAAATAACAAGGACTATGTTCTACCAAATATCAATGTTGCATATGATTTTTTGGTAACTAAAAGAGCCTAGATTAGCATAAAAAGAGATCAGTGACTAGAGTCATGAGTGTAGATGACAGGCACACATTATAATAAGAAAATGAATTAATTTTAAAAGTGGCATTCGAGAAAGGAAAGAGCAAACCTTTGTAAAGCTAAAGGAATCTGCATAATTAGTAACTCAATTCTGAACATTGATTCTACAGAAAATAGATTCATAAGCGTGCAAACACAAACTGAATGGTTTATAGTATTATTCATAAAAATAGTTATAAAATATACATGTTCTATGATCTATTTAAAGTTTCAGCTTTGTGTTTAAAGTTTCTTTTTTTCTGTGGAGGTTCTGTGTTGACAGCAAGTTGGAGAACTCTAGAAGTGCCATGCCTTGGTAGCTCCAGCAATCTCATGGAATCCCAGGACACTCATTCTGAAAGCCTCTATTCAGGACAAACACAGCCCCAAGTAGTCATAATGTTTATATATTTGCTGGAGCTGTGTTAATCAGGAATTCAATCTGTAATAGTTGAGTCACCTGCCTCGAAATCTCAATCGAACCCTCAAGTTCATCTCTACAATTCAGTTACATTATGTGAGAACATTTGGTTTTGATCTCCTTTCTCACGATAGTCAAAACTTCACACAAATAGCAGTAAGAATTTTGCAGGTCCTCTGAATCTCCCATCAAGTCTGATCTTCCCCAAGTAACTGTTTGATATGAACTGTTCCCATCACTTGCTCCAACTGAATCAGGTGTTTCACTTCTTTTCCTTTTCTATTTTCACTTTTGTGCCAGAGGCTTGAACTCAGAGCCAGGGGGCTATCTCTGAGTTATTTTTCTCAAGACTAACACTCCACCACTTAAGCCATAGCTGCGCTTTCGATATTTTGTGGTCAATTGGTGATAACAGACTCATGGACTTTTCCTTCCCAGAGTGGCTTTGAGCCACAATCCTCAGATCTCACTCTCCTGAGTAGCTAGGATTACAAGCATGAGCTACCAGCACCCAGCCTGCATCAGGATTCTTCTTGGACAATGTCATGAAAATATTGCCATATATGCATACTGGTCTTAGATCCTACTTGTACAGAATTCACTAGATATCTTAATGACTCTATATTATTAATCACCATGTAATGACTATTTGGTTCAGAGACAGATAATTTGCATGGAAACTGAAGTGCAAGTCCATTTGGGGGCAACTAAACACCAGAATTCCATTCTTTCGGAAGCAGGTCCTTAATTTTCCTTTGAATATTATGAATCTTCCAAAAATTTTTATATTGACTGGTGAGTTTTTTCTCCCTATTATTTAGCTTAAGAAGCTGACATGTGGTCCAGATTTAGGTATGATAATTATATATATATATATATATATATATATATATATATCCATGAAAACTGACCGTTATCCATGTAACCTAATGTGGATGATGAGAGTGGTAGCTAGAATTTCACTGGAGCTACTAGAAAACAGATTTTCTGATAATCCTAGAGTTATAAAACTGGAGGTAGCTGAGTGCTGGTGGCTCACGCCTGGAATCCTAGCTACTCAGGAGGCTGAGATCTGAGGATTGCTGTTCAAAGCCAGCCCGGGCAGGAAAGTCTATGAAACTCTTATCTCTAATAAACCACTAGAAAACTGGAAGTGGTGCTGTGGCTCAAGCAGTAGAGCACTAGACTTGATCTGAAATGCTGAGGGACAGTGCCCAGGCGCAGAGTTCAAGTCCCATGACCAACAAAAAAACCCAAAAAGCCTGGAGGTATACATAGTTACTTTAAAATGATGAGTCTCCCTGATATTGAAACTAGTGGAAAAATACAGCCATCCTACCTGTTTCCAAAGCATAATATCTCTCTCTCTTCCTCCCTCCCTTCCTCTCTCCCTCCCTCCCACTCTCCCTCTCTCCCACTCTCCCTCCCTCTGGGTGATGTCCCTGAGCTTTTTCCTACTCAATGCTAGCACTCTACCACTTTGAGCCACAGAATTACTTCTGATTTTCTGGTGGTTAATTGGAGATAAAAATCTCAGAAATTCCTGCCTCACTGGCTTTGAACCGCGATCCTCAGATCTCAGGCTCTTGTGTAGCTAGGATTACAGATGTGAGCCACCAGCGACTGGCACCACTTCTTTTGAACTACTATTCTCTTACATTTAGAGGTAACTACAGGCCAGGATTTTATTATTATTTCCTTGTTGTTTTGAGTTTTTTTCTAGCTATTTTATATGCATACATTCATAGTAATATGTTTAGTTTCACAGTTTGGTAAATTATGTAGTCATCTGTTTTGTGATATGCCTCTTTTATTAAACTCTATACAATAAAATATGATGCTTATAGATATAATTCATTCAGTTTTGCCATTTATAGTAATACATTGAATAAACATATTACAGCTAAATTATTCATGTAATTTTGAAATACATGGGATTTTTTTTTTTTGGCAGATGTGAGGTCTGAACTCTGGGCCTGGGTGCTGTCCCTCAGCTCTTCAGGTCAAGGCTAGCACTCTACCACTTGAGCCACAGTGCCACTTCCAGCTTTTTCTGCTTATGTGGTGCTGAGGAATTGAACCCAGGGCCTCATGGATGCAAGGCAAGCACTTTACCACTGAGCCACCTTCCTAGCCCCAAATTCATGGAGTTTTGATATCACAAATGTCCCCATGAACACAACTCCTGATAAATGTAACTTTAGTGCAATAACTTATCCTCAGATTCTTTTTATTGGGGGGGGGGGGTTTGGTCGTGGGGCCTGAACTCTGGGCCTGGGCGCTGTCCCTCAGCTCTTCAGCTCAAGGCTAACTCTATACCACTTGAGCTACAGTGCCACTTCTGGCTTTTTTTCTTTTTGCTTATGTGGTGCTGGGGAATTGAACCCAGGGCCTCATGCATGCAAGGCAAGCACTCTACTGCTGAGCCACCTTCTCAGCCCCTATCCTCCGATTCTTTAGGACTGGACTGGTACCTAATTTTATCAATATAATGCCCAAGATAATGACCAATTTTTGCCTCCTTTGCAACCCTTAAACATAGTTTGTCCTTCATTATTTTCTTGTAAAGACTTCAGTTAAATAATAAATAAAAGTAATGCCAGAAAGCTTTCCTGTCTTTTTCTAAATTCAAATCAAATATTTTAATCAATCAGCAAATATGTTGATGCTTATGGGAAATTTTTATAAGCATACCGTATGAACCTAAGAAAGTTCTCATTTATTCCTACTTCAGTCATTACTAGGAAAATCACTATTGTTATTAAATACCGTTATTCAATAAGATGGTCTAGTCATAAAAACAAACAAGTCTAGCCATATCAACTGACCCCATCTACCTCTGCATTCTCTTGGTCAACCACTAGAGATTTCAAGCAGGCCAGAGGCAATGGAGAAGTTGAGTAATTGTAAATGTCATTCTGAATCACTCATAGTGAGATCATATGGATTGTCTCTGTCATTTGATGTAAAACACTGTTCTTTTCAAGGTATCATGCTCTGCATGTCTATCTCTCTTTATTTTTGTTGTGGGGGCTGAACTCTGGGCCTGGGCACTGTTCCTCAGCTCTTCAGCTCAAGGCTAGCGCTCTACCACTTGAGCCACAGCGCCACTTCCAGCTTTTTTCTTTTTGCTTATGTGGTGCTGAGGAATCGAACCCAGGGCCTCATGCATGTGAGGCAAGCACTCTACCACTGAGCCACCTTCCCAGCCCCTGCATATCTTCCTGTAGGTTGCAGTTACCCCTGTATCCCTCCTGTCAGTGGTATCATCCTTATTCACAAAGTGTGATGTTAGTAACTCTCTGTTATTTAACTCAGATAATTGAAGTACCCATTATGTTCTTCTGTACCTAACCCACATCTTATAAATTAGTCTCTATGAAAATTACCTCTTTGTAAATTAGCTTAAATTGGGTGAATTTGCTACTTGCTACTTGCTACTTTAAAGATCCTAAATAAACACTTGTTTACAATTATTGTAACTGGGTACATAATTAATTAAGTCAACATAATCTAGCTTACTGTTAGGTAAGTGTGCCTTGGTCTCTGTATTGCATATAACATCATTTGGATATACATAGATAGACATATGAAACGTATGCATACATATATGTATATATGATAGGAACGACTCACATAGTATTAAAATGTCACTGGTATTTCAGAAGAAAGGGAAAATATTAGACTACAGAACACAGTTGGCATTTGCTTCTTGTTTTTATAACTAGGTAAATGGAATGTTAAAATATCTTTGCAATTTTCTAAATATTGAGTATCAAAAGGCATTTGTCATATTCCATTTACAGTGGTATATTTGCTAGATGATGTCTATACAGGGTATCTTTAGACATTTTATTATTAGACACCAAGATAGAAGGTAGAAACAAGAAACAAACAAAAGAATGTACTGAGCTGGGCACTGGCTCATGCGTGTAATCCTACCTACTCAGGAGAGTAAGATGTGAGGGTTAGGGTTTGAAGTCAGCCTGGACAGCTGGAGACTCTCATCTCCAACTAACCAGCAAAATAAAGAATGGAGGTGTGGCTTGAGTGGTAGAGTAACAGCCTTGAGTGAAAAGCTAAGCAAGAATGAGATACCCAAGTTCCAGCCCCAGAACCAGAAAAAAAATGTTAAGATGGAAAAGTTTTGTGCTGAAATTTCCCAGGGAAGTTTAAAGTATTGGTCTAGTATGAGGAAATTTTTCCTGGTATGCTCATTTTAAACATAATAATTACTGATGAATGAATGCATAGAGTTGCGTGAGTTTCCAGAGTAGGTAGAATAAAGGTTACTGAAATGTTTGTGTAGAACATTTGATTATTCTATGTTATTAAAGTAGTGATATTGAATGAAAATGTCTTAGATTTAATCTTAAATTTGGACAGTATTTATATAAAATATATTGTACATGTTGAAAATCCCCACTGAGTTTAAGATAAATTTGAATATGAAGCTGCATTAGAATCCTGCATTCAATAGTATGTTGGCTACAATAAAGGGCTAGAAAATGTGCTGCATTACCAAGACTAAATTCTCATGAACATTAACAGAAGTAATGTAACAGAACTTTGACCATGTAAAACTCAGCTGCAAATGTATACAGCAGCAATGGTGTGAATAATTAAACCATCCATGGTAGTAAAGTATCAATGTTATTCACAAAACAGCTTAAATTCAATACATCAACCATGTCAAAAATTATTGGTCATAACATTAGGTTAAAATATATGTAAAGCTGGGCATGGTGAGTCATGCCTAATCCCATACTCAGTAGGCTGAGGCAGAAAAGCCACAAGTTTGAGGCCAGCTTAGGCTTCATAGTGAGGCATTTTCTTAAAAATTAACCAAATTAACAACAATAACTAAACATGTGTACATTTAACCTAGGAGTTTGTAGGATAACCTTTATGGAACTTTCTGAAATTGGGCTAAATTCAATATGATATAGTCTTGTTAGACTACTTAGAGACAAAAGGAAGGATGAATCATGTTGTTTACAACCCAAAGAGTCTATGATTCATTACTATCAAAAGTATCATCAGAGAACAAATATGGTATGTGACTTCATACACATGCCAGTAAAGGTCAGGACAATGACACATCTCTTTGCTATACTACTCTTGAAAAAGGGAGGATAGATTTTAAAGCATCAGCTTTCTTCTGGTAGGAATCAGAAATCAATTGGTATATATTGAACAGCTTCTGTGTCTCCTAGAAAAAATGAAGAACATGACATATTATTTTAAGACATTTACCATCAGAATAAATCAAGTAAGGAAGATAATATCTACATCACAGCCTTTTGGAGGCACAAAATAAGAGAGCCTTGTAAACGGTGTAGCTACTTAGATTAGCAATAGTGATTTAGTTAAAGTAACAGTGATTAAAGGATAAGATTTTTAATCTCTGTGTTTTTTAATGGTTTCAGACTTGAAACTTTAGCTTCTTCCCTTGATTGAAGATGAGTATCTTCTGCTGTGGTATACAGTTGATGATTAATGATTGCAAGTACATCTTAAGGTTTTTTTTGGCATACCTATTTCGGAAATAGCAAACATCATGTTGCTCTAGATTCTGAAGAATAATCAGCTTTGAGGTTTCCTTAATTGAAGAAGTATAATGTTGATAAGTAAATAAGGGAATAAACTAGAAAAACTTGTAATGCAATAGTTCATTCTCTTATGCTCTCTTATATTTACATAGATAAAGACATACCTTAAATATTATTTTTATTTATCTTTATGATTATAGTCAACTTTGAAAGTATATTCTACTAAGTTATAAAGTGTCAGGCAAAATGACAGATTCCTGTTTGATATTATACGTCTTAAAATTACATTGAAATTTTATTCAAGGTGGGGAAAATTGACATGGAGATGTTTGAACACAGGACAAATTCTTAAACAAGGAAGACTATGCCAATATTTTATTTTGAAAGATTATTGAAAGTTATCTCTATCCATTATGTCTCCTTTGTTTGAATGGACACTGTGGATCTTGAGATTTTTCAAAAATATTGTGAGTTAAAATTGAGCTCATGATGAGAAATTATCTAATACAAGCTCAAAATAACAAGACTACACTTTCACTTTGGTCTTTTCTCCCTTTCTTATGATAAGCTAGTCAAGTGTTTAAGCTTTTCCTCATAGATATCACAAATACTTCTTTTGCACCTCCATAAATTATTAGAAGAATAAGGAAATTAACCTCAACTCTAGCTACTATGCTTGAACCTCCTCAGCCCAGGCACAATATATTAACTTTAACTTGTATTCTTAGCACCTTGGACAGTACCAGGCACTCACAGCTTCTCAGGTTTTATCAGGAAATGATCTTGTTATGATAACCATTGTCCTGTTTGTTAAGGAAGATTATTAGTTACTATGGTTTTAAACATACTTTGGTTTACTGTAATGACTGCTTGCATGCCAAATTACCCTCAAATTGTTTTCATTTCCCCTTAATTTAACAATATGTAAAATTCATGCTTATAAAAAAAAAAAACCTACACTAAAATTCGTATTAGCACAAATGCTTTGTTCATGGCATTTACCCCCACCTTTCCTTACAAAATCACCATAGCAATGTAAAAGAAATTTGATTTCTACAAATGCCCTTTTCTACATTTGTTTTTATTCTCACGTTCCAGCTCACAAAGGAATCCTTGTAGGTAGGAGGGAGACTCAAAAAGGAAAAAAAAAAATGAAGAAGGAAAAGGAGAAAATTCCCTTTATTAAAAAGACACATTGTTACTGTGTAGCAGCATGCAGAAGAGTTAAGTTATGAAAACATAGATTGTGAATTCCTTTTTACCCTGCTATTTTATAATAAATGCGTTCTTCCCGATTCCATCACTCATGGACACCGCAATAAAGATTGTGGATCCCAGCAAATGCACCTGGGTTTTGTAGGAAGAGGAGAAAAAAAAATCCGTCTCTCTGTACAGGAGAAAAGAAAATGTGCCAAGCAAGGGCTGACTCGCCAGCAAACCTTCCCTGTAAGCTAATATTTATGCAGTCAATTAGTCGAGATTTCCCAAGAACCCTTTGTCTGTGGGACGGTGGGCTTGGCGGGCAGGATCTATTCATGGAAAAGACGTCGAGTGACTCCGCCCGAGCTGGGGGTGGGGAGGGCGCACCGCGTGGAGAGCTCGTCTGAGAATTAAAGTGAGTGAACAAAGAGAACTCCGGCAGCCGCTCGCTCGCCAGCGCCTCGCAGCTGCCGCCGCAGAGGCCGGGCAGCCCGGAAGGCTGCTGGAGCCCGCCTGCTAAAGCAAAGCGCTCAAGTAAATAATTGATGGAGATTGATCCGAGCCGAGACAAAAGCTTTGCAGAAAATCAATGCATCCGATTTTAAGCGGTTTGGGGGATCCTTGGCCAAGTACGGGAAATGTGAGTGGAGCTGGGACTTTGAGCTCGGATGCCAATCTTCCAGCTCGGGCGTGGCTCTGGCCTTTTTGTGTCTGCTTTCCTCCTCCCACTCTCCACCCCAGTCCCCCTCCCCCAACCTCCCACCCCCTTTCTGACCTCCACCTTCTCTTTTCTCTTCAAAGTAACCTCTCTGTGGTTACTTCTGTCCTGTCCTGCTCTCAATCCCGCCCTCTCTCCTGCCCAGCCCGGTGAGGTCAGCTCATGAATACCACTGCACTTCCTGGGGAGCGTCTGGCACGGCTTGGTACCTCGATTCTAGCCTGCTGCCAGACTCAGCTGCAGCCCGGCCGCGGAGAGCCATCAAGGAGCCCTCTCCCAACCCAGCTGCGTTTGGAGGTTACCACCATTGTCTGGGGGAAATCCATGTGGGTGTGGAAGTAGGCGAGCGGGCGTGCTCCGTCAGAAAGTCGTTTATATACACATAATACTACAAAGTTGAACTTTTCTCTGACAGACAGACATAAGCTCCGAGGTCCCCGGAACACCGGAACGAAAGCTCTGTGGATTTGCATCAACTTCTTGGACACATCTCTTCTCCTGAGAAAGTGAGCCGTTACCCTGGATTTCTAAAGGGGTGGGAATGAGAAATGGAGTGGATAAGTGGGCAGGTAAAGTTTGAGATACAAAGTGTTCATTTGGGCTCTGCTGGGAGATTTCCGTGGGGGAAGACTCAAAGAGATGTGGCCTCTTGTCATTTTGTGAGAACCACGTGACAGCTGTCAGGTACCTTGGTTATGAAGCCAAGTTATTGGAAGCCAAGCTTTGTTTGGGTTTCTATCTGTTTGGGGGACAGCCTTTAGTGTTTTCTGATGGCTTCTCAGCTTCAGGGTGGTTCTGCCTAATTACAAATAAGTTTGCTTTGGCTTTGTAATTTTGTTGGGCAGACCACATTAATCTAGCCCAGGCTTATTAAATAAGTCAGACAGTTTAGTAGGATTGTGGGTTCCTGGAAAGAATGTGGAAAGTTGGTGGGTAACTTCTCCCCCCTCCCCCACTACTGTATTTCAGTGACTTAGAAGAAGAGCCCAGAAACAGAAAGGGAGGTGAGGTGGAGAAGGAGCTTTTCAGTACTGTTTCTTTACAAAAGGAAAATGCTTACTTTCTAACAGAGTAGATACTAACAGGAATGATGGAGGCAAAGGAACTATCTTCCTTTCTTTAAAGTAGCTGATGTTGGGCAGTATTGACTTTCTTTGTTTTTTAAGAGAGCATTTTGCCTAGTCATGCCTTTTCAGTGCTTTAGAGAAAAATAAAAATCCCAAAGAGAAAGCACCAAATTGACTAGCTGAATGGATCACCAGAGAGGAAAACCCAAGAGACAGTACCTGGCTATTTTTACAGACTAAAGAAGTCAGGAATGGATTCATCTTGGAAAGATATACAAAAGAAAATAATCTTATTACCATGAAAGAAGGTGACATGCATCACCTTTTAGGTTTAGGGTCATTCTGTCTCAAAGTTTGACTCCATTCAAAGAAATTGGCACATTAAAGACACAATTTACCATATTCAACGCTAAAAGTACCAGTTAGCCTAACATATATCACCTAAGAAGATGCCTACAAATGAAAATACTTGGAATTACATGTAAAACTAAAACTATTCTGAACAACTACAAAATGGACTAAGTGTAGAAAAATAATTTTTTAAAAAGTGTAGACTTGCCTATCAACTCTTCAAAAATATATGTGTAAGCTATAAAGGGGGGGGGACCGAACCTCTTAAGGGTTGTGAATAATTTAACCATATAGATAGTTCCTGGTGTTGTTATTTTCTTAAAATTGGGGTTGATTTAAAATTAATTAATTCTATTTCTTTTAGTCCTATTCTAAAGACAAGTGGCTACCTTTCTCTAAAATAGCAATAAGAGTTGGAAATGTTTGGGAAAGATATCGTGTACCCGTAGCAAATTTCCTCTATATCATAACTCTTTTTCTGTAGTTGACTCATGAGAATACTGGTTTAAGGAAACTTCTCCAGTAAGGTAAGCGTTAAATACAGATTTGATGCTGAGGAAAGCCAACCTTATGAAAGGCTGAGGTTTGGCAACTCCAGTGTGTGCTCATCTCCTTTTCGCACCAAAGCTTCTTGACCTTATTTTTTCTTCTTTACTTAACTTTCTTCCCATCGATGTCTTTCTGACCCTCTATCTCACCCTTCCGGAAACCTGCTACCTCACAGAATGAAAGCCTCTGCAGTTTCCAATCTGCCATTTTACTGACAGATGGAACACAGCGCCACCACGACCGAAAAGAGACCTGACAGCTCCGCATCCCGTTCCTAGGTCAAAACCTCTGTGTTGAAAACCTTCGGGTTCTGCAGCTTCGCTTGCACAACACAGTCAGGTCTGGCTCTTTAACAATGCAGACACGGTGCATCTTTCTCTTCTTTTGTTTCTCTCCCCCCCCCCCCCCCCTCCAGCTTAGAAAGCAAGGTTGGTGGCGGTGAGGAGGGGAGAGAGGAGGATCTAGTGATGGACGATTCCAAGTCGCCTCTGGTAGGCTCTTCCTAGACTGCCATGAGTCAGCCACCGACCGGGGGCGCTGCCCCTGCTGCAATCTCAGCTTCGGTGGCCGCCGCCACCGAGGCTCGCCTGCACCCGGAGGGCAGCAGCCGAAAGCAGCAGCGAGCTCAGTCACCTGCGAGACCCCGGGACAATTCCCTCCGACAGACAGCCGGGGCCACGCGGTCTCCCGTGGGGGCCGGCACAAAACTCAATTCTGTCCGGCAGCAGCAGCTGCAGCTGCAACAGGGGAACAAGAACCCCAGCCGCGCGGCGCCGCCAGCCGGCTCCAGGACGGGCGGGGGCGGGGCGGAGAAGGCGACGCCCCTGGCGCCCAAAGGAGCCGCTCCGGGAGCTGTCCAGCCCGCGGCTGGTGCTGAAGCGGCCCCCGCCGCGACCCCGCCTTCTGCGGGCGGCAGGAGGACCGGGCCGCAGGAAGACTCACCCCGGGGGATAGACTCAGTACCCTCCAAACTCGGGGAACCCCTTCCGCTCGGGGAAGGAGGAGGAGGGGGTGGGGAAGGGGGCGGAGCCGGCGGCGGCTCCCGGGAAAGGGAGGGGGGCGCTCCGCAGCTGCCGCCGCCCAGGGGCTGGCGAGGGAAAGGCGCCCGCGCTCCGCAGAGGGGCGGCAGCGGCGGGGAGGGGGGCTCCCCGTCTCCATCCACCTCTGCCGGGAGCAAAACCCCGGGCCCCAGCGGGAGAAACTCCGGAAGCGGCGTGGCCGGGGGCGGCGGCGGGGGAGGGGGCTACTGGAAAGAAGGATGTCTGCAGTCTGAGCTCATCCAGTTCCATCTCAAGAAGGAGCGCGCGGCGGCGGCGGCGGCGGCGGCGGCCGCGGCTCAGATGCACACCAAGAACGGCGGCGGCGGCGGCAATCGCGGCTCGCCGGTCGCTGGCTCCCCGGCCATCTGTGAGCCCCTGACCGTCGTCCCTTCCTCCTCTCCAATGGCGGCCGCGGCCGAGGGCCCCCCGCAGAACGCAGAGGGCAGCGCCAGCGGCGGAGCCATGCAGGCGGCGGCGCCCCCTGCATCGCAGCCGCAGCCGCAGCCGCTTCAGGAGCAAGAGGAGATGCAAGAGGAGATGGAGAAGCTGCGAGAGGAGAACGAGACGCTCAAGGTGAGAAAGAGAGGGGAGACCCCGGGGCCGGGGGAGGAACGGACCTGGGCGGAGGGCTCCCCGGGAGGATTAGGGCGTGTCCTGGCCGGGCTGTGTGGTGGTTGCTAACCTGTTCGGGGTGCCTTGCCAGACTGGGGGAGGGGAGGGTACGGAGAACTGAAAAGGTGGGGTTGTTCCTTGGCCTGGTTGGGATTTGAAACTGCGTTAGGGTTCATGGGAAACCAAATCTGGGCCTTCGCTTTGCTAACGATCAAGGTTTGTCCCACTTTTTGGGGGGCGGGGGGAAGAGGAGAGTATGGATAAACCTAGAGCCAGAGAGAGAAAGGCTTGAAAGCAGGCCGTTTTTATTTTTCTAGTTTCTTCTCCTTCAATCAGATCTTTGTCAGCCCTCACTCCCTCTTGGAGAGGGGACGATAAAGCTGAGGGTTCAGAGTAGGAATAGGATGCGCTCGGTGTGTATCGGAGGGGACGGATGTGAGGCTGGTTGTTTGATTCGCCTCGCGGCCTATCGTCCCCGCTCCAGAACGAGATTGATGAGCTGAGAACCGAGATGGACGAGATGAGGGATACTTTCTTCGAAGAGGATGCCTGTCAGCTGCAGGAAATGCGCCACGAGTTGGAGAGAGCCAACAAAAATTGCCGGATCCTGCAGTACCGCCTCCGCAAGGCCGAGCGCAAACGGCTCCGCTACGCGCAGACCGGGGAGATCGACGGCGAGCTGCTGCGCAGCCTGGAGCAGGACCTCAAGGTCTGCGGCGCGCGCGCGCGCGGGGGCTGCACCGCGCTTGGTGGCGGGGTGCGAGTGGGAGGCGGGGTATTTTGGTGGAGGGCCAGTGAAGGACGTGACGTGGTGGTTAGGACGCGGAGTTTAGCAGCGTCGATTGCCAACTATCAGGGTTCCAGAAGGAGAACTGGATGGTGGATCTGAAGAATTCAGCGTGTGTTCGTGGAGAACGAGGTTGTGGGGCGTTCCTGGAAGGAATTGTGGGTCTTGCAGAAGTGATGGAGAGAGCACCTCCCTCCTTAGCTGGAACAAGGCGTGGCAGTGCCTTGGCTCTAGCCTCCATCTGGTCTCCAGGGTCTGTCTCCTCGGGGAAAGCCAAGGGGAGATTGAGGGCAGCTTGAGATGGACAGGTGCAGACATGGTGACATCCAGAATAGAAAGAACCAGCACGGTGAAGGTTACGTCTCTCGTCTCCACTCCCCCACCCACACTTCACTCCTTCCTCTCTGTACTTACCACTCCAGTTACTTTCCGAAAGGAAAACTATCCAAATTGCAACCCCTTTGGGAGAAGTATAGACAGAACCTCATTTAGAAGTGAAGTGACTCCTTCCAGAGTCTCTCCCAGGAGAAAATGCAGCCTTGAAATGCAGTTGTTGGACTGTGTGGTTTCTTCCCTTCAGGTTGATTATCAGGCAGACTCACGGACAATGAACACCTGGTATAAAATCCATCACCATGCATAACAAAATATACTTTTAATTGTGTTAACTTCAGCATAAAAATGTAATAAAGGGGCTGGGGAAGGTGGCTCAGTGGTAGAGTGCTTGCTTCTCATGCATGAGGCCCTGAGTTCAATTCCTCAGCACCACATAAGCAGAAAAAAGCTGGAAGTGGCGCTGTGGTTCAAGTGGCGAGAGCTAGCCTTGAGCTGAAGAACTGAGGGACAGCGCCCAGGCCCAGAGTTCAAGCCCCACAACCGACCAAAAAAAAAAAAAAAAAAGTAAAATTGCCCTATATTCAATACAACTATAAGTATTGTTTTAATTTTTACCAAAGTCATTGTTACATCCATTCTCTCCCCAACATTTGCATGTTCATTATGCACCAGGAGCTGTAGCAAGCATTGTTTTATACATTTCTTTTTCATTTAATTTCAAGAAAAAAAAACATGCAGTAGAGATTATTAATAGAACCATTGTGTAGGTACAAATACTACAACATTTATAGAGGTTAATTTCCAGTGCCCAGACCTAGACACACTTGGAGGTTCAGCCAGGTTCAGCCCTCATCAGTCTAAAACCATAGCATGTGTCTTGAGTTTATACACTAGGTGATCCCTTAGTCTTCCAAACTCTATAATTTTCATCATCATCTGAATGCTTGGGGAAAAATGCAAACAATCATTCCAAAAATTTGAAGACTAAGTCAAGACCAAATCAAGACTAAAATGTTTCCTACATTTAAATACCTCTTATAAGATCAAAATTCAGCCCCCAACTGCCATTTGAATAAATGTCTCTCCAGTTTTCAATAAATGCAATAACCAAAACATCTACCTCATAGTGTACTGAAGAGCTCTAGGTGTATGAATGGCTCTGTAGGAGTTCCAGTATAACCAAATACTACAGTGTACTACCGAAGTTAAGGTAACAAAGTCTAGAACCATCCCATCTGGCCTTTTGTTAGCTGTGTAATGTTAATCATCTTAATTTACCTTTCTGACATTGTTTCCACTTCCATAAAAAAATGACTTATGGAATTTATAACTATCATATGGTAGGAGATTTTTGCTGCTCCACTGCAGCATTTTTAGTAGTTAGTTGTTTCATAGACATTCCTGCCCAGGCTAGCTTTGAACTGAGATCCTCAGATCTCAGCCACCTGACTGGCTAGGATTACAGGGATGAGCCATCAATGCCTGGCATTTTAATATTTTCAATATGAAGAAAAACACCATAGGTTCTTAATACTTTTAGTATGAATAAAATTATATTCTCTTTTTACAAACACTTTAATTTAGGTAGCAAAGGATGTATCTGTGAGACTTCACCATGAGTTGGAAAATGTAGAAGAAAAGAGGACAACAACAGAAGATGAAAATGAGAAACTGAGGCAGCAGCTTATAGAAGTTGAAATTGCAAAACAAGCCTTACAGAATGAACTAGAAAAAATGAAAGAGGTTAGTAACTGCTTGTCTTACAATGTAATATGTATTTTTTTTAAATGCTTGAAAAAAATCCTAAAGCATGATATGGCTGGTTAAGTAATTCTATATAGTAGTATAAGTAATTCTTATAATTTATAAAAGACAGTTTCTTGATCTTAACCAAGGTACTAATAAATATATTATTTCCTAGTAACAAATGAGTAGCAAAGAAAAAATTTCGAATTGAGCATTACCGCCTGCTCCACATACTATGGGCTGTGACTAAATGTTTTGTTCCTGGACATTATTGTGTATGCTAATTAAATAAATTATCCCATGAAGCAGACTCAATGGACATCAAAAGTAGGAAGGAAGGAGTGGTGCTTGTGTTGGATGACAGGAACAGATTTGTGGTATTACTGATGAATTCATAGAACAATAACTTTCTAGAATGGTCAACACTGTAAGGCCCATTCAATCAATTCTACTCATTGGCTTGAATTTTCTCTATGATAAGGTCCCTAAGATGATATCTCATTGGATATGATGAATGACTTACCTTGGAGATATTCCACATCTACCAGTTTAGTTACAGCATATTTCTGTTTAAAGGATTTCTTTCTGTTGAAATCATTTAGGTAGTAAGCAATTCCTCTAGTTCTGTCAGAAGATAGTCAAAGCTTTCGTCCATACTGACAATTTGAAGATTCTTACCTTAATTATACTGAGTCATCTTGAAGAACAAAATAAATATCACTTAAAATAGAGAAGAATAAAACAGAAAAGGTTCTGCCAATACATAATTAGGTTCATAATAACTATTAAGTTTATTTGAATTACAGTACTTTTCTCTGAAAGTACCTAAGTATGTACAGTGAAATTGAGAGAACTAATATTGACAATTAACAAATGCATACATGACTTTCTGAGCAAATTCCTTTGCTTGGATATACAGAATCCTAAAGAAAACGTTAATCTTTCCGTGGACTGAGGTATTAACCTATAATTTCTGTGCTTACTTTGGAATGGTACAACTATATATCTATATTTATGATGTAACCAAAAATATTGATAGATTAAGTGTACATAAGAACTTTGTAGAGTGGTTTCAGTCGAGGAAGCTATTTTTCATAATGTTAATATCTATTTGTTCTTATATTATACTGGCTTTAAACTTATTTTATATAAAACAGGGAAAATCAGTTTGATGATCTATGATCCTTGGCCACTAGCTAAGAGTGGACCTGTGTTACAGTATAAAAATATGGAGAATAAAATCTTGTAACCCATCTTTACAAATAACTGACTAGGGGACCTTTTAAGGCTTCTTTTACTTGTCTTTATTTACTCAGTAGTAAATTGTTTTAGATGATTTTCAACTACTACATACTTTCTCATAAAATTCAGGGCACTGCCCTGGGAAGGTGGCTCAGTGGTAGAATGCTTGTCTTGCATGCATGAGGCCCTAGGTTTGATTCCTCCATACCACATAAGCAGAAAAAGCTGGAAGCAGAACTGTGGCTCAAGTGGTAGAGCACTAACCTTGAGCTGAAGAGTGGAGGACAGCACCCAGATCCCGAGTTCAAACCCCACAATTGACCTCCCCCCCAAAAGCATAGCTTTTTTTTGTTTTATTAAAGGCAAGAAATAAACATGAAATTAATATAAATACAAGCATGTATCTATAAGTAGTAATACATGTATTTTTTCAAAACATATAATTGAATATCATAATTTGAAATATCACTTCCAAGATAAGATGAAATGAAGCATGGGATTGGAGGCATGACTCAGTTGATAGAACATTGCCCAATCAGTGAAAGTGGCAGATACCCAGTTTGAGTCCCAGTCTCAGACCTAAAAATAAAAGAGAGAAAGAAAAGATGGAATGAAGCAGATAGCTGTATTTATTTGCTAAAGCTGCTGTAATGAGGTAACAAAACTAGATGGCTTGAACAAAACTTTATGTTATGGGGGCTAGAAGTCCCAAATTAAGGTTTCAGCAGGGTTGGTTTCTTCTGAAGGCTGGAGTAAAGAGTAGGGTCCAGGCTTCTCTTCTTGACTTGTCCATGGCTGTGTTCATATGCACCTGCCATTCTCCCTATAGCTGTTTTCAATTTTACCTTTCTTTTAAGAACTTAGGGTTTAGGATTTCACCATATGCAATGATAGAGGTGACAGAAGGGACTGTCAGTCCTAGTAGATTTCATTTCCAGGTCATTCATTTCATCCTTAACATTTTGTGTTTATAAACATAGAATTATCTTGCTTGAATTAAACACATTCAGTGAAAAATAATCTTCACTTGATTACCAGAGATAGGACAAAAATACTTTGCAATTTGGCATCATGTGAATATTTTTCAAGTGGATATTTGGCAAGTTGTACCTAAGAATGGCATAAGAATCTTCTGAAATTTACCCTATGTCCTGCAAAGGAGGAAATGCTTAAAGACTGTTGGTTCTTTCCGTGGAGGGACTTCTCCGATCCAATAGTGAAAGCCAAGGTTGTAATGAGGAAGAACTGAAACCTATGAAAGTCCTCAGGAGACTTGTCAGAGAGAAGCATTTCTTTGATTCTTTTCCCCACACATGCCTATGACTTTCTGCCTTGCAGGATGTACTTCTAGAAATGCTGTTGCACCTCCAGGAAGTGTAAGCATATATGGGCAACCCAGAGAGGCAATTCACATTCTCTGTAGAGTTATAAAACCCAAACTTTAATCCCTGACTAAAGATCATAAGTGTAAGACCAGAAGTGGTGATTCATACCTATAATTCCAGGAACTTGGGAAACAGTGTTCATGATGATCATTATTTGAGACCAGCCCTAGTACAAAGTTGGTGAGATCCTCCCTCCCCAGTGTCAATAGAACAGTCTGGACCTGTAATTCCACCTATATGGGAGGCAGAGGTTGAAGGATCCTAGTCAGAGGCTGGCCCTAACAAAAACAAGACTCTATCTTAGAAAGAGCTAAAAGCATGGCGTGCCTGTATAGCAAGCAAAAGGCCCTTAAAGCTTTGAGCTGAAATCTTAGGACAGAAACCCTTATTCAATATTTTTTCTTTAAAAAAGAATAACAATATTAGAAAATGGGGTGGTGTGCGTGGTAAAAAACGAGCCGAAGTAGGGTGGTATAGAATATATGAGACTATTGAATAAAATGAAAGAAAAATGAAAAATATTCTAGCAGGAGGGTTCAACCTGAGGTTGACCTTCATAATGTTTGGAGATGTGTCAGAGGTAAAAAAAAATAGTTTTAACATGTCTAGAAACAAGAACTGGTTTATTCAAAACAAATTATTTTTTGTAATGATAACTTTGTTTTCCTCTAAGAAGATAACTATTAGAACTGAGTTGCAATAGTAGCTTGGTTATTTTTTGAGGCAGAAGTTACTAACCATGTTCTCTCTTAGTTATGAAATGAAAACATGTTCAAATCCTTCCTGAGTTCATAACCAACCACATGAACAACAAGCCTTTTGTGTTATTCTTTACCAATGGAGGAAAGTGGAATCATGCCAAATTCTCTATTATGATGAAAAGACATTAGTTTTGGAGACAAACATGAAATGTTAAATATAATGTACTTGAAAAAAGCACTCTTCTAATTCTAAGACTTTAGTTCCTCACATGGAGCCATATAGATGTTGAATAGTCCTATTGGGACCAATCAACCATCTGCTAGTGTTTGGAACCATTTACTAAGGCCTTTAACTGGCTTCAAGGGTATTGACCAATTGTTCTCAGAGCTAGTGGCAACACAGAGTCCTATGTACCTGCTCACATCCATCTGCTAATCTGCTTCTCCTGAGGATGGAGTAGACATCTGGGACTAGAAGAACTGAGTAGAAGTAGGATGGAAGTAATTTGTTCAGTCTTTAGCCACTTATTGCTTGTATTGAAACAGCTGATATTCTGCCAATTGCAAACAAGAGAGACCTTTAGAATGCTGCCTTCCAATCTTTATAACATTCTCATCCCAGTTATAAAACACTGATTGCTAGTAGCAGCATGCTTTCTTCCTGGAGAAGAGAATACCTTCAACTTCCTATAATTTGGGGAAATGATGGTCTATCACTTAGCAATAGAGATTTCTGCAAAAGTTCATGGAAACAACAGCCAGCTCTTTGAATGTCATGATAAGTTTGAGCACAAATAAAAGTAGGGGAAGCTGTGGAGGAGGTTATACACAACACATTCTCTGAGTTGGGATAAATTTTGTTCCAGTTACATTGTTGGCCAGTTCCTTTCTTGAAGTTTGGTTGCACTGGGAAGGAAAATTATTTGGCCTTTGGACCTCCTTGTACCCCTCAGGAGGAAGGGGACGCCTCATGTTACTTTTAAGGCCTGGTGCCAAAAGAATTGATGATAGAAAATTGAGTAAAAAAAATTATACTGAAGGGAGCAACAAGTATTCTTTTAATCATTTCACTCTTCACTCTCTTTTTTACAACAGTGTTAAAAGAAAATAATTTTGTTAATTTTTTCCAGGCTTTGCTAGAGACATTTAAATGACCTACTAAAATAATACTATCTATCTAAACTTAGTTAATATAGCCTAAAACTACAATAAGCTTTCACTCTAGAACACAGGAATAATTAGTAGTATACATTTTAATAGCAGTACCTCCGCTTTTTTAATACAATACAATGCATATGTGTATATGTGTGTGTGTGTGTGTGTGTGTGTGTGTGTGTGTGTGTATGTGTATGTACCTATCATCTTCATATGTGGAGCACTTCAACAAATTATTGCTCTACATGTTTATGGATACTTATTTGTTTTCTTATATAAAGGATTATCATAGCCACACTTAATTTTGTAAGTCATATTTTTTAAGCAATATTATGCAAGTATCCTGCAGAGTGATAAATCAGTGAAGAGGCAGCAAAAGAGGCAATTTTAATGGAGAAGTTTTCGAAATGTGAATATTTTCTCTCATTGGTTTATTGAAATTTGGAAGTGAAAAATTTTGAAGTATGACTTAGATGGTAATGCCTAGCAAGTATGAAGCCTTGAGTTCCAAATTCCAATACCATCCAAAAAAGAAGAAGAAAGGGGCTGGGAAGGTGGCTCAGTGGTAGAGTGCTTGCCTTGCATGCCTGAGGCCCTGGGTTTGATTCCTCAGCACTACATAAGCAAAAAGAAAAAAGCCGGAAGTGGCGCTGTGGCTCAAGTGGAGAGCACTAGCCTTGAGCTGAAGAGCTGAGGGACAGCGCCCAGGCCCAGAGTGCAGGCCCCACGACCAGATCAAAAAAAAAAAAAGAAGAAGAAGAAAGAAAGAAAAGAAAAGAAAAACAATGGACCAATAGTCATTAGTATTTTAAAATAAAATGACAATTATTAGTTGTAGTGTTATACACTTTGCAGTCATTTTCAAGGTTTAGTCTTAGGTAAGTAGCTTTCTTACCAAAGCCCCTCAAAAAAGCAAATGAGTATCCAGACTAGAAATTGATAGATTGTTTAGTGAAATATATTTAAGTTTTATTATGAACTTCAATGTTTTGGTTATTTATTTTACAACAGAGGTAAAGCAAGGTGTGGTGGAATATTCCTGCTATCCTAACACTCAGGAGACTGAGGCAAGGTGATTACAAGCTCCAAAGCAGCTTAGCAAGTCCCTATCCCAATAACATTTTTTAAAAAAATTCAGCTTAGCATTATGCACCTCCACATTGCTGATCAGATCTCATATCTTTATTGACTGGGATTTTTGAACTTTATATTCTTGAAATGATTAAGTTGTTCACAACAGAAGTTTCACCTCATTAAGCAAAACCTTAATGAATCTATTTCTAATTTTCCTACAAAATTAAGTTTAATGTTTTGCAGTGTAGTGGGCTGCGTTGTTCAGTAGTTACATGTTTGGATGTTTGTTCCCTTTGCTGATAAACCATATTCACTGGAGCTAAGTGTGTCTAACCATAGACCCTGCTTAGAGTCCAGTTTAATATGGCCCGAGGCTGAACTTTTAATGACCTACAGGAAAGTTAGCAGCTTTCCTGTGTTAAGTATCTCCATGACAATGACTCATCTCATTATTGAAGGGTTATTAACTTCTCTGACTTCTGTATCCAATTTGCCTGAAAAAAATAATTTGAAATGATTCATAATGAAAGAATAAAGCAATTGAAACAGAGTTTAAGAATTAAGTCGAGGAAATATTCTGGGAAGACGAATGAGAAGTTAATCTGAGGGATACGCATTGCTATGAAACAGCTCTTGAATTTAGTGGCAATGAAGGCATGGAATGAAATATTGAAAGTATTTCTGTCCAAACTATGACCAAATATGGAGGCATTATTGAGTTACGTATGAGAGAAACATGAAGAAAAGCCATTATAGTACAGAAAAATGTAGACTGCTATAAGTTGACATGACATGACAACAACATAGACAAATGAGCCTTCCAAAAAATTATCAATTGTCATCGATAGAATCAACAAATTAAGAAATAAATTTTTAAAGCAAATACAATTAAGACATTTTGTCATGATGTATAAATTTGAATGGCATTTATTAGGAAGTAATTATATCATAGAGCCTAGACCATAGGTCATTCCTTATGACCTTTAGCAACTAATTTTAAATTTATAGGCTTTAATTTCTTTATTTGTAAATACTGAAACAAAACCACTTTCTAAGATACCATTATAAAATTGTTATCTGTTAGTTATCCATCTCTGTTTCCATGAAAGTGTCATAATCAAGAATAAAATTTTATTACCTTGACTTAATTGCTGTAATAGTTTTTCATACATTTCATTAACAGGTATTTGTTGACTTTAAATTTAATCTCTACTATAGTGTGGCAATCCATCCAGATTCAAGAAAGTGTAGATAAAAAGAGGAATGGCAGTATATTGCATTAAATTCCTGTCCTCACTGAAGAACATTACTGAGGGTCTTTAACACAGAATAAGGCCTACAGTGATCTGAGTGTTAGTATTCAGCATTCAGAGCCTGGCTTCATGCTGTAGAAATCTGAACTGAAAACCTGAGATGTAAGGATGAAGACAAGTAGAACTTTTCTCATAATCTGACCTACAGTTTTTGATGAGATGCTTCTCCACTCTAGAAAGCCACACAGACCAGATGGTAACCAAAGAATTCACCATCTTTTGCAATAAATCAACAAACCAGTGTATTGAATAATGACACCCAAACATTTCTGAGGTGGTTTGATTAACAATGTCCTCTGGAGTGAAGTCAGCTCCTGTTTCCTGTCCCTCAAAGCTATTAGGGTCTACCAGAAAGTGTATTTCACATGCCTTAATGAGCAGTTAAACAACCAAACATTTGTATTTTGGTCTTGTTGAAATATAATCTATTTTAGTACCCTCTACTACCCGTGACTGTGTTTTTTGAAGTTGCAAGACTTTATCTTTCCAGAAGCATAATGATGTTTTCTTTGGGACTACTTGGCCCTTATGTGGAGCACAGACATACAACCATCCTGTGCAACCACCTCCATTAAGAATCTGTTTCTGTTTTAAGGGATTCAGAGGATGTAGCTGTGGTCTAAGAAGTCCAAGTGGTACACACAGCCTTTGGGATTAAAAAGTAATTGACAATACTATTCTCTATTTTTCCCCTTTATCAGAGCCATCCTTGGTTACCTGAGAAAGGTCTTGACATTAAATCATGGCAGATAATAGTATCTCAGCCTTGTAAATAGGTCTACACTTGTAAAAAGAGTTTAAAATCTTGTACAGTTTGACTTGAATTTAATCTAGCAAACATTTATTAAGCCCCTCTACTTACCTGTGTGTGTGTGTGTGTGTGTGTGTGTGTGTGTGTGTGTGTAAACAGAGAGCGAGAATGTTTAAGAAATAACAGATAGCATGGCACCAGTGGCTCACGCCTGTAATCCTGACTACTTAGGAGGCTGAGATCTGAAGATCGCGGTTCAAAGCCAGCCCAGGCAGGAAAGGCGGTGAAACTCTTATCTCCAGTAAACCACTAGAAAACCAGAAGTGGTGCTGCGCTGTGGTTCAAGTGGTAGAGTGCTAGCCTTGAGCTGAAGAACTGATGGACAGTGCTCAGGCCCAGAGTTCAAGCCCCATGACCAACAAAAAAAAGAAAGAACATCAATACAGTGAAAGCAGGGGTTATGTACAGTGAAAGCAGGGCTTATACCATGGGGGACATAACCCCTGCTTTCACTGTATTTGATGTTCTTTCTTTTTTTTGTTGGTCGAAAAGAAATAACAGATAATATCACCATGGGATAGTAGTCCACTTCCTCCAAAGTTGATTCCTTTTCTTAAACAAAGACAGCTTTATAGTACTTGTGTTGTGACAACAGCTGCATATATACCTTACTTTGCCAGATACTTTGATGTCCATGTATCAGGGAGTTCTTACAACATGAGCGAGATGTGGGCTCTGTGAGGTGAGAACTCAGACTTCATGGAATTCCTGAGACCCTCAGTGCCCTTTTCAGTGTCCAGCATGCAGACAATTTGGCAGTTATCTTCTGTAAAACGCTACTCTCCATGTTTAATTTGCATGTATCTTTTTCCTGTGCTGGACTATAAACTCACAGACAAAGGACTGAGTCTGTCTTCTTTTTCTTTTTGTTTTTTAGTATATATATTATTATTGTAAAGATACTATACAGAGGGGTTACAGTTACATTAGTAAGTAAGTAATGAGTACATTTCCTATCAAGCATTGTTACCTCCTCCTTTGTTTTTCCCCTTCCTCCCCTCCTCCCCACAAGTTGTAACCGTTCATTTTCAATAGTGTCTTGTACATCTCCTTGTTACAATGGGCCAACCTGCATCCTTATTTCAGTGTTTTGTTATTCCCTTCCCCTCCCCAAATTAAAAAATGTATATATAAGATTCAGGGCACTGGAATCAAATATGGTGACAACAGGGGTTATACCATGGGGGAAGAGCATACAAAAGAAACCAAAAAAAAATCACATAGTACATTATAAATACATTAGAAACAACAGCAAGAAAGATAAAACCTATTGTGTCCCTGGGGGTTCATTTCACTTGGCATCATCTTATGTGGTCATATGTACATAGCTTTTGACCTTTTCTGCTTGTCCTAGACATATACTAGTTATTGCAGATAAGGGAAATCATGGGACTTATGTTTCTTTGGGCCTGGCTTACTTTCCTTTTTCATTTGTCCCAGCCAGGAGAACTGGGGCACAGAGTTGTTAAACAATAAATGATTCAGCAGCATGCAGTCAAGCAAACTGTTTTGCCTGAGAGTGAAGGGTGGTGAGAGAGGGAATCAGGACTCCTCCCACAGTGCTTAGTGGAAAACAGTCAACATGGAAGGGAGCAGATGGATAGTATCAGCCTCATCTGCTTCCAGAAGTGAAATGAAAAGTTCTTGCTACCTTACTACATTGTAGAAGCTTTTAACCCTCTATTGATTCTCTCAAATCCTACTGATCACTTGGAAGGAACAAAGCAAACTTAAAGCAAACTCCTATAAGAAGCTCTAAGGTTCTGGGGAAGGCCAATGAAGACAGGAACTCCAGAATAAAATTTCTTTTGGGAGGAAAAGGGGGGACAGTAGCTAAAGAGGTACAGTTTGCTTATGAACTGTGAGGCCCCTGGACATTGGCTCTATGATTTGACAACTGTATTACGTTTTGGTGAGAAAAATTGAAATAGAGATCCACTCATTCCCAAAGACAGTCCAATGAAATTTCCTTTGATGCCTCTAATATTTGGGACAGTTAATCCAGCAGTTAATTTGGCCGAAGACAGATGGACACTGGCCCTAGCAATTGCTGCAGTTGATCAGTAGCCACCAATGAGGGCTAGTTATATTCCAATCACTGTACCCAAATACTTATGTATAAAAGTGCTAAGAGTTTCATTTTATAGGTAAACTCTAAAGAGAGAGATCATAGATTTTTGAAATTTAGCATCATCAGAAGCAGGCTGTGTCCCCAGACCAGTCTGTCAACCTCCATTGCATCATCTTGACTCGCCAGGGCTGTGTGACGCCATCGGAGGCACACAGGCGGCCCCTGATTCTCAATTCAGTCACCTTCCACAGGAAAACATCTTCTCTTTCCATCTTTACAGGGGTGACATGAAATAGTGTGTGTGAAACTGCTGTGTCAGCAGGAAGGTGCTATGTCAGGTGTCCTCATCATGCCCCAGTTAGCTGATCAAGAGCTCATCCTACCAGAAGTTTCTTTTCTTTCTTTTTTTTTTTTTTAATAATTATAATATCAACCCCAGGTTGACCTGCTAGTCATGATTCTCCTGCCTCAGCCTTCTAACTCTTGGGATAGTAGCTCTGCCTCTAAAAGACATTTTTAATAAGTTTTTTATTGTAAAAAATAGTGTACAGAGGGGTTACAGTTACATGAGTAAGGTAATGAGTACATTTCCTATCAAGCATTGTTACCTCCTCCTTTGTTTTCCCCCTACCATCCCTTCCCACCACCTTCCCAACTACTCCCCTCTCCCGCACACAAGTTGTAAAGTTTGTTTTCAGCATGGTGTCTTGTACATCTCATTGTTACAATGGGTCGACCTGCATCCCTGCTTAAGCATTTTGTTTGTCCCTTCCCCTCCCCAAATTAGAAAAGTGTATATACAAGATGCAGGGCACCAGAATCAAGTACAGTGAAAACGGGTTATACCATGGGAAAGAACATACCAAAGAAACAAAAAAAATCACATAGTATATAAGTACATTGAAAACAATAGCAAGAAAGAAAAAAAACATTTATGTCTCTGTCTTGGGGTTCATTTCACTTAACATCTTTTTTTTTTTGAGCCTGAGCTCTGGGCCTGGGCACTGTCCCTCAGCTCAACCACTTGAGCCACAGAGCCACTTCTGGCTTTTTCTGCTTATGTGGTGCTGAGGAATTGAACCCAGGGCCTCATGCATGCAAAGGCAAGCACTCTCCCACTGAGCCACCTTCCCAGCCCCTTAACATCATCTTATATGATCATATGTATATATCTCTTGATATATACATATCTGCTTGTCCCAGACATATACTAGTTACTGCAAATAACTAGGGGACCTATGTTTCTTTGGGCTTGGCTTACTTAATATAATTTTTTCCAAGTCTTTCCATTTCCTAACAAATGGGGCAATATCATTCTTTCTGATGGAGGCATAGAATTCCATTGTATATATTACAACATTTTCTTGATCCACTCATCTACTGAGGGGCATCTGGGATCGGTTCCATATCTTAGCTATGGTAAATAATGCTGCAATAAACATAGTTGTGCTGGTAGCTTTAGTGTGGCCTTGTTTGTGATTGTTTGGGTAAATGCCCAAAAGTGGGATTGCTGAGTCATAGGGGAGCTCCATGTGGAGTCTTTCAAGAAACCTCCACACTGCTTTCCAAAGTGGTTGAACAAGTTTACATTCCCACCAAGACATTTTTAAGAATTATATTTTATTTTACTTTTTGCTTATTTCTGTTTATTTTTTAAATATTTGCGTTAACTTAGCTGTTTTGAGACAAGGTGTCTAACTATGTAGTTCAGGCAGCCCTCAAATTCGTAATTCTTCTTCCTCAGCTACTACAGTGCTGCAATTATAGACATAAACCAACACACCGAGCAGAGTGAGATTTTGGATCAAGTTAGGACATATTAGTTTATGTAAACTTGGCAATGCCTTATCTTTCTCTTTTCTTGTGTACTTTTCCCTGTACTTACCTCCTATTCTCACATGCTTGGAAGATAAACAGACCACCAAATGTACTGACTACTTCTACGTCCATCAACAGAGCAGAAGGTGCTGATCTCACAATGAAATACCTTTCTTCTACCTTGCTGCTCATCTGTGACTAGTATTTCTTCAGAAGAGGGAGGAAGGGAGAAAGGGAGGGAGGAAGGCTTGCCTTTGATCAAAAGTATTAAACTATTAAAGTTCAAGACATCTGAAATTGCTTTGTAGCTTTAATTCTAGTTTTGATAAATTCTAGCTTCGATAAATTTTATGTTCTTTGAATTTGAATACCACATTTCTATTTAATTCCAATGCATATAGTAAGTATCTAATGGCTGTGGTTTAAAAAAAAAAACGATTTTTAAAAAGACTTCACACTTAGCTCCTTAATTAGAATTCTGTCCTACCTGTGCTATGTTGTATTGTTTTTTTGTTTGTTTTCTTTCCTTTTTTCCTTTTCCTTTTTCTTTTTCTTTTTTTGTTTTTTTGGTCTGAGACCGGGACTCACCTGGTACCTGATACTTTGTCTCATTGGCCTACAGCTTTACCGAATGAGCCACCCAGCCAAGCCCCTTATTTTTTTTCTTTTTTTTTTTTAAATTTAATTTTATTTAATATTGAGACAGGCTCTCACTTTTAACTCAGGCTCATTGTGTAGCCCAGAATGGCACTGAACTTCTAATCATACTGTCTCAGCCTCCTAAGTGTTAGGGTTACTGACTTGTGCCACCTCGCCAGCACACTTAGGTAATTTTTGAGAAAGTATATATAGCACACCATCTTACTAAGTATTGGGATTCCTTTTTAAAGTAAAAAACTCAATTATATCTTAATGATTTCCAACTTGACTGAACTGCAATGAAAAACAACTATTTCATATTTCTGCTCTAATTCTATTTTATATTTTATATATTTATATTTTACATATTAGGATCACTTAAACTAATCCTCATTGAGATAGCAGATGACATTTGAAGATGTCATTTAGCTACTCTGCTGACATTTTCTGTCTAATACTTACACATTTCACTTAATCGAGTAATTTATAGTGAGCATGTTCAACTTAGAAGCTCGTAAAATAAAAAAAATTCACAGTGTTCTATGTTCATTTGCTGCCTATCAGTTAGCTTCAGTGGTCCAGTCACTTAACATAGGGGTAAGCAGTCATTAAAAATCAAGGATATTTTTTTCTCTCCTTTACAAAGTATATTTCCTTTTTTTTTTTTTTGTCGGTAGTCGGGCTTGAACTCTGGGCCTGGGCGCTGATCTCTCAGCTCTTCAGCTCAAGGTGAGCACTCTACCACTTGAGCCACAGCGCCACTTCTGGTCTTTCCTGCTTGGAAAACCATGATCTTCAGATCTCAGCCTTCTGAGTAGCTAGGATTACAGGCGTGAGCCACCAGCGAGTGCCGGGCTACAAAGTATATTTCTTACCATTACATTGACTGAGAACCGTTTATAGCAATGGGAGTAGATAGCCCAATATTTCTGCACTAAAGTATAGACTGAGTATCTTCCACGTTGATACATAGTTGTATCATCTTCCTCATTTGCACATGCACATAAAAGAAAAAACTTTCACTGAAGGTTAGCCAGTTAATCCATGTGTGTGTACTTAGGAGAATCTGACATATGGAAAACATCATCTTTCAAACATAAAATAAAGCTACTGGATTCTTTAATGTCTAAATTCAAAGTAGACTAGTTCTGTTCTGCAGTGATTCTGAAGGCAGTTATGCTATTTTTAATTTGGTTGCTGTTAACATTAAGGTTTTTTTTTTTGTAACACCTATGATTTTTAATTTTCCTAGATACTAAAACCAAAAGTGAAATATGGAATTAAACATTCTTTCAGTTAATTTAACCCTTTAGACCATAGCTTGGTTCTTGTTAAAAAATACATTGCTTTCCAAAGCTGTCTTCTGATTGTTGTAGTAAACATTTTCAAATATAAATAGTTTTTTATTTTCATTGCTGATTTTTAAAAAAACACTTAGGCAGGGTACCACTGGCTCACACCTGTCATCCTAGCTACTCAGGAGGCTGAGATCTGAGGATTATGGTTCAAAGCCAGCTGGGGCAGGAAAGTCCGTGAGACTCATCTCCAATTAACCACCAGAAAACTGGAAGTGGCATTGTGGCTCAAGTGGTAGAGCGCTCACCTTGAGCTGAAGAGTTCAGGGACAGTACCCTGGCCCAGAGTTCAAGCCCCATGACCAACCAAAAAATAAAAATAAAAATAAATAAGTAAAAGAAAATCTACCTCATATGTTTTATTTTTGTTTTGATAGCATAAATGTATTAAATGAAAAATCTAATTGATTAAGATGCCAAGTTCCCATATTTTGTTCTCAGCCCTACCCTCAGCCAACCATGAATCCATTTTCTGAATGGCTTTATATTTTCTAAATATCTTATACAGTGGTGGGCAATTTTCAATTTGGTTTCTCTCATAGACTAGAGTGTTTAAGATTCATTCCTATACCCTGCATGAGAATTTTTTATTTCTAAATAATGTTAAATTTATATACACTACATTTGTTTAAATGTATTAATTAGATGATGAATACTGCATCCGTGTGTGTGTGTGTGTGTGTGTGTGTGTGTATTTGTGTGGTATGTATATGTCTGTGTGTATACTTATATTAGTTCTGCAGCTTGAATTCAGGGATATGTCTGTGTGTATACTTATATTAGTTCTGCAGCTTGAATTCAGGGCTTGGGCACTGCCTTGCACTTTTATGATGAAAGCTTGTGCTCTACCACTTGAGCCATATCTCCATTTCTGGCTTTTTGGGAAATTAATTGGAAATAAGAGTCTCTCTGACTTTTTCTGTCCAGGCTATCTTTGAACAGTGATCCTCAGATTTCAGCTTCCTGGGTAGCTAGGATTATAGACATGAGCCACCTGTGCCCAGCTCATTGCATACTTTTCAATTTTATGATTAATGCTGCTATGAACACATACAGAATTTTATGTGGATATATATGTTTGACTTGTTAAAGAAACAGCGCACTGTGTCCCGTGTGTGTCCCAGCAGTGGATTAGAAGGTCCAATTTATCTGTAGTAGCCTAGCCAATGCTTACTTTTTATTATAGCTTTTCTGTTGGATATTATATATAATGTTGTTATCTGAATTTGTGTTTCTAGAATGGTATTAAACATCTTTTCATATGCTTATTATGCATCTGCTTCTATGCAATTTTTACTCTTTTTTTACCCATTTTTAAAAATTTTGTATTTTTGCCTATATTTCTGTGAAATTCAATTTAGGCTCTTTTTAGTGTAGATACAAGTCTAGATGCAAGATACATTATTGAAAAACGTTTTCTTCTACATTTTGTCTTCTTTATTTTTAGTTGACATAGTATTTTTACTTACTTATAGGGTACAGTATGGTTTGGGTCGCAGGCTTGAACTCAGGGCCACAGTGCTATCCCTGAGTTTCTTTTACTCAAGGTTAGCACATTCTACCACTTGAGCCACAGCACTACTTCTGGCATTTTCTGAGTAGTTTATTGGAGATAAGAGTTTCATGGACTTTCCTGCCCAGGCTAGCTTCAAACTGTGATCCTCAGATCTCAGCCTCTTGAGTAGCTAGGATTACAGGTGTAAACCACCAGTGCCTGGAAAGTATCATAATTTGGTACAATGTGCACTGATTAAGTCAAGACAATCAGCAGTACTGTCTCCTCAAATATTATCAATTCTTTGTTAGACACCTTTAATGTCTTCTAAAATTATTCGAGAATGAAGACTAAAGAATTTGAAATCACAGTAGCCCTAGTGTGCTATAGAACACTAGAACTACTTGTTTTGTGGTTCCTTTACCTAACATCTATACTCCCTTTCTTCTATCCTTTTTAGCCTCTAGTGACCATTGTTCTACTCTTTATTTTTGTGATTAATATTTTTAACATCCACAAGTGAGAATATGTTGTTGTGTTCCAGTCTAATTTTACTGTACATACTGTTGTGTATTTGCACCCATACTTCCCACAAGTGACAAACTTTCATCTTTCAAATGGCAGAATAATACTTCATTGGGCTTGAGAGTTGGTTAATCTTGATTTTCTGCTTGATTGGATTAAGAAACTAATGAAGTTAGAGATGGCATCCCTCAAGTGTCTGTGAGGGTATTTCCAGAGACAAGTACGTCCTGAGGATTCTGATCTAGTCAATGATTTAATCCGTTGACTAATTTAAAACTGGAATAGAATATTGTGAAGTGATGGAACTATCAAAGGTGGGACCTGGGTGGAAGCAGTATATCAATGAAGGTTTAACCTTGGGTGATATATCTTACTTTGGCTTCTTCCTGTTGTGGCTCTACCCTGCTTCCTGTCTGCCATGATGTGAACTGCTCTGCCACGATCCCTGCCCCGACTCTGTGCCCCATCATAATGATCAGAAACTTTTCAAATCTGAGCTAAAATAAATCTTTCCTCCTATAAGTTGCCTATGTCAAGTATGTAACCACAGCGAAGGAAAAATAACATGTATTAATACTGCATATGTTTTTAACCATCCACTTACCAAATTTCTGGCTTAGGTAAACTTCAGTCTGCTAGTCATGAAAAGTGGGTTTCAGTTTAACAACATGTAAGCACTATTAGCAAGTCATAGTAGGAAAAGAGCAGTGGTGTTCTAAAGTAATATTCAGCACCAGAAAATGTTTTAAAAGTAAAAGACCCTATATGTAAGCCCTAAGACATCTCTAATGCCCACAAAGAGTAATAACTTTTTATTTCATTGGTGAAAAACAAAGTTTACCCATTAGTATTCCCTAATGATAAATTCCTGTAGCTCTCATCAATCTGACTTCTGTTGTAGGTATCTATTCTAACCAAACAGGAAAAGGATGCAGGAACCAAGAAAAGGAAAATGTATTTGTTCTATTATTTAGAAAAAGAAACAATAAAGAACACAATCCAAGTTTTTTATTTTTTAATTTGCAATGGATCAAAAATTTTAGAGCAGAAAAAAAGTAGGTTTTTGTTTTTCTTTTTTTGCTTTCAGTAGTTGAAAATTTTTAGGCATTTGCTGAAGAAAGGGGAAAAATACAGCCTTTATAACTCAGAAGACTACAATAGGGCCTGTACTTATGAGATGGAGGAGGAACTGAGCTGGCTGGGAGGAGGTTAGTTGTGGGTTGCAGATTTGATTTTCTGCTCTCATGTCAGAGATGTCTGTGTGCCAGACACATCATTCCTCCTCTGCCTTTGTAAGTATCCTCAGAAAATCACCATCTTCACCAAGAATGAAAAGCCCATGGCTTTTTATTTATTATTGTTTTCTGGGGATAAGTTCCAGGTTTAAAGAGTCAATCTCCTTTCCTAAGTTTTCCAACATTGATTATTGCAAGTAGATGAGTTAACGATGGCTTTTCCCCCACATTCTCCATTTTATTCTTTCCTAAATCTTGGCCTTCTTAACAATTCATAGAAGTTTGGAAAAAATGTACTCCTAAAGTTACATTTAAGAATTTTCTGGGCTAAGCTGGGTGCCGGTGGCTCACGCCTGTAATCCTAGCTACTCAGGAGGCTAAGATCCGAGGATTGAGGTTCAAAGCCTGCCTGGGCAGGAAAGTCTGTGAGACTCTTATCTCCAATAAACCACAAGAAAACCGGAAGTGATGCTGTGTTTCAAGTGGTAGAGTGCTAGCTTTGAACTGAAGAGCTCAGAGACAGCGCCCAGGCACAGAGTTCAAGCCCCACGACCAACCAAAAAAAAAAAAAGAATTTTCTGGGTTTTGTTTGCGTACGCCTTTATCCTTCAATTCTGACTGACTAAAGATAGCCAGAATTGAAAATTAGTTAATTTTCTTTCCCTGCCTAAGAAAATTACAGAACTAGATTAGCTCAAATTAAGAACAAAAGTGATAGGTTTAAGTCAGAAACTTAGATCTAGGAGCTTACCTGAAAATGAAAGAGAAAAACCAATTTCAAATACACAAAATACTTCAAAATTGTGCTGATCTGATCCCAGTAATAAGCTTCAATGTTACACAAACTTTTTTAGCTTAACTCAGATCACACCTCTGGTGCAAGCTTACTTTATACTAAAAGGAACATCTGAACTGGGGGAAAGTAAAGGGAGGGATGACATTGTCCAAAAATAGAAATGCACTCATTACCTGCCCTTCTGTACAATGCCTTAATAATAACAATAAAATTATTTTCAAAACACGGAAAATCTTCAATTTAGAATAGAATTATAAGCTAAAACAACTTATTTTTAACCAGATTCATTTTTTTTTTTAAAAAATCCCTTCTGGAGTCAAAACATTGGAAAAGGCAAAGGGAAATACACCGATCAGAATCTGACTTTGTAAGCCTGCTCAATTCTTTGTAAAACCCACTGTGGAATCCAGGCTGAGTACCTTAGTAAATCATGGCACTGACCGTGAGCGGTATAGATAACCACTACAAGATTGGCCTGATCCAATTTCATCTGTCTCTCTACCACTCTCTCTCCTTCTCCAGACCCCAAATCATGTGTCATCTTTCAGGGTGAGAAGGGACACTATGTTCCTGAGCAGAATCTTTGGATATTCTCACCTATCCTGCTTCTACCAAGCTCTCTGTTGTTAGGATACAATTTGAAGGATAAGAGAGAAAAAGTTTCTTTTAGGTACAGGAGTCTCTCCTTGCCTTCCCATGAACTGATTGAGACAGAGCTCCTGCCTCTTTTAGCTTCTTTCCACCTTCAGTCAGATATCCCTGGACTTCCTTCTCAAGGTTGCCTTGAAATCACAGATATTTACACATTGACTATTAGAACCTATAAATGTGTGTTTCACTTCTGCTGGCCCTTTTGTTGAAAATGCAAAGACTCATTACATATGTGTAATGTATGTGCACTTAGTTCCCCAGACCTATGTATGTGTAATGTATGTGCACTTAGTTCCCCAGATCTATATAGTCATCGATAGGGAAGATATGCTCAGAAAAAACAGACCCTTGTTTCCTAGCTTGCACATTTCTTCGTTTGGAATCACAGTATAAACTAGTAGTTCAGAAAAAGGGAAATTTATGATTTGCATGCTGGCTCTCACATTTCTTAGCCAGGTTGTTTATTCTTTGTCTAAATGAGTAAATATACAATTTAATCACCATACAAATAGATCTGTCTTTAATTTTATCAACCCAGCAGATGTTTATAGATTTCGCATGTTTTTCCAGCATTTTAGGAAGGTTCTTTTTTGCTACTTAATTACTCAAAACATAAAGATAGTACACATGGAGAAGCAGACAAAATTCCAATTGAGAAAGAATGTCAGCTTCAAAACATTTCCAGAATATAAACCATCTATTTTATATAACTGCTATGAAAATATAATGATTGGAAAAAAACTAATTCCTCATCTTTAATTGGATAAAAAGAACAATAGCTACTTTTGGAAAAGCTGAGGCTAGAAATGCCAAGAATTAAGTGGAGAGACAAGAAATCTTTTCAGCATATTTATCTGGAAACTCTATGAAATGGCTGTTCTGCGAAAAATGAAAATCTAAGATTTCATTGTAGTCTTCCATCTCAAAGAGGTTTCCAGATTTGGTGGGTGAAGTTTAGGCAGGATGACAGAATAAGTAAGACAGTTTTATCCTTGGGGCAATAGACGGTTAGGATTGACATTATTGCTAAAACTTTCTCCACTTTGCAAAGCGTTCATCTTTGTTTCATAGAAGGCAGGAAGTTTGTTTAAAACCTACTTAAATATGAAAAGATGATTAACTATTTAGTGAAAATCTAATGCTGATGCTTAAAGGCACGAGGCTTTTGAGGCAGCTTAAAAGCTTTTTTATAAAGCTTCCTTTGAGTTTAACACCCTACCTGAGTGATAATATTTTAAAAAGTGAAAAAAATGCATCTGGTGGGAGAGTGCCCTAATTTAAGCATTTCTCTCAAATTAATTCAGAGGTCTCATCTTCTCAGCTGCCTATAGGATACAGTCTAAACTTCTCAGCTCAAACTCTGACCTCTACCTTTCAATGCCATCTTCCACATTTCCACAGTAGTCTTCTCTCCATCACTAATCCACAGAAGTTAGTGCATCGATTTACATTCGTTCCAATCTGTCTTTCCCCTTGCTATTTGTTCAGTTTTACTTGTTGACATTTTGTACATCCTTTAAAAATCAGCCAGTTCATTGGATGATTTTCTCTAATTCCCCAGATCTGTAGTAACAGCTTCTTTCTTTATTCTGTATGGTTAGTTTGTTGCTCATTTATTTCCCATAATTAACTCTTCTTACTCTTTTAACTAATTGTGTACTTAAAAACAAAAACAAAAACAGGGCTGGGATGGTGGCTCAGTGGTAGAATGCTTGCCTTGCATGCATGAGGCTCTGGATTCAATTCCTCAGCACCACATAAGCAGAAAAAGCCGGAAGTGGCACTGTGGTTCAAGTGGTAGAGCACTAGCTTTGCACTAAAGAGCTGAGGGACAGTACCCAGGCCCAGAGTTCAGGCCTCCCGACTAAAGAAACACAAAAGAACAAACAAAACAAACAAAAACACAAACAGCTCTTTAGGGAAAGAATAAAATATTTCTTAGTCATGCATGTTTAATGTAGTTATATATGTATATTTATATATTTTACATAGTTATGTCATATATATGTATATACGTTTATATATCTATATGTATGTATATGCCAGGACCTCAACAAATATCTATTGAAATGGATGAAGTTCAAGGAGGGAAAAAAAAAACTATTGTTTCCGAACTAGACCATAGTTTTACCTGTAACCTTTCATGTCATCCTTTTAGCTTATGCCACCTGTGTGTCTTTTTATTTCTGAACAATGACAGTCTAATTACATTATTCCTTACTTAAAACCCATCAATGATCCTAGTTGACCGCAGAATCATTTGGTCTTAATGAGATCATTTGCAACTTTATTCAATACCCTTAAGTGACATAAGAAAACCAACAAATCTTATGTCACTTTTGGCTCCTCATTCTCTGCTACATTTGTACTATGTTTTTTTGTTTCCCAGAAATCGATCTTTTTTCATGAGATGATCTGTTATTCCTTGTCTACTCTTTCTACCGTCTATTACCTGATACACATCTACCAGATCCAATTTATTCTGGAAATCATCCCTAGTTGCTTCAATATCTCTATTAACTCCAGGGTAGATTAAGATTAAGCCTTTTTTTTTTTTTTTATATTTCCTGAAGTCTAATAGGTAGCCAAGATCAAAGAGACTTGGATCAAGATCTGAATCTTCCATTTACCAAGTGGTAACTTTAGACCAGAATACATCAGAATCATATGCAGAAGCTGGTGAGGTGTCCCATAATCCCATGCAAGTATCCCTGCTAGCGCAACGTTCTGGAGGAAAGGCAAGAGAATTGCAGTTCCAGCCTAGCCTAAGACAGCAGGATACTGTCTTAAAAAATATTAACAACAAGCCATATCCCATGGGGCCTCATCCTTACAGCTTTTGATTTAGTGGGCTCAACTGATCTCATGAATTTGCTTTTCTAACTGATTTTTTTCCAAGTTACTTTGATGGTGCTCTTTGGATGATCATACTTAGTAAAAACCTGTTGTATATAATTTATTAATCTACATTTCTAAGCTTTAGTTTCAGTATCTACAAAGTAAAGCAGAAGAGATGTTTTTAGAAAATTAGTTGAGATAATGTATGTAAGGTGTCATGAACTATTTCTCAGTCAATGCCACATAATAATTGTCTTTACACTACCAGTGTGTCATTACATTACTGAACTGAAGACTGAATAGGCCATGTGCCTTGGACTGAGAACCCCATAAAAAGCAGAGATTGCATTGGTTTCCACTGCTATGGATCAGGTACTTTATGAGGTGCGTTAGTGGGTATTAATTACATTCATTCAGCATCATGAACTCAAAAGAAAATGATTCAATAGATTTTTAGTAAAACTACTTTACTATTCCTTGTAAGTATTCTCTACCTAGAATCTTTCAGGCTCTCGATTTCAGTTCTCTACAGTTCTTGGTATACTTGGGACTGATTTTGACGACTGCTTCCTACATTACTTTGGGTTATGCCAAGTTGGTCCCCACACCTTCCATTTCTGAGAAGACTGCACAAGCAATATACAGAGCTTCTTTCTGTAAAGAACTAGAAAAGAATTCCCATATGGATTTGTTCATCTCTGTCATTTCAGTTTGTTCTGAATGAAATCAGTTGCAGCATTATATTTCACCCACTTTCTGTACCTGAATTTTGTTGTTATCATTTAATATGGGATAGGAGTTAATGTTGGGAAGATCAAGTGGAATAAAGGAAAGAAAGAAGACAGAGACCTCCGCAGATAAGATCAGATTTTAATCATCGCCGAAGAGGGGCACCAAGTAAGAACGAATAGAGTCAGAGATATAAGGGCCACAGAAAGTAGGGGTGCAGGGTTTAAGTACAGTCAAATAAGAAAGTTATGGATTATGAAATAAATCAGGTCATTGTGGAAAAAGGTTCCACCTGGTTCAACACATACTTTCTCGGGATGGGGGAAAGGGAATAGGTTTGTAATTGCTCCATGGAAGCTACTTCCCAGAAAGGGGGAGGAGGGGAAGATCAGTGGGCCAGGGAGGCAAAGTTGAATTATGAGGGCAAGGCAGAGTTCCATCAGTTAGAAACTGAAATGTGAAGAATGTGATATTCTGTGTTTGAAAGTTCATGAAGCCTCATCTCCCCTTTGAAAAACTCTTCTTGCTTTTACTGTCAGTCTCTACATTTGTCATTCTTTTTTTAATATTAAAATTTTGTATTTTATATTATTATCAGTTCAGAAAATATTTTTTTACCACCTCACAAGAGCAAGCATTGTTCTCAGGGATGATGCCATAGTTAAAAAAAAAAAAACCTAGCTTCACATACCCACAAGCATGGCACTGGCTGGTTGGCACTGTAATTCTTAGCTTCCTTTTTGCCCATGACTAATTTGAGCCTCATGCTAGAAGGTGCGATACGGAATCAAACTTTTGAGTGTATAGCTCAGTAAATGGTATACAGTAGATGTCCCTACATATGGGTAATTAGTATTTTCAAAGGTCATTCATATGACTTTGTGGTGAGAAAAGGAAGTGATGATTGAATTCTATATACTTCTGGTTCATGGACCAGATTGGCACCAGTTCACATTCTGTAAATTGCAAAGTCTTTGTGAATCTTAATTAGGATCAGCCAAGAAAATGTGAGAGATTTTACATAACAATCCAGAGGCCTGGTGTTCCTGGGGAAAGCCCACATTCTACTAATGGGCTGGTGCTGTTCCCAGTCTGGCTGTGCTTTGAGATCCATACTGTGCTTTCCCCTCTACCCCCCTTCCACTTTCTGTCTGATTATACGTGAATGTGTATGGGGTTTGTTTGATGGTGGCAAGAAAGAATGAAAATTCTTTAAATTATACTGAAAATTTGTTTTTACAAGTATATAGCAACTTTGCTCCAACATTATAAATAGGAACTCTTTTCTTTAATGACATGAATGCTAACAAACATTTGCCTTCAGCTGAACTAGACTATTGAGTGATTAAGCATCTTTTTTTTTTTTTTTGTCGGCCGTGGGGCTTGAACTCTGGGCCTGGGCGCTGTCCCTCAGCTCTTCAGCTCAAGGCGAGCGCTCTACCACTTGAGCTACAGTGCCACTTCCGGTTTTCTGGTGGTTTATTGGAGATAGGAGTCTCACGGTCTCTCCTGCCTGGGCTGGCTTTGAACCGCGATCCTCAGATCTCAGCCTCCTGAGTAGCTAGGATTATAGGCGTGAGCCACCAGCGCCCGGCTAAGCATCTTTTTTTTTTTTTTTTTAAATTTTGTTTCTTATGGGGCTTGAACACAGGACCTGGGCTCTGTCCCTGAACTTTTTCACCCAAGGCTAGTGTTCTATAACTTTGAGTCACAGAGCCACATAAAGAGTTTTCTGAATAGTTTATTGGAGATGAGAATCTCAATGACTTTACTGCTTGAGCTGGCAGGATCCTCAGATCTCAGCCCCCTGGGGAGCTAGGAATACAGATATTAGCCACTGGAGCCCAGCCAGACACCCTTTTTTAATGAGGTGTTTTTCTGCATTTTCTTGAATTCATGAGATACTTGTCAGATACATACTACTGTGATGCATATTCTACTTTGAAATGAAAATCTGAATCTATGCAGTTTGATTATGATTAGTGTGCTAATTCTTTTTGTTTGTATTGGTTTTCCCATTTGTAATAAGGACACTTGCAACATAAAATTGAATTAAAATGATAGTTTATCAAACTAAACATGTTCATGCTTTGTTTCAGTTATCCTTAAAAAGAAGAGGAAGCAAAGACTTGCCAAAATCTGAGAAAAAGACTCAACAGACTCCCACAGAGGTATGTGGAAATAAAATTTCAGCTAGAACATCAAGCACTTCTGAATATGTAAGAAGCTACATTCATAAATAGATGTAATGACCAAGTAGACTTATGTAAAACAGTGAAATTATGCATAACAATTATGTAGCTGTAGGCTCAGGTAGGATGAAGTATTCAGTATATTTGCTTTTAAAGCCACATTAGCATCCCTGTCATAATGGCTTTCATGCTGTAAGCATACAGCAACATGTCATTAGTACTTTATGTGTTGCCATATTAGAGAACTCTAACCAGGGTACAAATATCTTTCCATAATTAATGGGGGGCCAATGCAATTATTGTTCTTATAATACTGGCAAAGTGAATAAGGAAATGTAGGAAAGGGGCAGAAGGAGAGAGAAGGGAAAAAAAGAAGCAGAAGAAAAAAGTAACAACAGTATTCACCATGAAATTATTAAAATCATTAGAACCATTCTCACGATAAAAAAAGTAGTTCCTCTATATGTTTATATATATAGTCAACTTGTAGGTAAGCATTCACTTGGGAGAGAAAGGACTTTTTCTTTTTTTCTTTTTCTTTTTGTCTGTTGTGGGGCTTGAACTCTGTGCCTGAGCGCTGTCCCTGAGCTCTTCAGCTCAAGGCTAGCACTCTACCACTTGAGCCAAGGCGCTACTTCTGTTTTTCTGGTGGTTTATTGGACCAGGCACTTTCCATTACTTTCTCTTCTTTTTTTTCCTCCCCCCAACAGTTATGCTTCCCTGCTTAGCTTCAAATGTAGCCAGTTTTTCTTTTTAAGATAAAGATGCAAAGCAAGTTGGTATACATAGTTTGTATCTTGAAAAGATGTCATTTCAAATAAGTAAAATAAATTTCTGTGCCATCATCATCTTGCTACATATTCTCCTTTATTACATGCAAACTCTGCCCAAGCCTGAAAATAACCTTCATGTTTTCATGCATCTGATGAGGAGAGCTTATACATACACAAGTCAGGGATTTTCTCTTTTATTTGCTTAATATGCCCAGTGTAATTCTGCTCCACTCCTCAGCTTGTATTTCACCACTACTGTTTTAGTTAGACTCAAACTGTAGTATATTCGATTCAAACTGTAGCAAATGAGAACATTCCAGCTTTTTTTTTTTGGTGGTGGAAACATTACATTTATTACAATAACACTCAATCTACTTATTCTTTCTAACATAAAATCATATTTTATGGTTGGCCATTACTAGTTCACATATTGTTTCTAATTAGTAGCCTTATGTGACCTTACACTCTCCACACAATCTTTACTTCTCTTTAGTCATCTCTGCAACTACTACCATGGCTTTCCCCATCACATAAAAGAATCTCATTCCCATGTACTCTGCATATCTGAGTTTTCTTCATGCCTTAAGATATAATCTTCATTATGTTGACTCCTAGGTTGGACATGCTTCTTACTAGATGCTTCCACTCCATTCCTCCATTTTAAGGGCAACATTTTAAAAACCTAAACCCCGTATCTTTTACCCCAAACCCAATCCTATTTGTTCTCTGTCCCTGCTATTAGCAATACAGCCCAGTGAGACAACTAAATTTAGAGAATCAGGGTTATCTGTGGTCCCTTGGTGGATATAATCTTAACCATTATATTTCCTGGTTCCTGTGTCTTTTGCAGGGCACTTTCCATCTCTGAGAATCTAATAACAAATCTTCCTATGATCTACACCCTTTTCCCTCCTTTGTATGTCTTCCTATGATCTACTCCCTTTTCCCTCCTTTGTATGTACTACTGAAGTGCTTTTTGTTGTCTTTTAAAAAAAAATCTCTGCAGTGTTTCCTTCTTTCCTGTGAGTGCAGTTCTAGGGAGAAAGGATACAGTCTATTAACCCATTGCTCTGGGTTTTTTCCTACTTCAGTTGTAGGGGCAATGTGTGCAGTACACAGAACATGAGCTTTGGAATCAACCTGAATTCAGATTGTGCTCTGTCACTTACTAATTTGCTTTCTGCTGTGTTAAGCAACACCTCCTCTCTGTAAAAGGAAAAATAAATCACTTATTCGAGTAGTTGATAGAAGTATTTCATGAAAGAAGGAATGTAGCTTGTGGGCTCTATCTATCCAGCAACTCTCCATTAATAGATGGAGGGACAGGACATTTGTGCCCTGTTCCTCATTACTTCTGTCTCATAGGTTCTGAATCACACTTGTGGCAGAAACTCATTTTTCTCCTCACTGTCTTCTACTTCATTGTTAGAATGTTTCTCAAACACAAGATAACTCAGAGCTAGATAAGGAAAGGACTTTTGTCCGTTATTTTTGTTTGTTTGTTTCTGTTTTTAAGAGAAAAGCTTCAGTTCATGATAGTTTGTTGAGTATGTACAAGACGCTAGCTTATACCCTGCAAAATAATAAATAAATAAATAAATGCAAAGTAAGTAAAAACAAGGGAGCCAAAGTCCACAGAAGTTACATGCCCCAAAGTACAGACTCAAAACAGAAGTTGAGTAATTGCCCTTGGGAAATGTAGTCTGGGACATAGTTAATGTGCTTCTACAAAAGCTCTCAGAGAGAAATATTTTCATTTTTTTCTTTAGATTCATCATTGTAGTTAATGACTAGGAGTTGCCGACTGTGTTAAACATGAAGGACAGGACTTTCTACCATGTCTACTCCATTATCCTTTCTCCAAGAAGAATTTCACACTGATGGTAGTGCATCCTCTTTTAGAAGTCATGAGTAATGGAAAACGTACCAGTTGCTCCTTGGATGTTTCATTTCCCTATTAATGAACTGTAAAACAATTTTCTCTGACCACAGAGGAAGATTATTCCTTGTATAGCAGAGTGATCAAGAGCCTTAGTTTCCGATGGGATGAATTCAAATTTTATCCTTTTTTCTCTCCCACTTATTAGCTATGTGACTTTTTTTTGCTATGTAACTTTGAACAAGTCACTGAACAGCTTCAAACTGGAGCTGTATAACCTACTTACAAGTTTATTTTGAGTATTAAAGTTGTTCATCGTTGTGAGAACATTAATGTCGAGTAAATGCATTCTAATCATCTTCCTTACAGTACTAGATTTCATGTTTATTACAATTAGGGGAATTTACATCATTTGAAAACAAAACAAAAGCAACACTGTCAAAATGACCACCAAACATTTATACATGATTATAACATAAAATAATCTCTGAATAGTGATTGCTGAAGTGTTTTTTTTTTCCTTTTCATATTCTTTTTCCTTTTGTTTCCGGGATGTAATGTCTTGTTGGCCAAAGAATGTAAGTGATTTGGAGAAAATACACAACATCTACTTCTCCGTGTGCGGTGAAATCTTAAGGACCAGAAAAAGAAATGCCGGTTTTTTTTTTTTTTTTTCTGCAGGTGTCTCTTTTTTCTTAGTGGTGTTCATTTCCATAACAATGACCTCCTACCCTTTATTTCCCCTTTTTGAGGAGGACAATGAAGATCTGAAATGCCAGCTGCAGTTCGTGAAGGAAGAAGCTGCTTTGATGCGAAAGAAAATGGCCAAGATTGATAAAGAAAAGGACAGATTCGAACACGAGCTGCAGAAGTACAGATCTTTTTACGGCGATCTGGACAGCCCTCTGCCCAAAGGGGAGGCCGGGGGACCTCCCAGCACCAGAGAGGCCGAGCTCAAACTACGGCTGAGGTTGGTGGAGGAAGAAGCCAACATCCTGGGCCGGAAAATCGTGGAACTGGAGGTGGAGAACCGAGGGCTGAAGGCCGAGCTGGACGACCTGCGGGGCGATGACTTCAACGGCTCGGCCAACCCTCTGATGAGGGAGCAGAGCGAGTCGCTGTCGGAGCTGCGGCAGCACCTGCAGCTGGTGGAGGACGAGACAGAGCTGCTGCGCCGGAACGTGGCCGACCTGGAGGAGCAGAACAAGCGCATCACGGCCGAGCTGAACAAGTACAAGTACAAGTCCGGCAGCCACGACAGCGCGCGGCACCACGACAACAGCGCCAAGAGCGAGGCGCTGCAGGAGGAGCTGAAGGCGGCGCGCCTGCAGATCAACGAGCTCAGCGGCAAGGTCATGCAGCTGCAGTACGAGAACCGCGTGCTCATGTCCAACATGCAGCGCTACGACCTGGCCTCGCACCTGGGCATCCGCGGCAGCCCCCGCGACAGCGACGCCGAGAGCGACGCGGGCAAGAAGGAGAGCGACGACGACTCCCGCCCGCCGCACCGCAAGCGCGAGGGGCCCATCGGGGGCGAGAGCGACTCGGAGGAGGTGCGCAACATCCGCTGCCTCACCCCTACCCGCTCCTTCTACCCCGCGCCCGGCGCCTGGCCCAAGAGCTTCTCCGATCGGCAGCAGATGAAGGACATCCGCTCCGAGGCCGAACGCCTGGGCAAAACCATCGACCGGCTCATCGCCGACACGAGCACCATCATCACCGAGGCGCGCATCTACGTGGCCAACGGGGACCTGTTCGGACTGATGGAGGAGGAGGACGACGGCAGCCGCATCCGCGAGCACGAGCTGCTCTACCGGATCAACGCGCAGATGAAGGCCTTCCGCAAGGAGCTGCAGACCTTCATCGACCGCCTCGAGGTGCCCAAGTCCGCCGACGAGCGCGGCCCCGAGGAGCCCATATCCGTGAGTCAGGTACAGTTCTGCCTTTTGCGCGCCACGGCGATGGCGAGGCTGGCCCGCGGAGCTGCAGTCCCTCGGGGGGCGTCTCCACGTCTGGAGTTCCCATCCCCGCCCTAGGGAAGGGCCTCCCTCCCCGTCCCCCTCCGGACCCTCAGCCTTGCTGGGGATCCAAGCGCCCCGCTAGGGCTTCTGTGTTCTTTCCACCACAATCCTTCACACCAGAATACTTCACACCTGAGTGTGTGTGTGTCTGTCTGTCTGTCTGTCTGTGTTGGGTTTCCCAACGCCCCTGCAACCACTCATTTCTACCTCTCTCCCCCTTATTTCTTTTAAGGACAAAAAAAAATTGAACCCCTCAACCCTCTGTTTTTCTATGCAAAGATTAAGGGATTTATCTCTTTTTTTCATTGTATGTTATTATCTTAAGAAATCTACTTTTGCAGATTGGCCTGTCCCCCTCTCCGCCCCCCCCCCAAAAAAAAGTCTTTAATAGCAATCTTCAAGTGTGTTCACTTGAGATTTTTGAGCCAAGATCCAAATTGAGCTTCAGCTGTACTAAATAAAGAAACACGACCAACGGATACTTACTGAAAAATGTAGACAATAGTATCAAAGAGACATGATCTGTGCGTAAATCTATATCAAAAACACACAACATGCAAGCTACCTCTCTTCCTTAAGTTAAAGTAACAAGAGAAAAGTCACTGACCGTTCTGTAGTGGAAAATCTCATGACTGGTAAAAGAGTGTCACACCATAACTTTTTAAGAAAACACCAACCCACAGACTTAGTAATAGTGCATTTCAGACCAGGGGAAATCACCATTTTTCCTCCATCCTGACCTGTAGAGGCACACCGGATGAATGGAACTGGGCCACTCACCAGGTATGGTGGCCTCTGAAAGACTGTTTACCAAAATTCATCAACATTTATGAAACAAAAGGCAAGGCTGTCTTTTGTGGCAAGCCTGGTGTCTAACCCAATGGAGAACCCACTGAAGTACAACAGCTTGCATGGCTTTTAAGACACGCAAGACTAATATTTTGGCACTGGGGTTTAACCTCAGGACCTTGCACTCTCGCTTGGCTTTTTGGCTGGCACTGTACCACATGAGCCACGCCTCCACTCCTGGCTTTTTGCTGGCTAACTGGAAATAAGAGTCCCCATGACTTGTCTGCCCCGGGCTGGCTTGAAACAATGATCTTCAGATCTCAGTTTCCTGAGTAGGTGGAATTACAGACGTGAGCCATGGGCGACTGGCAAAACATTTATACTTAAGATTCAGTTTATGCACAGAAGCATGACATTAGACTACCTGTCTTTTAGACTCACAACTAGCAAAACTGCTAGCTCATTGCTTATTTATCTTGCATGTTGCTCTGCTTTGCTATGAAAAGAAAAAGTTTTATGATGGAACATATTGGATTTTGAAATGTTGAAGTTTTTCTATTATAGTAAATGATTGCAGTTTTCTTATTAGTATTCTGAGCATGTGTGTGTGTGTGTTTTAATTATGCCCTCAAGGGGAAAAAATAAAAATCAGAATGGATGAACTGTGTACTAGATTCAGATTTTTGTTAATAAAGGCTTCAGGGAATAATCCTGATTTTAAATTAAATAAATAGATTAGGTGATGTGAATATGTGTCAAAAATTATTATTAATTAACTCTTCTCTTTGTCTTTGCATTTACCTTCCCAGATGTTCCAGCCTATCATTTTGCTTATTCTCATTCTTGTATTATTTTCATCGCTTTCGTACACAACAATATTTAAACTTGTCTTCCTTTTTACGCTGTTTTTTGTACTGTAAATCTTTCATCATTTACCATTCATTGTAGTGTTTTCAGTTTGTTTTATTTTGTTCATCCTTCAAGACCAGAAGTAAAAGAAGTATAATTTCTGTAGTAATCAATGCTTTAAAAACACTGAAGACTGCTTATTTCTGTAAAAAAAAAAAGTCACAACTCATCTTACCACAACCAAATTTAATAAGAAGCCTGAGCATGAAAATATTTCAGGTAGGAAAATGTGACTGTCTTTGTTATGTATTTTAATTTTTGCTTCTTTCTTTAAATCTTCGTTTGCACTTGTATTAATAAATACTTGCAGACTATTAATGAATAGTTTATACCTTTCCTTTATAAATCTAGATATATGTATCTTTGCTATTCATGATATAGATTTATACATTACCAACAAGATAAGTTTAACATCCAATGGTTATCTGTCAAAAATACATGAATAAATGCAATGTGGCCCTCATGGAAGCCAACCAAAATGTTCTCTCTGTTCTCTCTGTAGACGTGTGTTTAGAAGCCTGAGTGTGGATCAGGCTTTAAATCATGCTATTTTAGTTAACCAGCTTCTCATCAAGCCAGCTCTTTCTGCATTTACTTACTATGTGATGCAGTTTATTATATGGCGTTCTATCCTCCTTAATAGTCTGCCCCTCAGAACTGCCTTCAGAGCAAGAAAAATGCTAGAAATGTGGTTCTTAAAACATCTCAAGCAGAGAAAACAGTAGTCTCTAGAATTTCTTGAAATCATAGGCCAAACCAGAAGCCTAGTTTTAGAGGGAGTTACTTCTCTGTCATCTCACAACTGAAGCAGCCTGAGCAGATACTATATATATCTAAAGCTCTTCTGTCTGTCTTGTTGGTATTTTACCCAGCAGAAACATGGAATCACCTGTGCCACTCAAGATTGAGAAATCACAGCACTGTAGTCATATGCTTGTGATTCTCAGATGTTTTGGTTAGCACATATCAAAAAATCGGTAATAAAGAAGTATCTTGGGCTCAGCAAAAACCATAGTACATAGAAGACATTTGCTTTTTCACTAAAGTTGGTATTGGAGCCAAGTACTGGTGCTTTACACCTCTAATCCTTGTTACTTGAGAGTCTGAGAGTGTTAGGATCAAATTTCAAGGACATCTCAGGAAGAAAAAAGTTCAGAAGATTCCTTCTTAATGAAGAACTTGATGCTGTGGCTTTAATATAGGTGGAGTTTAATATAGGTGAATTGCATGTACCAAGGCAGGAGGGAGGAAAGACCTCATCTCAAAATAGGAACAAAAGCCAACTGCTTGTGGCTCATGTATGTAATCCAAATTAATCAGGAGGCTGAGTTCTGAGGATCAGACTCAGAGCCAGGTTCAGCAGTGAAGTCTATGGGACTCTTATCTCCAGTTAACCACCAAAAGCTGGAAGTGGGGCTGTGGCTCAAGTGGTAGAGCATGAGCCTTGAGCAAAAACTCAGGGACAGCACCCAGTTCCTGAGTTCAAGACCCAGGACTGGCACACACACACACACACACACACACACACACACACACACACACACACACACACACTTGCTCACACGCACATGCACACACACACACCAAAAACCTAAAGCAAGACCGGAGGCTCAGCTGTAAGCATACCTGCTCAATAAGCATGAGAACCTGAGTTCTAAGTTCAAACCCCAGTACCAGCAAAATATAAAGACAACCACCACAACAAAGCAATGGAGCAAATAATGATCTTTTTGTTTGTTTGTTAGTTTTGTGTTTTGGCCTTGGGGCTTGAACTCTGGGCCTGGGCACTGTCACTGAGCTCTTCAGCTCAAGGCAAGTGTTCTGCCACTTGAACCACAGCACCACTTTAGTTTTTCTAGCGGTTCATTGGAGATAAGAGTCTCACAGACTTTTCTGCCTGGGCTGGCTTTGAACCACAATCCTTAGATCTCAGCCTCCTGAGTAGCTAGGATTATAGGTGTGAGCCACCGGTCCCCTGTTGTAATGGTCTTTTGAATTCCAGAAATGTAATATGCAGAACACTGATACATATATAGCCTTATCTTTCTTACAAATCCATTTCTCTTTGAGAATTAGTTTTAAAAAATTCATAGCAGTTGAAAAATGAGAGTGTTAGTATCAAACATAGTGTTTGTTTATCTTGGTTTGGAGTATGCCCCAAGCCTTTAGCTTGGGATGTGTTTGCTTTTTCTTTTCTTTTTTTCCTTGTTGGTAGTTATGGGGTTTGAACTCAGGGTTTTTATAATAGATGGCAATCTACTATTTGAGCCATGCCTCCTTATTCTTGTTACTTTTAAGATAGAGTCTTGCTTTTGTACACAAGCTGACCTGAACTGCAAGTCTCTTATTTGTGTTTTCTGTTGTAACTGAAAAGACATGTGTTCACCACCATACTCAGCATTTTAGGTTAGGATGGAGTCTTGCAAACTATTTTGCTAGGGCTGATCTGAAAGCAGTCTTCCTAATCTTAACTTCTTCTGTAGTGAGTATGCCAGGTGTACATGGCAGAAGCTAGTTACTAGCTGAGATAGATAGCAGTCTTAAGTTTTCTGCTAAGGCTGGTCTTGAAACATGGTCCTTCAAATTTCCATCTCCTAAGTAGGTAGGATTACAGCAGAGCCACTATTTGATCATCACTTGTCTAGGTTTGAGTAGATCAGAATAATAAGAGAAAGGAAAGACAAGATGGAGAGTTGTGAATACAGGGTCAGGCACACTCAGAGGTACAGGTGTCGGGGCATAATGAATTAAAGCCTGATGAGGATCCAATATTCTATTACAATAACTTGCATAGGCATTCTTCACAGAGACCCAAATATGTACCAGAGTGATACACTTTAGCATGACCTATGGCCTAGTAAGGAAGAAGCAGTGTGTAGACTAATCAAACACCAGCCTCATCGTCAGATCTTCTTGAAAGTCAGCTCTTGTCATCCTGACAACAGATGTGCTAACCTTACTTGTGAGTTCTAAGGCATTGATGTTATAGAATTTAAGGAGAATTTTAAAACCTCATCCAGACCTACAAATGGAGAACCGTATACAATACTTGGGAGGAGAATGTAGGCTGCGCGCATCTGACCTGACGGCTGCTCGCAGACTTAGGAGGCCTCTGACAGCTCCAAATTTCGTGAGGCAACATGTGTTCCATTCAATTGTAAGGAAGGGTTTGTTCCTACAACTTGGTCCTGTCCATTTATCCATTGAGTAGCCAATTTCCTACATGTACAGACTCTGTCTGTCTGTCTGTCTCTGTCTCTGTCTCTCTCTGTCTCTGTCTCTGTCTCTGTTTCTGTCTCTGTCTCTCTCTGTCTCTCTGTCTCTGACTGTCTCTGTCTCTGTGGCCCCCCCCCCCCCCGTCTCTGTCTCTCTCTCTCTCTCCTACTGTGGTCTATAAAAATACATGCTTGCAGGTCAGGGTGCTCAGACCTGCCTGTACCTCTGGAACGTGCTGGAGCCCAGTGGGTAAAAGGTCATTTCAGCAAACTGTCAATAGGCATGAAATAACCTTTTCCCTGACTAATTGCCCTCTGTTCCTTGAGTCTGTCCTGTGGGCCCTCAGCAGCTACGATACAACTCTCATACCACAAAACCTCGAACTGAGAATGTAACAGGCTGTGTCCAAGACATCCAAAGAGAAATCTAGCCTTTCTTTCCCCTCTCTCCCCATTGACTCTGTTGTTTGTATTGCTTTTGTTTTATTTAGCTAGTTTTAAAAGAACACTCGGGTAGCTTTAATTCATCAAGAAAGCAAAAAAAAAAATCAAAAACAAAACAAACCAAAAACCCTTTGAAGCTATGGTGATTTAAACACCACGCTGGAAATAAACTCACAAAAAAGCAAATCTTATTATAGAAAACTCTCTTGCATTGCACATTATTGGGCATAGGAAACATGTCTTTGTTAAATTAGCCTGGATTTAAGAAAAAAGGGAGGGATTCTGTTGGTTATTTTTAAGTGTAAAATACTGAAACTTTTAACAAAAAGGAAAATTCAAAGCTGAGCCTGGAATGTGTATTGGCTTAAATTCCCCAGTCTTCAATTTTATGGCAAAGTGGGGTGTGATTATTTAAGCAGCTGCCAGCAAAGTTTGGAATGTCAGCTTGGTAGCTTAGTCTTCACTCCAAATATCCACAGAAACCGGTAGAGGATAGTGTTACAATGTAAGAAAAGTTTACGTAAGTAAGTAAGTAAAGTAAGAAAAGTTTACTAAAGTAACAGGATTTGGTATAATTTTTTTAAGTATACATGGAAACTTAGCTGTTTTACCTTCAGTTATAGCACAGTTTGAATCTGCTTGGAATTTTGATCTGGTTTATCATAGATGGGGTAATTGCATATACATTTTGATAACAACTTAATATTTTATGACTATATCTTCATATTCTCATTAGCCTACTTGTAGCGTTTCAGAGAGTAACTTTTTTTTCTTTTTTTTTTTTAAATTTTATTTTATTTTTTTTGTGAATATACTGTACAGAGGGGTTACAATTACATGGGCAGGATAATGCATACATTTCTTATCAAGCATTGCAGCCTCCTCCTTTGTTTACCCTTCACATCCCTTCCCAGCCTCCTTCCCCCCCCCCTCAATCCTCCCCCCCCCACCAACGTTGTAAAGCTCGTTTTCGACATGACAACTTGTACTTCTCAGAGAGTAACTCTTGCAAAGTAAGAATGCTTGGTGGCCTAAGCATGAGAGGGAACACTTAGCAGTTCCTTAAGGAACACTACAGTAGCATCCCAGATGCTGCTGCATCTCAGATACTTCCGAGCTGTGCTTTTGGGTTACTCAGTGAGGGGAAGGGGAAGTAGAGGTGGCTTTTATTTTTATTCCATGGTGAATGCTCTGAAAGTATGCAGAATCATAGACTCTCTAAAGGTTCTTTGCCTGTTACTGAACAAATATCTATGAGTCCATGTTCTACCTATTCAAAGCAGTGTTTATTTATTAGCAGTTCTAATCTGTAGCTGAGATGTGGATAATTTTTTAGACACTTCAAGGTTACCTTTTCAGAGAAGTCCTGTTAAAATCCGCTGGAACAAAAGAATACAAGTAGCAAATTTTGAAATAAAAAAATACCTAGCAATCAGCACCAGGCTGTGTTGTCCTGAAGGGCCCTAATTTTTTTTATATATCTCAGACATTTATGTTTAGTAAATTTAAATCTGTAGTCTCAATTATCTAGTTTCATGAACAAGTATAAACGGTTTTTAGTTCATAGCTGTCCGTGTTTTCTTGTAGCTGTGTTTCAAAGTAGAGACCAAACCCAACATATGAAAAAGACATACGCTTTCGTGACATTCAAAAATTCACTATAAGAATATATAATCTCTTTATTCTTTTAAGCTTTTTTAAGCATTTGTTCAGCCTTTTCAAAATCGGTCATATAGTTTTATTGACTTATGCCTTAGCACTTTTTTGCAATGTTGTCTAACCCAAATTCCTCTCTAGACATTTAAAACTTAGATCAGAAATGTTGCTTTTTTATTTTCCATATTATTTTATATTAGATATACAAGGAGAGGAATTTCAGTCAATTTCTCCTCATCTTCTACTCTCCTTTGTTCCCACTTCCAACAATTTCAACAGGTTTCATTGTTCTATATTCATAGATATATACAGTTTATGTTGATTGTACTCATCCTCTTTCAATTTTCTCTTTTTAAAATTGTTTCCTTCAAATTATTAGCATAGTTGATAGAATATACTAATTAGTATTCATTGCAGCTTTGTACCTCTCTTTTTTTGTACCCTTATCTCTCAATCTTTTATTGTAAACTCACAAATAAACACCACATTCTTTTCATTTGAGTTTCAAGTGTCTAAAAATCTAGCACCCACTCTTACTGGCTCTCATTTGGATCTTCCCTCCCTTTTCCCACTCTGTGCCCTATAAATGAAACAGATACATTTCCCAAACTCCCATCAAAGCCTACCTATATAAACTTTTCCCTTCCAGTCCTTTCTATGTGCTGGCTTTTTGTTGTTGTTGTTGTTGTTTTGGTATGTGGGGGTGTGAAGGGGTGATGGGAGGGGGGCGCCAGGTATGAGTAGCCAGTAATTGACTTCTAAATCACTGTCATTTTAATATACAACTAGTGGAAATATACTGATCTCACCCAGTTTTGATAACGCTAACATTGGTACAAGATATAGGATCAGTAACTCTCTAGAGGATTATAAATTTAATCCTTGTGTCCTTCACATCCTGTATACTAAATGGCCTCTCCACTATGCTTTACTGCTAGAATTTCTAGCAGCGAGAAATGACTCAGGGTCGCCCTCTTGTGGTAGACAGGCATTCACAAGACTGGTAACTGAATAAAGAGCAAACCATTTAACTGTCCTTTTATTATTTTTTAAAATTTGATTGTCATCGTCATCAACAATCCTTAGCTTATGAATCTGTAAAGAATATAATGAGAAGCTAAAATATCTTTGAAAAATATACGTAAGGTCTCTCTAGTTTTAAATAACCCATATTTCTCAAATATGTTACTGTTTTATTCAGAATCTGGACTCATACATTATAAGAAAGGACTGTTCAAAACTGTTCTTTTGGAATACTTCTGCCATCTGGAAATGGCTGTACATAAGCCCCATGACAGATCTGCTTTGTGAAAATATCTGTTGACATGTCATCAGCCCTCAAAATAGAAGAAAGAGCCAGAACCCCATGATTCTCAGGAAAAACATCCAGCACTTAGAAAATAGTGCATTTGCTGACACATAATAATCTAAATTTGAAACTTCCAAGGATAGTAAATACTCTGGGTGTACCTCATAATTTTATCCCCGAAGACAGAGCCTCAGATGTGTCAAAACTATATTTTATGAACATGCTGTTGAAATTCTATTCGAGGACCTAGAACAAAGAAAAATGAAAATTAAAAAAAGCCTATATCTTTACCGCTGTTCAGCCTGATTCAAAAAGCTCAACATGGGGAAAGTTGCAGTTTTCATATTTATCTAAAATATAAATCTCTGGGTGGTTGCAATGTGCAACTAGGGCAAAAGGTTACACTAAACAGATATACCAGATGAGGCCCTCCAAAATTGTTGACAACTTTTTTCCAAAGTCTTGGCTACATCGGCTATGTGTGATCACTAATGCAGCAGACTGTATTTCAGGGAAACTTTAAAGATTATCAGTCTATTTCAGGACGAGGATTATGTCTTGAAATCCTCATCATCTAACCTAGGTTAACCTAGGTTACCACTCTTAAAAGTTTGTTCAATGGAATGTTAGTTGAAATGCTCAAGATTTTCTTTAGAAATTCAAGATAATTTAAGATTGAAGAATTCTGCTGCACCATTGAGAATCATCTATCTTTAAAGGCTGGGCATCCTTTTAGGATTTGTTACTACAATAGCTTCGTCACCCATAATAGCTTCTTAACTTGAATGCGAATAAAAACATAGTTTTTCAAAAGTCATTCTCTTTTCGAATAGTTTTTTCCATCTTTTTTTAGATAAAAATAGAAACATAGTATCTCTTTTACTGTTAAATATGATTAAATGGTACCTAAGGGATAAATTTTTAAAATGATATAAGAAGTTAGAAGCCATTTGGTCTTATAGTAGACAGGGTTATTATAGTATAAAAAATATTATGTGACTGTTTTGTAATGTTTCAGGATCATTCAACAAACAAACGAAATCTTTTAATTCTGCCTAAGGCCATGTGCTTTATCTCCTGACCTTTGTTCAACTGCTGTTAGAATTGTTTTTTCTTTGTGTTTTGACCCAGAATTTAGACTAGCAAAAAGCATAAACCTCTCTAAATAATAATCAAAACAAATATTCTGCTGCCTGACTCTTAGTCATCCTTGAAAGATAAGAGTATTGTACCTCTCAACTTGGACATAAAAGAAAACTGAATTCAAAATTTAACAAAACCAGGAATCAGTCTCTCACTTTTCTCTCTCAGCTAACAGTCCTAACCATAGGTTTGCTTCCTTTCCCTTGAACTGCTAGGAATTTTAAACTTTAAGACATCCTATCAGGAATGAGAAGACCTAGATTCTATTCTTGGCCTTACTAGTAAGTGGCTTTGTGACCTTGAACAGATGACTTAACATTAGGGCCTCTTCTCTCACTGTAAAATGAGAAGGTTAGCTAAATGATTTCAGTGGCTCTTTCTGGCTCTAAAATTCTTCAAGTCTGAAAACACCTGCTAGTGATATTTATGTTTCAAAATCCCTTTTTCATCCTCTCCAAAATGTCCTAGTTGGTGGCTCACTATAAATCTTTTCAAATCATTTATATTAGTTCTGCAGCTGCTGTATTTCTACATCTATTTGTCATTAAGCATTATGATATACATTTCTGTACCTATCTGTTATACATTGAAATTGGATTAGGATGTCTTCAGGTATTAAAGTTGTGATTCTTTCCAAAACATAAAGTCCTCAAATACAAAATGCATTTTGTATTTAAGTGTTCAAATGGTTTAGAAATAACATATCATGCAGCAAATCCAACTAAACTTTTCAGCCATTCTAACACCTGAAAATGTCAGGCAGTTCAAGATGTCTGATTATCACTGTAGAGCTGAGCACACTCTCGTTAGTCTTCACAATCCATTTTTCTTCTTCCTTCCTTCCATCTTTCTTCTCCTTCTTTCTATCTTTGTTTCTCTTTTACTTCCTTCCTTCCTTTCTCTCTTTTCTTTCTTTGTTTCAATTTCCTGCTTTCCTCCCTTCCTTCCTTCCTCCCTTCCTTCCTCTTTTCCTCTCTTCCTCCCTCATTTTGATAGTACTAGGATTTGGACTCAAGCTCCGTCCTAGCCCACTTTGCTTTAGTTCTTTTCAGATAGACTCTTGTGCTTTTTGCTTCGGTTGGCCTCTGATAGTGATCTCCAGACAAGCTACCTGCAACCCCCCTGATCTGAGATTACAGATGTGTACCATTACCCTACCACTATCCTTGACTCAGCCTACTCAGGGTTTTTTCCCCCTAAAGTTTTCTCAAAAGTTTGTTTTAATGGAAATGATCAAAAGTTGTGTTGAACAGTGGCCTTTGTGCCATCTCACCTAATTGACTTACCTAATGTCTTCTGGATATGAAACCATGCCAGAGAAAATATGCATAGCATAAACATACTTTCTTGACAAAGTTATTCTAGATAAGTGGCAAACTTGATCAAAATCTTTTGGTAAATTTTGACTCCACATACAATTTAAGAATTGTTTGTGGAAATACTGAGGATGTACAGGAAAAAGGACATTGGAATAAGTACTGCTGTGTGACAGTCTGAAGTATAGGGTTTGGAATGGGAAACTATAAAAATGATGTTATTTGATAGTTCTGACAGATGTTTAAGTAATTCTGTTCTTCACCCTCATGCTCAGAATCTTCTGTTTTCATGAGTATAAGCAAAGAGGGACAAACATTTACTGTGTCCTTGTCACTATATGTTTCCATTCAAGAAAGAAACACAATTACTTGTTTAAGGAAGAAACAGAGACCCCCAAAATCAGGTAGATAAGGGGTGGCAGTAGGGCACTGTGACAAAAACTTTAGAGTTCCCAATTTGGGAAAGTAGCTCCAAGCCTTAATCTTCCACCTCCATATGGATGATTTTCTATGAACTTTGGCAAGTTATTTTAACTCTCTAAGCCATGATTATAAGATCAAGCTCCTAATACCTACTTTTGCTGGAGGTGGGGACAGAAAAGCCTGAGATAAAGTTCTACTTGAAGTACTTAGAACAAGGTCTTGCAGAAAGCTATTATCCATTACTAATTGCTATTTTATTGTAAACATTATGTTGTTATTGCTGTTGAAATGTTGATGCCAAGCTCTTCAAACTCAGGACAGAATTTCAGTTATCCTGCCCATATGAGTACTACTATGAATTAATATTTTCACTACTTATGAAATATTACCTGGAAGTGAGCAAAAGTAATGTGAACATATGTCCTGCTTCAAACACCATACTAAAGAAGCTCTTCAACTTGAGGACCTGATCACTTAAACTATAATGTGTTTTATTTGCTTCATTAGACATAAATTGCTGTAGAGACTTTTTTTCCACTAAATTGAACCAAACATGGTCTCCATTGTCTAGTACACAGAAAAACACACAAAGGAATAACACACTTAGAAATATTACCAGAAAGGCAACATTTCTGGATGTAAGAGAGGCCTATGTGAAATGACTTAAAAACTTTTCTATACACTTGAGTTGCTTTGTTTTCTAATTTGGGCTAAAAATAAGTACCTGGATCTATCTCACTATGATTTTCCTTGATAGGAAGCATTTCCCCCACTAAAAAGCCTTGAATATTATTGGAGCTACACAATGCTGCCATCATATCACAGAGAGCTACAAGACTGGTCTAATATATATCCCAGTTCTATTTTATTTAAAGACACAATTTCCATAGATTTTACAAGCTTTCTGGAATATGGACGTGTGTATACATTTACATGTGTGTATACACATACATACATATGTGCAGTTACTAACTGTTTTCCTGTCACATTCAGACCCTGAGCTCTAAAGTCACTGAGGACTATATCCTGATAGTAACTGAGAAGGGGGAAAAGAGAGAAATACAAAGCAAGGCATAGTTCTTGCCCATAAGAAATGAGTTTACTTTTCCTAATAAAAGGAAATCTAAAATTGGCCATTGTCATCGTGCGATGTTAACAAGCAGCTCTTTTGGCAAGTTTGAAGATGCTGAGCTCCATTATAAAAGTTAAAAATGTCCTGGACCTGGAGTTGTTTACCCCAGAGTACAAGCTGCTCTAAAGTTACAGAGCTGTGGTTGGAAGCAGTGGCTTGAAGGCCGCCTCCAAGTAACTGACGTCACAGAAGTCTCAGCTGCTGTGGTGACATTGAGCAAGCAGCTCTGCCTGTAAAAGCAGCGTGCATTTCTAAGGGACTTGTCTTTACCACTCCGTGGAGCCCTTGGACCTTTGCTGCATTCCATTTTCTTGTAAAAGACACAAGATTCACTGAGCTGAGATGACTCTACTCTTAAAGATGTCAGCTGTCTATCCTGCTGCCATCTGCTGCTAGACTGACAAGAGGTGCAGCTGCCGTAGGACTGCCCACCCCAATACCAAAAGGTATGTTTTTTTTTCCTGGCAAATTATAAAGCAAGCATCTAATGACAGCAAGACACAGTGGGGCTGCTGAGGATGTATTTCCAACTATACTGTTGACGTTGAGCATGATTTCAACATCTGCCTGTACTAATGTCTGTGTCTAGGCTTCAGCTTCAGAACAGTGGGCGGGGTGCATAACGGATTGAACTGACTCAGGGGAGAGACTGGTCAGCTGCTGTGGGTGGATTTCCCAAGCCAGGACTGACAGTGCCATCCGCTCTCTGAGACTGTATCTTCAAACACACTGCTTCTCAGTGTTCACAGAGCACTCAGAGTGGCCCGGGATTTCATTTAACTAGTTTATTAGAATGTAACTCATGTTAGGATGAAGAATTTTTTAAAAGATTTATACATTAAAATTTACAACTCCTGGGTCTGTTGGTATGTGAAAGTTTCCGTCAAACTAAATAAATGTTTCATCCAAGATAACTGCAGGAGGAGTGTATTCTCAATGTGATCTTAAATCTGAACTGTTCATAAAGGGTTAATCTACAGTGAGAGGAAATTTCATCACTGTATCTTCTACTCCAGATGATTAAATTTAAACATTTCTTTATCCAAGCCCAAAAGGTTTTTTATCAAAGCTTATATTTTATAAGTGAAGAAAGGTAAAATAAGCGTGCCTATAGCTTGAATGTTTTCTAATTTGAGTAAACTATTAGAGAGACATTAAAAGAGATGATAGTTAAATGAGAAAGCAAAACCAATTTCTTTGAAATTGCATGTGATTGTGTCTCCCTGACCTTGTTGGAACATTAAAGTGTACACTGAAATAGCAAAAGATAGCAATAAAAAAGTTTTCCTCTTACTCCCTAATAAAATCAAACCAGGATGTTCTCTGGAAAGATCATTTGCAAATGAATAATAAAGGAGCAATGGGATTTATTAATTTGGTGAAATAATGCCAATTATTGATAGTAACCTGGAAAGAAGGTAAGAGTTTTAGAGGCAAATGTTACATTACTCCGAAAGATATAGACATAGAAATTCCTAATACTTAAAAGTTGATCCAATAGAGAAGCATCTTCAGGTTAATGATTGGTTCCAGGAATTGAGTAGTGCAGTTAGCAGTACCTGCTATGTATGAAATTTTTATTGAAATATGCAACTTCATTTCCATGAAAACTCTCTAATTACATGAAAAGTAATATGTTTCAAAAAAGGAAAATAAAGAGCAAGAAACAAGTATTCTGATGTAAAAATCTCCAGAGAACTAGCAGTGCAGTAATCTCTACCAACAATGTTTAGTTTGGTTGGCTAAAGTACAGTTTTCAAAATGGGCAAGATAGAGATTAAAATGGTATCGACCAAAGAGGGGTCAGAATGGAGCACTGCTCACGTAACAAAGTGCTGCCATTATTAAACTGAACCTGATGTAGGACAAGAAAATAGTTCTGTGAGACCCCTGTGCTCCTCTTAAATTGTGCTTCCTAGTCCAGCTAAGAACAAAATAACTTGCCTTCCATGGCACCTTTGCACAATCCCCTCACAACCATCCTGGCTTTCAGCCTAGGGGAGGAGAAGTAGGTTAAAAGGGATTATGTAAGGATAGCTTTGAGTTATTGGAGAAAAGAATGTGTGCAAGTAATGCAGCTCACTCAGTCTTTTAACATTTGCACTAATACTTTTTTTTTTATTCTGAATGAAATTCTAGAAAGAGTAAAATGACATGAAGAACAAAAAGATGCAGGGAAGAGAGTTCCAAGAACACAGAAATCCTTCTTTCTCTCCCACATAGATGCCAGGAATTGTGGGAGGAAAAGAGTGACAACTGAGAACAAAGAGAACTTTTATATTTGCCTTGTTGGAGAGCAAAGAGAGTGCTCAACAACTCTACCCTGTAACTTCTCATCACAGAACATTCTGGTCCTACAATATTCCTTCTTTCATTTGGCTCTTAAATGCTTGATTTAAAATGATTTCATATGAGATTTATTGAATCTACATTACTGGTATAACGTTCCACACACCCCCATTTAACTTGATATATGTCCTTGAAACAGTTAGAAAATACTAGGAAAAGGAAAATCATGGGGAACATAAAAGTTTAACAATTAAACTTGCTTGTGTCAGTTTTATAATTAAAAATCAAAACGATCACTTTTATTTCAGACAAAGATAATGGGATAGAAAGAGATAAATGATGGAAAGGAAGATGGGATGTGGGAAGACAAGAAAGAAGAGGAAGAAACCAAGAAATAATCATTCATCAAGCATTCATTGTGATCCAGTGTTTACATGTTGCAATTCTGTGCCCCCTCCCTACTTTATTTTTCAAGGAGGAAACAATAGATTCAGCTGTATTATATTTGATATTTACGACAAGACTAACATACTAAATCCTCCCACAAAAATTGGCACTAATGCTCTACAGAAATTTTTCTGCACAGGCTTACTTTTCATCCATAATCATTACATTTCTTGGCACTTAGAATCGCTCTGGCCCTAGAAAGGAGAAGCTCTACAGACTGGCCCTTCTCCCTAGTAAGTGATGAGCTTGGCTCTTTGCAGATAAGCATAGATTTCTGAAAGTTTCACCAGTGTTATTCATCCTAACTTAGCCCTGTTCCCAGAAGCAAAACTGATTTAGAGTATTTCTAGATGACCTTCTGGTAAGTAAAAGAAAGAAAAGGGTATGGCACTTTTGTAATTAGTGTAGAAGTGGTTCAGGAAGATTTAGAATGGACCAGGTGTGGTGGTGCATGTCTGTAATCCTAGCCATTTGGAAAGTGAAGGTAGGAAGATTAATGCCTAAGCACAGGCTGGGCCACAAGCACAAGTCCCTATCTAGAAAACAAACTAAAACACAAAGGACTAGGGAATAGCTTGAGTAAGTAGAGCAGCAAGCACAAGGCATTGAATTCAATCCCTCATACAGCCAAAATATGAAGTGGGATTAGGTAGTTAGGAATAGAAGGAAAAATTAGAGCCATTTGCTATACACCTGTAGGAAAACTTTATGTTGAGATATCTCTGTGTGTGTGTGTGTGTGTGTGTGTGTGTGTGTGTGTGTGTGTGTGTACAACATTTCCAGTGCTTAAAGACAGGCTAAAACAAGGAATGTCAGAGTCTTTAATTCCTGTTTCCTGTGTGAAGAGCAGGAAATGTTTCTCTTTTTCTATTTTGATTTACTTTTGCTTTATTTTATACTATATAAATCCTTGCTAAAAGTTACGATAAATTTAGAAAAAAACACATACACTACCATAGAATTTATTTTCCAGATATCTTGTAATTAGTTCATTTCCCTTTTATAGCATTGTTGGTTTAAAATGGAGCTATCTCTTAATATCACAAAGCATTCCATATTTACAAAGAAGTTCCAGTGGCAAGTAACTTCTAGTCAGCCAGACAGTTTCAGTTCACAGTTAATTATATATAGCTAAGAAACAGTCTTCCTGCCTCAGAACAAGCAAAGTCTGCATTTCCTGTGAACAGCTGTTAGATGAACCTAAATGATTGCCAGGCAATCAAGATCAGTAAAAGTTAAATTATCCAAAATAAAGAAAAACTAAATTCTTTACTATTTTAATTTGTCAGAAGGTTGTCTTTGACATTTATTGTGGCGAATAGTTCTGTTTACTGGCTTATTAGAATGAATGGTAGCAAAATAAAGAGATGACAGAATAGAAAGGTGGTTAAAACTAGGGCTATGGGAATACAATGAGATAGGAGAACATATCTACATATGAAATTACTCTTTTTTTCTTGGCTGAATTAGTGATGACATTGTGAGTACTAAGGAAATAAAAGATTACCATAGGATCATTAACAAATGGTATTGGGAAAGGATAAAAATATAGATCCTAATATTATTAGGGTGCTTTTGAACTCATAACCCAGCATAGGTAATCAGCTAATTTTAACCTCCTTATTAGGCTATTATAATTCATTGAGAAATTGTTCAGAAAAGTCTGACAAAAAATAAGATGTCCTTGATTGTGTGTATTTGGCGATATGAAGTAAATACCTATCTTCTGTGAATACAAAATTATGCTTGCTGCCTAGTTATGTAGAATTAATTCTACAATGCCATACCTGCACAATACTGGCCATTGGGTGGTTTGTACATAATCATCTTAAGTGTTTATCCGTAAGCTATGGTATCATGGTAAATGGATTGGTAAGCTAGAGAATTAGATTTCTTCTTCCACTTTTTCTGTTTTTTTTTTGTGTTAGAGATTGAACCTAGGGCTTTGCAAATGTTAAGTTCATGCTTTACCACTGAGCTACAGCCCTATATTTCTTATAGGCATAATTATTTTAAATACACATCCATTTTAAATATAATTTTATAGTCACTAAAAGATATATGGCTTTGGTAATAAAACTTTTTTACAATTGAACTGAAAGGAGGTTTTTTGTTTGTTTGTAGCAGGCCTGTGGTTTAAACTCAGAGCCTGGGTGCTGTCCTTGAACGTTTTTACTTAAGGCTAACACTCTAACCACTTGACCCACAGCTCTACTTTTGGCTTTTTTTGGTAGTTAATTGGAAAGAACAGTCTCATGGGCTTTGCTGGCTTCAAATTGCAATCCTCAGATCTCAGCTTCCTGAGTAACTAGGATTACAGGAGTGAGCCCCTGGCACCCAGCTGAAGCAAGACTTTGAAAGCAAAAAATGTGGAAATATATTTTTAAAACATCTCAATACTTTGCATTCATTATGTCATGCAATGTTTATAACAATTCCATCAATATCTCTGTTTTAATGTAATAAAGTAAATCTCAGGAATGTTCAATGACTTATAGCAGTTTCTGTACATACCCTGAAGGTTAGAAACCTAATTATTTCAGTCATTAATGTAATAGATTACTTAAAAACTGAGCTAAAGTTTTTCTTCAATTCTTTGTTATCCTTAACAGGCTTAACATACATAGTTTACCAGAAAGAAAAGAAAGCCAAACTTAACATAAGTTTCAGGATGGTCTTGATGCTTTTAAATTTGCTTTTGTAAAGTGGAATAATAATTTCATTTTTAAGGTGTGGTTTAGCTTCTTGATACATCAGTCTTGACTGCTGAATTTGGAGGCAGACATGGTGTACTTATCATATGTGGATAAGCATGATCTCTAAGTACAAATTGAGATTACAATCCCGACTTGGATCAGGAATTTAAGTCACTTTATAGCATCAGTACAGAAAAAGAATAATTCTATTATAGCAATTCTACCACACTTGAGTATATGTAACATACACTTGAATTTCATACTTAAATATTTGAACATTCACAAAAAATCTATTTTTAGATTGTTAAAGGAATATTTGTATCAAATATGTGCATTTGACCATCTTGTCCACTACAGTTTTACTGACTGGTTTCTAAAAGGGGGAAGCATGCGTTTAGACGGTAGTTCTTTATTTTATTGACTGTGATAGTTTCTTCTTAAGCAGGTGATTGTTATCTCTTCTGTGTTCAGTTTCCTAGTTTATGTTAATGATTCTTAACAAAATGATAATTCATGTTTTCAGGAAGCATGTGAATTTGGAACTCTGTGTTTTATGTTTATATTAGGCTTTATTTTAAGGGCAAGTGAGATTGCTTCAAATAAAACAACTCCGAGTTTCCAAGAAACAGTTAAGAGAAGGCAGAGACAAGCAGCCCCACTTTGCTGATACTTGCACAGTTGCCATGGACCTACATAAGCAATGGGAGAACACAGAGGCCAACTGGCATAAGGAAAAGATGGAATTGCTGGACCAGTTTGACAATGAAAGGAAGGAATGGGAAAGTCAATGGAAGATCATGCAGAAGAAGATAGAAGAGGTATAAGTTGATTTGCTTTGAATATATTCTAAACTTCAAGTTCAGAGTGAAACTTTGTTGAAGTTTATTTTCTATTAGAAACCATTTTTATATTCTGTATTGCCCTGAAGAGATACAAGTCTTACTAACACTTACTAGACCAAAAATAGCACGACTTTTCCCAATGGTAGTTGACAGACTTACACTTATTTTTCAGCCTTAAAAGAAAATTAAGATCTCGAAACTTCACTGTAAAATACATCATTTTATTTTATTTTCTGAACAGAGAGGTTTAATATTAAAAGTAATGTTTGTAGCCAAGTGCCATTGGGTCATGCCTGTAATCCTAGATATTCAGAAGCTAATATTTACCATATATGGAGTATATAGAGTAGGCAGAGTAATTATTGAATAATTACAAATTTAACCAGTCAGCAGACTGTTTTAGCTACATGGCTAAACAACTGGCTAGATTAATTATGCATCCTTAATTATTTTGACTACATGACCTCATTATCTCCTTGTAGATCTCATCCAATTCTGTCATGTGTGAGTGGGGCCAGAGGGGAAAAATGAAGGGAGCAAACAAAACATAGTTTTCATATCACAGAGGCAAATTATGCAATGCTGTTATGGCTTGTGTATACAGCTATATAGCTGGGAATATATTTATATAATATACTTACCGAGAATGCTCATGATGGTTCTTTTCAATACCTGAGTACCAGCACTGGGCTCACCTTATCATAGTTATCTTTCTCTTATTATATAACACACATCATATATATGTGGATGCACCAAATATGGTACATTCTTGTAAGCTACAAAGCTACAGTAAAAAGGAAAGTGCAGGCAAAATATGTTCACAGGTCACAGAGAAAAAAATTTTTAAACTAAAATTAAGAAATCAATACTTGGAGCCAGGTGCCAGTAGTTCATGCCTGTGTAATCCTAACTACTCAGGAAGTTGAGATCTGAGGATCATGGTTCAAAGCCAGCCCCAGCAGAAAAATCCCGATGAGACTCTTATCTCCAATTAACCACTCAAAAACCAGTAATAGAGCTGTGTCTCAAAGTGGTAAAGCAATAGCCTTGAGCCTACAACTGACAAGGAAAAAAAATCACTACTTGGAAAAATGATATCATGTCATAATCACAATAGAATGTATTTTTTCTGACATTCATTATTGAGTTCTGTGTTTTAAGTACAAATTATTGAAACATACATTGTGAAAAAAATGAGAATTGTAGACTCCCAGGGGTTCACATAAAGAACTTCAGTGGTTTGTTGTTGCTGTTGTTGTTGTTTTTTTCCGGGTCCGGTCATGGGCCTGAACTCTGGGCTTGGGCGCTGTCCCTCAGCTCTTCAGCTCAAGGCTAGCGCTCTACCACTTGAGCCACAGCGCCACTTCTGGCTTTTTTTTCTGCTTATGTGGTGCTAAGGAATCGAATCCAGGGCCTCATGCATGCAAGGCAAGCACTCTACCACTGAGCCACCTTCCCAGCCCGAACTTCAGTGGTTTTGCCTGATAATATTACCAACTGAGAGCATCCAGCATTGTGTACTTTTGACAGCTATTACACTTGCTATTTTTTTTTTTAAAAAAAAGAGGTACATACTTGTATTGTTTGAAACTTGGAATAATCCAGTTAGGAAGTATGGATTATTGAGACATTATTTAGAGTTGATAGACTGCAGAATTTTTTTCTCCACATTGCAATCTTTTCTGATTATCTTCTCTGATAGAATTAATAAGGGCTAAATATCACATAATAGATTTCCTTAAATAAAACAAATGGTTTTCTACTAATTATTATTCATTCCTCACCTTCAGTCCCCAACAGAATTTTACTGGTATAAAAAAAAGAATACGAAAGCATATGAAAACAAAAATAAATTGATAGATAGCCACAAGGAAGGTTCACACATAAAATGTAGCAGTGTGTCTCTTTTTAGGAACCAACAAAGAAGTAATCAGCCACATATTTCTCAATATTCAGAAAACTAAAGCAAACCTACACCCCAGGAACAGCTCTTTGTATTGAAACAAAAACATTTTTTGTTTTCCCTACACCTTCTTAGAAAGAAGGTAATATCAACAGCAACCTTTAGGCAGTACTTCAGGTAGTACTTCTTTCAACTGGGATTTGGGGTAAATATCAAGGAGCAGTAAATCTGTTATTGTATGACTAATAATACCTGGAGTATATATATTGATTGTGTTTGTGAAATGTAGGCACTTGTTCTAGTAATTATCTGATGGTCCCTTTTGAAAACTGACAAACTCCCAAGACTCAAGAGAAGGCCCATCATTTTTTTTCTTAATAATTTTTTATTGAGATTAAGTGATTATATAAATTTCACAAATTTTACAGTATTGGAGGATAGTGATACTTAGTTAAAGTCACAAGCACATGTTAACCTTCACAAGGCAAATTATCATTATCTTGGTCTATAAGTTTGTGAATTCTATAAGCTTGGACATACAACTATTACTTCTGCATTGGGTGATATGTATATTTCTTTCCTTTTGCTTAGTGTTAACTGTTCTCTCTTTCCCTCTCTGTCTTTCCCTCCCATCACTGTCATTGAGTCGCTTAGTTCATCTTCATCAATATCCAGTGCAGCTGATGGGTCCTCTGTTGTATTTTTTCCTATTTCCCTCTGATTCTGTGCTCTCCTCCTAGATTCCCTCAGATGTGCACATATATGTGCCATATATGAGGTCAAGAACATGGAGTCATTTGGAAATTATATGACTAAGTATATGTCATTTGTTTCTTGAGTCCTGTTTACTTTGTCATATCTCCTTGCATTTTGGATTTAACACCCAACATATCAGGGAGACCATGTGCCATTTGTCTCTCTGATCTTGGCTTACCTCGCTCAAAATGATATGCTCTAGTTCCATCCATTTCCCTGAAAATGCCATTATTTTGTTCTTTATAATAGCTGCATAATATTCCATTGTAAATAGGTACCACAATTTTTGATCCATTCATCTGTAGTGGGGCATCTGGGTTGTTTTCATATCTTGGCTATTGTGAACAGTGCAGCAATGAACATGGAGGTGCATATGTCCTTGTATACTGGTTCCTGTTGCTCAAGGTAGATACTTAGGAGTGGTATGGCTGGGTCATAGGGGAGGTCTATTTTCCTAAATTCTATTCAGAAAGAAAGAATATCTACTACTAAATACTACTAGTAGTATTTAAGTTTTGTCAAAATATTCCAACTAATCCATAGTTTAGAGACAACCATTTGGAGGCAAAAGCATTAATATCTGGGGGAGTGCATAGTAAAATGGCCAAGAGAGCTCAAAATGGTTTGCTAAGTACTAAAAAACTTTGTTAAAATGAATTGGGAAAGTTTTAATTTTTTTCTTACAGCTTTGTCAGGAAGTAAAACTTCGAAGAAAAAACAACATGAATGAACGATTTAAAGTCATTGATATTGATCATGAAAAGGCTGTTCAAGATAAAATCTTGGAATCTTCTCCAAAGGACCCCAGTTCAAAGCAATCTGATTTTACAGGGGTGAATCACAGGGATGGACTGGGAAAAGAAAAGAAAACAGAGCAGAGCTTTCTCAGTGAAGAGAATCAAGTGTGTAAGGAACCAAAAGCAACCAATAAACCAAAAGTTGGGTTTATAGATCCTTTGGCCACAGACAAGAAGGAATATGAGGCCTGGCCTGGCCAGAAGACTTCTGAGAAAGAAAGTAAGAGCTGCTCTGGAGCCCTCCACACTGTAAGTAAGATATGACTGGCTATGAACTGTGTCTAAGGAAATATTACTTCTAAGTGCTAACATGCTATTGCTTATGTGTACAAAGGCTCTTGAAGAACTTGCCAAAGTTAGTGAAGAGTTATGCAGCTTTCAAGAGGAAATTCGGAAGCGGTCTAACCACAGAAGGTAGGCTGGCACATATGTAATTATTTTATTCCAGAAAATCAATAGGAATACTGGTTTTAGTTCGTGAATCCAAACTGCTTCCTCTTTACAGTTTGTTAGAATTATAAAATAAATTATTTTATTTTTATTGTTGGACACAAGAGATATATTCTAACTGCACGTTTCTTGGTGTGCTCTTTTCTTTCTCTCCTGCTGGTACCATGCTTTGAACTTAGAGCTTTGCATTCCTTACCCGACTACCCTCACTTCTACGTTCATCTTCACCCTCATGCTACTCCCACTTACAGCTAACAGCTGATGATTTACCACCTGTGCCACACCTCCATTCCAGTTGTGTTTTTGTTGTTGTTTTGTTTTTGTCTTTATTTTTTGCTGGTTTATTGGAGACAGAGTCTTTATTCTGCCTGGGCTGGGTTCAAACCAAGATCCTTAACTCTCAGTCTCCTGGGAAGCTAAGATTAAAGCCCAGAACCACCAGCATCCAACTGTGTGATAACACTTAATACACATCTTCTACTGCTTTGTGTAATTTATAAGAAATACTTTACTTTTTGGCATTTAGTTGAGGTAGACTTTCTACAATACATTTTTTGTGCATTTTTCAAGTTTTCCTGGAGAAAAGTTTGTAAAAGGTGGTGTTTTGATAACATATTGATATTCAACTGAAATATTTTATATCTGATTCATTTATTTCTCTATGATTAGCCATTATATAATAAATACACATGTAATTTTCAGAACAACATATAAATGTGTACACATATACACATGGTACAAGAAGTGCTGCCTTAGTTCATAAACAGTATATAACTGTAACAGTTTTAGCCATGTTTTTTAAGGTTAATCTTGAGTTTTGATATGGTTAACAAAGATGGGTTATACTAGGATCAGTATTTATCTCTTTTAGAGGCAGTTATCTTTTTTAATGGTTTAGTAAGGATTTATTTTAGTAGAACAGGTTTGTGGTAGGAAGAAATAGAAAAAGAGAGAAAAACATTCTTGCTCTCCATCCAGGAAATGGGGTTAGCAACTTTTAGGAAGCTATGACAATGTGTTTCCTTGGGAGAAACTGTGAGGATTTTTTTCTTATTACAGAAATAGATTGCTTAAGCCATTTCTTTGAAGACTGCATCTTAAAATAAAATTATCACTAAAGTACCATCTTTGATCATTATTTAGGATGAAGTCAGACTCTTTTATCCAGGAAATACCAAATGTAATCAGTGCGCCTCAGAAAGAGCATATAATCAACAATGACCAGCATGTTCTTCCAATCCATTTAGAAAAAGAAACACAGAAAATTAGAAAGAATCTGAGCTATACCCATGTGCCCCAAAGCAATCCTATGAAAAAATGTGGAATTGGTACAATTGATCTGCTAAGAAATGAAACCCCACCAGTTCCTCCTCCAAGAAGCACATCTCGAAATTTTCCCAGTTCTTATTCTGAGCAAGCCCAAGCAAGACTGAAGGCAAGTTTAGAGCACAACAGCTGGGTGACCCACAAGGGCGAAGGAGAAAGGAATGCCAACCCTCAATTCCTTATGAGGAAACCTACCTCGTGTCCAGAGGAAGAGAAGATTTTGACACCAGAGGTCAAGGTAGATAGTAAGCATCCAGGTAATGAAGATATCAGACTTCCTGTGTGGTCACATGACTTTGGGATGTATACACAAAAGAGCCTTTCCCCTTTGTGCTTTCAGAAAAACAGCTATATACCCAATAACCCGACATCAGAAAGGGTGATTTCAGAACACCTCCCTAAATTTCCCCCTGAGCTTCATATAAATAATGACTGTAGTTCCTCCATAACACAGAGCGGTGGCTCACTTGCAAGCTTCAGTTGTGGCTTTGAAAGGACAACAAGGAATGAAAAGCTGGCAGCAAAGACTGATGAATTTAACAGAACTGTGTTTAGAACGGACCGGAATTGCCATGCAATTCCGCAAACTCAGAACAACTCAAAATCATCTGAGGATCTTCATCCCTGTGATAGCACCACAAAAAGTGACCATGTGACTGGTGCTGTGGAAGCCAGTGAACATGTACTTGTGTCCATGGAAAATATGATCAATAATCCCACCAAGAAATCAACAGGCCTGGTCAGACAAATGCAGGATTATGGAAGTCATAGCAGTAACCAGAATATGTTCCCTGAACATGACTGGAGACCAAGCGATTTATCTGGCCGACCCAGGTCAGCTGACCCCAGGTCAAATTATGGTGTTGTAGAAAAGCTGCTGAAAACTTATAAGACCTCAGTCAGGCCTGCATGTCAACATTCTAAATGTTTCCAGGATAACTGGATCAGATGTAATTCTGATGCCAGTGGTAATGACACATTAAGTCAGCATTTAGAAATGCATCCAATGGCGCAAGAATTTCAGCCAAAAACAGCTTTGCTTGGGGGACAGCAAGTGAAACAAGGAATAGATGAGAACAAGGTAACAGAGGTAAGAAATTCAAATTATACGTTTTGGTAGGCCTGTATTAGTAATTAGCAATGGCTCTGAGTTCAATTGTCCATTCATCTACATAGAAATTAGACAGAACTTCACCTTTTGTGAATATATTTCAACAAGATGAATTTAAAGTGAGTTTTTAAAGACTAGACTTAGTGTATTACTTAATAACCAATTAGAGTAATATTTCAAGTGGTTTAAAGGAGATCAAATGTTTATTTTCTTGGTTGAAAAAAAGTTGAGAATGTACATTTGCTGATTTCTAAAATTTTATTTTTTTGAGTTTGATTTTTGCAGTATATAAATATTTCTAAATATAACGTTCATTTTTCAGACATTTTCTGTGATCAGTCATTCTTAGCATTTGATTCATGTTAGAAGAGGATTAGTCATAAGAATGTGAATATTGGCTAAACACATCATTTAAACACTGTCTCACAGTTTTATTACCCATGGTACTAAAAGACCATATGTGGAAACAGGGCCACATGGAGATATACTTAGCATTTGAAATGAGAGAGGAAAAGAGAGAGAGAGAGAGAGAAAAGGAAGGAAGGAAAGAAGGAGGGAAGGAAAGGAACAGAAGAGAAAGGAACAGAAAAAAAAAAACAAACCACAAATATTTAAGTAAACTCACCCTTTCTCTTTGTTGTCCATTTACAAAAGAGTAAAATTTTCATAAATTATAAAGAAGTAAAGAAACTTGTAAAGTGAAGTCATACAGTGTTTCCTTTTTGTGTGCATAATATTACAAGGAGTTGCAATGGACATATTGTTATTATTTACCAATATTTCAATGAATCATCCTGCTTTTACATTTCTCTATTTTTTTGTTTGAGCTCTTAAATAACTGTGAAATCCTACAGTTGGAGATAGGAAATAGAAATATACACATTAACCAACCAAAATTCTCATTAGCTAGCAAGCATGAATGGATTTCCCTTTTCTTTTGCAATAATTGAGGAGGTCTGGAAGCAAGATACTCTATTATAGATGCCATACGAATAAACTTTGCTTTGCTTTGGGTTGGTTGGCTCTAAAGAGAGAAAAAGAAAAGTGCAGGTTATTGCCAGCTATGACTAGAACAGAAAAAACTGCATTGTCCATTCTCAATGAAAGGGTGCAAGCTTTGTTAAGAAGACTAGGTAGAACCAAGGGTCATCTTTGTAATAGTCATGGTCAAAGGCTGGTTTTCTTTCACAAAATAGAAAGAAGGAAGGAAGAAAATGAAAGGATAGAGAAGAAAAAACTTTTCACTCATCAGAATTCTAGCTAATTCTCAAATTAGCTAGCAAACCTTCTATTATTAGCAATTTCAAATTAAGTTATATTTGGATTAATGTTAGGGCATGGAGTAGAACTCAGTGGTAGAGTATTTGCTTAGCACATGTAAGACCTTCGGTTCAATATCCAGCATGAAAAAAAGAAAAGGACTTTAAGGAGTTAAGTACAGTTTTTAAATGTTTATGAGACAGTATCACAGTGATCTCTAGTTTTAAAAAAAAATATATATATATATATATATATATATATATATATATATATATACATATGGGAGGCCGGGAAGGTGGCTCAGTGTTAGAGTGCTTGCCTTGCATGTATGAGGCCCTGGGTTCAATTCCTCAGCACCACATAAACAGAAAAAGCTGGAAGTGGCACTTGAAGTTAGCCTTGAGCTGAAGATCTGAGAGACAGCACCCAGGCTCAGAGTTTCAGGCACCATGACCCACAAAAAAATAAAAAATAAAATAAAATAAATATATAAGGTATTTTGTTTAAAAGCCTTGTACTTTTGATCTCTAAATGTGTCACTTACCTAATATAAATGAATGATTTTAATATAATTATCTGATTACCTTATCTTCAAATACTATCAAAATATTCTAGCACCCCCCAAAGAAACATCAGTAGATCTGTCCTATTGAAATTATTTGACTTGAACTTTTGAATCTTGAGCTCATAGTCCTACAAAAGCATTAACTGTATCAAGATTTGCCAATGTAAAGAGATCTTCAAGAATATCAAAAACCATATACCATATTAAAATTGATTTTGGATTAAAACTGAAGTTGATTAAAACATCAAGCCTACACATGCTAGATACTTTCTTTCATTTTCAGTTCTTTAATCCCACTGTTGGGATGTGTAATGTGTTAAGCTACATTGCTGATGTGTATGTAGTGAGATACATGCATTCGTTTTTGTAGGAATCCATGGTAATGAAAGCTTCAGACGGAAAAGGATTTTCCCGACCTGCTAGACCTGCAAATCGCAGGCTGCCATCCAGATGGGCATCTAGATCTCCATCAGCACCCCCTGCCTTGAGGCGGACTACGTACAACTATAATATTTCTCTGCAATCTGAGGCACACATGATCTAAATCTCTAGTCTGGATTAGTAGATTACAGAAGTTGTAGTCCCAGTTGCCAAGCCAGACATTCTGAATGTTTACAGCCAGTCCTGTTCTCTTCTGTATCTTTCAGGATCACTAGGATGAGCCGTTTAAATCTTAACTTTCCATCAGTCTTCAGTGTTTTTAATCTACAGAACAATTATCTCTTTGTAGTTTTTGGCTTTTTAGGTCAGAATTTTTTAATGTCATTCGCATCAATTTCTCACTATGATTTAAGTTGGAACAGTGTACAATATTGTATATTCTAACTTTCTTGCAATTTGCAGAAAGCAAGGTGATGTGCATGGCCATGTGTTTGTAGGTGCATGTGCTGTAATAAGAAGTATTCTAGTATGTATTCAGACAAGAAACACTTATGTGCTAGTGTTGACTTTGACATTATAACATGTATACCTATATATTCTTTGTTTTTGTTTGAAAGTTTTGAAAATATACAGTACTATTTATATTTTGTATACCTTTTAATAGGTATCCACCTAAAACATTTGAGGTTCATATATTCATTCACCACTTTCTTGACCCACAACTACATTAAAAAAAGAATGAAACATATATCTAACAGTAGTTTTCTAAATATAGCATATAAGTAGCTTCGTAATTCACATGAGGATAGACTTACACCATGGATTTTCTTGTTTATTCTTTTAAAATAAAAATGCAACAAATTTAACAGATCAGTATTCTCAAGTAAGCATAAACTATTTATAAATGCTTCTATATCATTTGGTAGTCTCAAATGGCTTTACCTGTATACTTGATCCTCAGAGCCAACTTCATAAGACTGCCTTATGAATGACAGGACTAAATAATGAGTTTATTTTGTCAACCTCAGTAACAAATATTCCTTACATTGTATGCAAAATGAAATTATGCTGAATTTCACCTTTTTGTTAAGATTATGGTAAGCTTTTAGTTTAGCTGCCTTATCTGGAGCTATACATGCTTAGAGGTAAGTCATTTTTTCCCTTTTTTCTAATTTCTGCCCTAAAAATTAGTGATAAAAGACTAGCTTGCTTTTTTATTGGCAAGGAAGATCAGGAAAAATATTTCATTGAGAATTGAATTATATTTCTTATAATGTGCTATTAAAAAAAGGCCTTAAATATTGGCATCCACAGTAGCATAAGAAACAGAAGAGTGTGTGTTCTGTGTATGTGTGTGTGTGTGTGTGTATGCCTTGGCTACAATTTTCCCACAGTAAATATATGAATGCAGTCTTGAGGGCTGGCAGAACTGGAATGCTGAAGTGCTTGAAATTCTATGTATAAGATCTTAGAAGCAGCTATGTTTATTTACCACAGCCTCTTTTCACAACCGATTGTTATTATTTAGATATTAGTTCTGTTTCATCTTTTACTACCAAAAAAGGTCAAGAAAATCTTATGCCAAATGCATTCAGAGAGATTTCTCTTTATGATGTTCTAACCACTAAGAGGATTCATTTTGTTACACCCTGCTCTGAGGTAGAGTAAATCATTTGCAAATAGCTGACTGCCTTAAAAGGCTCAATACTGTAGCACAGAGATGACTAGATTCATGCTTTACATAGTAAGGAAAGTTCCAGGAGGTAAACTGAATTAAACTAGAGGGGGAGACTGGATTGGATGGTAAGGGCTATAGATATACTTTTCTAACTCTTATTTCCTTCAGGGATTATCTTTCTTTCCCACATGAAATCTATCAAAGAAAAGTAACCTAGTTACCAAGTGATAGCACTTTTGTCATACACCTTTCTAATAGAAGGAAGAAAATATTGGAAAAGGGATTCCCTGGGATCTGAAATGGCAGACCTGTCAAGGAAATGTTCTATAAACAATGGTGCCCAGACCCTGTTGCATAAGCTCCCCTCCAGCTTACCTGTTCCTATCTTTACCTACAAATCAGAACAGGGAGGATACCTTGAAAAGTTAAATTCCTGCCCTTACTCCATAACTGCTAAATCAAAATTCCCAGTGTTGGGGCTTGAGAGTTTGGGAGTACTTAATAAAAGCAAAACAAAGCAAAAAATGAAATGCAGACGATTTGGTGGCCTACCAGATACTGAAACAGTGCCCAAATTGATCAGTACCCTTGGGTTGTATCTCCTCTCCCAGCAACCCCTCACTCCATCCTTAGACATGCCTTTGTTATCGACAAATGAACAGAGTTATTATATTGTCAGGCTTCAGAATTTTAAGCCACTTTTTCTATTATTATTTGAATGAATAGGTGGGACCACTTTAGTGACTTATGTTGACTAAAATCATGAAATATTAGAGCTGAAAAAATAACTAGTATTTAGTCCAACCCCTGTTTGCAAACCACATAGACTAAAACAGATTAAGTATTCTGTGTTCTCCTTTAAAATGTTTTATAATTTTTTATGGGAAAATAATCTAACAATTAAGTGGAAATTATCCTTGAAAAAATATTTTTTGAGGTATTGTGCTTTTTAACTGGCAATTTTTCTACTTTGGATGGACATTTTCTTACCCAAGCATACACTTCATTATGCTATCATTTCTGGATTTAAGGAATTTGTAAACATTTTCGGAAATCTGATTAGAAACAAAACCTATAGATTTTTTTTTTCAGAAAGAAAAATCTCACTTTACTTCATAGGGGATTATTTATTTGGTTGGCTACACTCAGAAAGGAGTAAGACAGAAATAGAGAAGTGTTCTTACATTTTTCTCTGTGCATGTGTGCACATGCACTACCATGCACACCAGCCACTTTTACATAATTTCTCTATATTGCCTTATGTCCCAAAGCCAAATATAAACTTATAAATGATGCTTTGTATAGTTCACTGTTATTCATCATTAATTACTCATAGCTTTGATTTGTTTTTTTATATAGACCGTGAAAGTGATGTGTCATTTTGTTGATGTTGCCCTAAAATTTGATTTACTTCTATGTAGGTGACTTAACCAGCCTCCATGTCATCTTGAGGAAGCTTCTGAACCCCAAAAGAGTATCCACCTCTCTAAAAAATATCTTGAAAATAGTTTTTAGGCAAATTTTCTGACAAAACAATTACTTGATATTAAAATCTCCTTCATCCTTTGGAAGCTATTAAATAAAATAAGTTTGGAAACACTTGCTGTGGCAGTTGTATACATTGAGAATATTTTTATGTCTCTCCTTTCCTACACTGAATAGCAGTGAAGCAGAAAATGTAAGTCTAAACGCAAATGTGTACCCAATTCCGGTCTGGCTTCTCCAAAAATATCTCTGGAATTTCAACTAGACCTGCTTGACTTCCTGCTTCTAACCACACACAACCTGATAGAGTTTCTCACACAGACATCCATGCTGTGTCATTTTACTGCTAAGTAAGTCTGACGAAAGTTTTCTTTGAAAAGAGTAATCACTTCTAGTATTTTAATTTATGTTAATTTTTACGGCGATGCAAATATATAGTATAGTTATACACGGAATTTATAACTATGACTTTATTTATCTCATTGGAAAATAAGCTCCTTCCAAATATGGGTTTCAAGATGAAAAACAAAAATGAAAACAAAGAAAATTTGAGATGGCAAAGACGACCACTACTCTTTCATTATTATATGTAAATTTTTTCTTGTCATAGGAAATAATTTTTGTATTTATAAAAAAGAATCACAAGGCTTAAAAATAGATCCATATTTCAATATAGTTGGATCTGATGAGATCTGGAAAAATTACATAGGAAATTATATAGAAGTCTAGAAATTAAGAGTAATCCAGAATTGGAAACACCTTAGAAGTTATTCGAATAATTATGCCCAGAGAAGAAAAGTTTTTATGGCTGTCAGGGGTTCCAGGATGGTTTCTGAGTTGATCCTTGAAGATCCATGCCCTGCTTCTTTGTATACATATGTCCTGTGAGCATCTGTGACTCAGAGCTTATAAAGCTCATCCACTCACAGTCCATCACTTAGTTTTGCTTCTCAAAGCAAAGCAAACGTGAAGGCAGGCTTTGTGATTTTTTTCATTTCTACTCAAAATAATAATGAGAAGAAACATATTTCAAGATAAAAGTTAGACATAAATTAGATGACTTTTCCTCTCGACTCAGACTCTTTTCCCGAAGAAGCAGAAGAGGATGAAAATGAGCTAAATGTTATTTTCATGTTTTTAATATATTTCCTCGTGACCAGGGGATTGTTCACTTTCATCGAGTGTTGCTCTTCATTTTCTTTTTCAGTACTCTTGGCTAGTAATCAATACCCTTGACTTGGGGATTTAAAAAAAATTTTAAGAAGTTATGAACAGGTTCACAAAAATAGACAATATTTATCTGTAATGTTTTCCTTTGATTTTATATAAAGTTTTATGTAGAACGTGATGTTGAAGGTAAAAACCAATAAGTGGACCAATAATCTTTTAGTATTATGTGAATCCTGACCTTTCTGTCTTCAAAAGGATCAGGCTATATAAACTTAATCCAGAATAAAAGAGTGCTTCAATTGGAGCATTGTCTTTGTCTGTTTGGAACTAGTGTATGTTAAAAGAAAAAAATCTGAATTGGATTAACTTGTAAAAAAATTATTTTTTTTTACAGTCCTGGAGGTTAGCAAGTATGTGAGCAAGGTGCTAGTGGATTTAGTGTGTGGAACAAGCTGTTCTTTGTATCCAAGATGGTGCTTTGTCGCTGTGCCTTCACATAACAAAAGAGGCAAAAACTGCTGTATCCATGGTAGAAAAAGCAGTACTGTGTAGCAAAAGGGGCTGAGAATGTATAATTACAGATCACTTCTTAAAGGCCCAACCTCTAAAAACTATTACAGTAGAGTTTAAGTTTCAGGGTGAATGTTGGTAGAGCACATTCAAACCCAGCAAGTTATTACTTCCAGTTGAATCTCCTTTAAATTTTAGTGTGTTTTGGCCACCGGTTTCATTTGCAAGCTTCATTTCCCAACCAAATTGTTTATTCACTTATCAAATTTATAAGACTCATTTGTAATCCATCTACTTGTTACATCTTTTCTACATAATGCCACTCCAATGAATGCAGAATTATCTAACCCAGATTCTGTGTGTATGTGTTTCATTTTAATGTTTAAAACTCCATAAAGGATTGTTTGAGTTGATGATACCAGAAGTAAAATAGCTAATTTGCAGTGAAAACTGGAGAAGTATACACCAGATAGATAGATAGATAGATAGATAGATAGATAGATAGATAGATAGATAGATAGATAGATAGAAAGATAGATAGATTGTGGGCTTGAGCCAGGGTCTGGTCTCTGTCCCTGAGCTTTTTTACTCAAGGCTAGCACTCTATTGCTTTGAGCCACAGCACCACTTCCAGTTTTTGATGGTTAATTGGAGATAAGAGTCTCACAGACTGCCCTGCCCAGGCTGGTTTTGAATTGCAATCCTCAGATCTTAGCCTCCTGAGTAGCTAGGATTAGAGGCTTGAGCCATCAGCAACCAGCTGTCAACAATATTTTTAAAGGAAGTTAAAATACATATAGGAGTAATGAGCACATCTGTTAAAAATTAGAAAGCCATTCACTGGGAATAAATGCTCTTCCTAGGAAGAGCAGAGACTAGGAATGTCATATTATTTCAAAGGAATTTAGCAGAATGATAGCCTAGGGATCCAGAGCCAAATGAATTTATGAGGTGTTCTGCTCACCAAAGGCAAACACTAAGCTTCTCAGACATATCCACAGCCTGGGAAAAGCACATATCAGGGAGTCTAGAAGAGGGAGTGTAGTGTGAAGGAGCCAGGTAGGCACCCAGATGGGCACCATGAGGATGTGCTGAGGATGAGGCAGGTGGTTATCATAAAGGAGCTTTCTACATAAAGCAGCACTGGACTCTGTGTCTAGAGTCTGTGTCAATACTGACTCAAAGAAGACCTACGGCTGGGAAGGTGGCTCAGTGGTAGAGTGCTTAGTTCACATGCATGAGACCCTGAGTTCGATTCCTCAGCACCACATAAAAACAGAAAAAGCCAGAAGTGGCGCTGTGGCTCACGTGGTAGAGTGCTAAACTTGAGCTGAAGAGCTGAGGGACAGTGCCCAGGCCCAGAGTTCAAGCCCCATGACTGACTGAGAAAAAAAAAAAAGATCTACATTCAATATACAATATGTTGGAACCAACATATAAGAAGTGAGGACCAATTCATAGGAAATTAGGAGACTAATGACTACCAAGCAGAAACAGATGGTGGGTGGTAAAGCTTAAGCTCTGATCTGAGTATTTTCCTGAATTAGAACAGACAGGATATTATCAAAGAACTTCACTGGGAGGAACTAGAACAGATGGGCCTTCTCTCCCTCTCTCTTTTTTTCTTTCTACATCTTTATTACTCTGGATATTCATTATTTTCTCTAAATATCAATGTAGTTAGCAAGAATCAGGCCTCTTGGATGAGTGTGGAATAAATGGAGAAACTGATCATCAGAAGGGGGAAAAAAACTGATGAATTAGAATTTGGAGAGTGTACATGTAAAGCTTTCTTCTAATTTCAGGGATTGCTTTCCTCTTAGTTCTTCTTTAATTGTATAAATTAGTTTACAAAAGGGTTCCATTGTGATATTTACAACATGTATATGATGTGCTTTGATCAACTTGGCCTCATCTAAATTACTTCTTTTTTAACCAACCTCTCTCCCTTTCCCTCCTCTTTAAGTTTTTAGTAGGTTTCATTCCACCATTTTCACCTATGTATATGAAATACTACATAATTTTAACCCTCATTTCTCCTTCCTCTCATTCATTGGTCCTACCGATAAGGTGTTCTCTCTACATTCTTGTCCTATTGTTTACTTTTTAGATCTAGAGTCCTTCTGCATGTTCCCATTAAATTTTCTCAAACAGTAGAGGAAAGATATAACCACAGCCAAGTGTCTCACAGCATCTAAGGGAATTTTTCTAAATTTGGGAGGTTTTGAACTTGAAAACTATAGTCACTGAACAGAGAATGTGGCTGCTTCATTCACTAATTATTATGCCGTGCACTTAGAAAAGTGTCAGCCGACAGAGAGGGTGACATGAATGAATAGAAAATACAAATGTTCAAATCACTTGTCACCAGGAAAAGGAAAAGTCTTTCTTTCTGTGTCCTCATTTAATCAAAGCAATCTGAATTTGCTTATTATAATAATTGGGAAGTAATTTCTCTTCCTCTGTAACCATAGTTTGAGAGCTTGAGTCCCACCAAAATATAAATAAAAATAAAAATTTCTTTTATCTTTGTCTGGCAAAAATTACAAACACAACCACTGAGGCAAGAAGAGCTGAATATCAGCAATGCAGATGACTGCCAGAAGAAACTTGGTTAAATACATTTTATCAACAATACAAAAAGGATGTGTCAAATAATTTGGTGTAAGGCTGTTTCTTTTATTGCCTAGGGAGGAAGGATAGTAGAAAGTCCTTTTGAAAGGAGAAAATTAATACATTATATGGGCTTTTATTCCATGTGGTTAAATGGTAAATATTTCATTGTCAATAAAGTCACTTCTCAACTGTCACACTTTAATTCTGTGGCAAGTTTCCTGCAATCATTGAGCTTTCATAGTTTCATTTTCACAAAGGATTTACTCTTTAAACTTCTGCTAAGTAAGCCAATTTTGAGAACTACTCTTTACCATTAGGCAAAGCCATGATCCCTGCTTTTAATCACATTTTAACCAATGTTGTAAGTTTGGGGGTTGGAGGGATGCTGTTGTTGACTAGTTTTGTTGTTATTGTTGTTTTTATGAATTATTGTTTCACTAAAGGCCAGCTCAGGTTGGCCTTAAACTCTAGATCCTCCTGCATTCACCTCCTAGAATTTATAGACATGGATTTCCATGCTAGTTGTCATAAACTTTCTCCATAAGGGCTCATTCCCCATAAAGGAATAATTCTAAATTCTGCTAACTGGAAATCAAATTGACATTTCTCTCTGCCTACACCAATGGATGCATGTCCACCATGTCAAAGAACAAATTTTCAAACTCATTTCTCATTTCTTTACAAAGCAATTTGAAAAACAAGCATTTCTTTAAGAAAAAAACACCCCTACATTTCTTTTTCCCCTTTAATACACCAAGAAAATCAAGAGACAAATTTATCTAGAGGAGATTCTACTGGTGGCTAACTTCAGGGATCCTGGTACATACAGGACACAAAATCTCTACCATCTTTGTCAATGTTTATCATAGGCTGGTTTGACGTGTGTTCATCCATGGTTTTTTTTTTTATATCCCTTAAAACCTCAAATACCTTCTTAAAAATATTTTGTTCTTTATATTTTTTCTAAAATTAGTGAATGACTAATAAATTCACAAATTCATTAATGTCCATATTTTCTAGCTAAAATTAAAGACAAAAGTTATCATTCATCTCTCAGCAAATAATCCCAGAAGTTCCTTTGCATGGTAGAATACTTAGATCAGCATCATTGCATGACTTTACTTTTGCTGCATCTCCAATTGCTTTTATTTTCTTTTCTGCCAGTCCTGGGGCTTGAACCCAGCCTGCATGCTATCCCGGAGCCTCTTTTGAGTTCAAGGCTATAAGTACACTACCACTTGAGCCACAGAGCCCCTTCTGGCTTTTTCTGAGTGATTTATTGGAGATAAAGAGTCTTCACAGACTGGCTTCAAACGGCGGTCCCCAGATCTCAGCCTCCTGAGTAGCTAGGATTACAGATATGAGCCACTGGCACCCTGCTCTCCATTTGCTTTTTAAGCTCCATACAACTTTGGCCATTACCACAGCATGGAATGTTACCAAGTTTTGTCTTTTGTAAATAGCTTTTAAGTAAATTATGCAGCAATTTTGACTCCTTAAATTTTTATTAGCACCAATTTAGTTGTACAAAGGGACTTTATTTTGACATACCCATAAATGCATACAATGTTCCTTGATTAGACAGACTCACCCTTCCTTCACTTGAGGTTAGTTCCCAAACCAACCTCAACAAGCTGTATTATTACTCTTTGGACTATATTGATTCTAAACAGAACACCAATAGCTCCGCAAATAAAAGCAAGGATTGACAAATAGTATTGGATTAAATTAATGAGTTTCTATACACCAAAGGAAATAATCACTAGATTTCAGACTTACCTACAGAATGGGAGAAAAATCTGTGCCAGTGATCTATCTCTCTGCTGAAGATTATACGAAACTAGAAAGGGAAGTAAAAAAAGCTCCTGAACCCCCAAAGAATCAACAACCTAATTAATAAATAGGAAAAAATCCAGAAAACTCTGGAAAGAAGGAAAAATGGCCAATAAGTACATGCAGAGATGCTCAGCGTCCCTAACCATAAGGAAAATTATGACATTTTAGTCATGATTTTTACTCCTAGCTGTTCTATTTTTTGTTTCATAGATGCAAAATTGTCTAGCTATTTAAACAACTCATCTTTAATGCTATCTTCAAAAACAACGATGGGTTAAGCAACTTTTCTCAGTTTTACCACTGAAAGGCATAAAGGATTAGAATTTGCCAGTAGACACAATTTCATCTTGTCTTCATTATGATTGTTAAGTATATCTCCTACTTTTAGGTAACATCTACGTACTGCAAGTTTAGTAGTAAAGGTCTGTGATGTTTTATACCTCAACTTCACTAGGAAAGCCTCCTCTCTAGGTACTGTTGGCTGATTCTGAGACAGAGTGAGGAACAATCCACATGGAAATATTCTGCTTCCATCTGAACCACGGAGTTTGGAATCACCTGACCTCCAACACCGAACCAACATCACCTGCTAATTCATCTTTCTGAGCTTTTGCAGTTCCAAGGGAGAATAGAAATGTGAGTTGTAGTCCTACAGCCCTGGCTACGATACAGCAAAATATATGAAAACAAGGAGGAAAATAAGAAAAGTAAAATTTAATCTAAAAGGAAACATGAGATTTTGTTGTTGACTTTTGTGCAAGTTCTAAGGCTTTGATTCAAAGGCACCGCCACTGAGCTTTCATGCTCAAGGCTAATTGAGCCACAGCTCCACTTCCAACTTTTTGGTGGGGGGCTGGGAAGGTGGCTCAGTGGTAGAGTGCTTGCCAACTTTTTGGTGGATAACTGGAGATAAGAGTCTCACAGACTTTCCTGTCTGGGCTAGCTTTGAATTGTGATTCTCAGATCTCAGCTTCCTTAATAGTTAGGATATTTTAAACCACAGTTACCCAGTTAAACATTAGATTTTAACATCTTTAAACCACAAGGAAAAAGTGATAGCATATGCTATCTGTTAGTGATATTCTGTACATTATGTTTTACATCAAAATTACCAAAGGTAAACTGGCAGAGAAGAGATTTACTTTAACACACACACACACACACACACACATACACACACACACACACACAAGGTTTATTAAGATGCATGTGTGAAAAAGGGTAAGGAATGGAAGTCAGTCCATTCCAAAAATGAAGGTTAGTGTAGAATATTTATAAAACATTAAAGATTGTCCTTTAAACTGTATTTGGCATCTATGCCTTAAGTGACCATCTCTGACTCAGATTGTCCTAATGTTATCTATAAAACTTGTAATACATTCACCTAATTTTTTTTCTATTACTGTAATTGACATTTTAAAATTTTCATGGCTTATTAAATAAGGCTTCAAAATCATTTCTATTTTGTCCATGTTTAGAGGGAGAAATACAATAGGAGCAAAAACCTAATGGAAAACTTGTCTTTTAGAAAAGATGAAAAGAAGATGGCATCGACAGGGTAAGGGGCAGCTTGCCTTTTGTCACAGGTGATTATTGGTGAATCGTGCCTTTCCTGGAGCTCAGGTGATTTTACAGTGACTTTATAATACCTCTTTCGAAGAACACAGATGCAAAGTTATGGGACTGGGTGCCAATCTTTTACCCAACTTTGCTGAAAGAGCCAAGGGTGATTACTGGGATGGAATAGGGAATAATGACTTGCAAGTGATTGTAATAAAGTGATTGAATCTTCTGCACTCAATCCCAAATTTGGGTAAAAGCCCCTTTGGAGCTCATAAAAAGGCTTGGCTGGTTCAATGATAACACCATCATCATTTCTAAATGTTGTCTGGTATGTATCATTGCGTATGTGTCAGTACAAGACAACATTAACAGCCAGATGCATGGAAATAAAGTGGATATCTTGGAGAAACATGGAAAGTGCAGAGAAAGGCAGGCTTCTTTTTGTCCAGGTATCTTGCTGGGACATGCTGAAACAAGGAGAGATGTCATTGAATGGAAGAAGGACTTCATCAGATAGGAACACATTACAGGTGTAACAATCAAGGAAGATACCGAAAGTGGGTAAGGAATGGCTATTTGACTTTAACACTGTGTCAAGGGGATCTTCCTTTAATAATGGCGTGAGACTGAAAACATGGCCTTGTTTCAAAGGGAAAACTACAGAACATTGTCATGGCTGTCAGGGTTGTTCTTTTGTTAAACTGACTGTCCAGGTTAGCTACCAATAGAGGGAGGAAATGAGTTACCAAAGTCAGCCATCTCAGGAAGGCTCTATTTGCTTTAATAGCCAAGGTAGCAGAAAGGAAATTAAGAGTTTTAGAAAAGTTATTAGTAAAGAGATACTCTTTTGATTATAGGCAGACATATTGTAGAATGTCAAAAGTGGAATCTGGTAACATTTATTTATTTATTTGTTTATTTAGGGTCCAGTCATGGGGCCTGAATTCTGGACCTGGGCGCTGTCCCTCAGCTCTTCAGCTCAAGGCTAGAGCTCTACCACTTGAGCCACAGCACCACTTCTGGCTTTTTTCTTTTTGCATATGTGGTGCTGAGGAATCGAACCCAGGACCTTATGCATGCAAGGCAAGCACTCTATCACTGAGCCACCTTCCCAGCCCCTGATAACTTTTATATAGCAAAATATGTTTGCACTTCTGTTCAAGATGTTATGGAACATAAATGTGAAAAGAGGAATTTTTTTTAAAAAAAGGAAGTGTATGATTTATTTTGTTTAGCCTTGGATGACATAATGAGTTCCAGGCCAGTCTAAATAACATAGTAAGAGCCTGGCTTAAAAATAAACGAATAAATACAAGTTGCTCAGTGGAATTTGAATTTCAGAGAAGTCACAAAAAAATTTTAGTACAAATATTTCCTAAATACTGCATTTATTTAACCTATCTAATTGGAAACTACATTTGCTTAAGAAAGAAAGAAAGAAAGAAAGAAAGAAAGAAAGAAAGAAAGAAAGAAAGAAAGAAAGAAAGAAAGAAAGGAAAAGAAAGAAAGAAAGGAAAAGAAAGAAAGGAAAAGAAAGGAAAAGAAAGAAAGAAAGAAAGAAAGAAAGAAGGAAAGAAAGAAAGAAAAGAAAGAAAGAAAGAAAGAAAGAAAGAAAGGAAGAAAGAAAGAAAGAAAGAAGAAAAAGCACTAATTCCTGGTGTGGGCCCATAAATTTACTAAAAGCAGGAGAAAAACTTGGTTTCTCTGACTTTCTTTGTACCTGTCTTTGCAACTGATTAGCAACATCTTTTCAAGGGACAGTGGCCCCAATAGAAAATCAACAGAGACTACACATAATAGACTACCCATCAGGCAACTGTGACTTGCTCATCCTGGCCAGATTGCTCTCATCAAGGGATGACAAGGATTGCAACTTTTCTAGAGTTCTTCCCAAACCAAGACTGAGATAAAGATCCACTAGGCCTCAAGTAACTGAACTGTATCTGAACTATGCATAACTTCTCACCCCTTTGCCCTGCTTATTTCCATTTAAGCCTAAAGTTCATGTCTATATGTTGAAGATGTGCTGAAAAGCTTACTTTGCCTCTTTCCTGAGGCTGCCTATAAAATAAGGTCTAAGCAACATTCCTTTGTTCTCACAGCCGTCTGGGTGTCTTGCTGGGTGGAGGGGGCCTTTCAATCCCCTCTGAAAAGCCTACAGGTGAGATAGGCCATTCTTTGAGTTGCAGATGTCATTCTGTTTTTAGCTTCAGGAAAGCTTTGCTACATAGAAAGCTGTCCCCTGAACGTTTCCCTAAATGGTTTGATTTGCTCACCTCTGAGTATTCCCCTAGATGGAAATTTTTGTGATTATTTCTCTAGATGGAAAGTTTTACTTGTCCTTGAATTTTCCCCTATATGGTCTGCTTTTGTTGAGTTGGGCCTCCACCCCAAACATGTGTTTTTTGTCTTTAAAAGCTTGGTGCAAGCTACATCCTAGGCTGCAGATTTTGAGACAGGAGTCTACCTGCAGTCACTGGCTTTCTAGTAAAGACTCCCAATTCATCCTCTCAAGATGTGACTCCTCTGTTTCTGTGATTGAGTTCCTATATAGACCCTATATATACTATGTCACATCTCCTTTTGTGGGGCGTGGGTGGGAGGAGTAGACCTGGAACACTTGGAGTTTGGTCTGGGGCCTAAGACTCTCCTTACATTTACCTACGTATCTATCTTTGTGTTAACATCAATTTCATTGATTTATTCAGCATCAGACCCCTACTCTGAATCATATACTTTGCCCAACTCATAGACTTTTGACTTGAGCACAATATGTTCTATTGTATTCCCACAGCATCCAATTTCAAGGTTTTAAGTAGAGTTGTGATGGGATAGATAGACTCCAAAGTCTCTGCAGCAAAGTCTCTGCCCAGTGTCTGTGTTACCTAGGCAACTGGCACACCTGGAAGAGGTCACATCTGGATTCGATGTGGCCCCCCCCCGCCCTCTGCCCTCACAGATAAGGCCTAGCCCAAGGCCAGATGCTCTCTTTCCCAGGCTTTTCCCAACCTCGTGGAATGCTAACATGGCCTGGTGCCAGCTGGAACGATGAATAAAACTACCCCTTACCTGAATACCACGTGCATGGTGTGGTTCTTACTTGGCCAACTCTTTAAAAACTTAACATACTCTATACAATATTATTTTTATCTAAAAATTACATTTATTCTTGGAGATCTGTGTGTTATCTAGAAACCCTGCACATATTCAATTTTGCCTATGACAGGCCAGAGTAGAAATTAAAGGAAGGAACTACATCAAGAGGGACTAAATGAAGAAGAAATTAAAAAGGACTTAAAATCTTACAAAGTAAGCTGGACACTGAAGGCTCATGCCTATAATACTACCTACTTGGAAGGCCAATTTCTGAAGAACACAGTTTGAAGCAAGCCCAGGCAGGAAAGTCTGTTATACTCTTATCTTCAATAAACTACTAAGAAAAAGCCAAGAGTAGTGCTGTGGCTCAAGTAGTACTGCAGAAGCCTTGAGCAAAAGAAGGTGGAACAACACCCAGGCTCTGAGTTCAAAGTCCCAGGCCCAGCGCGCGCACACACACACACACACACACACACACACACACACACACACACGCGCGCGCGCGCACACACACACGCGTGCGCGCGCACACACACACGCGCACACACACGCACACACACGCGCGCGCACACACGCACACACACACACGCACACACGCACACACACACACGCACACACACGCACACACGCACACACACGCACACACACACACACACACACACACACACACTACTTAATTTTAAAAAATCTTACTTTGGGATTCAGAAATGGCTGTAAGATGATGTGCATGAGAGGCTAACAAGGTGGTACTGATGTGTTCCCCAGGCTTAAAATCCTTCAACATGCAGCTCTGGGGAAAATGGAGCAATGTCTGTGAATTAGGAACAGAGGGAAGCATGCTACTCCAAGTAAGATAAACTAATAAACTGGCTGGTAACTGATTGTTAACAACAAAAAAAAAAAGATTTAAAAAATCACTAAAATGCAAGAAGCATAAAATATGGTATGTTTTCCATTACAAATGTTAGAAAACCGTCATGAGAGTGTAAGAAATGAGAGGCAAGTGAAAGCAACCGATACAAGCTCAAGGCTTTATTGGGGGACAGACCTGCTGGGCTGCTCCAAGCAGGAATGGAGGCACAGCCATGGACAGGTGTGGGATGAATTTAAACAAAATTTTAGGGGCAGTCACATGATCCACATAGTTCACGTTACATGGGCTATGGGAATTTGGTGGTAGAGTCACTTCTGAGAAGAAGTGTTATAAGGGTATTACGGGGACTACAGGAATTGAAGGGAGAGTCACATTGTGAGAAAGAGTGTAAGTGTAAGGAGACTGTTGCAACTGGGGCAGAACTTTGTACTTCACACCAAGAAAGCAATACAGCATTGGGGAAATAGAAACTTAACAGAGTTTTGTAAACAGGTAGGGACACGGGGAAGGGCCTTAATCACCAAACTGACTCTGAGATCTTAAAGAGGTTATTAGAATAAAGAAAGAGCAGAAACGACCCCAACAGACCAGATCAACTTTACTGGAGAGTTTTGAAGAGGGATGCCATGGTGATCTGAGGTTTGTCAGGAGACAGGATGCATGGCATGCTTGGGGGTGGGGGAGGCGGTGTGAAGGCATCGAGAGGGTTCCTGGGTGAAGGCGGCTGGAGGGTACAAAAAGCTTCAGGAAGTACGTTGCAAGCCAGTGGTTTGAGCCTGAAGTAATTTATAGTGGCCTGGTTTCTAGGAGCCTGTTGTGTACACACTGAGAAGGTGCAGTTCAGCCAAGTGTTGCTTGCTTCAAGGGAATTCAGGTGCCTGTTACCTTAAGAGTAGGGAGAGTGGACTTTCCTGCTTGGGGGATTGTAGATTCCCATCAATCAATCAATCAGTAAATGTCTTTATGTAATTTCAAAATTATTGGGTTATAATGACAAAAACAAAATCTGCCCACCCACAAAGTCTCTCCATAGAGGGTAGTGGTATTGTAAGGTGAATCATCCCAGAAGCCAGATTTTAAAATATAGAATATTGGAGTCTTTATTATACAGTTAATAGGCTGCAGGTAGCCACTTGTTACAAAGCAATACCACACAGAAATACACATAACACAGCTAGGAAACATACTAAAGAGGAAAGAAATAACAAAAACAATACAATAAGACAATTCAGCTTCAATGGAGAGTTTAATTGGGATGCCATGATGACTGGACAGGACACAGGACACGATCACAGAGACACACATAGCATGGCTAGGCTGTTTCAGGCCTAAATAGGTCAGCACAAGGGGCAGATCCTCAGGAAATTCCCAATCTCAGGCACTGGATTGACAGATTCAGTAACCTACCAGCCAAGTGCCTGCCCCTGTCTCCAGAAATCTGGGCAGCCCATTACCTGGGAGGCAGGTGATTGGCAGGGGAGTTTTCTTCCCCCAGCATGAAGACAAGATGCCAGACCCTGCCATCCACCATGTGGTCAATATGGGGCCAGCCAGATCTAACCTCTTTACTTCATTACCCCCCTTTTTTCTTATGTACATGAAATCCAATCATTGATTTCTCTGTAAGAGGACCGAATTTTTGACTAGGCCATTTACTCCTCTAATTTATGGAGTCTCCAGCAGTTAAAAGTTGGCTCCATAGGGTTGGTACCCATATATATGGTCAGGGGATTTTGAACTTCTTTCCCAAGTCAGACAGGTTATGATTTATAAATTTATGTCCCGCAAAAGAATGTCCCGCGGAAGTGGCACAGTGGCTCAAGTGGTAAAGCACTTACCTTGAGCTGAAAAGCTGAGGGACAGCACCCAGGCCCAGAGTTCAAGCCCCATGACCAACAGAAAAAAAAAAAAAAGAATGTCCTGCAACCAAAGTCTTAGGTTACGCAGATCCAAACCAGTCTTTCGCCAGGAATCAGCCACAGGTGGTGGAGTCAGGCAAGAAGTAGTCCACTTTGGCCACAATGGAGGTGGTCAGGATGATGATGTAGTCTCCTCCAGATGATGCCAGGCCATTTTTAAACTTTACCCAAACAGGAATCTCTAGATTAGAAGAGATGGGCTGGACAGCAGCAGCAATGTCTCCCAGAGGCTCGGGTAGATTGTTAAACCTCTTTCTGAATTACCTGCCAATTTCTGCACAAACTGGTTAAAGAAGCTTAACCTAAGGTCTGACCTTTTTTTGAAATTTCTCACTACCTTCCTGGTTGGACACTGGCTCTTGCAGGCTGAAGCCCGACCGGTTTTTAAGGCAGTTTAGGCAGTAGCTCCTCCTGGGTAATATACCAAGGTGACAACTTTTTATTAACCAGAGATTTTATCAAGTAAGGCTAGGTTTTCCTAGGCAGACGAGGGGCTTCCTAGGCAGCCCTAGGTTTTCCTAGGGCTTGGCTTGTAACCATTTTTAAGTGCAGTCTCTACATTTGTCCATTTGTTATCACTATGTTTTTCATGGCTCCTTTACTTTATCCTGCCTCATTTTTTAAAATGACTCTGGTCCCTTGATCTCAACGGGGTTAATGGGTGAAGATGCATCTTCTGTAACTTCTTCAAGCTGACTCAGGGTCATTGAGACTTCCTAGTCAGGAACCTATAGCCTTAGCCTATTTTACCAATGGGTTGCCAGGATGAGATGTTATTAGGGGCAATATTTTACTCGGAAATGATATACAACATTTAACTTTTAACAAATGCACAGACCTTTTCTCTAGCTACAACATTGTAGCTTGTTTAGCACTCTGGTTTGCAAAAGAATTTTTCTGGCTGGCTTAGGAACGTGATCTCTAGTGACCCTAACAAGGCCTAAGTTACCTGTGTAGGCCTTTAGATACAATCTCAGATCCACAGCTTTCTTTCCTGAATTGATAAATATAGGTGGCTGCTGCCAGCCAAACATTTACTGCCAATTAGAGCTTTGAGCAAATACAGGGAGGGTTTACAACCTTAGCTTTTTACTACTATCACAGATGACTGGCAAGTAACTGTCCTTTTATAAGTTAGATGGTCATGGACATTAGGCATACTTACAACCTATCTTCCCATGACTTCCTGGCTCTGACAATTTTTGAAGGGCCATCCACAAGTGGATCTCCAACACCACCTCTGCCATCTGAGCAGTGGCTTACTGCTTCAGGATGCTCCATCATTGCCAGGGTCCCAGGAAAGCCTCTGGAGTGAAGCACAAAGACAGCCTGACATCACCTGCAGGAGACTACATCTTCACCCTGACCACCTCCACCATGGTGAAAGTGGACTGGACTCATGCCTGACGCCATCACACATCGCTGGTTCCTGGTGAAAGACTGCTTTGGACCTACAAACTGAGACTTCGGTTGTGGGACATTCTTTCTGTAATATGTAGATTTGTAAACCTTACCAGGCTTGACCTGGGAAAGAAAGTTTGAAGCCCCCTGACTACTATATGGAGCTAACTTTTAACTTCTGAAGGCTCCTTAAGTTACAGGAGTAAACAGCGCAGGCAAAAAGTCGGCCCTCTTACAGAGAAATCCATTATTTGATTCCATGTGCAAAAGAAAAGGGGGGAGAGGATGAAGTAAGGTGGGTGAGCCTAAATACTTTATTGCAGACATCGTAGTGCCTAGGCAGGAGAATGGGGCTGTCCATCCAGCTCCAAGACCTAGAGGTGAGACAAACCATCCTTTGAAATGCAGATGCAGAGCTCAAGGTGAACTAGTAGGGCTCTGCTTCAGAGAAATGCAGATGTCATCTTGTTTTCATGGTGGGGGTGGGGGTGATGGGCATGCCTTGATCCCTGGAGACAGGGGTGGGCACTTGGCTGACAGGTTGTGCTGAACCTGTCAGTCTAGTGCCTGAGCCTAGAAGTGTCTGTGACCCTGCTCCCTGCCCAGACCTTATTTAGGCATGGAACAGCATAGGCATTGGGATGCCATGCCACTTGAGTCTCCATGATCGCTGAAGGATTGAGTCCTCCTTTTTCCCCAGGGTCAAACAAAGCACCAGATCTGTGCTCATGTGCTTGTGCACAGGCTGGTCATTCTCACCTTGGCCCCCAGGAGTAAATAGACCCCCACACCCAGCATTCCATGTGGGCCTGGTCAAGGACATTGCCCTTGATCCCAAGGAGACCATAGCTCATTTTTTTTCTCTGCTTCCTTGTTTAGATCTCTATAAGCCCACCCCAAAATGCAATCCTTTGCACAACGTCCAAAGCCATGAGAAGGTCTGTGCACCTCATTGTTCCTCAATGAAGACTCATCGCCTGTTGATGATCCAGACTGGCCTATTCCTTTTCCATTCTCCTCCACTTTCCCAACAATCATGTCCTGTGTCCTGTCTCCTGGCTTGGCTCTGGTCATCATGGTGTTCCAATTCCGCTCTCCACTGGAGCTGAATCAGTTTGCTAGTGTTGTTTTTGTTCTTTCTTTCCTCTCTGGCTTGTTTCCTAGCTGTGTTACATGTATTTGGGGGCTACATGCAGCCTGTTAACTATGTAATAAAGACTCCCAAATTCCATCTTCCAAAATGTGGCTTCTTGGATAATTCACCTTACAACAATACATGGAAGATCTTCTGACTTCCCCGGGCTCCTCATTTCTGCATCTGTGACAAGCATGTGAAGCGCTTCAAACACCACTGCCCCTGTGTGCAAAATTGGGTTGGAAAGAGGAACTATCACTTCTTCTAGCTCTTCGCTCTTTCTCCTCCCTTCCTCACAATTTGTGTCTTTGATTTCAACATCACCTAGGTGGCCCTCAAATCCTTGAAAGTTGGCTTCCTGAAGAGGCTGAATCAAACTCCTGGAACTGTTGTAGAAGTCCTCATTTGCATGTTCACACTGTGGTCTGTTTTGGGACTGACTGGATTTCACACTTTCCTCATGGCTCTCAACCCATCAACCAATGAAGACATCAAAGGATCTTGGACAGGGAAACATCATGTGTGGAATCCCTACAGCCATGGCAACATTGTAAAGAACTGCTGTGAAACGCTATAAAGCCCCTTGCTGGCACAACCCCCCAGTGTGCTGGATCAAAGAGGTATTTTACTACTAGAAGAGAGTAGGAAGTCGACCTCCTAATACTCAAGAAACTAGCAGCAGCCTCTTGCCACAGAGGCCAGCTTCAACAGACACATACAAGCTCCAATGAGATGCCAGAGGACATCGGCACTCCAGAAGAGATGGCACCTCCACAGGCCCCAGAGCCACCACAGGAGGCAACTGAAAATGACAAGTAGTCTATCTATGGAAGACACTTTTGTTTGTGTTTAATTAGGGCTATGAGGGATTTCAGGAGAGAAGATAAACAGAGAAAGGGAAGAAGGAAAGAAAGAAAGAAAGAAAGAAAGAAAGAAAGAAAGAAAGAAAGAAAGGAAGGAAGGAAGGAAGGAAGGAAGGAAGGAAGGAAGGAAGGAAGGAAGGAAGGAAGGAAGGAAGGAAGGAAGGAAGGAAGGAAGGAAGGAAGGAAGAAAGAAAGAAAGAGGAAGGAAGGAAGGAAGGAAGCAAGGGAGAAAGGAAGGAGAAAAGAAAAGAAACACTTGTGGCTACTAGAATGGGTCTCAGGAGATGCATCACCTTCATGTTTCTTACTCATCTAATTAACAAACACAGAGACCCTCCCAACATTACTGCAATGACGTATGAAGACACATATTAAATCAATAATTATAAAGGCCATCTCATTGCATTGCATTAAATGCTATGAAAGAAAAACATAGTTGTGGAAGATATGTAACAGAAGACCTTGCCAAATCTAGGGTATTAAGAAAACTTTCCCTAACAAAGTGTCATTAAAAAGTACAAGATGAGTAGAAGTGAGTTAAGAGAACTTATGGCCTGAGGACTAGGCAAAAGATCAGAAAAGCCAAACTCTAAAATGGATTGAAGCTTGATAGGCTGTAAAAGCTGCAAGTAGGTCAGTGCATCTGAAGGTGATCCAAGAGGAGGGATAGAGAAGGGGCACTGAGAGGAATGCTGGGACCAATCCTGGAGAATCCTGCTGCGGTCACAGGTCAGACTACAGTTTTAATTAGGTGTGTAATAGTTTGTCTTAAAATTAGGTTGTATTTTTCTTTTTATTTTTCTTTGGGTCCGGTCATAGGGCCTGAATTCTGGGCCTGGGCGCTGTCCCTCAGCTCTTCAGCTCAAGGCTAGCGCTCTACCACTTGAGCCACGCGCCACTTCTGGCTTTTTTCTTTCTGCTTATGTGGTGCTGAGGAATCGAACCCAGGGCCTCATGCATGCAAGGCAAACGCTCTACCACTGAGCCACCTTCCCCGCCCCAGGTTGTATTCTTCTGTTGCCACACATACTCATCTTTGTATTCTAATGTATTTAACTCAGGTATTTTTACAATTGATGAAGCAAGTTTTCACTTTGTAAAGAGAAAGTTATTAATGGATCATGCGCTCAGATTAAGTAAAATAATGTTTGGTGCTAAAGTTACTTAGAAATCAGTGATAAAAGCAAATTTGTTTTTTTTCCTGCTGATACTTTTAGCAAACTGAAAAGCTAGAATCACTAGAACTGATAAGTGTACTGAGCTAATAAGCAGCAGATGTCAAACAGATAAATATAGATTTTTTAGTTGTTTCTGTAGTTTCAGCAATATTTGGTTACACATTGTACTTGGGTTCTTGTTAACAACAAAAAAAAATTATTCTGATCCAGCTAATAATCTTTGATTTACAAGTTCTTCTTCAGATGTCAGTTTATCTATCTATCTATCTATCTATCTATTTTTGTGGTAGTGGGGCCTGAACTCTGGGCCTGGATGCTGTCCCTCAGCTCTTCAGCTTAAGGCTAGCTACCACTTGAGCCACAGTGCCACTTCCAGTTTCTGGTGTTTTATTGGAGATCTGCCTTGACTGGCTTTAACTCATGATCATCAGATCTCAGCCTCCTTAGTAGGTAGGATTATAGGCATGAGCTACTGGCGCCCAGCCAGTATTGATTTTTTTTAATCCATGAAGTATGATTATAAGAAACATACCCACAAGTTCATATAATTGTTATAGAAGGACTCTTATGTTTCTATAACAATACCTTTAATGTTCAGGAAAATACATGAATAAGTCTTTGAGTTATATTTAACTAGGGATACAGGTGGACCCATTGCAACAATGAGATGTACAAATCGTTATGTCAAAAAATGAACTTTACAACTTTGGTGGGGGGAGGGGGAGGATCGGGTGGTGGGAGATGCCCCTCAGTAGATGAATAGATCAAGAAAATGTGGTATACATATAGAATGGAATTCTATGCTTCCATCAGATAGAATGACACCACCCATTTGTTAGGAAATGGAAAGCTTGGAAAAAAAACATATTAAGTGAAGTAAGCCTGACCCAAACCAATATAGGTCAAATGGTTTCCCTAATTTGCAATAATTAGTATATGTGTGGGATAATTTTAGCAAGTGAGCAGAAAAGGTCAAAAGCTATGTACATATGAGCATTCAAGATGATGCTAAGTGAAATGAACCCCAAGATATGGAAACAAGAGGTCTTTCTTTGTTATTGTTGTTTTTAATGTACTATGTGATTTTTTTTGTTTCCTTTCTATGTTCTTCCCTTTAAGGTATATCCCCTGTTGTCACTCTGCTTGATTTTGGTATCCTGAATCATATATATATATATATATATATATATATATATATATAAATCTAATTTGTGTAGGGGAAGGGGAATTAAAAAAACACTGAAATAAGGACACGGAATAACTCATTGCAACAATGATACTTACAAGACATTACAACTCACAAGACTTTATAGGGTAGGAATGAGGGAGGGGGGTAGGGGGAGGGGAGGGATAGTGGGAGAACAACAAAGGAAGGGGTAACAATCCTCGACAAGAAATGTACTCATTGTCTTACTCATGTAACTGTAACCCCTCTGTACAGCATCTTTACAATAAAATAAAATTTAAAAAATATTGCTATTAAAGAGAATAATCCATCTGTACACCAACTCACCAGAAGCTAGTCCTGGGCCTATAAAATCTTGTGTCTTCACAGACCTTTATGGTATAGACCAACATTGTCTATCTTCCTTCATCTCTGCCCACAGCCATGAAATAGCTTGCTAAGAATTTTCTGATCTTGTTTTATGTAGTGCTGTGGCAGCTGTTATTTTACTCATCAAGTTTTAGATTAAGTGAAGTTGAAACTATCAGATTTGGAAAATGAATTCTCCTTTGGTTAACAGAAAAATATGTGTCTCCACCATTTGTTTTCTTTTCTCTAATTTTTTTTTTTTTTTTGGTAGATCGCGGGGACTCAACTCTGGGCCTGGGTGCTGCCCCTCAGCTCTTCAGCTCAAGGCTAGCACTCTATCACTTAAGCCACAGCACCACTTCAGGCTATTTCTGCTTACGTGGTGCTGAGAATTGAAATCAGGACTCATGCATGCAAGGCAAGCACTCTCCCACTGAGCTACCTTCCCAGCTCTCTAAAATTTTTGAAAAGATATTCTGGTGACCCAAAGTTTCCTGTTACACTGACAATACAAGTTATTCAGAAGGTTTTCAACTAAAATCTCTAGGTAGAACCATAGATGAAGGACTAGGAAGTTGACCTATTAGTGGCCTAATAACCAAAGGTGACTTTTACTGAGGGTAAGCCCAGAAGAGCAATACAGTCCTAATGAGCCACCCAGCTCTGGTCACAACTGTGGTCCTGCACCAGGATTACCATTATAATGTCCTTGAGTCAAAGTGACATGGGGGAGCACAAATATCCTAAATAGCTTTTAAATCTCCTAATCTCTGTTGTGGTAGATATAAAAATAGAAGAACGTTGTATGTTAATTTTTTTTATAAACCATAGCTGGAAATACCAAAACATGAGCTGCCCTCTGGGGAAAGGAGTAGGAGTTTGTCATCTGCTTTCGTGAGGAGGCAGCAGGATAATTGATGCATTCATTATTTATAGCCAGATAGTGATATGGTGTGTGTAATTTGTGCTATAAATGATCGTACTTATTTTTGAGTCCTACATTGTATTTAAGTGATATCAAACATCCAAATAAGAAACCTTTGCATGATAATCAGAATGGGAAAATGCCTATAGGATTGGTGTTACAAAGACTGAAGAGCTCTCTTATCAATTGAATGTTATACACCCACACACATCCCTCTTGACATCATACCGACACGGACTTGAACTTTGACAGAGGTGAATTACTTGGGTAATTGTGAGTTTGGGGGGGGGGGAGCCAAGAGATAAATGGATTATCTGTGGGCTGAGTTGTCTTGTCTTTGCTGTATTATCTGTGGGCTGAGTTGCCTTGTCTTTGCTATATTGCTGTGGTATTTTTACCTTATTTGCTACCATGCATCCACAATCTAGTAAACACTTGTTCTGCCAAATAGTTTGCATGAGAAAGTTTCTGAAACTTTTCTTTGTTCTGGAAACAACTACAGCATTATAAAATAGTGTGATATACTCTACCCAAAGCACTGGACTTGATGCTTCTCCTCCTTATTTAGTCACATTAAAGTTTCTGGAGATTTTTGTGGCCTGGCCTGTGCATGCTCTCCTTCAAAGATAAATTTTAGTCTCACTTGACAAACTCTATCAGAAATACTGAGATTTCAAAGGAGATATTAGTAACGTACATATTTTGTGTCATTCTTCAACCATTTTTTTTTTTGGAGTGAGAGCCCTAAATATGTAGCCCAAGCTGGTCTGGATCTTACTCTATAGTTCAGGCTGGCATCTAACTCAGATCCTTTTTGTCTCAGGCACTCAAGTGCTGGGATTATAGGTTTACACTGCTCTATAATGAAGCTTTCTTCTCTATTTTTAACAATTTATGCCACAGTTGATTTCAGAATGCAGTATATATATATATATATATATATATATATATATGTTAATTTTCACTTGTTTACATACAGAATTATAAGATAATGGCTAACTTATGAACCCTGATGATTATTTTTAAATAATTTATTTGTAAAAAAAATGCTAAGGCTAAAATAACCTTGTGGGAAATGAATGAGGTAGAAAGAATATGTTTTTCAAAACCAGAAAATCAGATATCTGTAGCTTTTGGTGAGAAAGATAGTAGGACTTGTACTCAGGGCTTTGTGCTTGTTAGGCAGGTGCTCTACCAGTTGAACTACAAACATAACCCTTCTTGATTTAGTTATTTGTCAAATACAGTCTTATGATATATATATATATATATATATATATATATATATTCATATTCTCAGCCTGGCCTCTCATCCTGCTGTTCCCAATCTCTGCCTCTCAAGTAGCTAGCTCTCTAGCTTCCTTACTTCTGCAATGGAAATGTACTTTTAATGGAGTAACTGTTTTGTTGTTTTGTTTTGTTTTTTGAAGATTTAATGTTATTATCTATAAAGCTTCTGGCATAGTGAGCTGCAGAGTAGATATTGGCTAATATCTTTCCTGTCTACTCCTTCCTCCTTCTTAGTAGCTTTAGACTTTGTTAAACCTTACTTCTGTCTCTTTGCATTTCCACATCAAATAGAAAAATTGGTTATAGCCTGTTCCTGTTACTTTGCTGAGTTCCAAAGCTTCAGAAAAAAACAAAACAAAACAAAAAATGCTGGTTTGGAGCAAGATGCCAAATAGTCAAGCCTCTACTGTCAAGTAGCTGACCTGTACTAATTCTAGAGTGCAACAGAAGCACAGTGTCCCCAACTTGCACAGCCCTGAGTGTGTCAGAGTGGTTACTTAGAATCTCTCCTCTGGGAAAATTCTCAGGTTGTTGTCATTTCTGGTCAAGTGTTCAGTGAAGCTGAATTTTAAATAATTGCCTTATTAAGTGAGGGTCTCTTTTAAAACTTATTCATTTCCTTATAGTGTGTTTTTAAACAAGTTTGTATGAGTCTAGTTTTGTTCTGGAGAAGACAGAATAAGGGTATGTTGTATTTTTCCAAACTAATATACAGTCAGTTTTATTAGGAAAGATCAGAGTATATGTGGGGACTGCAGTATGAAGAAGACAAATATTGCTCCTTCTCTTACCACTACTCTTCATGCCAATTAGAGAACACTATATGCCCAGGCCCAGTTTATGAAGTAATTAATAAAGTAAGTTCAGAAAGCAGGAGCTCTCCCTAATTTCCCAACAATTAAAAGTTGAAATTTCACTTATTGCCTCCTGAACAAGTTCAGAGTAATTATATATATATTTGTTTTATAAGCATGAAAAGTTTTTTTCTTTCTTAAATGTGAACTTTATATGCAAGATAAGGTATAAGGTATAGATAAGGTAGCTGATGGGTTACTAAATTATACAGACCAGTAGAGACTGGATTATGGAGAAGTATGCTAATGAAATGTACATTATCACCATGTGATTTGTTTTTGTTTCTTTTGTATGTTCTTCCCCCTATGGTACAACCCCTGTTTTCACTGTATTTGGTTCCAGTGCCCTGCATCTTGAATATACATTTTTCTAATTTGGGGAGGGGAAGGGAAATAACAAAATGCTGAAATAAGGATGCAGGTTGACCCATTGTAACAATGAGATGTATAAGACACTATATTGAAAATGAACTTTACAACTTCTCGGGAGTGGGGTGAGGAATTGGGAAGGTAGGGAGGGAAGGAATGGTAGGGGCAAAACAAAGGAGGAGGTAACAATGCTCTTTGGGAAATGTACTTATTACCTTACTCATGTAACTGTAACCCCTCTGTACAGTATTTTTTTTGGGGGGGGGTTCGGTCGTGGGGCCTGAACTCTGGGCCTGGGTGCTGTCCCTCAGCTCTTCAGCTCAAGGCTGGCACTCTACCACTTGAGCCACAGCGCAACTTCAGGCTTTTTTTCTGCTTATGTGGTGCTGAGGAATTGAACCTAGGGCCTCAAAGATGTAAGGCAAGCGCTCTATCACTGAGCCACCTTCCTAGCCCTGTTCAGTATTTTTACAATAAATATATATACAAAAATGGGAAATTTATACTATTTTAACAAGTATGATCAGTTTTTATATAAAAATCTCAAAGTTTCTCTGACTTTTATGCATAATGCATACAATCTTATTGGCCTGTACTATAATACAAATTAGTTTGTGGGTATGAGTTTTATAACTTCTATCTTAGGAAGGCAAGACTCTTAGTATGAAGATTTACAAAATAAGGGAAAGTATTCAATAATGTGGCCAACCAACCAAACCAACAAAACCACTCAATAGAAAAAAATAGAAAATTTCAAGACAAGGTGAAATTTCATCTGCAAAACTTGGTTTGAAGCTTCAAGGGGAAAACAGGGAAACATTTAATACAATCTTTAGCACTAAGATCAGAATTATGATCTATAATTATGGATGTAAATATATTAATAAATAACCTATAAATATTGAAGATAAAGTAATACATAAAACTGCTAAAGACAATGATGGTATTTTTCCTCAAAAATTAAAAGTGGAACTAGTATGCTATCCATATCTCTATAGTATCTCCATATTATCTATATATCCAAAAGAAATTAAACTAGTATGTTGAAGAAGTGTCTATACTCCCATGTTCATTGCATCATTATTCATAGCTAATGAATGTAAACAAGCTAAAAGTCCATCAACAGATGAATAAAGAAAATACAATATGTACATACAGACACAAACAAATACAAACAGAAGAGTAGAATATTTAGCCTTAAAGAAGAAAGAAATACAGTCATGTGGAACATAGGTAAGTCTAAAGGATATTTGCTAAGTAAAATAAGACAAGGTAAAAAGACAAATACTATCTGATGTCAATTATATGTGTAATTTTATCAGTTGACTGCACAGTAGAGAGGAACAACTGTTACCAGAGGCTGTATTGAAAGTGAAGAAGTTGGATAAAATTTCAGTTAGACAAGAGGGATAAATTCAAGACATCTATTGTACTCTGGATAGCTATAGCTAGAAATTTAGTACTTTTTTTGCCAGTTGTGGGGCTTAAACTTGGGGCCTGGGTGCTATCCCTGAGCTCTGTTGCTCAAGGCTAGCACTCTACCACTTTAAGCCCCAGCTCCACTTCCAGTTTTCTGGTGATTAAATGGAGAGAAAAAGCTCACAGATTTCCCTTCCCAGGTGGGCTTTGAACTAGGATCCTCAGATCTCAGCCTCTTGAGTAGCTAGGGTTATAAGCTAACATGGTTGTTCTTTAGAAGTAGAGCATGATTTTTAAGGATGGTAACTCTAGGGGAAATCCATGATAGGATGAATCTGGAACTTTGTTATCAACTCCTTTCCTGCTTTTTCAGCCTCATCCACCCTCACTTCTCCCACTGGTGAGGATGCTTCTTTCCAAAAATTCACATTAATGAAACATACATGCTGATAAAGAAAAGACATACTGATCTAGACCTCTCACCACACTTACTGTGGTTTATCTTGTAGATAAAGTTGCAATGAGTTGAAAAATCCCCAGGATAAAGACCACTGACTCAGAAACCAAATCTTGATTATAAGGAAATTTATTAGTAAAAGGAAATTTGTCAATAGCCAATTATAACCAGCCGGGATTACTCTTAGGTATCAGGAACCCAGAAGCAGCCCGAATAGCAACTAGTGGGGGTTTTTATACCCCCAAATGGGATGGGGGGGGGGTCATGCAAATGGAATCTTTCCAACTCTCCTATGTTTTGCAAGCCAAGCAAAATACAGACGCTAAATATCCAATTGTCAGTAAAAAAAAAAAAAAAAGTAGGTGCCAGGACCACCACTCATAATAGAATCGGCTGCCCACAAACTACCTCCTTTGCTAAGTTCTTCTTTTTAGGAGCTTTTGTGAGTTTGTCTAGCAATTTCTTGCCATGGCTTCCCAGTATCATCACAACCCTCGGCCTGGCTTTTTAGCACTATCATGGCTCCTCTTATTCTGCTGAGTGCCGCATTATATTTACCTTATTTCAGAGTAAACTCATTTTTTATGATCACATTTAATTACATTAGTTAGCTTCTCATTGCTGTGACCAAATACCTGAAAGAAAATAAGGAAGATTTAGTTGGGCTCTGGGTTTCAAAAAGGTCGGTTCTCTAATCCTCAGGAGCCAGGGCAAGATGGAGTAGGGCAGCTTATATCATGGTGGACGGAAATTAGGAAGAGGAAACAGGAAGTAGTGGAAGCAAGATACACTCAAGGACTCACCCTGTGCTCTACTTCATCCAGCTAGGCCTCACCTGCTAAAGTTTCCAGAACCTCCCAAATCTGCATGACCAGCGAGGGACCAAACCCTGAACAGAGGAGCATTTGAGTCGGGAGACACTCCATAGATAAACCATTTCAGTAATTACAAATCCTATTTTTTTTTGCATATTTGAGTTTTCCTTTATAGTGCCTAACAAGTTTCTTCAAGTCTTAGGCCTAATTTAATTTCTTTGTTTTAAAGGGTTAAATCTATTCTGGCTCCATCTTATGTGCATAAAATGATGACTTTTCTTAGAAAGTTAGATTAAAACAGAAAACAAAGAACATTAAAGGCAGAATGACAGGAAATAATGAGTAAAATAACTTGGAAGGAGCCACAAACAGCTACCCAATGAATTTATTCTTTCTAGTCCTCTATTCTGAATGAGAGCCAGGGGAGAGCATGCAAGGGGAAAGTCAGCCCTTTATTAGTGGGCATTGAATGAATCTAATGCAATTTTCAAAGAATTAGAATCTGTAATCTCACATCCTGAGCTACTATAGAAGGAGTGAGGAAGCTGTATGGTAAATTAAACTATTAAAACAGTTGTGTAACAGCTGGATCCTGCTTTGAACTTTTCTTTGTTCTAAGATATAACATGTACATGCATGTGAGCAATGAAAAAGGTTTCAACAGTGCGAGTTAATGTTTTACATCTGGTTTTCAGGGAAGGAAAACAAGAAAAGCCAGTATCTTAGCAACATTTGCCAATTTCCATGGTGTACACTGTTTCAATCATAGCCAATTTCTAGCAACTAATTTGATGTCTCCCAGGTCACCAAATTCCTGACAATTATCAGTTGGATCTAGTAATCTGGTATACTGCTGACTCTTCTCCTTGGAGAGTGACTATCACATACATCAGCCCTTTAGCTTTGATTACTAATGCATGTAGACTTATATTTATTTATTAAACTATAATATTTATGAAGTGCTTTGTGACTAGAATGGGCGATAAAAAGATTACTATTAAGTTCTTTTAATAAGTGTTACATTATAAGTTATATACAGGCTGTATAGGAACATAAGCAGGAAAGAAATGGCATAAATCTATTTGAACAGGTAAATGAACATAATTGTAACAATTTGGTAACATAACTAGTATTCTTTTAGTAAAGTTTAGTAATGTAGTAAAACTACATTATTTTGGTAATTCAAAACAAATTTGAGGGCTTCACACATTAAAAAAAAATAAGTATGACAGTGATCCCCATCTCTTGTAAGTGTAACTACAGAGTAGATATTTGAAACAGTGATGGCATCCAAAAAATAAAATTCACCATGGTCAACATTGTTCACAATAGTGCTAATTACAGACCCCTCTATGTTTTGGCAACATTTCTAATGTTCTAATCCAATCCAACACCATTTTCAACCTCTCCTGAATACCTATGCTTTACTTTTCCACAATCAAGAAGCACTGAATGTTTTCATATAAATTTTGAACAGGGGCAGTGTAGCAGTCTTTAGCTTTCTCAGCAATTCTTCACCTTTTAAAAATGTTATATTAATGTAGGGCTCTTGTGTGGTGACACATCAGTTTAGGCTGTGTTGTCTTCTGGCTTTCATTGTACTTGAGAAGCCTGTTGTAGGTCTACCATTGCTAATATTACTCTAGTTAGGAATGTAGAGAACAACAGTCCTGAAAACCATATTTCTCTCTACATGCATACCAAAGCTAAGTTTGACCTTGGGCAGAGATCCTTGTAAGTATGGATTGGCCAAGAAATACATAGGGATCCTATAGGAGTATTTTGTAGTGATTATAGTGCAGATGGCACATGTAGCATGCTGTGTCTGTGATGACCACTGTAAATAATGTTCAATCTATTTACTGCAGTTGTGTCAAAGAATGCAAAGCATTTCCATTTCTAGAGTTGCTTTCCTGTGTTAACTTAGCCCACACCCAGTTCTTAGTCTTCTAAAACCAAACGTGATACTAAGTCAAGGTTATTCTGGGAAGTGGGTCTTAAAGTTTGAGACTTTGGGGCTGAGAAGGTGGCTCAGTGGTAGAGTGCTTGCCTTGCATGTATGAGGCCCTGGGTTCCATTCCTCAGTACCACATAAGCAGAAATAGCCAGATGTGGCGCTGTGGCTCAAGTGGTAGAGTGCTAGCCTTGAGCTGAAGAGCTAAGGGAAAATGCCCAGGCCCAGAGTTCAGGCCCCATGGCTGGCAAAAAAAAAAAAAAAAAAAAAAAAAAAAAATTGAGACTTTGTATATAAATAAATCTATTTGATGATTTCAGTCTTTGTGGTCATAAATAAGTGTGTGAGTAATTACATTTTTAGATGTCTTATTATTGCTAGTATTCTTCAGTTTCACACTTATTAGCCTAGGACTAATTTATAAACTAATTTATAGACTACAATACATTCCTAGTGCATTTTACCTTTTGGATCTGTGGATATAAGTTTTTCATTAGTTCTGTGATATTTTTAGTCACTGTCACTTTAAACATTCTGGCTCCACCAGTCAGTTCTTTCTTTTTCTTTTGTCTGTGATGGGGTTTGAACTCTGGGCGTGGGCACTGTCCTCAGCTCTTCAACTCAAGGCTAGCACTGTACCACTTTAGCCACAATGCCACTTCAGGTTTTCTGAGCAGTTAATTGGAGATAAGAGTCTCACATACTTTCCTGCTCAGATGGCTTTGAACCACAATCCTCAGATCTCAGCTTCCTGAGTAGCTAGGATTACAGGTGTGAGCCACTAGTGCCCAGCCAATCAGTTCTTTCTTACTTGGTTATTAGTTGTAAGTGCAACATTTTAATTCTAACCTGTAATTTTTTTTTTTTTTGGTCGGTCGTGGGGCCTGAACTCTGGGCCTAGGCACTATCCCTCGGCTCTTCCTCTTCAGCTCATGGCTAGCACTCTACCACTTGAGCCACAGCACCCACTTCCGGCCTTTTCTGCTTATGTAGTGCTGAGGAATTGAACCCAGGGCCTCATGCATGCAAGGCGAGCACTCTACCACTGAGCCATCTTCCCAGCCCTAACCTGTAATTTTTAAAAACATTATTATCCATTGCTATGTTACTTTATGTTTTAGTCTGTAATCATTTTTATACATGCATACGTATAACATTCCACTTAGTTACATTTCTAATTTGTTGTTTACACATCTACTTTGTTGTTTAAAAATATGTTTTTATATGTTCTAAAACAATCATTTGCTGGCTTATTTTTGTGTAAGAATAAGGTAGTATCTTAAATTTTCAAAGGAGGGTGTTAGCATTTTTTACAGTCAACTGCCTACACAAAAGATACTAATGTAGTACTTGAAGTTTATAGTAAAAATGGCAGATTGATGTTAACAGACATTTGTCATACAATTATTGGGCTATCTAATATTGCAACCTGATGTCTAGTGGGCATGCATATTCTCCATATCTTCTGGTATGGAGACACTGAATTTGTCTTGTATTTGGCCTTAGTGAAACAATAATGGTGTAATATTTCTTTTTTTTGGGGGGGGGTCCGTTCGTGGGGCCTGAACTCTGGGCCTGGGCACTGTCCCTCAGCACTTCAGCTCAAGGCTAGCGCACTACCACTTGAGCCACAGCGCCACTTCCGGCTTTTTTCTTTTTGCTTATGTGGTGCTGAGGAATAGAACCCAGGGCCTCGAGCATGCAAGGCAAGCGCTCTACCACTGAGCCACCTTCCCAGCCCAGTGGTGTAATGTTTCTATCATTTACTGAACACTTTATAATGCTATGTATTAATTCAAGGCAATTTTAAAAGTTAGAGACTAGTATTATTTTCATTTTAACTCATATAAACCTAGGTGAAAAAGTTTTTTAAAGCTATACAATTAGGAAGATCCACAGTCAGTTTCAGAACTGATCAACTCCAGGTTGAACATTCAATGTCATGAAGTAGTCTATCAAAATTGTACCTTATTTTCTTCATGTAAGGTATGAGATAAGAATGCTATATAAGAAATGCAATTGTAAGAAATGTAAGAAATTGTAAGAAATACAATGTGTAAGAAAACAATTGCACTTTATTCCAAGTTAAATACAGTGCTATCTGTTTCTGAGAAGTATAACACTTCTCAGAGGCTTTCAGTATAAATTTGCATTCATGAGATATTTTTGTTCTGCCTTTGTAATTAATGTTTTATTTGCTTTAAGATTTAGTGGGTTCTAGTTATTTTCATAAGGAAAGCAAAGCATTTTAAAAGCCTAATTAAGGTTATAGATAAGGTCAACCAAATGTAGTTGTTTCAGAAACCACCTATAGCCCTAGGACTACAAAGCTGACTTGGACACACCTTTGGATCAACCTGCTTCCAAATGGGGATATAAAGTATTAGAGACAAATATCATGTTTTTTATTATCCCCATCATAACTTGGTGACATAACTTTCTATCTCATTGGTAAACCTTTATTTGTAAACACCTATCTTATTGATGACATTTCATGTTTCATCACTGGAAAATGCATGCATTTCAGAATGCCCTAAAAATTATTTCTAGTTAACAAGTACAGGAGATAGCTTTCTGCAAATCAAAACAACATTGAGATATAGCTTCACCCCAGTAAGGATGATCATTATCAAGAGACAAATGTTAACAGATGCTGACAAGGATGCAGCCACAAGTGAACCCTAAAAAACTGTTGGTGGGACTATAGACTTGTTCAACCACTTTGGAAAGCAGTATGGAAGTGTTAGGTAATTAAATTGGCTGTGGAGTAAAGAGAATACCATGTAGTATTCTGGCAAGGGACAAGTTTATTCACTGAACTGCTGGCTGGCACCAGGCCAAGCTGGTACTCCATGTGGTTGGGAAAGAGGGACTCTGGTTCCAGGCCAAATCTTTTCTAGGGTAGGGACAGGGAGAAGGTGTGGCCAGGAAAAGGAAGGTGGGACCAGGTAAGGGGAGGTAAGGCCAGGTAAAGGGAGATGTGGCCAGGTGGGAGAAGGGTGTGGCCACATCAGATTGGGATGTGATCTCAGTGGATGGGAATGTGACCTCCTCCAGGTGTGCCAGCTGCCTAGGTAAGGCACATACTGGGTGAAGATTTAGCCAAGAGAAGGGAGGAGTCTGCCTGTCTTCCTGGAGAGGACCTTACAGAAAGTCCCTCAAATAATTAAACATAGAATTACTCTATGATCCAGCAGTTCCACTCCTGGGCATTTATCCAAAAGATGATAAACCCAGGATTCAGTAAAGCCTCTAGCACAACCATGTTCATTTCAGCACTATTCACCATAAGCAAGGTTTGAAATTAGCCCACATGCCCCTCAGTGGATGAATAGATCAAGAAAATGTAGTATTATATACAACGGAATTATATTCACCTGTTAGAAAGAATTATATTGTACCATTTGTAAATAATTGGTAACACCTGGAAAAAAAATTGTGTTACATGAAGCAAGCCAGATCCCAGAGAGACAAATGATCATGTTTTCCCTTATAGATGAAAGCTGGATTTATCTTATAAACTTATAAGTAAATACAGTGGGTAGTATGCAAGTGCATACAAATGTGTTAACTGAAACATGGTAGATTTAAGGGAAATAGTATAATTTCTTATAGAGGCAAAATCAAAGTCAACAAAATAAACTCTAGGAAGTGGGTACTTGAGAGGGGTGGGGTAGGGTCAAGGAGATAGGGGTAGATGAATAAAAAGAAGAGGTGGAGAATGTAACAAGAATTCAATGTCTATCCTACAAAATTAAGAAGAGGAGGGAAAAGGGTGGACAGGAATGGGGCTGGTGAGGATATTGAAAAGGGTGACATTGGTCAAATACATGGTATTCATAAACTACTTTATTGAATTACCATTCCTTTGTACAACTATTGAAAGATAATTTTTAAAGGTATAAAAAGGAAAGAAATGCAAAGTAGGTTATAGGCATTTTAAAACAAATATTGTATGTTAGAGCCAGGGGAATCAGAGCTCCTCCTCTTTTGGGGGTGCTCCAAATAAATGTATGCTCTCTACCATAACACTATTGTTGACATAATTTTCCTGGGACTGAGGGTAAAAGCCATGTGAATGCCCCTTGAGTCCCACTTGAATTGTTCCCACCTGCCTCATGGCTACAAAACTTCTGATATGGACAAGAGAAAATAAAAGACAAGTACTTACTTAAAGCAGAAAATGTGCCTTCCCGTCTGCTCAGAGAGAGGTAAGAGAAATATTACTGAATAAATCACAGCCTGTGGCAGACTCAGAACAGAGGCAGATCAAATCACAAATCCTATAAAACGCAATTTCACATTTGCTGGAGTCAAAAGTACACTTCAAAAAATGTTGTCTAAATATTTCAGATAAAACTTAGTCTCTGGTCTGGTTATATGCACGTTACAGCCAAACTTTTTTCTCTCTTTGAACCTTCAGGCACTGCTACATAAACCTGCCTGTATTATTAATGTGTCTTACTCAATTATCTTTTGACTTTACTAAATATGGAAAGAGCAGAGAAATATTAAAAGAAGCAAATGTTATTGCAACTGAGGGACGAACAATTCTGTCTGTCCCCTTTTTATTTCTGCTTATGGTGATACCAGCTTTTACAGAAGAGCATTTGCAAATGAAAAATTAAAATGAATATGTTTCACTAAATGACCCCCCCCCAAAAAAAAACTGAGCTAGAAAACAAAAAAGGCACTTTCTCAAAATCTAGAAATACTTTATTCTAATAAAGAGGTCACACAGTACATGTTGGTAGTAGGCTGATACTTTCAATGTTTTACTATGACTAACATGTGTCTTCCTAATTTATTTTGCATAGTTATTTTGAAGCTGGATAGACTAGGGGAAAATGAGGGGTAATAAAGTTATATCACATAAAAGAGATGTACTTCCATTAAGAGTAAGGGACCAAAGTCATTTATGGGAAAATGAAACAGGATAAATTAAGGAAACTGAGGCCTGGTATCAGCAATCCCTCATAAATATGGTCTTTAGAAACATAGAAGTGCCATCTTCGCTTCAGAGAAAGACAGCAGGATTCCTTCCTTCCTGAGGGATACATTCCTAACCCTAAGAATTAACACTTGCCTTCCTGAGAAAAATGCTTCCCCAAAACTTAAGCACCTTCCTTATCTCAAGGATAAGGATCTGTTTTATGGCAAGATGCATTCTTACCTGGAAACTGTGTATATCTCTGTCTTTCTCTCTGTGCTGCATGCACTCTCTCTCTCTCTCTCTGTCTCTCCCTCTCTCCACCCCCCCTTCCCCCATTCTCTGGTGCCCTCCAAACTAAAAATCATTTGCCACTAAATCGCCTCCATTCCACTCAAAATTTCTCCAACAAAATGGCCAGTGGTTAGCCTAAATCTTTTCTCCATCCTTGCTCTTGTCACTAAATTCTTTCTCTCTGCAGATTCTAAATAAAAACTGTCCGTTTTTACTTCAGGCAATCCTGTAATGGAAGAAGTTAGACAGATAGTATACCTAAAACAAATAAATCTCTTTCTTTCCTGAGTCTACTCTCTTTGGAACCTGGATTCATAACCTCCCCCTTAAAGCAAAACACTGCTTTAGACTCACCTGGAGAAACATTCTCTCTACAGGTCCTGGAGACTAACACCTGCCAAGGACAAAGGCCACGTGGTGAGCTCTCTGGCCCAACCCCCACTCTTCCACGAAGCTAACTCACCTTCACTCCTCTATGTCTCATTACCGAAATTGTTTTAAAGGTTTTCTGTTCTTGTTATCAGTGTTTAAGAATGGAGATTCTGTTAAATTCTGCTTGCTGTTGGCTAACTCTTAAGTTTTGCCAACGATTAACCCCACATGGTGGATAGAGTTTAACGGTGGATAATAGGGTTTAGCAGGGGTCCTCTTGGCAAGGTGGTAGAAGATAGGAAATTTTTTTTTAAATCTTGAGGGTAGAGTTCACCCTCCCCAGGTAACGGGTGGGCCAGAATCTCTAGAAGCAGAGGCCGGAGATGTGGAGATTACTACACCTCACCATACCTATACTGTGAGCTCAGGAAACTCTCTTAAAATTATTTGCTTTAGATTACAATCCTAACTACTGTGAAACTTGTGTTAAAGGAGATAACTATCAGGTGTTCTGCTTGTTAAAAGGTATAATGTGAGCCAAAGTCTAGCAAACTGCTCTGCCTTTACTGCCTATCTGTAGGTAGAGTCACAATTAATGGCCTTGTACAAGTCTGTAGCAGTTCTGAAGTTACCTAGTCCTACAGGCCAAAGGAAAAAAAGCAGGCAGTTTTAAACTCAAACTGCAAAACCTTTTCAGATTTGGATGTGAACAAATGTGTCTAAGAGTTCATCTGAGACACAAATTAAAAAAAACAAAACAGTAAGGAAATGTAAAGAAAGAAGGAAATTAGTAAAGAAAGACTTGGGAAAGAACTGAAAAAACAAAAAATGGTTTCCTCTGAAAAAGGATTTGGAAAGTAAGAATTACCTTAACATGTTTGTCCAAAATGAAAAAAGTGGGAAAGACAAACCCCAGTGTAAGGTTTCAAGCGAGAAAATGACCACACTAAAAGATTGATAAGGAAGCTTATTGGGGTATGCTCCTGGGCGAACTTCCTGATTCGCATCAGAGAGGTTGCACTGAGTTTAGTTGCAGCAGAGCTTTTATAGACAGGGTAAAAGCCAAAATTTTAGTGAACAGGAACTTGTGACCATAGCTTATTTTGCAAATTTGAGCAGTTTTAGGATGGTACACTGGAAGAATGGTTGACTCAGATGGTGCTTTTGATAGGGGCATGGTCTTTTTCCCGCAGCAGCCTGTTTTCCCTCCATGGCCTAATATTTTTCCCTGGCTGCCTACTTCGTCCAGTGGCCTGACACCCAGAAGGTTCAAGTATATAGCAGATGGTCTGAGTATGTCTAAAAGATAGAGCTTCTGGGTAAAGTTGGTATGTAATTAAGTTGGCTATGATTTAAATAAGGTCAAGATTGATATACTGATGTAAAACCAGCATGTCATTTTTTATGTCTATCTATGAAAGTAATTGTGCACTATTAAGTTTGTCCAGTTTTTAATATGTTTTCCAAGTATGTAAGCTATCTTGAATACAGAGCTGACAATGGTTTCAATCTCAAGTAGAATCCTGAAGTGCTATATTCAGTTAAGCAGCTGCTATTTTAAAACTCTCTCATCACATCTACTGAGTTTTGTTATTACAGATTTCATCCTCTGCAGTATTTAGCCAGACACACAGAAAAATAAGTTGGACAAGTATTTGTTGGTCAACTCTTAACAAGTTACAAGTAAGCTCTACTCAATATTTCTTTCTTTTTTTGGGGGGGGGCGGGGTCCGGTCGTGGGGCCTGAACTCTGGGCCTGGGCGCTATCCCTCAGCTCTTCAGCTCAAGGCTAGCACTCTACCACTTGAGCCACAGCACCACTTCCGGCTTTCTTTTTCTGCTTATGTGGTGCTGAGGAATCGAACACTGGGCCTCATGCATGCAAGGCAAGCGCTCTACCACTTAGCCACCTTCCCAGCCCTCTACTTAATATTTCTATTGATCTCCTTGTTGCCTTAACTGGAAATAAAAGGGGTTTTTGTGGCAAAGACTCATTTGATCTGAAGATTGCAGTTGAAAACCAGCCTGGGCAGAAAAATCCCTCTAAGACTCCATCTCCCAATTAACCAGTGAAAAGCCAGGCTAGAAACATAGCTCAAGAAACTCTTATCTCTCATTAAGCATCCAAGCGCTGGAAGTGGCACTGTGGCTCAAAGTGGTGGAGCACTAGCCTTGAGCAGAAATGCTCAGGAACAGTGCCCAGGTCTTGAGTTCAAACTTCTTGACTGACAAGAGAGATACCAACTGGGACAATGAGCAGACCACCAGGATAAAGCCAGTCCTGATAATGACAAATCATGGAGAAGAGTAAGAGGGGATGGGGTCACATCCTAAATGGAGCCACTACGGCACTTGCCCTTTCAAAATTAACCTGAGCCATTTGCTCCTCTCATATATTTTCTTTGAATTACGCTTTTACTTCTCCTAATTACCCTCCTTCCACTGGCCTGGTTGCCAGCAAACAACCTGGGGTAAGATATGCGCAGCACTTTCAGCTGTGAACACTGCCCCCAGGAAAAAATATCTATGAACGCTGCAATTTCACCTTTTGCTGGATTTCAGGCTGCAAATCCCCAGTAATTTCAAATTTTGTCTTTGCTAAAGTATGCAGACATAATTGTCACCGCTCAGTCACAAATTCAGCAGAATTTAGAGCCTCCCTCTTTTACTTCGTGCATGGAAAAAAGGCAGGCAATTCCCCTTCCTGAATAGATGACTGTTGGAGGGTATGTACTAGCTGGAGCTGTAATTATTACTATACTGCTGCTAGATATGGCCTTAAAGACCACATCCTCACCACAGACCCAGCTGCACAAGGTGAGCAGAACAATATTTCCTCCTTGCTTTCCTTTAGAACTGAAGATTCAGAGGACCCTACATGACAATGGGGTGTAGAGGCTTCTATTCCCATGCACATGGGGATGGGATATAGATACTATATCTATACTATATAGATATGCATATAGATATCTATATAATATATAGGACCCCCATGACCTATTAAAAATCATGAAGGCTACGTACAAACTCCCACTGCCACCATGGATGTGGTAAATAATTTTGTTCAGGAGACCTTGAAATAGCTCAAAAGGACCCCAGTCCTTAATGAGATTGGTCCAGATCATTAATCTGTCCCTTGACATGTTACACCAAATAGCAAATGTTTCTTTATATCACTGAAATGTCTTTATATGTGCTTCATTAACAAAGCCTCCTATTTTGGCAGTTCTTTTACCCGCTGCCACGACCAACTTTAATTCCTGCATTCCAACTCCAGATAAAATAGTTAGCAAAAGCCTCTCTGTACATTCGGGAGGTTTCACTGGATGAGTAATTACAGCCAGCCATACAACCTCTCCTGCTCACCTATGAATGCTGTAAAATCTACTTCCTCAATCACCAGCCCTCTGGGAACATATTTCTTGTATATCAAAGTCTTATACTTGTATATAAACTTATCTGTTATGGGATCTTGTTCACTGGTCACACTGTCACCTCAACTCACTTTATATGACTCTGTAGAATTTGCCCTACAGGTAGCCCTGCCAACAGGACAGAAAAGAGCTATAATTCTTCCCATCTTAGTTGGCACTGCCTTCACCTCCGTGGCCTTCTCTGGGGGAGTACGAGGCCACAGTTTAAGGCTAGCCTGCCAACTTCAACAGTTCAGGGATGAGGTACCATCCTTTGAGACTTCTGCCACTACCATCAGCCTGCTCCAACAAAAGATCTCCCCCCTGGCTAAGGTAACCCTGCAAAACTGAAGTGCCATAGATCTTCTCACCACCAAAAAGAGAGAAACCTGTTTATTCTTTGGTGAACAATGTTGCTATTAGGTTAACCAATCAGGTAAGGTAGAACAAATTGTTAAAACCCTGAGAAAATTTCTAACTCCAATAGGCTCTTTGGGGGAAGGAAAAAACTTCAGGACCCAATACTTCCTGGCTCATGCTACCCATGCTACTAGCTGCTCTATTACCACCGGAAGTTTTGCTACCCTGCATTTTCAAATGCCTACAGGAAGTGCTTCTGGAACAAGCCAGTGTTTTCACCAACCAAACTGTCAACCCGATGTTCCTACATGGTGGATATGGCTACAGTCAACTTTCTACCCACGAGTCCAATGGATATCTGGACCTTGAGTTCACCCCCATAGGGTCATTGCCACTTTTCAACAGGAAGCAGCTCCGGAAGATGGACCATCGCCCCTTATTCTGGCTGATAACAAACAGCCAGAATACACCTGGCTGTGGTGAAGTCATCCCGAGGTGGCCAGTATTCTGGCTGTTCATGTTCTGCCTGGCTGCTTGCATCTCCCTCACCCTGACCTGGCCAATGCCCCTCACAGTCGATTTCCCTCTCACCCCCTCACCATCCATTTCCCCGACACAATGCAGACTTTCACTTCCTCGTTTCTATAGGTTTACTCCCACCTCATACCTACAGGTCCATTCCACAACCTAAATGGCAGCTACTGTTCTCCTTTCCAGTGGAAGCAGCCCGTCAGTCTTTCCTGACATTAAACCTTTCCTCTTTTGGACATATGTGGTGCACTTTATCTGGCCAAGACATAGTACAGTGTGTTTGTACTGCTATAGAAGCTTGAAGTCAAGGTATTTCACTTTCCCATAGCTGGCACTTAACTATATGAGCCACATATCCACTTCTGGCTTTTTTTTGCTGATTAATTGGAGCTAAGAATCAGACTTGTCTTCCCAGCCTGTCTTTGAACAGCTATCTTCAGAGCTCAACCTAAGTAGCCAGAAGTACAGATGTAAGGCCCTGACACCAGCTCAGTCCATATACTTTAATTTAAATTCTCACATTAACAACTTTACTTATTTTCCTCAGAATGTCCAGGGGTAGCTACCCTGTGTCCCCAGTGATGGAAATCTGCTTTGTTTCATAACTCAATGCTGTCTCCATGGCCCATTGATTACCCTTCTCCGGGGACACCTCCTGGTTCTCAGAAAAACTTCACCCCGACCTTATCTGAAAGTTCAGGACTGTTGGTATCAGAAGAATACTTCTCTCATAAATCACAAACAGTACAAGACAAAGACATTCCAGAGAAGATCTCACCCTTGAATGTATAAATGCATAAAACCCTCCATACTCCCTGCTCCTTGCTTCTCCAACCCTGCTGGGTGTTACACAAAGTCTCTCTGCAGCAATAATTAAAGCCTGTTCAGACCTGTTGAGGTATCTGCTTTCTTTCTCTCCTTTCATCTGCTGGATCTTTTCCTAATACCCAGTGAGTGTATAGTAGAATTCATGTTTCTACTTCAATCTCTACAATTCTTTTTTTTTTTTTTTTTCATCAGTCATGGGTCTTGAACCCTGTGCCTTTCCTGCCTGTGCTGGCTTTGAACCGTGATCCTCAGATCTTAGCCTCCTGAGTAGTTAGGATTACAGGCATGAGCCAACTGTGCCTGGCTAATCTCTACAATCTTTTGTTATTTTTTCTTGACCCCAATTATATTTTCCTTGAAGTGATGTTTAAAAATTTAATTTTCTCTCTTCTCCTCTATATTCTCAGTCCTACTTTTAGACTTGGTAAAAACTTTAAAAAATTAACTTCTATGGTATTTACCAATAAACGTCTTTCTGAAAACACATGTCAATCTGCCCTGCTTTTCTACACTCTGATATACAAAGTTAACCAGAATTTGGAGTGTTTAGTGGGAGAAAGCTCAACATACAGGCTTGTACTATTGTTTGCAAGTCTCCTCAGTGAGCAAGTACTAGCAATGCCTAAAGGACCACAATTTCTGCATATAACAAAATTCCCTGACAGCTAGTTGCTCTATCTTTGCATAGAGCCACACTCAGGCTACAGAAGAGCACCAGACATGACACACCTGTGCATGTCGATGATTTGCAGTAACTGAACTTTATTAACAGCTCATTAGTGTGTGGATGGATGTGTACACTCCAACTCTCTTCATTCTTGGCTGAAATACTTTTACACATTTCACAATTGTGTTCTCTATCTGCCCCATAGAATTTGGTTATATTGTTTACTGAGGTAGCTTACCCATCCCAACTTATAACTTGTTAATATTCAATGTAGGGAAGCAATGTTGTGGCAAAACAAAACCTGATACCATCTCTTTTACTTGATCTTATTTTCAGCTCAAAGTTATATTGTCATACTTTGCCCTACCTCAAAAATTTCAGTGACTTCTTCAGTTAACTTTCTCATACTTCATTGTTTAGCAAAACCCAAATAGTCTTTCATTTTTTTCCACTTTCAATAGACTAATATATTTAAGACATGGCATTTATTTAAAATAATCTCTTGGGGTTAAGAGAACATGGTTAGTAAATACAGGACATAGAAAAATAATTTCTAATGTTACATAGTACACTGTTGTTCACAATAATTAATTGACTATAAGAATAGCTAGTAGAGATTATTTTGAATGTTTCTAAGAATATACGTTAAGAAAACACATTTATTGATGAATGTGTAAGATTACATACACACATTATATACATATATATGTATACAAACATATAAATTAAGTGATCTGACCATAAGAAAATTTTATACATGTACTGAAATATCACACTGTATTCCCTAAGTAGGTATAATTACTATATGTCAATTAAAATCATGCCACAGTTGTACCTCTCAATGATTTTATAGTAAAATTCTTGGACATGAATACTTGAAAGAGTAACCTCATCTCATTTTTGAGTTCTTAATTATTTGTGTCCTTCCTTTTCCACCTTAATTGAAGCTATTTTCTAAAAAGTAATGATTTTCAAGAGTTCTAAAATGAAAGCATGAGGCCTACTCAACAAACAAGCATAATTGGTTGAAGGAAAAAGTGAAAATGATAATTTACTGTGCATGAAAACTGACATGTGAGCATAGAGTAAAACAATATTTATTAAAATTAAGGTACTAAAGTGAGGCAAGAAGTGTTCACTGTGGCATTTGAATGACAATCTACTGTTACAGATTAGCATATGTCCAATTAACCAAGAGAATCAATTGTGAGCACCAAGGCCCAGTGAGAGTACAAGACTGAATTCAAGACTCAGTACTGCCACAAAAGGAAAGAGAGAGAGGGAAGGAGGAGGGAGGGGGGGAGAGAAAGAGACTGTGGAAGTCAGCATGAGAGAGCTATAAGACAGTAGAAAATCACATTTTCTTAATTTTTGATGCATTTAATATTTCATCAAAATACCCACTTTTCTCCATTAACTAGAAATACAAAGGTATGGAATGATGTTAAGTTTGGTCAAAATTCATCACAAAGTCCTTTGAGAGTATTATAAAGTTTAAAATGCAGTTGTGTATAACATAGAAAATTTTATGTATCGCAACACTACTTAACATCAATTTCTCAAGAAGAATGGATACCAAAAAAATCTGACTACAGGGCTGGGAGTATATCTAGGACACATTGACTAGGATGGGTTGGATAACTAGGGCTGCAAATGAAAATAAATATATAAAAGTCTGAACATTATACAAGTGAGAAGGGAAAGAAAATACTTTAATAGTGAGGTAAATGAAGGTAAGTTAGAATAATTATAATTAGGCCTGTATTTTATGAGAATGGAAATAACTTTGAAAGTGGCCATTTTTGTCAGAAACCAGGATATAATAACATACTGATGTTCATTCGCCTTAATTTTTGGTTGACCACAATAATTATTTCACTGAAAGGGTCTTCATTATAAAGTATGGGTTCAGGTACACATGCATAAGCAATTAGAATACCATACCCCTGAGGGTAGGGGAGGGGGAAGAAAACCCGAGGAAAACTAGGTTTAGACATAGAAAACTTTGTGGCTTTCTACAGAGTAAGGCAGTGAGAACCAGTTATTTTAATTCAGGCTTCATCTCTCTCACAGCTTCCTGTTTCACATAAACAAGTGTCTAGGTCTAGTACAATTTATCAGGAGTAATTTCTAAAACATATATAGATAGGAGAAAGGATTACACAACATGACCTATAAACAAAATTACTAACATACTTCATTATTACAGTCCACTAGTAATTTCTCACTGGACCACAGGACACATTTCATTGTAGATCTCCATAGAAAAAAGAAACAACCATAGTCACTACAGAAAATGTACTTGCAAGGTTTTAGGCAGGGAAAGAACATGCAGGAAGGAGGAGGTGAAGGTAGAGCAAGAAAAAGTTTATTGGAGAATGCTCCCTGGTGGCCTCTCTGGTCCAGATCAGAGAGGTTGCTCAGAGTCTAGTTGTAGAAGGGTTTATATGGCCAGAGTCAGCAGGAACTTTTAGCATGTAACTTGTTTTTCAAGTTTGAGCAGTTTTAGGCTAGTGGCCCCAAAGAACGATTGGGACAGGTGGTGTATAATTGGAACAGGTTGTATACAAGGAAGTGGCTTTTCTTGGCTGCCTCTGCCCTCCAGTGGCCTGTCATTCCCGCATCTTTGGTAATAGGGCATCAATCGTTATCTGGCTACTTCCTGCTGGACAGGGACATCATGGGGCTGTAACCCAGTTGTCTAGGATACTGGAGGGGTAGTTGGCAGGTGAGTGTACAGGTGGAGAAGAAGAAGAAGCTGATTAACCGTCCCTCTGGTCATTTCTTGGATGCAGCTCTGGATAGATCTCAAGAGGCATGGGACAATAAAAAGAAAAGACAAATTAAAATTAATGGGTCTACCAAGGGTAGTAACCATCCAGCAAGGGGGCTATGGAACTAATCCAGAATAAGCCCCTGCACTGCTGATGTTTGAGCTCCTCTTTTAGGTTATTTAGGATCTCAATGTTTTGTTCTACTAAACGTGATTCATTAATATAACAACATTGTCCCCACAAGAATAGGCAGGTCCCACCTTTTTTAGCTGTTAGAAGGTCCAAGGCTCAGCAATTTTGAAGAGCAATCTGTGCCAGGAAGGTAAGTTGGCGCTGGACTGAGGCTAGAGGTCATGGGGTAGAAGCCAACTCACCTTGCCCTTCAGTGCACCAATCCTGACTCTCCAGAGGAGACCATTTTCCCCCTAATTCCTTTCCCAACACTTCTGTTGTTGTTGTTGTTGGCTGTGGGGCTTGAACTCTGGGCTTGAGCGCTATCCCTCAACTCTTCAGCTGAGCTCTACTGCTTGAGCACTATCCCTCAGCTCTTCAGCTCAAGGCAAGAGCTCTACCACTTGAGCCATAGTGCCACTTCCGGTTTTCTAGTGGTTTTTATTGGAGATAAGAGTCTCACTGACTTTCCTGCTGGGGCTTGCTTTGAACTGTGATCCTCAGATCTCAGCCTCCTGTGTAGCTAGGATTACAGGTGTGAGCCACTGGTGCCCAGCCCAAGACTTTCTTTACTACCTGTTTACCCTTTGCAATCCTTTGAGCTTCTTTGTGGCTAGAGTTTAAAAATGCACATTTTTTTCCTTTGGCTTGTGGAACTGGGTTATCTCAGAACTGCCTCAAGGCAATGGTTAGATGGAAAGTTTTGCTAGATTTTAAGGCTAAGAGCAGGGCTGGGTCTCACTCCTCTTACTACCTCCATTGCATATATCAGGCACATAAGAGGGTCCATCACTGGGGGCTGGGAGGGATGTCCATCAACTCCCATAACAGAGACCTGGGAAGGAATTACGTGGCCTGCGTAGCAAGGGAGGACCAAATAGGCAGCCTCCCTTTTGTCCAAAAAGGAAATGGCTTTACCTGCTACCTGGATTGCTACCTAGGCTCAACAAGGGTGATTGGGGTCAGCAAAGCAGGGCAACCTCAGTCTTCAGCAGCCAGGCCCAGGACTGAAGCCAGCTAGTTAGGGGGCTGTACCCCCACAACTAGGCGCAGAGGGGCAGTCAGTCTTCCAGTGTCCCTTCTGAATACACAGTGGACATGGTTATCTGGGGGGGATGGGGTTTAGGGCATCGCCTTGCCCAGTGCCCCTCCTGGCCACACTTGCAGCAGCGTCCAGGTGGTTGTCACTTTTCTCCAGAGCAGCGTGTTGTAGAAGGCCTTAGGGCAGAGACCAGAGCTTGGGCTTGGTAGGCCACCTTTTGTCCAGAACAGGCTTCCTCATCAGCCTTTTCCTGTTCCTCAGGGGCATGGAAACTTTAAAGGCCATGTTCACCAGGTCTCAGATAGGGGTTTGAGGGCCATCCTCAGTCTTTTTAAAGTTTTCTCTTATGTTTATGTTTGGGGCTGACTGAGAAGTAAAATGAGAGGCCAAAAAGCTTGCCCCAGCTGGAGAGGTGGAGTTCAAGCGGGTGTAATTAGGGAGGGCCTCAGTAAGTCTAGCTAGAAAGGCAGCGGGGCTTTCATCCTGAAGTTGAGTAATTTCCCAGTCTGTCAAAGTTAATCACCTTATGGGAGGTACCTGTTATAGAGCCAAAAGGCACTGAATCATCTTTACACAAGCAGCCATTGCCACCCTCTGATATTGTCAATGAGGGTCCTGTCTGTGGACTGCCTCAGTTCCCACGGGCATGGTAGTATCTGTAAGGTGGATCTTGTCCTCATGAGCCTGGGCTCATGCCCCTCCATGGTAAGAGTGGAGGAGAGTAGAACATGGAGATCATGCCAGGTGAGATATGAGACCCTCGGCCCAGTAGGATCAGATGGAGCCTAGGGCAGTAGACATGCCACAGGTGGGAAGGATAACTGAGAGTTGAGAAGGTCAGAAGAGGAAGAGAGAGGGGGAGGGCTTTTGGAAGGATCTTGCCACATAAGCAAGATTTGAGATAGGGCCAGGAGAGAGAGGGAGGGAGGGGAACATAAGTAGAAGAATCCCTGGAAGATAGGAATTTCAGCCCACTTTACCATCCACTCATAGAAATTGCAGAGATAGGTTAGTATATTGAAATTGAAAGTCCCATTTTTCAGGCTGGCATGAATGGTTATCAAGCTGGTATATAGGCCATTCTCAGTTACCAAGGAAGAATAAGGTCAAGTCTTAGGCTTAGAGGTTCGAGATTAGCCAATAAGCAACCCAGAAGAGTATGTTGGTCCAGTTTGGAATTTTGGTTTCACATCGTGCCCAGGAGTGCCTGGGTTGAAACTAAGGCTGAAGAAGGCATCCCTGTCTTAGCCAAAGAGTTACTAAAAAAAAATGGAGGTGACAGAGAAGACCAGGCGTCCCTCGATTGTTCTCAGCACCTAGACCAAAGGCTGAAGGGAGACTAGGACAGGAGCCCGTGATTTTATGGGAATGGAATGGAAGGAGCTGAGTTCCCTGAGAGCAAGCCAGGACGCCATGGGAGGGGAGGTGGGGACTCACCAAATCCGAATGTGGTGGATGTACAGAAGACTGAGGTCCTGGTCCAACGAAAAGAGACAGTGGGAGAGGGAGAGAGAGAGAGAGAGAGAGAGAGAGAGAGACAGAGACAGAGACAGAGACAGAGAGACACAGAGACAGAGACAAAGAGACAGAGACAGAGAGAGACTGAGACAGAGAGAGGTAAGTAAGGGTAGAGGCCTCTGCTGGGTTTACACAGATAGCCAATAATATCCCAAGCCACTAGGTGGCTGTCCACGGGATATGCACCACTTACAGAGGCAAAGGCCATCAGGTCTTTTCAGGTGGCTGTTTAGCCAAAAGTAAGCTCTGTGCTCCCAATGGGGGAGGCCTCTGGAAAGGAGGAAGGGAGGAGAGAGGCTGAGAAAGAACAATGCCTGTTGGTCACCCTAGAGGGAAGCAAAGCACTACCACTTTCCCTGGTTCAGCACCAGATATAAGGTTTTAGGCAAGGAAAGAACATGCAGGAAGAGGTAAAGGTGAATAAAATAAAAGTTTATTGGGGTATGTTGCCAGGCGAACTCTCTGGTCGGGATGACAGAGGTGGCACCGAGTCTGGTTGTAACAGGGTTTATATGGCTGGGGTCGGCAGGAACTATTAGCACGTAAATTGTTTTGCAAGTTTGAGCAGGTTCAGGCGTTGGGACAGGTGGTATATATTTGAGACAGGTGGTGTATAAGGAAGTGGCTTTTCTTGGCTGCCTCTGACCTTCAGCAGCCTGTCAGTATTTTTTTATGTTGTCTTTGTCCATTCACTGGTTGTCATTTTCCCTCCTCCAAACTTCTAATGTTCTTTGAACTTGATAGTTTTGTTGTTATTGTTGTTTTTCCTTTCAGTTTTTGAAGGCACATTTCATCTCCTCAACTTCTTGGCAAATTCCTTGAATGATGAAATACTCATATGACTTCAGCCTGGGTCACTAGTAAGGGTGAAATGGTTCCTGAAGAGAAAAAATAATGCAAGGAGAGAAATGAAGATCAGGAAGCAGTCTTATTAATGGTGGAGTAGACAGGCTCAAGAAGCAGCAGTTGAACTGATGCTTCCAAAACCTCAAGCTTTTACTGAGGTTTGCAGTCATTCTTAAAAAATGCATTATGTGTCATTGGATCCTATAAACTGAGTTGTGTGTCACTAATTCTTTCCATATGTCGAGTTGGGGTGCCTTTGACCTTGGATTGACAGGTCCCGGCTAGTCATTTTGTGGGCAGTAGAGCTCCTCGGTCACCAGATCCCTCGGTATAAAACAAATTATTCATGTAATATCAGTAGAAGAGCAAGTGGCTATTAATCTCTAAGCCATTGTTCTCAGTCATCAGGTTTTCCAACTAACTGCCTAATTCATCTGCTACTGCAAAAAAAACGTTGAGAGGGTATACCCTCAAATGATACCATTTGCTTTCTACTTAATAGGATCAGGGAGTCATCCAACAAGTAACAGATCAAACTAACCACAGCTGCCAACCTGGGACAGATGCTTACAGTAAAAGTTACTACACATCTGCTTACTACCTTCACTGTGACATGGATTCGTTTTCCAAGATCACTATTCACTCAAGTAACTTTACAGTTCCACAGAGTCTAACAGCTTAAGGCACCGATTACATACTGCACTGTAATCTCTGTGACCAAAACCCCAGCAGAAACAACCTCCTGAAGGAAAACTCTCTTCTTTCCCACTACTTCTGGCCAGGTCAATGCAGAACAGCTGGGTCACGAAGCATAGGAATCAAGTGCCGCCAGAGCCCGGGTCCTCCTGGTGAGCCTAACCTTGAGAGTGCGGGGCCCGGACGGGAGGGCGGGACTTCCTGCGTCGTGCGAGCTCTTCCTAGAGATTGGCCCTGCAGGGGAAGTGGCCTGAGGAGAGATGAGCGAAGGGCTGGCTGGGGAAGAATTAAAAGTAGCAAATCCACGCAAGGGAGCGGAAGGGCATCTCTGGGGAGAAGTAAGGAGACAGGGAAAGCTGGAGGTGTGGGCTCCCGTGTGTGGGGGTGGGGGGGTAGGTGGGCGGGGAGTTCGCTGGGAAGAGGGGCAAAGACACGAAGGCGGAAGCCGGGGGCGGGGGAAGGGGGCCGGAAGAGGGTCGCGAGACCGGAAGAGGGTCGCAGACCGGAAGAGGGTCGAGGGAGAGCGCAGGGGCGGTCGAAGGGGCGGTCGCCACGGAGCCTCCGGGACTTTGTATTCTGTGGTTTGGCTGCTCCGTCCTCTCCGGACGAGTCTTGAGTGTTTTGGGGAGGATGGGTGCTGGCTTCCTTCCAGGTGAATCCCCACGAACCTGAACCCGGCGTCCGGGCGGCCGCTTCCCCCGCGAGCCTCGGCGCCTGCGCACTGCCCTCTGCTGGGCGTTGCTCGCACTGCCGAGCGCCGCCATAGCCCGGCTCTGCTGGGCTTGGCGGGCAGTGGGGAAAGATGAGCGAAACATCGCAGACTCGAACGTGTCCTTTAGTACAGGAAGGCTGTGAGTTTACGCACCAGAACAGTTTCTGAATACTTAGGAACCCCCGGTACTAACTTGGGCTGCGGCTCCACTAGTAAAACACTAACTGGAAAGTGGATATTCTGCATGCTGCAGGTATACAGATATGCAGGCCCTGGACAGGAGTCGCGGAGGACTACATCTTTTGAGGACCTAGCACTGTGTTGCTAGAAATAAGCTGGGGTGAAGTAGGATTACAAAATCCACTGGGTGGGGCAGGGTAACAAGTCAGGTGATCTTTAGCTGACACCCCATTGGGTTCTCACCTGAAAGATGAGTGGATGGTAATTAGCTGGGTCACAGGCAGTGGTGAGCATTTCACCAAGGGGAACCGGCTTGTGAACAGATACTGGAGTTGAAACGGTGAGTTATGAGAATGATAACTAGGGCGGATGGAAAGTTGGTTGTGGCTAGATTCTTCCACCTCTGGGTGGAGTTTGGGGTTATAAGAAAATTAACTTTTCAGGGCTGGGAAGGTGGCTCAGTGGTAGAGCACTTGCCTTGCAGTGCATGAGGCCCTGGGTTTGATTCCTCAGCACCACATAAGAAAAAAGCCGGAAGTGGCGCCGTGGTTCAAGTGGTAGAGCACTAGCCTTGAGCTGAAGAGCTGAGGGACAGCGCCCAGACCCAGAGTTCAGGCCCCACAACCGGACCCCCCCCCCCAAAAAAAAGAAAAAGAAAATTAACTTTTCAGGCACTGGTCTAGGCAACTGTAGCTGCCGTTTCAGCAACTACATTTATGACAGTCCAATTGACGTAGTTGTGTCAGATAGGATTTTGATAAGGGATTTAGATGTTCTGAGTGTACCTGTTGTGTGTGTAGAGTATTAGAAAAATTTAGGAAAAAGATGTCAATCATATCTACTAAAATTTTCATAACAACAAAAAGCCCGAAGGATTTGAACTTTGTTTATTGTGGATGGGTGTAGCAGAGGAACTTTGGAACTTTTTGTATTAAATAGGTATTGGGAAATCTTACATTTCGATTATTAGGATATTAGTGTTGTCTATACTGCCGCTATTATCTGATTTGGAGATCAGTGTGTGAAATATATTGTCTTACAGGCTTTAGGAAAGCTTCTGGCAGAAGATGAAAGATCTCAGTTCAGTAGTTCAGTAAAAGACAAAAAAATAGGCAAAAGATTAAATAAGCACTTTACAGAAGTTTATTATGCAAAGGAATAGTAAACATAAAAATGGAGTTAAGAACCAAGAAAGGGCACTGCTTACCTGTATTTCATTACTTAAGAGGGTGAGGCCCGAACTTCATGAATTTAGATGGGGAGTTTCACAAGGCTACCTTGCACTTAGTTCTGCATCACCTGCACAAAATAATGAGACCCTGTCTCAAAAAAATTTTTTTCTTCATTTTACAACCATAGAAATACAAAATGAAACTAAAATGAGCTACAGCCCATTAGAATACAAGTGATACACATGGTTGTGGAATAACTAGAACGTTTATTCCTTTGTAACAATATACTTTGTACCAAATCATTGGTATGGCCATTTTAGAAAGTTAACTAGCAGCATGTTTTATGAGCAAATGAACAATTAATTATATATGTTACAATTTTTAGTATTCTGGCCATCCAGCTCTCTCTGTGTGTATATGTGTGGAAGTGTAACTTCACAAGAAGACCGATTGGTAACACCACTATGGTCAATTTTGAGGTACTAATAGCTTAAAAAACTAATTAGGAAAAGTGTTACATATTTAACATCCAATAGAAGTGGAGGTGCAGCACACCAACCCAAGCTTTCCATTCCTAAATATATACCATCACAAATAAGTATTGGAAAAAGAAACATAAATACAAAAAAATACTTAATACAAAAAAATTACTAACAACCCATATATCTATTAACATTAGAATACATAAATTTCAGCATATTCTTTAAGGCTTGGAATGAGAAGAATTGACTCTTTATAGACTTAATTATAATAGCAATCATGAATGTAAAAAACTATGTTGAAACTAAACACAAAAAAAATATAATCCAACTTTTGTAACATATAATAGCCAGTAAAGTAATTGAGGTTGTCTGATAATCATCCTTACTTGAGGGGCTAAGTCGGAAAGGTAACACAGGGGCCTCTTGAGGTGTGGATTATATTATCTTTCTTACTATTTCATGAAAAATCATTGAGCTCTATGTTTTATGCCATGGACTATCCATTTCAAGCTGTCTCTGAGGGAAGACAGTAGGAGTTTGAGAGGAAATTGAGGAACACACACACACACACACAAGCTGTCTCTGAGGGAAGACAGTAGGAGATTGAGAGGAAATTGAGGAACACACACACACACACACACACACACCTACCTTAGAAAAAGCTGGACCACGTAGGCTATCAGCACCCAGAAATCTGAGGGACTTTAGCTACCCAGTGTTATGTGGAAGACACTCAGATACAGCCTCATGCGAAAAGATGAATTTATTGGGGAAGTAGATAGCTGACCAGAGACACAGCACAGACTTGGGAGCTGAAACTGTGAACCCGAATGGTCCACAAGCCAGGGTTTTTAAAGGCAAAATCCATGCAGTCAAGTCTGGACACACGCAGGTGACCAATGAGTTTGCAACACACACAAGAGGTTTCATAGTCATGTCAGGCCACACGCAGGTGGCCAATGAAGTTACAGTTTGCCTTACAGTAGCGGTTTAAACTAACCTATCATTTTGGTTTGAATTAGCTCTTGAATTTGGAGGGCAAAAGGCGGGGCTTACATTTTGGTGAGCAAAAGGCGTTTACCCCCCACCCCCCATAAATTTGCCCATCTGCAAACCCCCAGAAACAAACAGGGTTGCAGGGCAACTCAGATATTACACCCAGGTTCTAGTTCAGCATGTTTATTTATACGTACAGAGTTTTTCCTTATAAAGAGGGGAAGGGACCGATACAGATACTATTAAGTTGCATTAAGCAGGTGCCCAGCAGCTTTGTTAATGCAGGAACAGAAATCCTGTGGTTAGAAATAGCTGAGCTAAATGTCTAGCTTAAATGTTAAGGTGAGAGAAATGTCCATTTTTTAAAATTGTATTTTATTTTCAAGGTGATATACAGAGGGGTTACAGTTACATACGTAAGATAGTGAATACATTTCTTGTCCAATATTGTTAACTCCCACCTCGTTCTCCCACCTTCCCTCCCTCAATACCTCCCCCCCAGTTGTAAAGTTCATTTCCAACATGTTGTCTTCTGAGTATTGCTGTTGCATTGCTTTGCACTTTGTCCTTTGTCTCACCATTTTATTGTTCCCCTTCCCTTCCCTAATTCAGATATAAGACACAGGGTACCAAAATCAAATAGAGGGACAACAAGGGGAAAAAAAGAAAAAAACGCAAGAAAAAAAGAAATAACTTTACATAGTACGTTAAAAACAACAACATCAAAGAAAAACCTCTTGTTTCCATATTTTCCCATATCTTGGAGTTCATTTCGCTTAGCATCATTTTATATGGTCATACGTACATAGCTATTGAGCTATTGTGATCCTCTTCTAGGACATCCTAGATATATTCTAATTATTACAAATGAGGGAAGTCTGTGTTTCTTTGGGTCTAGCTTGCTTTACTTAATATGATTTTTTCCAAGTCTTTCCATTTCCTTACAAATGGGGTGATGTCATTCTTTCTGATGGAAGCATAATATATATATATATATATATACATATATATATATATATATATATATATATAATTAATCTATTCATCTACTGAGAGGCATCTGGGTTGGTTCCATATCTTAGCTATGGTAAATAATTCAGCAATCATGGTTGTACTGGTAGCTTTAGTATGGCCTTGTTTGTGGTAATTTGTGTAAATGCCCAGAAGTAGGATTGCTGGATTATAGGGGAGCTCTATGTTTAGTCTTTTGAGGAACTTCCGTACTGCTTTCCAGGGTTGTTGAAAAAGTTTATGCTCCCACCAACAGTATAGTTCCCTTTTAGCCACATCCCTGCCAGCATCTGTTGTTGTTAGATATCTTGATAATGGCCATTGTAATGGGAATAAGATCAAATCTCCATGTTGTCTTGATTTGCATTCTTTTATGGCCAGAGATGTTGAGCATTTCTTCATGTGTCTATTGGCCATTCTTATTTCCTCTTCAGGGTAGTCTCTTAAGTCTTTAGCCCACTTATTAATGAGGTGGTTGTTTCTTTGGGGATTTGTTTATTGGGGGATTTAATTTTTGGAGTTCTAAGTATATTTTAGATATGAGGTCCTTGTCTGTTGTATTGCCAAAGAAGGTCTTCTTCCAATCTGTAGGCTTTCTATTTATCTGGCTAGTCATGCAGAAGCTCTGCAGTTTCATGCAATCCCATTTGTCTAACTTTTCTTTGATTTATTGTGTTTCTGGGTCTTAATTAAGAAAGTCTTGAGCTGTGCTAAGAAGCCCTAGCGTTTCTCTTATTCCTGTAATGTTTTCAGGGTATCTGCATTTACCTCTGGGTCTTTGATCCATTTGGAATTGATTCTGGTGCAGGTTGATTTTTAAGGATCTAACTATAGTTTTCTACAGGTGTTTAATTCTGCCAGCACCATTTGTTGAAAAGGTCCATTCTATTTTTTTGGCTCCCTTATTGAAGATTAGGTGGCCATAGGTTTGTGGGTTCATTTCTGGGTCTTCAATTTTATTCCATTGGTCCTCAGGCCTGTTCTCATGCCAGTAACAAGCTGTTTTTATTACTATAGTTTTGTAATAGAGTTTGAAGTTTGGTATTGATATTCCTCCAGCACTGTTCTTTCTGCTATGGATTATTTTTGCTATTCAAGGCCTTTTATTATTCCATATGAACTTTTGGATTGCTTCCTCTATTTCATTAAAGAATGATGTTGGGATAATGATGGGTATTGCATTGAATTTGTAGATTGCCTTTGTCAGTGTTGCCATTTTCATGATTTTAATCCTCCCAATCCATGAGTATGGGAGGTGTTTATAGTTTTCATCATAGAGGTCTTTCACTTCTTTGGTTAATTCCTAGTTTGTTTGCTTTTTTTTTTTTTGAGGCTATTACAAAAGGAGTTGATTTCCTGATTTCAGCCTCACTCTTCTCATTGTTGGCATACAGAAAAGCCATTGTTTTTTGAAGATTAATTTTATGCCCTGCCACTTTGCCAAAGTTTCAGATCAGCTCAAGTAACTTGGGAGCAGAGTCTATGGTGTTCTTTAAATACAGGATCAGGTCATCTGCAAAGAGAAGAGAGTTTTACTTCATCTTTCCCTATTTGTATCCCCTTTATGTTTGCCTTTTGCCTTATTGCTCTAGCTAGGAATTCTAATACTTTATTGAAGAGGAGTGGAGAGAGCAGAAATCCTTGTCTTGTTCCTTATTTTAGATGTAATGGCCTTAACTTTTCTCCATTAAGTGTAATGCTAGCTGTAGGTTTGTCATATACAGCCTTTATTATATTGAGAGGAATGTTCTAGAGCTTTCATCATAAGTGAATCTTAGATCTTGTCAAATGCTTTTTCTGTATCTATTGATATGAGCAGGTGGTTCTTGTTCTTGCTCCTATTGATGTGATGAATTACATTAATTGACTTGCATTTATTGAACCAGCTTTGTATCCCTGGAATGAATCTTGTTTGATCATAGTATATAATTTTTTTTGATGATTTGTTGAAGTTGATAGCCAGAATTTTGTTGAGAAGTTTTGCATCGATGTTCATCAAAGAAATGAGTCTATAGTTCTCTTTCTATGATAGGTCCCTGTCTGGTTTTGGGATGAGGGTTATGCTGGTTTCATAGAATGAGTTTTGTAGAGAACTTTCACCTTCAATGTCATTGAAGAGTTTGAGGAGTATTGGTGTGAATGCTGCTTTGAGGGCTTATGCCTCATGGACTGTCAGCTATTGCACTTCAGGCCATGGGCAAGTGTGACAAGTTCAGGATGTTGCTGCAATATATGTTTCTTCCAGTGGACAGGTGGGACATGACGTGTCTCTGGCTCCCAACAGTTTTATATGCTTTTTTGAATGTGTGTTTTATATTAACAGAAATGTTTATATAAGCAAAGGAAATGTTAGGGCAGCCCTGATGTGTATATAAAATAAGAATGGCAGAATCAACAACAAAATGACCCACAAGCACTTCTAGCTCATGTCCCTTTTTCCAAAAGACCCTTTCCAGGTTTTTTGTTTTGTTTTGATCGGTTGGGGAGCTTGAGCTCAGGGACTGGGAGCTGTCTCTGAGCTCTTCTGCTCAAGGGTAGCAATCTACCACTTTGAGCCACAGCTCCACTTCCACTTTTTTGGTGGTTTGTTGAAGGGAGATAAGTCTCATAGACTTTCTTGGCCAGGCTGGCTTTGATTTCAGTCTCTTAAGTAGCTAGGATCACAAGCATGAGCCACCAGCACCTTTCCAGTTTTTTTTTTTATTTGAAAGCATTGAGGAAGATAAGTATAATGCTTAGAATAAAATGATTCTTGTAGCATTCTGTACAGGCTGAATTACTCTTTTTTTAAAATTACTCTTTTAAAGGTTGAAGGATGAAAAAATAGACTGAAGAGAAAGGCATAAGATGGCACGAAGCACAGAAAATATTTTCCCTTAATCATTCTAATGAGTTGAATCTCAATAAATGCATTTCAAGGTACCATCTTCTCTTGATGCTATCCTGAAATAATATGTTTTGTGAATTGTTTGGTCTATGAAAGAAATAAAAATGGAATTCCAAACATTATCTCCTGAAAGATTTTTTTCCTTTCCTTGTGTAAGAGATGGGTTTTGCTGCATTGCTCAGACTGCATTTAAACTTCTGGGCTCAAGTGATTCTTTTCCCTTAGTATCTTCTGTAGATGGGACTGTAGGCATGTGCTATTGAGCCCAGTACTTTCAGTACTTCTGAAAGTAAGGATAGCCTCCCAATTAGCAGAAAGCTCCATTACAATAGACTATTCGTCCATAATAGCAAATTAGTGGTTACTAATCTGGATAACCATGTATTTACCTCTTTTCCAGAAATGGCAAAAAGTCTTTTGATGACATCATCTCTGTCTTCAAGGACAAAACTATTGCAGCTAACAGGAGTGTCACTTTATAATACTTCTCATGGTTTCCATGAGGAAGAGGTGAAAAAGAAACTTCAGCAGTTTCCTGGTGGATCTGTTGACCTTCAGAAAGGAGACAATGGCATTGGTATACTGACTCTGAACAACCCCAGTAAAATGAATGCCTTCTCAGGTACTAGAAATCTTTCTTTTTCTAGATAAAGAATGGCAGGAAGCAGGATGCCACTGGCTCCTTCCTGTAATCCTAGCTATGCAGGAGGCCGAGATCTGAGGATCTAGGTTTGAAGCCAGCCTGGGCAAGGAAGTCTGTGAGACTCTTATATCCAATTAATCACAGAAAAAATCCAGAAGTAGCGCTGTGGCTCAAGTGGTAGAGTGCTAGCCTTCAGCATAAAGAGCCCAGGAACAGTCCCCAGCCCAGAGTTCAAGCCCCAGGCCTGGCAAAAAAAAAAAAAAAGAATGAATGGAAGGAAATCTTAAACCTTAGTCAAGCCCCAAGACCAGCAAAACAGATAAAAAAGGAAGAGATATTATATGTGTATTGTTATGTTAAGCAAAATAAGTAGCTCCAAATTCAGTTTGCATGTTTTCTCTCATAATTCTAACTTTGTTTCTTTTCATTCAATCTAGAATTTGCGTATGAGAGAACAGATGTATATAATATATTTTGATTTTCTATTTATATGTTCCTACATTTATTTGTAGTAAGATTTTTTAAATTTAAAAACATTTTTATTAGCATATATTGATTGTATTAAGGGGTTACATTGTGTGTTTAATCTTTAATTTAGACACATAATGAATTTAATCTCTTAAAGCAAGGACTGTCCTAGACACCTAGTTTGTATACTCTATTGTATCAGTACAATAGGTATTTCATAGATATTATTTGTAAGATACAGGATGACACATTATTTCTAACTTTTTAAAATATTTTTTATTGTAAAAATACTGTACAGAATGGTTACAGTTACATGAGCAAGGTAATGAGTACATTTCTTATCCAGCATTGTTACCTCCTATTTCTAACTTTTTAAAAAATTATTTTCAGTGTCCTGTATTTGTGAATTTTTCCCCCTTTTCCGCCTCTTGTAGGTGTTATGATGTTACAACTTCTGGAAAAAGTGATTGAATTGGAAAATTGGACAGAAGGCAAAGGCCTCATTGTTCGTGGGGCAAAAAATACTTTCTCGTCAGGATCTGACTTGAATGCTGTGAAAGCCCTAGGAACTTCTGAGGCAAGTGTTGTGTGGATTATGCACTGGATTTTTTACTTCTGTGGCTGAGATATATTTTATTTACATTTTGCTCTGAGTTAGTGTCAGACCATGATTCTATCTACACTTCCCTTGACTTTGAAATTATAATTATAACCCACTACAACTGTTACCTTAGATGAAATAAATGTGGATCTAACCACTTTTTTTCGAGCTGGCCCAAAACCCTGATCTTCCCAACCTCTACCCTTGAGTACAAAAGTTTAAATATTTTGTAAAGCATTTTTCAGGATAGATTAATCCTTTATTATATTTTTGAACTCACCCTAATCATGATATAAATTTAAAAAATAAACAAGTTGAATAAACTTCTGTTTGTGGATGATATGGATTTATATAAGGCATAGCCTATGTTTATCATATGTTAATTTTAAAATGAATAAAAGTAGGAATTGTGTATCTAAAGTTCCTGACAGTAATTTTTCATATAAACTATATTCTTTGTTTTTGAGGAGAAACCTATAAATATATGCAAGCCTGAAATTTCTAGTTAAAATGGCCTTAGGACTTAGGAAATTGCTTTATATGAGTTGCAGCTCATATATAGAAATGTACTGCCCCTTACAGCTAAGCTGTTCCGAGACTCAACATGACTTCCCCTTGTAACAGTTTCCCGTCAATGAGGCTCTTTGTTTAGCATACTGTCTCTTTGTTGTTCAGATGTGTCACTGGCAAGTACTTATTGGATGAATTTGCTTTTTCTGAGAATGATGAGCTAACTAGAATATATGATATAATTGGATTATATTGTCCTCTACAATATAATTTTTGAAAATAATTATTAATGACTTGAAAAAAACAATTTTGGTGTCAATGTTTTTGCCACTGTAATCTCAAGTTTAACAGCATCACCAGCTATCAATATTCTGTTTCTTTCAGTTTATATTTCCTTAGCTTTTTTTTGCCCCCTCCCTTAACTGTAATTGATCCTTTTAAACTTGGTTTCATTCTGGTAGATCTTGTTTTATGAGCAGGAAAAGAACTTCCAGAATTATTCTTTATTGACAATTAGAGGCTAGGAGATACACCAGAATAACGTAAGAATTGTTCCTGAAAAGTTACAGAAAAAAGGAACAAAATAGAAGAAAATAATGTAAATATGAATATTATACTGCAATTTGATATGATAGGTATTCTTTAGACTTTAAAAGGTCTCTTTTTAGATGGAACAAGTTATCAAAACAAATTTTAAGCATCTGGATATAAGGAACTAAAACCTGCTAACTTTGCAGTGAATGGGTATAAAGCCTTATGGAAAAGTCTGGTGTTTTAAAAAACCTTCATAGTCTTAGTGCAGCTTGAATAATACCCTCCTTTGTCTGCTGATCTTGCTTTTTTATCTTCTGTAAATAAATTGGTATTTTGTTCTCTGTTGCTTAAATTTCTACAGTGACCCTGGAAGTTCTTGTAAGAAGATTACACTTACATAATCTTTTAAAGTGTATAGGTATCTTTTTATCTTCCAGTTGTCCTTTAAATGAAATAGATCAGGTCATTTTTAGTTTTCATTCTTTATAGGTGAGAAAACTGAATTTCTTTTTATTCATGTTATTAATAAGTAGTAGCACCAGGCAGCATACTCAGCTCTTTTACTCCCAGTTGTTTTTGGCAAGTTAAGTGGTTAGTGTTTGTAGAAGGTGGTGAGGTCTAGTTGGTTTTAGTATATCACATAAAAACAATAGTTGAAGCAGTCAGAATAGATGTGCCTTCTCAGGAAGAAACTGTGAATAAGGAAAATAATCACCAATTGGATGTTTTAGAATACATACTTCCAGGGGAATAGCTAAGTAAGAACCAAGGAAGAAATCTGGGTGTGTGAGGGGGTAATGGAGGTTGGAGAGAAGGGGGAACTATCAAAGAAATAGGAAGAGAATCAGGACTGTAAAATGTTGCTAGAAACTAAGAGGATCAATGAAGAAACAGATCAAAGGAAGGTACTATGTATTAACATTAGGGGAGAGAATAAGGTAAAAGGAGAAAGCTCATTTATTCTGACTGCTTCAACTATTGTTTTTATGTGATATACTAAAACCAACTAGACCTCACCACCTTCTACAAATACTAACCACCCAACTTGCCATAAACAACTCAGAAATTCTGAAGAAACTCTTAGAGTAAGACTGAAGTAGTTGGGCGCTGGTGGCTCATGGGTAGCTACTTGGGAGGCTGAGATCAGAGGATCGCAGTTGAAAGCCAGCCTGGGCAGGAAAGTCCTTGAGACTCTTATCTCCAATAAACCTCTAGAAATTGGAAGTGACGCTGTGACTCAAGTGGTAGAGCGTTAGCTTTGAGCTGAAGAGCTCAGGGACAGCGCCCAGGCACAAGAGTTCAAGCCCCTTGACTGACAAAAAAAAAAAGACTGAAGTGTATGAGGGGAAAAAGAAGAGGCAATGAATTTTGACTACTTTTAAGAAAATAGTTTTTTTTTTCCTTAGAAAAGATTATGCCTGTATATGTTTATTTAGCTTCTTAAATATGGGTGAGAATATCTTGGCTCCACATTGTCCTGAGTTGAATTCTACACTGTTCTAATTATATGGCCTCACACAGCTGAGCCCAAGGAGCTCTAGGAGATCAACAATTTAATGTCATTGAAATTTCAGACAACATCAAAACAAGTGGAAACTTTATTTTTTAAAAAGTTTGATATATTTTTGGCTTCATTACTTTATTAAACCTGCATTTAAAAAGTATTAAATATTGCTTAATGTAATGATCCTATTCTTATTTTTCTAAAGGATGGAGTGGCCTTGTCTATGTTCATGCAAAACACCTTAACAAGATTTACTAGGTAATGTATCTTTCTTTCAAGAAATGATTTCTGAAGCACTAAATTCAGCTCTTTATTATTCCATTATTTGTACCTGTTTAAAAAATAGTTGTTGTTCAAATTAAAATGAACTATTTCTTTGTGCATGGAGAGCCATTTTTTAATTAAATAGTAGTGAAGTCTACACACATTATTTTATAAATGGAAGCTAGGGAGGAGACTTCTTTTTTTTTCTGAAGAGCTAATATAACTAGTATATAAGGAATGGACATGGGGAAAATCAAGGGTGGAAATTAGAGCAGACTAGAGGCATTGGACAGGAGCCAGTAGAGATCTAGGTTTCCTCACTGAGTAAAGTGAATTGTATCAAAGGAGAGAGATAGACTGGAGAAAGGTTTAACAGTTCCTAAGAAAGGTGAATTTACTTTTCATTTTCATGAAAGTGGAGAAAATTTTCTGAATTTGGGATGACAAACCAACATGCTTTGGGCTAGGGATATGACCCAAGTGATAGTAGACACCTGTCTAGCAAGTATGAGGCCCTGAGTTCAAATATTAGTACCACCACCCAAAACAACAGAAAATCTGATATGGTTTTTAACTGAGTAACTTTCTGGTGGCATATTCTGAATATAGGCAATTTAAAAATATACCATCGAAGAAATTAACATTAAAGCATGCTTAATATAGTCATTATTGTATTTTTGGTACTCATCATATCTGAGTCTAGAAAGATCAATAGAATCGCAAAATTACCACTTTAAAATACTTTTCCTGGGGCTCAGAATGTGACTTAGGTGGCAGAGTGCTTGCCTAGCATGCATGAAGCCCTGGGTTTGATTCTGCAGTACCACATAAACAGAAAAAGCCAGAAGTGGTGCTGTGGCTCATGGTAGAGTGCTAGCCTTGAACACAGAGAGTCTCAAGGACAGTGCCCAGATCCTGAGTTCTAGCTCCAGAACTGGCCAAAAAATAAAAATAAAAAATAAAATACTTTTCCTATTGTCTTAGCTCCTGTTCACATTCCTCTCCTATTACATTTGCTTTTTTTTCCCCTATATAAAAAGTTACTCTTTAAAAATAATTCTTTTTACTTGGGCATAGTTTACATTAAGAAATACACAGTTACTCTGATTTGTAGCTTTTCATTTTGGTTAGAACCCACAAAAACTTCTTCTATACTTAGACATTTTAGCACAAAATAATGCTATATATGGGGTTAGCCTATGGATCATTTCAGACAGTCATTAGAAGATTTTGATAGTAATCTTTTTTTGGTTGTTGTTGGTCATGGGGCTTGAATTGGGCACTGTCCCTGAGCTCTTCAGCTCAAGGCAAGCACTCTACCTCTTGAGCCACAGCTCCACTTCCAGTTTTCTGGTGATTAATTTGAGATAAGAGTCTCATGGACTTTCCTGCCAGGGCTGGGTTTGAACTATCATCCTCAGATCTCAGCCTCCTGAATAGTTAGGATTATAAGCATGAACAACCGGCGTCTAGCTTAGGAATCTTCAATACAGTTTTGGAACTCTATGTTCTGGACCACATTTTCTCTCTTTGGAAACAACCTTAATATTCTCACCCTTCACCTGATATAAATAAAAAGTGGACCAAGAAAACATAATTGAATGATTCCTAGTTGTCATCTTGAAAAGTTCAAGCAGTTATAAATTATACAGTAGAATCAACATTTGGAAAGAAATTAATATGTGGTTTAGTTTTAAAAAGCCTATAATAATTCAGGGAAATATTTTGATAAACTTACATGACATTTAATATGAATATTGTATTTTCAGTATCATACTTGTTTTTTCTTTGTGCACAAACTTAAAGTTCTACTATCCTTTAAAGGTGAATTTGTTATAAACACATGGCAGCAATTTTGTTTCGAGTGAATTTCAAGATTCAGAAAAAACATCTGTAAATTAATATTGAAATTAGAAATATTCACATCCACTTTTCTTTTAATATATAGACTACCTTTAATAAGTGTTGCACTAGTCCAAGGTCGGGCACTGGGTGGAGGAGCAGAATTTACTACAGCTTGTGATTTCAGGTAAGGTAAAAATTGTATTCTTTCTCACATAAATATTAGTAGTCTATGCTGAGATCATTTTGTTGCCTTAACATCAATATTTTATATATTCTTAAACAGGATAATCAGTTAATGAATATTTTTGTTAGTCATTAAAGTAGACACTAAGTTTAGAATGATTACTATTTTACTGTTAACTCATGAATATACATACTTAACCAATATTTTCTAGTATTTTGGTACATTTTATTCTTATTTGAATAGTTTGAGAAGTTCTAAAATAGTTGGATTTATAATGTATCTACTTCATACTTCTATATTGGCCTTCTAGTTTTTATGAAACTAAAATGAAAACTAAGAATTAAACATTAGGAAACTTCACAAAGTGTCTTCTATAGAGCCTTTGTTTAGAGCCTGTTTTTAAAGTATTTTACATAATACAGTGTTTGGTCACTATCTTCTCTCTTAAACTCCTGCCTACTAATATTATTCTGAGAAGTCTTTCTGATATTTTTGTTCTGTATATATAAAACATAGTTTCATGAGTTACAAAAAAATTAAAAACTTATGTAATAATAACTTTTGGAATCCCTTACTTTCCCCTCTCAGTCATAGCTCCTCCTTTCTACTAGGATTAACCATGCTGTAAATTTTATCATTCTTTTTTGTTTTTCTTCACTTTTATGAAGTAGATAGATACCTGTAACAAATACATATTTGGAAAAATATCTTTATATTAAAAGCATAATAGTACAATAAAAACAGCATGAGAGGTTCAGTGGACATAATTTATGTAAAATAGCAACATTTGGAATATTTGTATAATTTATGACTTGTCACTTTGTACTCATTTAGAGATATTAATTTAGATTTTCTATATGAGACAATTTAGAGATCCTATCCTCTGAAAACTAGTAATTCCTAATTGAACAGTCTATAGTGCCCTCTGCTGTCGTTACTGCATATTGCATTAGAATGATACTACCTTTTGTTCTATGAGGAAGCCGTGAATGGCTTTAGGGTGAGGTGGCCCTAAATAGGAAATTCTCTGTGGAAGGTTTTTTTTTTCCATTTTACCACAAAATCAGGCATTTATGGATTATATAGTTTAAGTTTTTAGTAATACAAATATTTAAATATATGTTTAAAGAGCTCTAAAGTATAGGCAAGTGGGCATTAAAACTCCTCTACAAGAGCCAGGATGAGATCTGAGAATCATGATTCAAAGACAGCCTGGGCAGAAAAGTCCATGAGACTCTTACCTCCAATTAACCCCCCCCCCCCCCCCCCCCACACACACACACACAAGCCAGAAGTGGAGCTATGGGCTCAAGATCACTACCCTTGAACAAAATGAACTCAGGGGCAGTGTATTAGCCCTGAGTTCAAACCCCAGGACTGGCACATACACACACAAAAACGTACACACATTGAAGCCAAAAGTGCCCGAGTTTGTCCTGGCTCTGCCACAGCCATATGGTTTTGATTGAAGTATTTGTTACCTGTTTTCTCACGTGTAAAATTTAGAATTACGGTAATATTATATGGTTTAGTTAATAAATCCTTTTGTGGATTTTGTCTAAATAACTTCATACTTTAAAGAATAAAATCTGAATTTTCCATAGTAAGGTCTCTAAGTCTGTGTCTCTGATTTTCTCTGCCTCCCCATTACTTTTTGCTTGTTTCTCCTGTTTTGGCTTGGTCTCCAGGTAGTAAGCAGTTCTGATTCAAGGCTTTTACACTTGGAATTCCTTCTTCTTGGACTGCTTTTCATGGTTTTGCTTTGGTTGCTAGGTAGCTGCTCAAGTATTCAGAGGTCTTCTCTAATTAAAATAGCACATCCTCAACACACATAATTTCATGAATTCCTTTCTCCATCTATTTTTTAATGATAGGTATCACCTTACACGGCTCAGTGTCCCTTCTTTCCAAAGCCCAAGAAATTTTACTTTGCTCATCCCTTTAGAGTCAGCACCAAGAACATATCGGCAGTGCTTAATATTTGCTAAATGGATATTGGGCTTACAGTTTTCTCTCCTGCATATCTTGAGGAGTAAGAGGGAAACTTACTATGCAGTTTTCTTGAACAGTATACAGCATTGCTATACCCGGTACTGATCCAGGTTTCTACATGTAGTTAACTATTCCTTTTACAAAAATAACATTTGGGCTTTTAGAAGAAAACATGTTTGCAGAAAATAAGTAAGCACAATACAATTTTTTTTTGTTTTTTGCTGTCGGTCGTGGGACTTGACCTCTAGGCCTGGGCACTGTCCCTGAGCGCTTTAGCTCAAGGTGAGTGCTCTACCACTTGAGCCACAGTGCCACTTCTGGTTTTCTGGTAGTTTATTGGAGGTAAGAGTCTCACATACTTTCTTTCACCACACTTGGCTTTGAACCACAATCCTTAATCTCAGCCTCCTGAGTAGTTAGGATTACAGGCATGAGCCACCAGCACCTGGCTGCTAATGTTTTTTACAAAGTCAAATTTTAAGTACTAATTAAATTCTAGATGGACTTTTTTTTTTTCTTTTCTGTCAGCCCTGGGGCTTGAACTCAGGGTCTGGTCACTGCTCGAGCTTTTTTTTGCTCAAGGCTAACACTCTACTACTTGAACCACAGAGCCACTTCCGGCCTTTTCTGTTTATGTGGTACTGAGGAATCGAACCCAGGGCTTCCTGCCTGCTAGGCAAGCACTCTCTACCACTAAGCCACATTCCCAGTCCCTAGATGGACATTTCTCTAACATTGTCTTTCATACTTTGTCTCTGAGATCAATGGAGATTCATACCAGATCATGATATGAAATATATCACTATTTAATTTGATATTAAATATATCACAGTGACAGTAACATTTTCCATTTTGCTTTTTCAGGTTAATGACTGCAGAGAGTGAGATCAGATTTGTCCACAAGGAGATGGGTATAATTCCAAGTTGGGGTGGTGCCTCCCGGCTGGTCGAAATCATTGGTAGTAGACAAGCTCTCAAAGTGTTAAGTGGAGCTCTCAAACTGGATTCCAAAAAAGCTTTAAATATAGGAATGGTTGAAGAGATCTTGCAATCTTCAGATGAAACTAAATCTCTAGAAGAGGCACAAGAGTGGCTAATGCAGTTTATCAATGGGCCACCAGAAGTCATTAGAGCTATGAAAAAGTCTGTTTGTTCAGGCAAAGAACTATATTTAGAAGAGGCATTACAGAATGAGAGGGATCTCTTAGGAACAGTGTGGGGTGGACCTGCAAATTTAGAGGCTATTGCTAGGAAAGGAAAATTTAATAAATAGCTCTTAAAAACATGGATGTACTACAAGTAAAGCTCCAATGGTTAATATGCATGAAGGTTAAAATTACTTAATATGAACAGCAGAATTATTTTCAAGTCTAGTGCTCTCAGTTGTTCATAATTTTTTGATTATCTGAATTTATTGGTCTTAGATTCTTACCAGTTTTTGACTAAGACATACAACACTTTTTGCTTAAAATTATTTCTGTCAATTTCTATATTCCTATAATAGCTCTTAGATCACTGTGAAAAGATGTTTTTCCTATACTTATTTGGGGGTTGTTTTTCATAAAACGTTTGTTTCTTACCTGGAAATTATTTACAAAAGTAATAATTAAACTTTTGGTCAAAGAATAAAAATGGAGAGTGAATAGAACAGGAAAATAAGAAATGTTATGATTAATAATTTTCTTCTGCTTGAAGCAGCTTGAGTAAACTTGGTCCTTCACTCCCTTTTACAAAATTAGTCTTGTTATTTGATCTTTCCTGTTTTCTATTAAATAATCTGCTAAAGAATGGTAGCCATGTCATGGAACACAGTCTCCTGTACAAACTGGTCATTCATGTTAACTAGAATTTCCAATATGATAATATATAGTACTTTTGATATAGTTTTAAAATTGAAGCTCTCCAGGTTGAGGCATCCTACAACAAAATCTTCATTTTTCATCAATATTTGAAGACTACCTAACTTTTGTAACAAGCTATCCTTGGGTAGTAAATTTATCAAAACTGATACAACTCAGCACTGGGAATGTGGCTCAATGATGGAGTGCTTGCTTCGCATGCATGAGGCCCTGGGTTCGATTCCTCAGCACCAAATAAATGGGAAAAGCTGGAAGTGGTGCTGTGGCTCAAGTGGTAGAGCTCTAGCCTTAAGCACAGAGAGGCTCAGGGGCAGTGCTCAGGCCCTGAGTTCAAGCTCCAGGACCAGCAAAAACCAAACAACAACAAAAAACCTGATACAACTCAAACTAATTGATCATCTAAGTAACTCACTTAATGTGTAGGTAAAGCTGGTGCTGATGGCATGCTTAAACCTAGCTACTCATGATGCTGAGATGTGAGGATCATGGTTCAAAGCTGGCCTGGGCAGAAAAGTCCCTGTAAGACTGTTATCTCCAATTAACCACTCAAAAACCAAAAGTGGAGCTATGGTTTAAGTGTAATCCTAGCTACTCAGGAGGCTGAGATCTGAGGATTACAGTTCAAAGCCAGCCTGGGCAGAAAAGTCCCCAATTAACCACTCAAAAACTAAAGTGGAGCTGTGGTTCAAGTGGTAGAGCAGTAGCCTTGAGCACAAAGAGGCTCAGGGACAGCACCCAGGCCCTGAGTTCAAGCCCCACAACTGACAAAAAAAAACAAAAAAAATATACGTCAGACATGAGTCTAAACTATCAAAACAAGAGGTAAAAGATTTCAAAGCAGTGAGTTTCAGAGTACTAACAGTAGTGACAGCTTTTTATCAGATTATCTTACTGATAATCTAATTACCATGTTTACCCAGTATTTTATCCTTTGCCAAGACAAAAATATCCAATAAAAGTGGATTTTCTGATCTACATGTGAAATTCCTATCTATGAATGATGTTTATAAGTAAATCTGCCCATCTAGACCATAATACTTCTAATGAAGATTGAGGAGGAATATAAAATATGGTGTTAGCTGTTTTAGAAATGAGTTTACTTCCATAACTGTTTACTCCACACATAATTCTATTTAACTGTTTTCTATGAAGAAATTAAACTTTTGAATCGGTGATTAAGTAGAATATAATCAATTCCAGCCATTACCTTTATAGTGACCTTTGGCCACAATCACTGAAGTATTTCCATCCCTTTTCCAGACTCAAACCAGAGACAAATTATTTTTGATAAACTCTAGTATTTATTAAATTATAAACTTTTTAATCAAAAAGAAAAATTCAGACCAAGAGAAACCTCAAAGTACAAGGACTAGACAGCAAAGCCTATGGGAAGGAACATCATGAAGTGTGTTACAAAGATGCTGAAACATAAGTTACTAGCTGTTTACATTTCCATTTCAATACTTTACTATAAAATAGTTGTTATTTATCTATTTTGAAGTTCCAAATTCACATCCACTTCCACATTAAATTAAGCTTCCTGTGTATAATGACATCAAACATCTTACGGGTGCAAAATTTTAGTAATGATTTTATGTTAACCCATGCAAAAAAATAAAACAGTGCAAGAGTCAGATGTGGACCATTAATGCACAGATAAAACACACACTGTCCAAAAGAACTAAGGAAATCTTTTAAAAAATTTAAAGTAAACATGTCAAGAAAACTGGGTTACTACTAAACAGCTCTCAACTATTAATACCCAAATTTCTTACATTAAATAAATTTCTCAACAGAGACATGTTAAGACATTTTAATTTCCGGTCTATCCTTCCCATATCCCTTCCCACCCCAACTCCCAAAATGCACTATTAGGGATGAGTATAATGTTATGTGGGCAGAAATTTACAGATCACCATTTCAGCCTTGAGTGTGAAACTGAAGATGTTTATTTAAACTTCAGTTACTGTGCACTGTCCGTCAGGCCTTCTAGATCTGACACTCACACTCACTGTTCCTCCCCCTGCTACTGACCGATCAGCTCCAGATCGATCTGACCGATCAGCTACTGTCTGGTTTGTATTAGAAACCAAAAGTCTCTGTTGGGTCAAAGAGTGCTGTGCAACAACTGCAGAAACATCTTCACTCTCACTACTGGCATCAGATTCAGTTTCTTCGTTAGAAGTGTCTGGTACCCTGCCTGAAGATGGTGATTCATGATCTTCTTCTCCTTCCCCTCTGTGACTCCTTTCAGCTATGCTGTCTCCACTGAGTTGTAAATGAGCAAAAGAGTCTTCCAGAGTAGTGCCTGCATCAGGGGAGGGTGTTGCAGGACTGGTTAACTGACCATCTATTGATGTTAAGGGCCTTACAGAAGATGACACCGGAGGCTGAGCAGAAGCTCCACTCTGTGCTGATATGCTGTCCGCTCCATCTGCAGAACTCTCTCTTGCTAGGTTTACAGTATTAGTGTCACAATCCAGTCTAAGTCCAGCTACACCTTTCTTTGGTATATCTATTATATCTCTCTTAATCTTCCTGCGACGTCCATGTTCATTTCTCCTATATTGAACCATATTTTCAAGATCAGCAACATATAGAAACCCAGCAATTAACATCTCAGTGTTCTTTTTACCCTTGGAGAAAGCATCTTCCAGCTCTCTACTAGTACGCTCATCATACTGCCACCACCCATTTCTTCCTTCATAATACCATGCATATTCACCATTTCCTCTACTTGCTGCCTTGAGTTCTTCTGGTGATAACAAAGTTGGCTTGTCAAGGAAATCTTCTGGAATTTCTTGTCGACAAAGGGCACATCTCTTACCAAGCCATGAAGCTCCTTTTACACACAGATAGCAGAAAACATGCTTACAGGGCAAACTGACGGGGTGAACACACGTTTGCAGACAAATGGCACATTCAGGAACAGGTAGAGAAGGTGCGCTATTAGAACAGGACTCATTTGCTTTCCTGTTTGTAGGAAGCATGTTCATTGAATGATCAATTTCACCACAGCCAGCCATCCTAAGAAAACAAGAAAAAATGCAATATTGAAATCATATTTCAACTTTTCTAATACTTTAACAATTCAGAATGATTAATTATACTGCATGGCACATATTACACACTAGGGATATAAAAATGAAAATTGATTATAGTCAATTTGAATAGGAAATCTTTTTGACTTGCATAAGTGCACTGTAAAGTTTTATTTGTAGGGAGCAAGGAAGAGTACAATGTTAGACTGAAAAAAAAAGCCAAAGTCTAGACTTATATATATATATATATATATATATATATATATGTACCATTTCTACTCAAACACAGCATTTGTAAGATAAAATTAAATGCAAACATTAATAAAATGTGAATGATCAGGACTGACTTTACAATTGGTTTGAAAAATAAAACTTCAAAGTAATTCAGATAATATAGGCAGTAACCAGCCATTAAAATTTTTTTGTTAACATTTTCGGTACTTGACAAATAGATTATATGAGATTAGGACTAATGCTGAAAGCCTGAATTTCCATATGCCTACTGTATATCGAAACAAACTGGCTCAACCAGTCATTTGTCATATATTACCATTTTCATTCTGAAACACTTCTCTAACAAATTTTTGTCTTTTATTATATACATTTTTAGACAACATGCTCTTCTATGCTTGACTTTGAGATGCTATCTACTTTGAAATATGTGTTACATATGAAATATGTAACAAAAATTGCTGTCATTAATCCAGACTTCTCCAGCCATAGACCTATATTTCTAATTGCTTATTTTAGATTTATGATATTTGGAAGCTACAAACTGAACCCATGATCAACTTACCTTTTACATGCTAGAATAGTTCTCATGATAACAGCACTATGCACCTGCTTATCCAAGCCCATAATCCAGCCCAGAAACTGCCCTTCTTTCAAGCAAATTGAAAGGCATATGCACCAATCTTCAATGCAAATCTTTCCAAGAAAATCCTGGAAGATTGATGTATATGCCTTTTAATTGGTCCAGCACACTCCTTTCTTAAAAGTTCACTTTTGTATTAAGACACATCTTTAAAAGGATGAGTTACAGCTTGTATGGTCTGCCTCACTACACAGCCTTCTACAATAGGCTCTCTTTTTTTGGTGGTCGTGGCACTTGAACCCTGGGCCTTGGCGCTGTCTCTCAGCTCTACAACTTAAGCCTAGCACTCTTATCACTTGAGCCACAGTGCCACTTGCGGTTTTCTGATGTTTAATTGGAGATGAGAGTCTTACAGACTTTCCTGCCCAGGCTGACTTTGAACCAAGATCCTAAGACCTCAGCCTCTTGAGTAGCTAGGATTATAGGCTTGAGCCACCAGTGCCTGGCTAGGCCCTTCTTATGTTCAACTTCCTCTTGACTCGCCACTAATGAACATTTTCTTTGGGGCATGCTCTTCATCTCTTGTCTTCCCTCCCTCTCTAGCACAAAGTACTTATCCATATTTCACTCCTCTTGAGAAAGCTTCCATGAGCAAGTCAAATTACCCTATTAACTTCTGTATATTCCTTATTCTGTATCAGAATTGCAATGTAACATTTATTTGTGTGAATGTTAATGTTGGTCTTCTTCACAAGTTGGTATGCTTTATAAGAATGGGAACAGGCCATTTGGGGCCATCTATATATTTCCATAAAGGATCTGACAACTGCTAAGAAAAGTTTTTTCAAACAATAACATGAATACATTGGTATAAAACCTTGTAAAAACATACACTGTACCAATGTATAAAAATGCTGCCAGTGTACTTATGTATCAGCCCTGAAGAAGCACACTAAAAACCTATCAAAGCTATGGACAGCCATGAAAAAAGACAATGAATTAAGTCAGTTGCTATATTTTAAAACCAAAGCTCACCTAAGTCCTAGTCTCCTTTACTAATTATGTGCTTTTACTCTTTACAAGCACTGTTCTTCAGATCAACTGACTTAGTTTTTATACTAAAAACTTTAAAATCTTGGCTTTACCATTTTAGTACCTTAATCTTCATAAACACTTGTGAAACTTCACTAAAGGTGAGAATTAGCTAACATGTTCTGTATTGCAAATCCTAATCCAGGGGTTAGGATTCAAAAATCTGTCTTTTATAAAATGATGCGATTATTCTCTGAGAAATTTAGAAAACACTGACTTAGGCAAGTGTGTTAACCTAAGTCTGTTTCTTAACATTAATTAGGAAACAGTATCATATACTATGATTAAATTTAATACCCAAATAAAACACCAAGTAAATACCTGGTAAAATAGTAATAAACATTCATTTCCTTTACTTACTTGGATGTCTCCTCCCTCTTCTAATTGCTCTCCAACTATTATAAATGCCTTGATGTTGAGCAGTTGTACCAACTTCTCATTCTGATGGGTTGAAAACTATTTCCTAATATTTTCTGATTGTTAAATTCTACTCATTCTTTAAGACCAAGCTAAAAGTGCTTCAGTTTACTCTCAACCTTTCACGTGGAATTAATTTCTTCTTCCTCTCAGTTCCAATAGCACATTTTAAAGCTTACATTTCTATTACAAATTCCACAGGTGCCTGTCACAAAAATAAAACATTTGTTCATTATCTATTTGTCTTACTATACTAAGCCATAGTGAGTTCCTTGGTAATTAACATCTAGAATATTTGAATTTATTTTATGTTGTCCGTGGGGCTTGAACTCTGGACCTTGTGCTGTCCCTCAGCTCTTCAGCTCAAGGTGAGTGCTCTTCCACTTGAACCCCAGCACTACTTCCAGTTTTCTGGTGGTAACATGGAGATGAAAGATTCATGGACTTTCCTGCCTGGGCTAGCTTTGAACCATGATCCTCAGATCTTAAGCTAGGATTACAAGTGTGAGCCACCAGGGCCTGGCTTAGATTATTCGATTTAAAAGCTTAAAAAATAAAACAGGTTGGGAATGGGGATGTGTCTCTGGAGTAGAGCTCCTGCTTACTAAGTACGAGGCTGTGGGCTTATTATAAATAAATAAATAAATAAATATATATATATATTTTTTTCCACTCAAGGCTGGCAGTCTACCATTTGAGCCAACTTTCACTTCCAGCTTTTTGCAGGTTAACTGGAGATAAGAATCTCTTGGCTTTGTCTGTCCAGGCTGGTTTCAAACCTTGATCCTCAGATCTCAGCCTCCTGAGTAGCCAGGATTTCACCTATGAGTTCATTTTTTTCCTTTAATGTACACAGACACACATCACTAAATACCCATTTGCTCCAATCTAAAGCATCTACTCTGTAAGGTCACTTTGGTCTAAGAATTTAAATACTATAGTTACTGAGATTTTAAACATGTTTTTTAATGCAATTCAACTATGATGTTCAGTTGGGAAATATTTCATAGATAATATAATTAAGTTCAATATAATCAAACTCAATAGTCTGACATGTTAAAGCATATCACAAAAAGATTAAAAGAAAAACACAACTACTAAGACTACAAATCACAGTGAATCACTATAAAAAAAAACAATAATGTTCAGTTATGGTACAAAATTCTTTAAATTTAATGAGGCAAAATTGAGTTAGGCAGACAGCTGAAACTGTCTGACTTTATTTAAGTAAAGAGAAGGCAGAACACCTGGAGGCCTGGGGGAGAGGGGTTCTTATCTTTTTTGTTGTTGTTAGCCTTATGAGCAATTCCTTCATTTTCAGTTCACTTCTTATACTTTATGAGAAGACTTTGGAAATCTCCTTTTTTTAAAAAAAAAATGTGAATAAGATTTTTAACTCAATAGAGCACCTACAGCCAACATGAAATACTCATTCTGTATAATTAAAACTTCACGACATAAATTTGACTACTGTACTTTATACCACACCATTTCAGTTTTGGCAAAAACAAATACTTACATTTCCATTACAGATTCCACATATGTTTGCCACAAAAATAAAGCATCTTCTTTACCAGCAGTCACCAACTCGCAGTGGTTTCTCTTTCACTTCTGGCTCATTCTTTGTGCTGAAAAAGAAAAAAAAAGTTCAACAGAAACTTCTTCTCAGACTAAGATCAGCAGAGTTAGCTAATTTCCCATTATACTTTTATTATATTTCCTATTACACTTTACAAAATGGGCAAGTTTTTAATTGAAAGTAAAAAAAAATTAAGAATGCCTGTTTGCTCCACTATTATCACTATAGTACTGGGAAGTTCTAGTAATTACACTGGAAAAAGAAGTAAAAGGTAGACAAGTTGGTTAAAAAAAATTACAATGTACATTTTCATTTGTACAGACAGTAAAAATCACTATTCTAACTTTGCAGATATTCTGAAGAAATCAAGTTAAGTTCAGTGAAGTTGGTTACAATCTTGACACACAGACACAAACACACATACCCAAAAGTGGTGTTTCTATACACTACTAGTAATCAACAAACTAAAATGCACACCGAGGAAGCATTTCCATGTATCTAAAGAAATAAATTGCTAGGAACCAACCAAGGAGCTGGTAGACTTACTTGCACAATTGGGAAATAAATGTTGCTAAGATTATGGTGTAATTGAACCCTTCAGCACCACTGGTGGGAATGTGAAAATGTAGTTCTTGTAGATGGCTGTTCAATTTGATGGCTGTTCAAAAAGTTAAAACATAATTACTATATATCCCAGCAGTCCCACTTATAGTTACATGCCAAAGTAATTGAAAACTGGAACTCAGATAATGTCAGTACTTGTCAAGGAATTATCAGTAAAAGAAAAAAAAGGTAGACCCAAGTGTGTCTCAACAGGTGAATGAATATACAAAACACAGCATATACATGTATTACTTAGTAACAGAATGTGCGTCATCCAACATAGATGAACCCTGAAGATATTATTCTAAGTGAAATATGCCAGTAACAAAGTTACATTTGACTTCGTAGAGAAAAAGTAGATTAAAGGTTATCAGGGACTAGGAACAGGTAAGAATAGGAGTTCTTGCTTAACAGGTACATTTTCTGTTTTGAATGATGCAAAACTGTGGAAATACATAAATGGAAGGGCCAGACACAGTAGCTCATGCCTGTTAGCCCAGTAACTTAGAAGGCAGAGATAGGAGGTACTTCCAAGCCAGAGTAAAAAAGTTTGTAACATTCTCAAAGAACACTCTGGGCGTGGTGTCACATGCTTGCTTGTAATCCAGCTACTCAGGAAGCATAAATAAGGCATAGGTAGGATAATTGTGGTCCAAGATTGGCTATGGCAAAAACCCAAACTATCTGAAAAATAACTAAAGGAAAACAGGGCTGGAGGTATGGTCCCGAGTTCAAAGGCCAGTACTGCTGAAAGCGCTAGTGGGAGGAGGATGGGGAGGGGATGAAAGGTGAGGGTGGTTCTATTACTTACATTTTACCACAGTAAGAAACAAATTCAGTCAAAACAATAAAAGGTCAGTACCCCGTCTCTAATACTGAGCATATTTAGCAGCTGTTGACTTCCTACAAAGACAAAACATTAACTAGGACTTTGTGCTGTTCATATGTTCATGTATGCTTTAAACCAATCTTCTTTCTTTTTTTTGAAATTTTAGAGATATTTATTGATGGGGAAATCCTGATATATTAAAAAAAATTTCTATTATCAAACCAACAAATTATTAGACCGATTTATTCATTGCAATAGAAAAATTTATCTTTAAGTGCCTTTATTGTTAGAAATTATTTTAGTGTCCATTTATTTATATTAAAATATTATATTAATAAATATTTTCTTAAATTGATGTTCCTCATAAACAAATTAAAATATAAACCAATCTTCTTTCAAGCTGCCTTGCCCAAGCAATCTGGAGGCAACATCCAGAAGAACACTATCTTAGTCACTAATCTTTCTGGTACTACACCATGACTAACTTAAGAGACCCACTGTACTATAAAGAATTCAATTAAAACCCTGTTTGCCATAACTTGAGAGATAAAACACCTCACAGTAAATACAGGAAATGAGACTTGAACTCTGTCTCTTAGTTCCATGTACTTCTCTGTGTGGACAATCTATCTCCCTAAGGTAATAAAGGTTCTAGAGTTTGAAGGTATTAGTATAATCATATATGAATTCTACCAGCTTATCCCACCAAATGTTTATCACAACAATCAGCTTTAAAACCAGAGATTTCCTAAACTAATTGACTAAACAAGATTTCTAAGAAACTGGCTTTTTATTTTGCCCTTGCTTTAGATGATACTGACTCCTACTTTGATTTTCTTCTCAACTCTTCAATGGCATCACAGAACATTTGGTCCTGCAGCGCACCAAAAGCAGAAACTAACCATTTACACACACCCTCATCTACTACCTACCCAGGTCAGGAGGAGACACTAGCTACATCATTGCTTATTCCATATAGGTGTCTCACCACTGGCTATAAAATATGCCACAATTCCCTACTGCACTCTCAACCTTTAAGGCACTGACTTCATTATTTTTAGCATAGATCATTTCCTTCACCCTATTTCCTGACATCACTATGTCTATTTAATATCCTTGAGAATGATCCATCCAACATCTATCTCAGAGGTTTTACAACTTGCTCCAACTAATACCTGTTAGAAATTAGTTTCTAGCTACAAATACACTTTCTCAAGGCCATATTCCTATTCTAAGTTCCAATTTCTAAGATCCTAAAAATCAAGTAATTTTCATTATTGAATATCCTATTACACTCAGCAACTAAGTATCATCAGAGCCCAAAAGTGCTGCTCTTTTGAGACCATAATCATATCACACACTCTGGTCAATCCAGCTCAATCATTCCCACACCTGCACTTTAATTATGGAGACCTTGAGTCTCTTAACCACCTCCTGTTTCTTTATACTGTTTTGGATCTCATATTCCTTCCTACCCATTTTGGAACTCAATCATTTTTTAACTTGCTAGTGCTCTATCCCTTGAGCCACATGTCCACTTCTGGTAAGAGCCTCATGGACTTTCCTGCACTGGCTACCTTTGAACTGAGATGCTCCAATCTCAGGCTCCAGAGCAGCTAGGATTACAGGTATGCCTGACCAAATTTCTTCCTTAATAGAACCATGAGCTCAAACCATTTCTTTCTCATCTGTATACCTCACAAGCTCCTACCTCTATGTGAATTTTACAATGAGACAATTCAGCTTCCATGTTTAAGATTGTGTTAAGGAGTAAAGGAGAAAATTTTCTGCTTCCCTCTGTCAGACCAACCACACCAAATCCTATCAATTTTTATCACCAACATTGTTTACAATGTTGTTATCCTGTACTCCTTCCTTACTCATGACTAGTGCCCTAAATTTAGGTCCCTGTCTTACCTTGACTAGGACAGACTATCTTGCTTCAGTACCACTCTGAAATTCATTCACTTAGTATGTGAATGAATTTTTAAAATGCAAAATTGACCATGCATCTTCTAACTCAAGGAACAGTATTGATTCCCCATCCTACACAATAAAAGAAAAGCTCAGGACAAAAACCAAAGGCTTTAGTGATCTGACCCTAAGTAATTTTCCAGTCTTATTTATCTCTGAAAATCAGATTATTACTGCAGTTATACTATTCATAGACTGCCAAGCCTTCCTTAATAATTCTGTATTTATTCCTGTTATAACCTTTTCCTTTTACAACTTACAAACAACCCAGAAATAGTTATCTCTACCATTCTACCTCCAGAAGGTTCACTGATTCCTCTTCTCTATTTTGTACATTTTTCCATTACTGAACTTATTACATTTTCTGATGCTATTCATTTTAAACCATAAACCCCATCAAGATAGGGACACATTTTATATCCCTGTGTAGTTACTAAACTGCTAATACATGGCTGATGAATTAATATTTATTACTAAGTAAAAATTAACTTCTTTAAATAATTATCCATAAAACACAATACTTGAATTTTAATTGTAAACAAAGAACCCAACTAAAAAGACATAAAACTAATCTTTTCTTTGAAGAACTTCAAGTGTAATAAATTAGCTACAGTTACAAATACAAGATTCCAATCATCTTTGTATCTTTTAGAAAGCAAAATTACCTACCTACTGTCCACTTGCAGTGGATTCTCCAGAATGCAAACACAATCCAACAATAGTTTCTAGATACTTTCAGAACTCTTTTCCCAATAAAGATAAATGTGACAATAAGGTAGAGCCCAACATTTGTCTAGTTTATCCCTGCTTCCTGGAAAAACGCATCCTTGTTTGGAAAAATTGTAATAGACAAGCTCCCCTTTCTCCATCACAAAGATTTTCAGATCATCACTCAAAAGTCAAATATACTCTATACACATTCTAAAATGAAGGGTTTTTGTTGTTGTTTTGTTTTGTTTTGTGTTTGTCAGTTGTGGGGCCTGAACTCTGGGCCTGGGCGCTGTCCCTCAGATCTTCAGCTCAAAGCTAGTGCTTTACCACTTGAGCCACAGCATCACTTCTGGCTTTTTCTGCTTATGTGGTACTGAGGAATTGAACCCAGGACACCTCATGCATGTAAGGCAAACACTCTACCACTGAACCACCTTCCCAGCTCCAAAATGAAGGTTTATTAATTACAAAAACTGCAGAATATTACTGCTTATCATTAGCTCCTACCTATGTCTTTAAAATAATCCTGTTGGATCAACTCAGGTATATAGATTGTACCTTTCTCCTCCTATAAAACACACAGGAAGCGGGTGCTGGTGGCTCATGCCTGTAATCCTACCTACTCAAGAAGCTGAAATCTGAGTATTGTGGTATACAGCCAACCTGGGCAGGAAAGTCTGTGAGACTCTCATCTCCAATAAACTACTCAGAAAAAGCCAGAAGTGGTCCTGTGGCTCAAGTGGTAGAGTCCTAGCCTTGAGCCAAAGATGCTCAGGCATAACACCCATGCCTAGAGTTCAAGCCCCAGAACTGGCAACACCAAAAAAAAAAAAAAAAAAAAAAAAACACAGGAAAAATTGCTAGTTCTAACTTTATTTTTTTTTCTTGCATTCATTTTCAACTTTTCTCTTTAATAAAATTCCAATGATTTCCACTCTAATCACTTACTTACACCAGTCTTGCCCATAAATATCTTATCTTTGAAATGCTTCAATGCTTTAAAAAATCTCCTAAAAATCCTCTATCTGGTCACCTAAATAAGTTATCCTTTTTATAAATTTTACTTAACTGAAGTAAACCTATAACCACAAGTCTTAAAGTAAAAGCTATAATACATACATACATAAATACATATATATGATATATATGGGTGGGAATGTTGAATGGGTCACACTGATCAAGATACATTGTATTCATAAACTGCTTTGTTTAATGGAAACTACATTGTACAACTACCTACAAAAAAGAAGAAAAAACCAACATAAACCAACAATATAACCAACATAAAAAAAAAAGTCTTGTTGACCCAGGACAATAGTTCCATTACTCTCCTTTATGTAAGACTAACAAATGAATTCAAACAATTTATCAACTACATAAAGTATTCTCTGATAAAATCCTTTATGTCCCCCTCCCCCACCCAGGACCAGGGACCTATTCATTCAATAAACAACAGTAAAACATCTATGAAATTTGGCTATGAAACCATATTCCTTCAATCTGATCCTTTTCCTTGAAAGAATACTGTCACTGTCATCAGGTGCTTCTATTCTACTTACATTATTTCACTTGTAGTCTACACTGACTTTCAAAAATATATTTGTAAATCAACATAATCTGACTCTTCTAGGCAAATTTTCAAATACTATTTCACCAACAAGTTTGACTCCAGCTAAAAGCAGGCCAATGTCAAATAGAACTCTGTAAGATTTTTTTTAAAGACTCTTGCATACTGTAACCTTTTCAATTTCTATACCAAATAGATAATTTTCAAAGCAGACACTAAGTAAATGACAAAGTGGAAGGAAGGAAAATGAACTAAAATATAGTAATCTAGGTTCCAACTATGCACATGCAAACTGTGGTCCCAACCAACTTTCTGGAAGTTCCTGAAGCCCTACCCCAGACCTGCTGAATCAGATATCCAGATAGTTTCTATGTGTGTTAGTTAGGGAGGTACTTCTGGACCTAATACATAAAGGTATCTTCAGAAACCTATGCACTAAGACTACATGTATTCTATGCATGAGGAATCCCAGGTTCAAAAACTTATCTATAGTCACAAAGCTATCAATACAAAATTAGACTTAAGTATAATACAGGCTTAAAACATCATTTTCAAAAACTGAGCATGATGGTACAACACATGTGATCCCAGTACTAAGGAGGCTGAGGTAGGATGGAGAGTTTGAGGCTAGCCTGGTTTACACAGCAATATCTCATCTCAAAGAAATCAGAACTTCCTACAGTATGCAGTGTCTCACCATGAAAGTGTTTAGAACAGTATTACATAACATATATGTTGCAGGCCATACATCTAATTTCAAACTTTTAATTAGTTACATTAAAACTCATAAAAAGAAACAAGATAAATTTAATAATATATTTTTATTCAATTCAGTATAACTACAATATTATTTCATAAGCAGTCAATATAAAAATTATTAAGGTGAAATATTTTTACATTTGTGTGTGAGCTTTATGAAGTACAATGTAGATTGGCCACATTCCAAGTGCTATAGCCCCATGTAGTAACTACTCTACTTGGCAATGCACATCTATAATGGCTTACACATTAAAACAAAGATTAACAATTTTTTTAACATGAAATGTGTTATTACAAGAATCACTTCAGCTAAACTTACCCATCAACTACAGCCTTGCAAGTTATAATGTTAATGAGGCACAAAAGGAAGCATACATTTAATTCTCAAAACTTCATGCGAAGAAGCCTTCAGAAAATTTTCACAAATTTTGTTTCCTACAGAAACAGTATTAGTTACAACTCCACTCTTTAAGCCACTCGTAAGCTCAAAAAACTTTTCCAGATAGTATATATCAAATTAAAAATTTTTGACACATTTTCCCAATTAAGGGATACTGTGTAATAAAGTAAGTTTTTAGTCTGTACTTACTCAAAATACACAAATGTCCAGAAGTTCTGTGATAGAAAAAAATAACTTCAAAACCTTCCAACTTCGGGCACATAACTCAAATACACACTGCGCGCACACACACGCACGCGCACACACACACACACACACACAACTAGAAAAAGAAAAGATCAGGTGTAATGAAGCAGATACATTTTAACAGTTCTTAAGAGTTGCAAATTGAAAAATGTAACTAAGTGCCATAATGTATCCATTGTTAGCCTCTATTACCCTTGTTACAAAACAGCTTACAGAAAAGCCTAGGTCATATCTCCAAGCCAGTCTTCAGTCAAAACTCCTTTCAGGTAAATGGGATTCTTTCCGTTAGAAAACCTTTAAAATTTTCCTCCCAAAGTGGGCCTTGCATCATATTTCAATAAAATATGATATGTAAATGTGAACAAATACTGTCTGATACAGGTATCATGTATATATTCATAGCCAGCAAGTATTCTGTAAGAAAGTCTTGCTAATTATTGTGTGACCTGGGTCAAGTTATAATTTTCATGTCGTATTTTTTCATCCTATGGTACAATTCTATATTTCCAAATGTTTTAACAGGCACTCAATGGTGTGGTTTAATTAATAAGCAATGAATACTACACAGAGGCCACAAGTGGTTATAGCTAAGGATTGTATAAATACACACAGTAAGATGGTTATAATTCAGATTGTTGTATCACAAACTCAAGACTCAGTCAGAAGGCAATGAAGCAGAGAATAGTAAAGACATGTCATCTTCCATTGTTAACACTGGAAGAAAAAGAAGTATTCAGATCTCCAATTGCAATTGGTTGGACCTTTTGTACTAATATATGGCTAACTCAGAAAACAATATTTTATTAAATAAATCAATGTGAAAAGATTTATTCCTATCATTTTCTTCTTAAGTCAAGAAATGATCTTGGCTCCTTTCCAAAAAAAAAGTGTGCTCCTTTCTTTTGACAATTCAAGTTGGTGAAAACTGAAACACTACCAGCAGTTGACATGTCTCCTAAAAGAAAAAAAAAGTCATTTCCTTTTTAATTCCTTTTATCTAACGACTAGTTATTTGAAGAAAGTGTTCTTGATGATTGTAATTCTATCAAATTCTTAGCAAACAGTAACCTTTCAATGTGTAAGTATCCGTATTTTTATTCTGCCCAAAATTTACAGAGGTCCATTTGAAACACAAACTCTAAACCCAAGTGTTCCACTTTAAGAAAGTCAGAGGCCAAAACAAACATATCCCAAATCTATTTTTAGAGTGGCATTCATTCTTCAGTTTTCTTTAAAATGAGATGACGACCTATTTTTTAAGAGCACTCAGTCCCTGAACAAACATTTGCTAGTTAAAAACAATAACAACAATTACAAAACCCAAATCAAAAATCCTTTTATCCGTGGGGGTCATTTTCTTCATGTGTCCTAATCTGCCACATTTTAAAAAAGTTTATAAATTCAGTTACTGAATTGCTTTGCACCTTTACAATTATATCTTGCCTTGGATGCTCATGTAACAGATTCAAATCTCATTTGACAAGTACACATACTATACCACAGACACACAGACACACAGACACGATTAAGGGGGTGTACCCTGGCACTTGACCTAACAATCAATCATTAAAAGAACAAAGCTTTTCCTGAGTCTCTTCTCCCTCTCATTTCTATACTATTTCGGGATTTCAAAAATAAAACTATGTCCAGAACTTGACAGATAAAGGCTCGTTAAAATACCACTTGGAGGTAAAAAATAATATTATATACAGTTATAATATTCAAAGGATTAACCAGAAAAAACAATTCTAGTTGCCACACTGTGTGTATATGTGTGAACTTCACTGCCCTGTGAAGATGATGGCTCCACCTCCACAGTTTCAAAAACAATGTTACAGCCTTCCTTGCGCCGCGTTCCGTAAATAAGATAGCAATCACAATGAAAGAAGAGCCTTACTCTTTCAGCAGAGACGGAGAGGAGGGGGGAGAACGCGGCGCCCCCACCACCGCCCGAACAAAGCCAAGGTCTGGGCTTTTCGGATGCACTGGGGCCCCGCGGAGGAGGCTCGCGGGGTATGGTGGGGGACACCTCGGAAGTGGGATGTTTTCCGGGACCGTCAAAACAACTCGGAATCTAGGCAAGGCTGCCTTTCACCGGGGCAGGGCGGAGAGACTGCGCTCTGCCAGTCAGACCAGACCCGAAGGCGAGGCTGGAGGCGCAGGGCAGGCGGGCAGGCAGGCAGGACCAGAAAAGGCACAACTGCACGGACTGCGCGCTCCCCTCTGACCCGACGCCAGACGGGCTGGGATCCGCACCGCAAGCCGGGAGCAGGAGGGCCCGCTCCCCTCACCATCGCCGCCCTCCACCTCAGGCCAGCAGGTCCCCCGGGTCGGGGCCTTGGCCAGCCCGCCGCTGGGGAAGCGAGGGACGCGGCTGCCCGCAGGCAGGCAGGCAGGCAGGGAGGCAGGCAGGCAGCGGCGCGGACCCCGGCGGAAGAGGGTGCGCAGTAATGGCCGCTGCTCCGCCGCTCGCACCCCGGCCCGGCCCGGCCCGGCTCGGCTCCGGCCGTCGCCCAGCGCCGGAGCGGCCGCGCTCGGGGGCTACGCGGAGGCCGTCACAGTCTCTTCCCGGCCTGCGACAGCAAGCCCGGGCGAGGGCGGCGGCGCGGCGCGGCCGGGGCCCCGCGGCCTCCGCGCGGACGGCCGGGGCCGCGCCAGCCCAAGGGCGTCCATCTACGTACCGGCCCCTGACCCCGCCGCCGCCCCTCTCGGGCCCCGAGCCCCCCGCCGCCCCGCGGCGCCTTGAGGTTGGAAGTGTCACCGCGGACGGAGCCGCCTCTCCCCGAACGAGGACCCAACACGGGCTGGCATTCGCCTCGCCCTCCGGGCGAAAGCTTCGCCCCGACTCCCACCTCTCTAAGCCACAGCCATGGGCAGCTCGCAGTCTTTTCTCTTCGGCCTTGGAGCCCCGCAGCGGACGGGGACGCGCGCGGCGGTCACGTGACCCCCGGCGCTGTCGAGGGCGGGGCCGCGCACGGCGGAAGCCACGCCTCTGCCAGCGGGCGCGCGCCGCCGAGCCCGCGGGTCGGCTCTCCTGGCCGGGAGCGTGCCCGCGCGCGCCCGCGCGCCCCGTCCTCTCCCGGTGAGGTAGGGTGACTTTACGGGCTGAACCCTTCTCTCTCATTCTTTGCTCTTTTTAATTTTGTAATTCCCTCTGTCTGCATTTGTCTTGATTACCTTTAAATGGGTGGGAGGGCTCAGTTGTGGACCCTCGAAAATGCTTTCTGTTTTGCGTTCTCTGTTCGCGTTACGCCTCTTGGACACAAGTCCGGCAGAGATGGGAAGTGGGCTCCGGGAGCTAATAAAACGACTAGTCAGCTCCCAGGCCTGCGACCTCGGGAAACCGCTCGGGTCCCTAGCTGAGCTGCAGTCTGAACACCCCGAGCAAAACCACTGTGTGCTCTGAAAGCGAAAAGAGCAAAGGAAAAGAAGGGAGAAAAGAAAGAACAGAGCGGGGAAGCCATCCGGGACTAATGTGTTCACCTCCGTCTCGGAATGGTCCCGCAGTCAAGGTAGAAACGCGGCTCACTGCGTGTAGTTTTTCCTAACAGAACACAAAGGGCATGGGAAGTTGAAAGAACAATTCCAGAAGCATTGAAAAGTCCTGCTTTTCCTTCCGCGGCCAGAGTACTGTAGCGGTTCTTCATTTCACTGTAGTATGCACCCCGGCCTTTCCCTGAGTAGAGCATTCCCCCCGACCCCCCCACCCCCACCCCAGAGGTTAAAAGTAGGCATCTTTAATTCTGTAACAGTATCTTCCTACTTGCCATAGTGTTGCACTATGAGAATTCATTAAGTCATTCAGGATTGAGAATTTAGTGTTTGTACATACACTGAAATGTGTGTATTTCCTTTTATTTCTATGAAATCAATTTATTCCAGCGTCTTTATTCATGAATATCAATATGTAAAATTGTCCTAAGGAAACCGTCTACCTCAATGATGTGCTTTCTCCTAAGTAATCCTTTTTTTTTTTTCCTGGCAACTTCTATAAACATGGAAAAAATATTGGGGCATAGGTCTTCCAACTTGAAGCTTAGCTCCCTATTGAACTCTCTGCTTAGCCATCTAATTTTACCCTTTATCAACACAACTCCTGAATTAGCAAATAGTTGATATCTAGTTGATTCCAGAGATAATGCTAACATTACCTGCCACTGCACCAGGTATTATTCTAAGTGCTTTACACACATGAACTTATTTAATTCTCACAAAACCTATGAAGTGGCTCCTATTGCTGTGACCATTTTATAGAAACAGGCAGAGTGCTGAGATTTGGGATCCAGACAGACTATAGAAGTTTATCTAATTCACCCCACCATTTTATCAATTCATTAGGAAATATACCTCACCATTTTATCAATGAGGAAATACATACAATGAGAATAAATAACTTAAAGATTTTGTTTCAGATAGAGCTGTGATCAAAACAGAGCTATGTTTTCTGGTGCATAATTTAAACAGTTAAGTTTTCTTTAGTTACTTGTTTTATTTTATTGTGGAGGTATTCTGTTGCTCTGAGTGTGTATTTATCCCAAGTTTTTGAAATTAATATGGTGAATTATATTCTATAATTATGCACTGAAAGCCATTAGACAAGAATGAATTAACCGAGAGCCCACTAAAATACCCTTCCAGGCTTTAAACTCTTAATTATTGTTAGTTTCATAAGTGGTTCCATCGTTCTCTGTCTAAGCCTACCTTTCTTGGCTGTTTCTGTTTAGGCTTGTATTCATTTTGCAAATATAATCTCTTGCCTCATTTTTTCCAAAACATATCCAAGAACCAACTACTTACTGCAATCATCTCTCATTGGGATTATTATTAGAGCAGCCGAGAACTGGTCTATTCTTAAGAAGCAAAAGTCTACTAAAGCGGAAATGAGATCATACCATTCTTTTGTTCAGGGTTTCTCATGGTTTCCCTACACAAAGTAAAAAACAATAATTCTTACAATAGCATTTACATCCTTTCCTTATTACCTCTCTGCCCTCACAGACTGCTCACTCAGCTTTGCTCTTGCAAGACTATACAAGTTCCAGCCTCATTTTTGATGGATGCTTTCTCTACTCTTCACATTCCTCTAGAGAGGGACTTAGTCCCATCTTTACCTGATACCCTATTCTAAACCAGTAAGTTGCCCTTTCCTAAAACTTCTTGCTAGAAGTAAGATTTAGAATTGTCTTCAATTTTATATTTTAGACTTGTCTTCTATTCATATTCTAATTGCCAGGAAGAGTACCTACCATATATCATAATTCTCAGTAAAAGTGTTGAGTTAATGGATGTAGATATTCACACACACACAAGAATGCATGTATGTATGCATACTTACATATCTTTATACTGAATACAATGAAATTTAGTATACATTTATATACCAAATAAGATAAAAATGAATAAAAAATGGACTTCTTATTTGTTAGCGATAGTATATAGAGAATAATTAAATGTAAGGCATACTATTCATAGTATTCATTTATATATTCCACTTATATATTTCTTTCTGTGTATACCATATATATATATATATATATATACATATATATACATACATACATTCCAGTATATATATTTTACTGACCGCACACCCTTAAAAAAGATAGTGCTAAGTTTTTATCTTTGGGTGATTAATAGAAGACAACATTTGTTGCCATTGTCAGAACTATTTTTTTTATTGTGAAAATACAGTACAGAGGGGTTACAATTACATGGGCAAGATAATGAGTACATTTCTTATCAAGCATTGTTGCCTCCTCCTTTGTTTCCCCTTCCCATCCCTTCCCATCTTCCCCCCTCCACACACACTATTTTACAAGTAATTATTCTCCAGTGTACATGAGGCTCTGATATTCCTGTCATTGGTATTCTACTGTGCTTTACCAAATTAAAGACAAAGGAGTTGAAGCAAACTGCTGAGAATCACCCGTTATTTATAATTTATTATTTCCCACTAACTCATGAAATACTTTTGTGATTATCACTTATTTCCTTCAGGCACACACTCTTTCACATTCTCTCCTCTCCAGAAAACCCCCAGAATTGTCTAATCTTATTTGTTTTACTTAAGGATCAAAGCATTCATTTTTGTTGCTGGAAGAGATCCAAGAAAATGTTCATGCGAAAATCATGTATGTTGCAGTAGGATATATTTTGGAAGGCATGCATTCAGCTAGCCAAAGTGCATCATCTTTTGAATCATTGCCTAAAGAATCCTGAGGAGTCACATCTGAAGTTTCAAGAGGGTTTGCAAAGGGAAAATTAATTTCATAATAATATTAAGGCTCTGTTGGCTGTGCAAAATTGTACCCTTTCAAATATATAGTGGCATTTTCCAGATGCTACATGATGTGCCTTATAGCAAAAGATTGAAAATAGTAGATCTGAGAATTTGACTATTTATTAAGCCAGGTATTCAAGAGATTTGCAAAATGTAAAATAGTACCATTTTTTCAATTGTCTTTATTTTAGAAAAGATAGTTAAATGTTATATATATAATGTTATATATATATATTTGTTAGAAATTAGTCTATTTTAAAATTAATTAATAAATGTGTTATACAATTCTCATTTTAAGATTGAGTTTGGTATATACTGATTGATACATAAATCAAAGATCCTTGGGATGTATAAATTTTTAGGTGTTTAAAGGGTTCTTCAGACCAAAAAAAAAAAAAACTGAAAACATTGATCTGTGCTTTTTCCAGTGCCAACTTACTCTAAGCTGGTATCTGTGTACATACTTTCTTATGTCTGGAAATGGAACAAACTAGATTTAAGAATGAACTAGTCATTATAGCTAGCAGATGAATGGAAATAAGACCAAGAAGCAATTTTGGAAACCAAAACTTTTCCACTTCAATTGAAAAATTTGTTCCCACAACCTTGATCAGTGACCTAGCATTGGGTGTTATTTGTCTCACAGTAACCAAATAATATATGTTTCATGAAGTAGAAGTCTTCAATAAGTAATAGTATATTATCCAATGGGTTTGTGTTTTTCTTTTACAAAATGTGATTATCCCTTCCTTCTCTGACTAGTTCTTTATTTCTCACTCCAGTCCCAGAAGTTACAGCTGACCTGTGGGAATAACTTTTCTACAAAGCAACTGAAACTCATAATGGTTGTCACTGTTTGCAGATATCTCAATGTAGAACTGAACAGAGAGTCTGGCTGAGGGGCAGTATGGACATGAATTAGTAAAAAGACAGTAATGATGAGTCCTCCAATCAGAACATCAGTGAAGCAATACAGCAATGCTCTATAATGACTTCCAAACTAGTGTTCTAACATGTAGCCATGAAACCGAGGTAAGCTGTGGTCCCTATACATACTTGAGATGATGTTCCAGATAAAGTACTGATCCAGGGTTGAAAATTTTTACCTGTGACAATTATATTATTTGACCCACCAGAAATTCCATATGTTTTACTAGAGCCTCTCATTTAGTTTGCTAGAAAGGTATACGAATAAGTACCTGTAATTTGTAATGTTTTTGATTCTGCTGCCTTCAGAAAAAAGTCAGTGCATTACCTTCTAAACTGCAATAATTTCCCAAAGAATGCAAATACAAAATCAAAATATGATTTTTGACATTAATATTGATTACTAGTTGTAGGTGTACAGCATTTATTCATAAGAATTAATATGTAACACTAATTAATATGTAGCATTGCTTATGATTCAGAGTTAATATGAAACTTGTTTTTTTTTTGTTAATTCTACTTTAGAAAAGATTTTAAAAGTATTATTATTGTAAAGGTGATGTACAGAGGGATTACAATTACAGTCACATAAAGAGAACATTTCTTAAACAATGCTATCCCTTCCCCTTCGTCTCCCCCTGTTTGTCCTTCCTGTTCCCACCAAGTTGTATAGTTGATTTTTAAAATAATGTCCAGTGAATACCATTGCTGTATTTGTTCACCTTTTGTCCCCCTTTTCTGGGTCTCCATGCCTTACCCTCCCCCAAACAGATAGATGAACAGAAAAGACAAAAGGAAAAGAAAACTAAAACAGCAACAACAAAAATATCCTCTTCTTTTCAGTGGGAGTTCATTTCAATAAATATTATTTTATATGATCAGATGCACTTACCTATTATGCCTTTGTATTCCTCTCCTAAGAATATCATCTTTTGATCTCACTCTGTGTGAATGCCTAGAGACCTGTATAATATGGCAAGGTATATTTTTTTTGCTGTCCAGTGTATATATTTGTAGATGTATAGGCACATTCTAGTTACCATGTAAGTGTTTCTTTGGGTCTGGCTTTCTTCGCTTAATATAATTTTTTCCAAGTATTTTCATTTCTTTATGAATGGAAGGAAATTATTTCTGATGAATGAGTAGAATCCCATTGTGTATATATACCACATTTTCTAGATCCATTTGTCCACTTGAGTGTCATCTGGGTTGATTCCATATCTTGACTGTGGTAAACAATGCTTCAGTGAACATGGTTGTGCTGGTAGCTATAGGCCTTGTTTGTGGTCAGTTGGATAAATGCCCAGGAGTGAAACTGATGCATCACAGGGAAGCACTATGATTATTCTTTTTTTTTTTTTTTTTGGGTCTAGTCGTGGGGCCTGAACTCTGGGCCTGGGCGCTGTCCCTCAGCTCTTCAGCTCAAGGCTAGTGCTCTACCACTTGAGGCACAGCACCACTTCCGGCTTTTTTCTTTTTGCTTATGTGGTGCTGAGGAATCAAACCCAGGGCCTCAGGCATGCAAGGCAAGCACTCTACCACTGAGCCACCTTTCCAGCCCTATGTTTATTCTTTTGAAGAACCTCCATACTGCTTTCCAGAGTAGTTGAAGTTTACATTCCTAACAACAGTATAATAGAGTTTCTTTTTGACCACATCCCCACCAGCATTTGTTATTGTTAGTTTTCTTGATTTTGGCCATTTGGGGTTTGATTTACATTTTCATGGACAGAGATGTTGAACATTTACTCTTGTATCTATTGGGTATTCATACCAGAAATGAACCCACAGACCTATAGACACCTAATATTTGATAAAGGAGCCGAAAACACAGGTTAGAAGAAAGAACTTCTTCAACAAATGGTGCTTGCAAAATTGTCTACTTGCATTCAGAAAACTGAAGCTAGAACCAATATATCATCCTGCACAGAACCAATTCAAAATGGGTCAAAGACCTCAATGTAAGACCAGATACCATGAATATATTACAGGAAGGATAAGGGGAGACACTAGGGCTCCTAGGTATGGGTTGAAACTTCCTAAGAAAGATCCATAATCACAGCAAATCAAAGAAAGTCTGGATAAATGGGACTGCATCCCACTGGGGATTTTCTATATAGCAAAGGGAATAGCTAATAAGATAAATAGAAAGCCCACAGAATGAAAGATATTTTTTTTTTTGTTCTTACCAGCTATGCATCAGACAAGGGACTTACATCTAAAATACACTTAGAGTTAAAAAAAAATTAACCTCTCCCCCAAAGAATTCCTCAAAGAAACAATAACCCAGTTAATAAATGGGCTTGGAAAGATTTTTTTGTGGAGCAGTTAAATGTTCTCTACAGTAAACAAAACAAAACACCAAAGCCAATAACCAATACTAAAAGTGAACTTAATATAGCATAAAATGGAGTGTTCATAAATTATCATGGATATGCACCCTTAAACTTGGGCATCATTATTCTTTAGACAATATTAACTATTGTGACAGAATTAAAATAATTGTCTTTAATATATTGACTCTCTTTAAAGATTTTCAGGTTGAATTTGTACTATAGCAATTCTGGAATCTTTTCCTACTCCCAACTCTGGGAAATTACGTTAGTTTTGAAATGAGTGACTCCAAAAATAGAACCTGGTTGCAACTAAAGGACAAACTTCCCATATATTGAAGGGGAAAGAATGGTTTGTAGTTAAATACTAACAGGGCTACTGTGAAGCTTCAGTGTCTTACATTACCTTTTAAAGTGTTAAGACACTTGGGTGGGCCAAGCTTTATTTCAAATTACAGCAGACTTAATACTGTGCATTTTCTTAAAATAACAGGTAGATTTTCATCTTGCCCAACATAATAAAATCATCAATAAGGAAAGATAACACCCAATAAAATATAAATTGATATTCTAACCATCTAATTTTGATTTAAAAATAAAAGACAAAAATAAGAAATAAAAATTTAAGAAATTGGTGCAAAATTGTTTAAGAAAGTGATGTAAAATGTGTTAGGAATGTGAAGAAAAACAACCACAGCTCTGGAGTAAGCTAACATTACAAGAAAATACTACCCAAATATATTTGAAAATCTCAGTCCCATGAGTAACTTGGTAGATGCCAATCTTATTTGTACATACTTGAATTAATTATATATTCTCTATCAAGTCTGTTTCCTTGTGTTTGTCTCTTTCCCGTAGAAGTCTCAATATTCTGCAGTCTACAATAATAAGCAAGACAATATTTCAAAAAAAAATCAATGTAGGTTTCTGGTTTCAAAATTATGAAATTGTTATGAGAATATTTTGTCTTATTAAACTACAATCAAAGTAATAGATATACTGTTCTATGAAATTTATTATGAAAATGATAGAGATAGAACATTTTAATCAATGAGATACCCGCTAGTATATACATGTATAGTGTTTGATGAAGGCAGGAATAAGGCTTTAGCAGGAAAGACTGGTTTTCAGCATTTTAGGGAGCACTTTTCCTACCTAGGAGAAAAATATATATTACACTCACTACTTGAATTATAAACCAAAGGTTACAAACTGGTTAGTGTTCTAGTATACTGGATTACAAATGTATATTCTTGGTTGCTTTGTATTTGAAAAATCAGAACATTTTACACAAAATACCAATGTTTAAAAAATATCTCGAAAGAACAAGTAAATGAGAAGATATAGCAATTCCAGACCCACATTCCCAGATGGCAGTATTTGGCACAAACACAGGAGTGACAGCACCCCTGGTACTTGGCAATTTGGCACAATTCTCCCCACCTCCTGTTATATGCCAATCTGCCTCATGAATTTATATAAGTGTCTGAATCTCAGTTGCCATTTGAAATTAAAAATTGCAGGCAGGTCAAGAGTTAGAAAACAAAACCATGAATAAAGTAGAAGAATATACAAGTGGATATAGAACTGATTCTTGTGAACCAGCTAAAGGTGATTTGATTTTCTACAGCTTAGTGTATTTATATTAATTAATTTATAGTAACATCTCTAAAGTTTAGAGATGAGTGAAGACTACTTTGCACAATCTCTTTACTAGTCACACACATATTAGAAATTTCATTAAGATCAAGTCTTGGTGCCATCCACAAGTGAGTAAGATATACAGTTTTTAATCCTTGAATATTATTCATTCAAACATAGAAGTATCTTTTTATCTAATGTTTTATGTCAATGTAAATATTTTTCAAGTTCACCAATAAAAATCCATTTGATCCACCAAAACTCTTTCTATTTTCTAGTGTTGATCAAAGATAGATTAGCTACAGTACTTAAAGTCTATGGAATATGGTATCTGGCTAAAGGCTAACTGATTACCCTTTATATGAGAATTTCCAATTTGAGCAAAAAGATTGCAGATAATTGGTAGCAAAATTACACAAACAAACCGGATATGGAAAACTTGGGAATATTAGTAGGAAATATTTCAGAGTAAAAGGTACATTGTGCCATATATATTATATATACATGCATATACTATATAATATACAGTATAGTGTATACACTATATACACACAATGGAAATAATAATATATTTTTCTATTGCCTGTTACTTTTTTGCATGTGTATGTCAGTTGTGTGACTTGAACTCAGGGCTTGAGCACTGCTCCTGAATTGGTGTGCTCAAGGTTAAGACTCTACCATTTGAGCCACAGCTCTGCTTCCAGTTTTTTGGTGCTTAATTGGAGCTAAGAGTCACACAGACAAGAATACAGGAAAGCCACCAGAACATCCATGTCTATTGCAGCACTATTCACCATAGCCAATGTATGAAGTTAGCCCAAATACCCCTCCATGGATGAATGGATCAAGAAAATGTGATATCTATATATATCTATATAGATATATAGATATATATCTATATAGATATATATATACACACACACACAATGGAATTTTTTTCATCCATTTAATGAATGATATTATACCATTTATAAAGAAATGGAAAGACCTGGAAAAAAACTATGTTAAGTGAAGCAAGTCAGTTCCAGAGAGACAGAAGTTTCAGGTTTTCCCTCATAAGCGGAAGCTAGAATTAGCATTCAAACGTATTAGTAAATATATTGGGTGGTATTTGTGTATACAAATGTTTTAACTAAAATACGGTAGATTCAAGAGGGAACTCAAATAGTGTAATTCCTTAGAAAGTCAAAACCAAAGTTCAACAAAATAAACACCAGAGAGTGGGTACTTAAAAGGGTGGTGGGGTTAAGGGAAAAGGGTAGAGGCATGAAGAGAACAGGTGGAGAATACAGTAAAAAACAAAAACTGTATATCTTATATTAAGAATAGTGAAGAAAGGGGTAGTAGAGGAGGGATGAGTCAGAATGTTGAAAGATACATTGTTGGAGATACATTGTATTTATAAACTTCTTTATTAAATTGCTTTGTGCAACTACTTAAAGATAACAATAAAAAAATAAAATAAATGTATTTTTTAAAAAAAGTCTCAGACTCAGGCTGCCATTTGAGCCACTTATATTTCTTTTTGCTGGTTAATGTTAAATAAGCATGTAATGAACTTTGTGTCTAGGCTTCCTTTGAACCAAGATCCTCAGATATCAGCCTCCTGAGTAGCTGGGAATAAAGGCATGAACCACTAGCACCCAGCATCTGCTATTTTTAATATGTTAACATATTGCTCAAGAATGGCAATGTTATCTGTAATCCAAGCTACTTCAGAGTCAAAGATGAGAGGATGATAGTTCCAAATCAGCTCAGAAGATCTGGATATAGTCGCATAAGTCTGCCACCTCAGCTATGCAATACCTAAAATAAGAGGATCATGATTTAGAATGGCCCAGACAAAAACGAGAATGCATCTCAAAAATAACCAGGCAAAAAGAGGAAGAGGTATGGCTCAAGTGGGAGCCTTCCTAGCAAACATGAAGCCCCGAATTGAAAACCTTAGTACCATAAACAAAAGTGAATAAATTTTGTTTTCTCTGAATGTTTAGGATACACACATTGTTCTGAAATGAGTGCTCAACATTCTCATCTTATTTATATGCTATGCCGTCATTGCTGTTAATTGTTTTGAGAGTTACTTGGTTGGCCTTTCTGATGATTGCTAGTGAAACCCTGTCTTTATCTGGGGCAAAGAAACTCTTTCACCTACAGTCTAAATCATGTTTTACTGGTTTCTTTTCATTTTTCCTTTCATGATATGGAGGCGACCCTTCCTTGTTAGGGGTTGATTAGGCATATACCCACTACCTACAACAAACTCAAAAGTACTTTCCTGAGTTGGGAGCAGTCTACAACCTCTATGCCATAAATGCTGTAAGCTTCAGAACATAATTTGGATTTCTTCATGGGAGATGCTGCTGCATATGCACAGTAAACACTGGTTCTCAGCAGCTACCACAGACAAAGGCAGCTCTAGTAGGACATGGCTTTCCTCTATCTCGCTAAGATCGAGATCAACTCACCATTTCCAGAATGGTTCATCTTGAGAAAATTCTTACATTTAAGAAGAAAGGTCTTGTACCAAGGTTAAATTTGCAATCACAATTTTGCTGTACATTTCTACATTGGCCCATTTCCCAAAATCTGTGTTATTCAGTCACACAGTGGACATCTGTTGTTTCTATCTGCCAAAATTCCATTTTCCTTTCTTTTGAAATGGTGCCCTGAACTTACATTGGGAAAGTGACTCCTTTACTATGGTATACAGCCATGAAATTGATAATCAAGATGTCCTCATTTTCTCTAGCCAAGGAATGGACATGTGACCCAAGTTCTACTCATAAGATTCTTTCTTCTTGGAATTTTGGAGCTCATGTAAAATGCAGAAAAGGGTATTAAAAACAATTGCTGCTGATTAATCCCATCTGGCTATATTCACTTCTATTCTTTCCTGAATTACTTTGGCTCCTTACTTCCAAGACTAACTCTATGATTGTACAACTCAGACCTCCTATGCATTTTCTTGTGCTTGCTAGACGTTAATAGCTAAGGAATTTTGACCAATGCAATTTCTGTGCATGATTGAGTTTTTGCATAACTTTATTTTTCAACCAAACTTCCGGTTACTAGATTTCACATGCCTGCCAGGATAGAACTTGGCTCTGCAATCATATGAACACTATTTGGTCTACTTTTCTCATGAGATACTGGACCTATCTCAAAGCACCTGACTTCTAATAGAAATGGAAAGGAATGTGCATAAATGTAAGATACAGTTATGGGGCCCTATGTAAAAAATGATCAGCAAACCAACCTAATCAGGGATGAGGTTTTGTGTTCGGGAATGACAAAGTGAATTTATATTTGGGATGGCACTCTTTTGTTTTAAGTTAGCTTTCTTAGACATATCTCTTGAATCATACTTATCTAAGGCAAAAGCATATTCATTATTTTTCAAAAAGCTATTTTAGGGTCAACAATGACACGTTTTACTCTTAGTTTTTAAAAAAAATTTCCTTGAAATTCTGTAAGAATGTTATTAGATTATGTTAGATCCAAAGAATAACTTGTATAGAGTTTCTCAGTAAATAAGAAGTTCAAGGTGAAAAATTATCCCTTGGTATCTGTTACAGATTGAATCTTAGACAGCAACCTTCTTATGGACCCAAATTCTGTGAACTTTCAAATCCCATAAACTGGCATAGCATTTACATCTGATTGGTGCCCATTTCCTATGTACTTTACATCATCTGTAGAGTACCTATATTACCTATTACAATGAAAAATGGTATGTAAATAGTTGCTGTACTGTTTTGTGTAGGAAATAACAGCAAGACAAAAAGTCTGACATGTTCAGTTGAGATGGAAACATGAAGCTGATAACAGTTTTGACTTCCTGGTGGTTGAATCTGTGTATACAGCAGCAGGGGATATGGAGGACTGACACCTTTATCTATAGAAGGTAGCTAATTATATACAGATCTCGATGTAGATATATAAATTTATATTCTATGGAACAACTTATTTTAAGCAGACCCCTTTAAATTTAAATAAACACACATCTATCTATATCTGAAATCTATAAGACATATTTTGATGGATAGGCAGCTCAATAGCAATAACCATGTGTAAAGCATTTTTTAGGATAAGTATGTCTCATATAATAATTGGGTCACATGTATTCCAAAAAGCTATTCTTTATTTACTTGAAATTCAAATTTAGGTATTCTGTTTTTTATTTACTACATTAACAACTATAATTTAGTATAAATGACAACTTTGAAATATTAGCTATTATTTTCACAAATGTGGTAGGATCATAAACTTTTAGGATTTATATCACTAAATAATTGGAGAGGTAAATAATATTTAACTTGTTAGGCTTATTCCCAAGTGACTTAAAAATTTATTCTGAATGAGAGCTGTTAAATGCTATTGTTTTTATGTAATGATTTTATAGCAAGTTAACCATATTAAACTTTATTAATTGGTGCATAATAATAGATTTTTGTATTCTTGGTTTTATCAGATAATAACAACAAGCTTGGTTTTCTTCTTCTCTAATCCATAGTCATTTTGTTTACAAATATCACTTTGCTGCACATGCTAGGACCTCTACAGTTTGTTAAATAGAAGTATTAATGGCAGATATTCTTGTCTCTAACTTAAAAGGAATATATCTATAATTTTAGTTTAAAATATTGTATTTATTGGAGTTTTATAAATAGATTTTTTTTTTTTTGCCTGTCCTGGGGCTTGAACTCAGGGCCTGGGTGCCTTCCCTGAGCCGTTTTGTGATCAAGACTAGCTCTCTACCAGCTTGAGCCACAATGTCACTTCCAGCATTTTCTGAGTTTATTGGAGATTAGAGTCCCACAGATTTTCTTGCCTAGGGTGGCTTCAAACTGTGACCCTTAGATCTCAGCCTTTTGAGTAGCTAGGATGACAGGCATGAGCCATCGGTGCCTGGTTTTAGTAGATGGCTTTGATCTTCTTTCCTAAGATATGAATGACCATTAAGATAACAAAAATACTTTATACATTCATAGACTTTTTCTTGTAGTTTTTGTTTTATCTTTTGTTAATGTGGAAAATTGCAGTAACAGATTTCCTGACAGAAAATGTCTTTTGGTGTAGATGTTCCTAATTTAATGATGTTATATGAACCATGGTATACTGTATACCCAATTTAGCTATGGTACACTTATGCAGACACAAAACCACCCCTCCACGTCCCACCACCTCACACAGGTTTAGTGGGTTCCGCTTGCTAGCATTTTATATCCTAGGTGATATCAGCTTCTGTTTTCTTTATAGTATTTATATGAGGTTTTGGAGTGATGGCTAAGTATATTGGCCTCACAAAAAGACATTACTAAATGGGATTTTCTTCCTTTTATATCTTTGAAAATAGTTTCTATACTTTTGGGTTGATCCTTTCCTTGAAATAGTAATTCTTAAACTTCTGCATGAATCCTTATAAATATTCATAAGCCTCAAGCTCAGGGTTTCTAATTTGGGAGGTATGAAATGAAACTTGAGAATTTGCATTTTTAACAAGTTTCAAGGTGATTCTGATGCTTTGCTCTGATTACTAGTCTTCAAGACCCACCTTAAAATTTGGTGAAGTTTATTTATAATCAGGTAGGCCCATGTGCTATGTTTTGTTAAATAATGGGTAGATTTTTAACCATTCACTCTTTTAATGATCATAGTCTATTTGGGTAAGTTAAATTCCTTAAAAATTCCTCACAGGCCTATCTGATTTTATAAGTGACTTAGGTTTTTGTCTAACTTTTCATTTAAACTTACAGTTATTCAGAATGTGTTCTTATTTAAAAATTTTAACACATCATGTGACATTTTTCAGTTTTAATATTCATTTTCTTACTTCTTCAGTAGTAATTCTGGAGCTGTCTTCTACAGCTGCCCAGAGCCAAGTGGCTATACTTTTCTCAACTTGCAGTCAGTGCTATCACCCTTTGATAGATTAGAGTTAGCATTGGAAGGAATAACTACAAAGTATTAATTAGCATCCTCTACAAATTAGGGGCCTATCTGTGCCCCCAGACAGCTTACCTGTATGATACGACTTCCTTTTTTTTCTTTGTATGTATCTCTCCTACTCTTTCCCTCCTCCCCCCTCCTTCTTTTTCTTTTATCTTTCTCTCCATCAGATTTGTTGTATATTTTCTGTCTTATTATTTAAAAATATTTTGGTCTATTTTGTTGTGTTTTTGCCTTTTGTATTTATATTTGGTCTTAATTTTATTATTTTATTTACTCTCTTTCTTAGACTTACCCTGTTTTTTTTACTTCATTAATTCTTACTTGCTTTCATTTTTGCAATATACATCCACTCAAATCTGCCTTAATTTTATTTCAAAAGATTCATTATAATTTAGTTGTAATTTGTGACTTGATACACAACAATAAACACTCTCTGTATGATTTGGTTTACCATTTTAATATCTAGATATTCTTAATATATTGATTTACTTAATATTAGGTTAACTCTTCATTGTTAATTTTCTTCTAGCAGTGTGTATATGCGGTCTATTTCAGCATTTGTGGAAACTATTTATGGTCCAGAAATGTACCAACTTTCAAAGATGTCTTGTATGAACTTGAAAATAATATGCCTTCTGTAATTGTTTTCTGTAAATTATTAATATTTTACTCAAAATTTGCCTGCTTGAAAAATTTCTTGCTTTAACTCTTTCCTAGAGAACTGTGTTAAAAATGTATTATTTAAATACTTTGTCATTCTTCGGTCCTCTCATTTGCTATTAAATCCAACCCTGCCGGGCACAGGATGCTCACGCCTGTAATCCTAGCTACTCAGGAGGCTGAGATCTGAGGATCACGGGCAGGAAAGGCCGTGAGAATCTTATCTTCAATAAACGACTAGAAAACCGGGAGTGGCGTTGTGGCTCAAGCCATAGAGCACTTGCCTTGAGCTGATAAACACAGGAACTACAACAGCCCTACAACTGACAAAAAAATAACAAAAAACAAAAAACAAACAAAAAAAACCCTCTGACTGTAATTAATTGATTACTTCAGCTTTACCTTCTTTCTTTATTACTGCCTTCTTTGCTTAAAGATCCTGGAGTTTTCTTTTTTATTTTCAAGCGAAGAATTGTATTACTTGTTTTAGAAGTATTTCATCTAGAGTCTTCTATACATTGAGAGTGAAAGAAGCCAGCTCAGCTTCCACGCTTCATGCTCATGCTCCTCTTAAATTTCCAGTTCCAACATTAACGTCTTTTCACTAATATGTAAATTCTACCTTTTAACAATGCTAACTCCTTTTATCTGTGTCTTTCTGATTTTTATTTGCTATTCTTTTTTTCTAACTTAGTATGTTGGAAAACTTATTTTCTTGTTATTTTTTTACTTAATTTTATAAAAGCACTTAAAACTTTGATTTTCTTATGAAGAATCTTTTAGGAGGACTTTATACTTTGAATATGATATTTTTAGATTCCATCTGGCATTTTGTTCTTTATCCGCTTTAAAAAAAATCTGTTGAGATTTGGCTTTACATAAACCCATTCATTCAAAACTTTTTTTCTTTCTTTCTTTTTGATTGGTCATGGGCCTGAACTTTCATGTTACAAGAATTTAAAAAAATTGCAAATCAATATCATTGCTGTAAAATTTGGCCAATACATAGCATTAAGTATTTTCTCTAATTAGATTATCAGTTAGATATTTGAAAATTTTAATCTCATTAACCATTTGTAACATGTTTATATAGATTTTGTAAAATAATAGTTGTCAATAATTGAATGACAGATTAAAAAAGTTAGAGAATTATCCTTTAAAGCAGAAAGGAATAAGCTAAACATAGTTTGATAACATTGAATCTGTGGCTTATGCTATTACTGGAAAATAAGTTAGAAGCAAACTCTGTAGGTTTTTGAAATGTAGGCAAAGTAAAATGCTATTAATCAATAACATGTAGATTATTAGATAGTCCAAAATATTTGATTTAATTATGTAGTAAGCATTAGAAACATATGTTTTAGTTTTAATCAGGATAATATTATGGTGGGGTTGATGGAAAAGAACAATGTATTTGGCATTGAAGGGCAAGAGGTCTTTCATCCTGCAGAGAAGGGAAATACTAGAGTAGAGCCTTATGCTTTATCATTTACTGCTTGGAGTCAATTTTTTTCTGAGTACAGGTAATGCAAAAGGAGCCCCATGTTTTGTTGTGTTTAAAGCAGAAACAATTAGAGTTTAGTGAGACTAAGAATTTTATAATGAGATTACTGAGAAGAAAGAACTTCATAAACAATGAGTTGTGGAGATTTTTAGAAGGCTCATCTCTTGATGAGCCATTAGCTGAGAAATCAATCTACATTTTGAGTGACAGGGACACTACCCAAGGATCACAGGAAGAACCACCACAAAAGAATTGGCACAACCACTTCCACAAATTATACAGGATTGGGAGTTACTTACATTCCTAGACACAAATGTTTAAAGATCCTACAATAAAAGTCCTATAGGGGCCCACTGAACTCACACTGAAGGTTGCTTTGAACACTATTTTGCTGGCCTTCTAGTCACTATGTTGGTGAGGAAGGAATCCTTCATCCTGAATAGGACACAGAATGCTTGCTATTGGACACTGGTGGTAGGTACTGGTTACATGTATGCATAGCTCAGAAGTGGCCACCTAGAACTATAAAGTTTGCAATTTGAATACATGAATGCAAGCAGATAGTGTGAGACAGGCTTTGCAATAATAAGATGTTGACGAATTAGTTTCCATCGTAGTTGTCATAGGCTTATTTGAATAATTGTAATGGGCTGTTATGAAATACACATTACATTGAGGACCAGGTGGTAAAGCTGGTCCAGCTGAAAGAGAAAGTGATAAGCCATTACCAGTGGGAGGAAAGAAGATTGGAACACACTGCTAGGTGCTTGGAGTTGTGTGTTTCAAAGATAAGTCAGAACTTAAAATTTTAGTTTTTGTATAAGAGATACATTGTAGTGAAGATTACAAAGAAACACAAAATTATCCAGTTGATAAAATAATAATGTACCCATTTTATAACTTGCATATTATGTTATATTCCAGAACAAAATTCAACACCATTGTAAAATATAAAAGAACTGAGCAACTGGTAATATAAAAACCCATAAAGCTCATTACTAATTAAAACTGAAAAAATGTCTGTGAAAGTATAGAAGAATATGACTCATAATTGGGAGAAAATATATTAATAGTCACTTATCCAGACAGAGTAATGATGCATCTATCACTAATATAAGCAGAGCTGTTACAAATAAGACCCACATGTTCAAGAAGGTAGTACAAAAGGATGATGATGATGATGAGAAAAAGAAGAAGATATAGAAATGTGCCCCACAAAACTCCTCAAAAGTACAGAACTGAGGTTTCTTGAAAGGAATGAATTGTCAAACTTCACTCAAGAATAGATAACTGAGCATCCTGCTCTCAAAGAAATTTCAATTAGTCATAATATTTGCCACAAAGTTAATTCTAGGTTCATAGTACTTACCTATTAAATGCTAACAAATATTTAAGAGAAAATAACCATTTCTTATAAATTATTTCAAAAGTTAATGACTAAGAAATACTTCTGAACTTGATGTATGAGACCATTGTTAAGCAGCTACCCAAATAAAGCAAAGTTATAACAAGAATAAAAACTAATTCAAACAAGTAAAACTACTCATTATTAGCCTCATAAATATCTGTAAAAATTCTAAATACATTTTAGCAAACTGAACCCATATAAATAAAAAAAGAAATGTATTATAACCAAGTGGATTTTATCCCAGAAATACAGATTTGGACTCAGCAGAAAACAAGTGTAGATAGCAGGTAGAAAAAAGAAAAACCATCGTCAAATTTATCTCAATAAGCACGGAAAAGGCACAATCTATATCCAGCCTGATAAAAACAATTTTGGCAAAGAAAGAATACAAGAATAATAACTCTTAACTTGATACAAAGTCTCTGTAAAAGTCTATGGCTAAATATAGTTCCTTTTAAAAGTGATGACATATTTTAATGCTCTTAGTGATGCTGAAATGAACATGAGCTGTGCCTCTAGCCCTTCTGTCTAAGGTCAGGAACAAGGCATAGATATGTGTTCTCAATTGGCATACAAGTTTTTTTTTTTTGGTACTTTTTTATTGTAAAAATGCTGTACAGAGGGGTTACAGTTACATGAGAAAGGTAAAAGTACATTTCCTATTGTTATCCTATTTCCTATTATTTATCACACGAGTTGAATGTCTGCAGTTAAATTTCCCCTGTATATAGGATGTATATACTTGGAACACTTACATGCATGCAGCTGAGTGGTGGGATCAATAAGAAGTCACACAGCACAACGTTCTGTCTCAACAGCAAATGATGCAACCTTCCCATGCTTCCTTTCATGATCTATGCCTTTTAATTAACTGAACAGGGTGCAAAGAGTGATCCCTTTTGGATTCCAAATTTCACCTGGAATTTATTCAAAACCATTTTTAGTTTAAGAAGACATTCTCGTTAGGACTACTAACAATACTGGATACAAAAGTTCTTGTTGTAATCTTGGTTCTCTAGGTATTTTGTACACATGCCCTTTCTTTTTGTTTATTTAGAGAATACTTTATTAGTTTCTGTAATCAAACCTGCCCTTTCTTTCTTATAGCCTTGCTTTCTCATTCAGTGACCAAAAGACTAGATTCAATGAGCCACATATTCCCTTCTCATTTGGAGACTTTCTAAACACCACGACTGATCTCAAACCTTGGATCAGAATTACCTGAAGAATTTGTTAAAACAGAGTCTTTTTTAAATTTAAACAGTCTTTAAAAATATTTTATCTTTAAGCAGTTGTACAAAGGAGTGGCCATTTAACAAAGCAGTTTATGAATACAAATGGTCTTGATCAATGTCACCCCTTTCAACTTTCTCAGTCATTCCTTCTAATCCATCCCTTCCTTCCTTGTTCTTAATTTTGGAGGAGATATATTGGATTCTTGACTGCATTCTTCCCCTTGTCTCCTCTTTGTTCATCTTCCCCTTTCCCCCTTGAACCAATCCCATCCCTTTCAAAGACCCACTTCCTAGTGTTTATTTTGTTGAACTTTGATTTTGCCTTTCTAAGCAATTACACTGACATCTCCCTTGAATCTACCATATTTCAGCTAGCACATTTGCATACACGTGTATACCACCTAATGCATTTACTTATTAGTTTGTAAGCTAGTGTCTCCCTGGGCCTGACGTATTTCACTTTAAATATTTTTCCAGGTTTTCCTATTTCTTTACAAATGGTACAATGTTGTTCTTTCTAATGAATGAGTAAAATTCCATTGTGTACATATGCCACATTTTCTTGATCTGTTGCTCCATCGGACATCTGAGCTGATTCCATAGCTTGGCTGGCAATGAGCATTGTTGTGCTGGTGGCTTTACTGTAACCTTCTTCGTAATCTTTTGGATGAATGCCCAGGAGTGGGATTGCTGGATCACAGGATGGTTATGTGTTTAGGTTTTTGAGGAAACTCCGTACTGCTTTCCAGTATGGTTGAACAAGTTTACTTTCTTATCAGCAGTGTTTCAGGGTTCCCTTCTGGCCATATCCTTGCCAACATCTGTGAAACAGACTCTTGATTGCCACCTCTTAGAGATTCTCATTTAGTGCATCCTGATGTGGAGCCAGATAGTTCACATTCCTAGCAAGTTACTATGTCTTGCTTTGGGTGGCTGTCCTTAGACTACACTTAAAACCCATCTGTTTTAAAATCTAGTGATTTTCTAGTTGCAGTTCTGTTTTAAGACACTACATGATGTATTTGGGGATGAAAACTGGACAGGAATACTTTAGTAATCCTAAATGTTTTAAATAGTCTAACATAAAAATGTGTGTGGAAATATTTTCACAGAAAAACTAGTGTATTACTTTGTATTATCCACTGTGTTTTCTTTGCTATGGAAGCATTGTGTGATTAGTAGTGCAAATTAATAAACTTAATCCTTAAAATATAAAGCCTATGGCTTGTATTTTGGGATATTTTGGGATGATAGGCTCAGCCTATTTTTTTTAACCTTTCAGAGCTAACATCAAGTGAAAGAGACAAGCTTAAAAGCACAAAACTTGTACATGAACATCACATCACATACTCCCTGTGAATACCACAGAGTCCAATGGAAAGTCTAATTTTATTTGTTTTTGTTTTTTTGGTCGTGGGCCTGGGCCTGGGCACTGTCCCTTAGCTCTTCAGCTCAATGTGAGCGCTCTATCATTTGAGCCACAGAGCCACTTCTGGTTTTCTGGTGGATAATTGGAGATCAAAGTTTCATGGACTTTCCTGCCTGGACTGGCTTTAAACCATGATCCTAAGATCTCAGCCTCCTGAGTAGCTAGGATTGCAGTCATGAGCCACCCAGGGTCCGGCAGAAAATCTAAGTTTTATATGTGTGTGTGTGTGTGTGTGTGTGTGTGTGTGTGTGTGTGTGTGTGTGTGTATATGTAATTTCAGAAGAATACCAACCTATTGAGAACTTTCTTTTGAGATAGTATAAGAATGTTTAGGTATATTACCTTTAAGAACATTGAAAAATGCCAGGTGCTGATGGCTCACACCTGTAATCCTAGCTACTCAGGAGGCTAAGATCTGAGGATCCATGTTCAAAGCCAGTCAAGGCAGAAAGGCCCCCATGAGACTCTTATCTCCAATAAACTACTCAAAAAAAGTCAGAAGTAGCACTGTGCTCAAGTGGTGGAGTACTAGCCTTGAGCATTAAGAAGCTCAAGGACAGCACCCAGGCCCTGAGTTCAAGCCCCAGGACCAGCAAAAAACAAACAAACAAACAAACAAAACATAGTTAATAAATAATTGTTAAAGAATATGTTCATCAGAAAGGCAATCATATCCATTAAATTTCAATTTTAAATGTATTCTGTTAACTTTGAAGCTCTAGGCACAGTTACATCTATTTTTAGGAACAAGAATGCATTCTAAATTTCTATGTAAAAACTATACCCAAGGAAACAATTCTGATCATACACTGGTCATCAGATCCATAGTTACTAAGATTTGGATTTGTGTTAAGCATGTCCTCTGTGGGAAGATTGGCTCTCAGCATGGACCTGTAAGAATTGGAATTTTATTAGGTTAATGGAGAAGCTGGTCTCTAAGGAAATTCACATATTTATTTTGGGCTTCGGTTAGCTCGTAACTAGAAGTTTGTTAATAAAAGAAAGTATACCCCTTCTTGCTCTATCAAGCCTTGCTTACCATGTGATTGCACCCTCTTGTGATTCCATTGGCCATGAAGCCTTTACAGAAGCCAGAACTGTGTTACATGAACTTTCAACCTTTGTTTCTTTATGTTACCCAGCCTCTAACACGTTGTTGCAAAATGGACTGAAATAATACAGAATAAATATTTCCAAAAATAAATTTGTTAAAAACTATATTGCTGTATAATTTTTTTAGAGTTAATGGCAAAATACCTAATCATATTCCTTACATGCAGTCATTATTTGTTTTAGAATTTGAACTTCATATGGCTCAGAGACATATTAAGATTTATTGTATGCATCCATGGGTTTTATTATTTCATTTTTGTATTCTGTCTGTATAGTAATATTGTAGTTGCATGACATTCACAACTAAGATTTATTGAATGCCTTAGGTACTATGTACATGATATTTATTTTCTTAAACAACCCAAACAAAAATGGAAGTTATTAATTATTGCTTAAATACTTCATGAACTCTACAAATGGAATGGTGGATTTATACTAACTCTGCAGTCTCCTATTTTGCCCACCCTACATATTTTGCTTTTAACTATTCTGTTTTGACCTAAGATGGGGAATTACTAGATTTTTAATTACTTAATAGTCATTCTATTGTTCTAGGCATGAATCCACTTCTATTTTTGTGTACATCTCTTATTTATAATGATATATATATATATATACACATATATAATGTATACATGTGCGTGCGCACACACACATGTGTGCACACACACTCTCACATGCACATGTCAGTTCTGGGGCTTGAACTCAATTGCTCAAGGCCAGCACTCTATCACTAGAGCTACAGCTCTACTTCCAGCTTTTTTGGTAGTTAATTGGACTTAAGAATTTCACAGAAGTTCTTGCCTAGGCTAGCTTTGAACAACAATCCTCCAATCTCATCTCAGCCACCTGAGCAGCTAGGATTACAGGAGTGAGCCACCAGCACCAGGCTGTCTGTTGGTATCTTTCGCCTGATGCTATATTCTTACCTGTGTTAGTGTTTCAGTGTTTAAATACGTTCCTCTTTTCCATTTTCTTTCTCTACCTTTTCCTACAGTCCTCTCTCATTCTTTCCCAGGACAAGTAGTACAGGACAGTGGATTAGAGCCCAGACATAGAATCCCGGCTGCCAGAAACAGATTTCAGTTTTGCCCTTTATTATGTGTCAACCTCGGCCAGATTTCCTAACATCTCAGTGCCATTGCAGTTTTTACACATGGAATAGGAAGACAGGAATGCATTAACCCACCCTTATCCAGGATTTCCGTTCCTGAAGTTTTAGTTACCCACAGTCGACTGTGGTTTTCAAATATCAAATGAAAAATTCCAAAAATAAGTAATTCATCAGTTTAAAATTTCATGCTAGCATGAGTCAGATGATGGATTCTCCTGCTTTCCCGATCGGTCCTGCCTGAGATGTGCGCAGTCCCTGTGCCCAGTGTCCTCGCAGTATGTGCTACCTGCCTACTTGTCGTATGAACAATGGCAGGCAATGCTCAAGTCACGTTCATTCTACTTTATAATGACTTCAAAGTTTAAAAGTAGTAGTGCTGACAATTTGGAGACGCCAAAGAATAGAAAAAAGTTTTTCCCTTGAGTGGAAATATGAAAGTATAATATGTACACACTATGGATACTACATATAGTCCTATGTATTTATGTACATGTAGTATTAAATGTCATATGTATATCTATACTATGTATATAGTACTTTAATATTTCCAGTTAAAGGAAGAAATATATACATATATATACCATGTATATTATACTTTTGTGTTTACATTTAAAGAAAGAAATAAATACATATACTCACACATATATATACACATACTTGGTTTATATATATGCATATATATATATATATACATATATATATAAATGGAGAGAGAACATTTCCGTAACTTTTATTACAATACATTGTTATAATTGTCCTGTTTTATTATCAGAGGCTTTAATCCTTTACTGTGCCTAATTTATAAATTAAGTTTTACCATAGTTATCTATGTATATCTAAAAACATTTTAATATAGGATTCTATACTATTGAGAGTTTTCACCTTCCACTGCGGCGTCTTGGAACATATTCTCTGTAGATAATGGGAACCATTGTAATGCTTAGTCCATTGAGTTCTGTGTGGGTAAATCTGTGAATGCATAAGTAATGAATACATATGTGTAGCTATATTTACATGTGTGCATAGGTATGCCTCTGTATTAGAATAAAAGTGGTCCGTGTGAAAAACTCTGTAAGCATCAGATCTACCTACAAGTTCTGATTCTCACAGTGTTGCCTTGTCTTTATGTTAATACTCTGTTCTCCTTTCATTTCTCACATTTCCCTGGGAAGTAACTATTGTGGAATTTTTTGAATAAACCAATAGGTTCATTTATTACAATTATTATTTTTCAAGACACTTAGATTTTGACCCAGTTAACTCTCTTAAAAATTTAAAAGAGAGCCAGGTGCCAGTAGCTCACACCTGTAATCCTAGTTACTCAAGAGGCTGAGGTCTGAGAATTTCAGAAGCCGGCCCAGACAGAAAAGTCTCATGAGACTCTTATCTTCAATCAGCCCCTCAAAAAAGCAGAAGTAGAGATGTGAGTCAAAAATGGTAGAGCACTAGCCTTGAGCAAAAGCGCTCAGAGACAGCCCAGGCCCGAGTTCAGGCCCCACAATGGATGCAATGGACACCTGCAATCCTAGCTACTCAGGAGGCTAAGATTTGAGGATCACGGTCCAAAGCCAGCCTGGGCAGGAATATGCATTAGACGTCTAAGTTAACCACAAAAGGCTGGAAGTGGAGCTGTGGTTCAAGTAGTAGAGCTCTAGCCTTAAGTACAAATACTCAGGGACAATTCCCAGGCCCCAATTTCAAGCCCCAGGACTTGTCAAAACAAAACAAAACCAACTAAAACACAACAACAAAAAAACCCCAAAACCAAAAAACCAAAAACCCCAAAACACACACACACACACACACACACACACACACAACTCCCCAAAGTTTGTGAGGGCTGGAAGCCATGGTTCATTCCTATAATTCCAGCTGCTTTGGAAGTGGAGATTGAGAGGATCACAGTCCAAGGCTGGTTGCAGGATAAAAATGTGAGAACCTACCAGAGAAACAACCTAAAATAATAAAAGGGCCCGGGGGTCAACCCTTAGTCTGACCAAAACCAATGTAAGAATCCTCAAACTTGTATAAACATTTGGCTTTAATTCTTTTCTTTTCTTTCCTCTAAGGTACAATATATAAACAGACACCTCATTCAGGTTTTGTTAAGGGAGGGATTTCCATTTGTTTTTGGGACAGATGTAAGCTATGACATTCCTAGATTTCTAGGATGGAAAGTTCTAGGGGACTCTGAGGTTTGCACAACATCTGACACAACATTTCCAAGTCTATTCTTTTCTATTCAAGACGGACTGTTTTCTTAGGTATGGTTTCTCCAAAGTCTATTAACTCTGAGACAAGGATTTATGTGCCACTGAAGTATCTGCATAATAATAAAGGAAATATTTGCTGGAAGAGAATAGGTTTAGGAGGACAGGAACACAAAGGGAGCCAAGTAAAACATCAGTCTGATTTTCAAGAATGTCAAATTCTCTGAAATAAAAAAAAAATTTACCTCAGCATTTGTCCTAACTAGGAGGGGAAAGAGCTAGTCTTTCATACTTTTGCAGTGGTAACTAATCGCACAAGGGCCAAGGCAGAGATGGTACATAAGCTCCCTGGAACTTTTAGCTCCTTTTTTCTAAAGACCTCAGACAAAACAGCTTCAGGCATTTTTCATGTGTCTTAGGTACTGGCTTGAAAGAGCCACAGATCTGCTTAGAAAGGATAAAGGAAATCTGAAGAGATCTAGGCAGAATACTTAGTGCCCTGGCTCTATAAACACCAGAATGCAAGGAAGGAGAAAAATCATATTATAGAAATAAGTTTGAAAGTAATAATGATATACGAAAGAGAAAAGAAGTTGTTCCAAGGCTCCCTCAAGGTTTTTTATTTTTTTTCTGGTCAACAAGATTTCTAAATGAGTTGGCCATAGCTAACCTTCTGATCCTTTCAGGCTATTTGAGGTGACACAATCCACAATAAAAAAAAAAAAAAGAAAATCAAGCTGAATAGCTTGATTCTGTGATTTCAGAGAGTCTAAAAGGACCTTGGCATTTGCCTCTAAACCTTTCTCTGGCTGGTTCTCAAAGCACAAGAGGCTAACAATGGAAAAAGGGAGAATCAGTAAGGTCGTGGAGTTTGGATGCGCAGCTATGCTGTCTCTTCTCCATCCCTTAGGCCCATCTGCATTTCTTTGGTTCTATTTCCTCTTCAGTTCTCCTTTACCAAAAGAGAGGGGAACTAAGTTTTAGCTGTATAGAATATTACCTCTGTGGTGCAGTGTGTGAAGCTGATAAATAGGTACATCCTCAAACTCTGTAGTCAGTATTGACACGGGATGGATCATATCTGCTAATAACATTTTAATTATTGTAAAAGTATCCTATCTGAACATTATTCCTTTTGACAAATCTATGGGACATAATACCAATGTTATTCCTATCTCCTTCCTGTCTCATTCCCCACTTTCTCATCCATCTATCCATCTATCTGAAAAAGAAGAGGTGTGTGTGTGTGTGTGTGTGTGTGTGTGTGTGTGACAGAGAGACAGAGAGAGAGAGAGAGAGAGAGAGAGAGAGAGAGAGAGATTCAAGGTTAAGAAAGCAGGCTAGAAGCATATTTTGTAGAACAAATTAGAAGAATCAACTCTCTACAGACATGAACCAGGAAGGGAGTATTTAAAGATACAAAAAAAAAAAAAAGAAGACTACTCTGAAAATAGTAATGAAGGCAATTAAGAGAGATGCAAATCCCAGTGAAGGTGGCCTGATAAAAACTATCAGGGCAATATAAAAGATATGAAAAGATCCTAGATTGTAGTATTAGCTTCACTGAAGCTAGCTGAGGGAACGTCACAAACTCACTTACTAAAAAAAAACAACTCTGAAAGTTACTGCATGTTGGTATGTCAAAACCCCAAATAGTGACATATGTTCGGTTAGGATACAATGCATATGGGTTCATATATGATAAGTGCAAGGGGCTTGTTATGGAAAAAATTATAGCTAGCTAGGACAGAGCAATCTAAGCATCATAATTTGATTTTTAATAAGTGTCATACTCACTAAGGGAACTGTATGCACACAAATTAAGTCCAAACAAAGAAATGTTTTATTACTGTCTGAGGCTGGCTCCAGATTTCCACGGAGAGCTCCAGTGGGCTGGGCTCTCCTTGACTGTTCACTGAGACCTTCAGCCTTAGAAGCCTAGAACCAAGGTCAGATAGAAGGCCTACTTGCTTTCTTTGCTTCTAGTCCAATATAAAAATTGAATGTCAACACTTCTTGAGTCAAGGAAAGTACACTATCTAACATGCATTGGAAGAAAGCACAGAAAATCATGATACTATTTGACCCAAGGCATGGGGCAGATCTGGTTGAATTCCCATTCTGTGTGTGTTTTGGGTTGGCTGGGAAAGGAACTCAAGGGAGCTCCCTTGGCTCTCCTAGTACAGCTGGGTGGAAGGAATAGCCAGGATTATGCAACATATACCAGATAAAAGCTGAGCTCAGCCATATGAGGCCAGAAATACAAAGTGCCTGAAAATTGTTGTCTTTCTATAAAACTAAAGGAAATGAACTCTTTCTCTGAATCAAAACAGCCTTTGTTCCAAAAGAGAAATGAAAAGTCTCTTAAATTGATCTTACCCTCAAATTATTCCTGAAGAAATTCTAAACTTCTAAAATAGCACAAGAACATTTATTTTCTTGTTGCTTCTCTTTTGTTGGAATTGGCATTTATGATTTTCAAAGCATTTACATGTCACCTCTAGCTTTAACAAAACTCTGTTATTTTCACAGTGATTCTCTTCTTCTTCATGTATAGGTTCCACCTATTCATATTTTGATCTACCTGGTTCAGTTGGAGGCTTACAATGGATTGTCGGTAGCTATAAATACTTTCCAAGCTGAGCAAACCAGAGTTCCTTTCTATGAATTGAATCTCTGATACCATGCAATGTCACTTATAATTATTTCATCAGAAAGCATGTCATGTGGTCACCCTACTGAAAATCCAGAAAACAAGAGTTGGAACCAAGTTACCTTCCAAGGTGATAAGAATGGAGAATGTTCTGAGAATATCACTCATATTCAATATCACTCATCCCTCCATATCTGGTTTATCTCTAAGGCTCATTCAGTACAGCTCCTGAAGTCTAGGTTGCTTAGGAATTTTTTAGGTTCTGAACTTGACATAAGCATCCCATCATTTATTGCTTTCATTCATGTAACATGGGTTGTTGTCACATATATGTGATATAAACAATATACCAAGACTTTCAAATATTCACTTATTCAATAATTCATATACCAGTTTTAGTTGGGGTTTCAGCTTCAAATTCCATATTAGGAACTCTAGTTGATGAAGTTGGTCTATCCAAGTACCTTTTTGTTGAGATTGGGTTAAACTAAATATCCTAGAACAAAATTCACCAGAAGTTGTGGACTTTGTCTTTTCCATCCAAATTTGTCTCTTGACTTTTTTACTCTACAGGAGAGATGGCTTAGTGATTAGGTTCTGGTCAATAAGTGTAAGGACACTTTTTTTTCTTTACCATCTTTCAAAATCCTTAGTGCTCAACTGCAAGTGCTCTTTTTCTCCTTTGCCCATATTCCTTCTTGAGATTGTTTAGCAATTTTTCTGAGTGCTTTGTGTGCTGTGTATTTATACTCCTGGCTTTCCTCACCTATTTTTTTTTTTTTACAATTTTCTGTTGTCTTATTGAATATGTTCTTCCTGAAATCTCTTTCAAAGGTAATGCAGCATGCAGGGACAAAAGAAAGGAAGGAAGAAGGAAAGAAACAAAGGAGCAGAGGAAGGAAGAAACAAAGGGAGAGAGAGAAAAGAAAGAAGGAAAGGAGAAAGAAGTAGGACAAGAGGGAATAAAAGAAAGTAAAAATGAAAGGAAGGAAAAGAATGGCAATATCTACCCAATGACACCTCACAAGCGAGGATGCTCTGATTGAGATATTATAAGTCACTCCCTAAATTCACTGAGTTTAGAAATCATCTAGTGAGTTCCTATGTCTTCTGCACATTTTTCAGATTGACAGAAGTACTTGATTCTTCTCATCCTAGGGTTTGGTCTTTCTATTTTAACATGAGAGCCTATAGTTTCAGGCAATTAATGATACAAGTATGTAGTCTATCCTTTCATAAACTTACCAAAAAGCTTTATAATAGGTTTGGAAACTTTTGCAATGCTAATAGAAAGATGTCAACTGAAATAAAGCTTGATAGATTTGGAGGTGCTTTAATAAACACCTCTTTCACACTTTAAATGAGGATAGAAAAAAATGCCTTGAACATTTAATAGACCACAGAGCAACCAAGAAATATTCTAATATTATGAAAGAAAAGAAAAAATACAAAGCAGTAATAGCAGAAAAAGAGAAGACAGAAGAAAAAAAAGATGGTTAAAAAGAGGGTTGTAAGCCAGGTGCTGGCTCACGCCTGTAATGCTAGCTACTCAAGAGGCTGAGATCTGAGGATCATGGTCTGAAGCCAGCCTGGGCAAGAAAGTCCATGAGATTCTTATCTCCAGTAAACTACTCAGAAAAAGCTGGAAGTGGTGTTGTGACTTGAATGATAGAATAGTCACTTTGAGTAAAAAGAGGCTCAGGGACAGCACTCAGGCCCTGAGTTCAAGGCCCAGGACTGGTTAAAAAAAAAAGAAAAATAAGAAAATATACTTTTCAAAAATAAGTGTTCCAAAAATAAAAATCACTCTGGCCTTTGTATTGAATTTTGAAAGTCTTAAATAGATTGCTATGACTCACATATTATGGATGCAGTAGAGATTGTACAATTCTTTGAACCATATGGAATCTGAGTCTCTAGAACACACTGATCCATCTGGCTTGTCATTCTTTTTTTTTTTTTTTGGCTTGTCATTATTTCATTGTGCAACTTGAACTATGATTGCTTGGTTTACATGATTTTTTATTTCCTTTAGAGATCAATGTATTTTAAAAAGCTTTTTATCTACAATAACAGGTTCTATTCATTGAGGAGAAAGGTTAAACTCAAAGAAAAAGAATATATTTTAAGACCTCATTGAAAGCCAAAGCCATAATCCTAATCACATTTAAAGACTGTTCTTCTCATCAAGTTGTTCAGATCAGAAAACATTAGTCATCCAAACCTCCTCCTTTTCTTCCACATCCTGCTTATAACCTATGAGCAATTGTTGTGGCTCAATTTCCAAAATTAATCCAGAATGTTTTTTTTAAAAATCACTGGATCTACTGCTGCTGCCACATTCTAAGATATTAACCTTCTCTGGCTTATAAATAAAAGATTTGTTCTCTAAATTTATTTTCAACATGGAGTGACATGGTGGAATTGCTAGACATATTGTGGAACACCTCTGCTTAGATTCTCAAGTGGCTCACATGTGTCCCATAGTAAAAGCCCAGGGTCACTTGTAACACATTTCTGAGGTCCTCCACTTTCTTGAAAAGAAAAAAAAGTCATCGTATTTCTGGGTCTTATTAACCACAAGGCTTTATGGTTAGCAGATGTGGGGTGAAATTTCACTTACCTATAAAAAGGCATAAAAAGAAGACAGGATTTAAATAGCTAAAAGCTACTTGTTTTGACTACTTTCTTTTTTCCGGTCATAGGGGCTGAACCATGGGTCTGGTTTCTGTCCCTCAGCTCTTCTGCTCAAGGCTAGTGCTCTACCACTTGAGCTACAGTGCCACTTCTGGCTTTTTTTTTTTTGCTTATGTGGTGCTGAAGAACGGAACCCAGGGCCTCATGCATGCAAGGCAAGCACTCTACCACTGAGTCAACTTCCTAGCTCCTGTTTGGACTACTTTTAAACAATGGAATGAACAAACATTTCAGCTTAGTGTTTTTGAGCTAACTAGTTTAAGCCAATAGTAAAGGAATAAGTGAACTAGAAACTATGACAATGAGGTGATCTTGGACTCATTTATCTATTGTTTAGTCCTAGGTATCCTAATTTTGTCTTATTATTATTTATTTTAGTGATTATTTTTTAGATGAATTTTAAGTATAATAGAAAAAGTTACTGTTATATAATAAGTAAAAAAAAAGTAGTTGTTAGTTTATTAAGTTGGAAATAATTGACAGTATTGGTAAAAATAAAAGTGAAGAATCTCTTTCAAAAACTAAAAGGAAAGCCAAGCACATGATATTGGAATAATAGCAACAAAAATGGACTCAATATTTTAGAAAAATTGAGGAAGACTCAATCAAAGGATTAAATACAAATCCTGTCTTGAGAGGATTGGTGGGATGTATATTATTTACTATGGGTGAAAAAAAAAGAGATAAATAAATTTAATGAGTTAAACAAATTTAAGAGTTCAATTTTGGGCAGCACACTGTTGAAATATTTCAGGACATTCAAGAAGTTTGGTTTTATTGTTTTATTTTGTCTTGTTTATTAGCTGTAAGAATATGAAGAAGTCTCTGGTTAGAAAATTAGTTGTTAGACCATCAATATCAAGTATAGCTAATATTCTACATGTAAATGTGATTATTGTGGCGGATACAAGAGGAAAATAGAGTAAATGAATAATAAAAAAAGCACATGGAGAAAAAAATTTCGAAGAGCAGTATGAAAAGCATGTGTAAACAGAGGTCCTTGTAACTGAAACATGTCTGTTGTTTTTAGCAACTAGATAGACATTGGATAGACTAGATTTACTATGAGAGAAATGGAGAATCATAAACTCAGTGATTGAGAGAGTCATTTTCCAAAACAGAGAAATAATGTGGGCTGGGGTGAGAACTCAGTAGTGGTGTAGTGTTTGTTTAGCATGTCCGAGGATTGGGTTCAATCCCTATCACTGCAACACAAACACAAACTGAGTTGGCGAGAGTAGATACATGTTTTTCTTTGGAGAAACATGACTTTTTGTCCTTTCAATGTGGAAAGGAAAAGTAAGGTGGTCACTAAAAGGGGACATAAGGAAAAGATAGGAGACAGCAAAAGAAATGTGTTGAATTAGAGGAACAAAGGAGATATACCCAATTTAACTAAGGTTCATTCCCCACCCCTTACCCCCCAAAAATTAGGAAGATGTGATTTTAAAGAACAGTTAGAATGACTGACATCTAAAATGCAAAAAAAAAAAAAAACCATTTAGTTAAAATACAGAAGTTTACATTTGTCGGTGTTGTAGGAGAGACCAGAAGTAGAAAACATTTTTACAAAATTGTTGGTATTTTCAAGAGTTCAATGGCTAAGAGTGGTGTAAAGAATCAGAGTAATGTAGGTTTGAAAATATTATTGTAGGAAACAAAAGAGAAAGTGGACTATGGGCTAGTTAGAGGTTTCAGTGTATAGAGCTAATAGCTTAACTGATGTGGGATTTGGTGCAATTTGTAATGGCCTCAATCCATGCCGCTGTGTCCTTCATTTTCAGTGGTGCTTGGCAGTCAGAGATGACTGAAAAGGGAATGATTAAGTTAATTGATCCAAGATTAGAGTTTGCAGAAGAAGGACAAATGACAAGACAATTTATTATATCGGCAAGAACATTTTAAAAGTAATATATTATGAGATTTACAAAACTAAGGTTTACAAAGGTCATTCAATATCTACTTTAGCAGGGAGCAATGTTGTGCTTTCCATGATTTCTTTACAAATGAGGATAATGTAACTCATTGGAATAATGAAACCACCAGGAGCAAGAGAGATTAACCTAAATTGAAGGACCCAGGACTAAGTCCTTCATGAGATTGAAGACTAGTATTAGTAGACCAATGTGTTGAGACAGCAGGACATTTAGTAGATTATGGACCAAGTGTGGTAATCCAGAATGTATAAGTGAAGAGCACTATGAATATTATTGTACACACACATACACACACACATGTACGCACACACATGATAAAGTTAGAATGTTGGATACATTGTCCATTTAGAAGGAGCAGTTACCAGGATGGACAGAAAAAGATGTGTGAAGTTGACTTTCACTGAGCTTAAATCTTTTGTTTTTGTCAGTCGTGGAGCTTGAACTCTAAGCTTGGGCACTGTCCCTGAACTCTTCAGCTCAAGGGAAGCACTCTACCGCTTGAGCCACAGCGCCACCTCTGGTTTTCTAATGGTTTATTGGAGATGAGAGTCTCACAGACGTTCCTGCCCCAGCTGGCTTTGAACCGTGAGCCTCAGATCTCAGCCTCCTGAGTAGCTAGGATTACAGGCGTGAGCCACTGGTGCTCAGTGCTCAAATCTTTTATAAGTGATTGGGGAGCCAGAAAGGGGGAAATAACAATGGCACGGGAGACTACAGCATGATTTTTGCTAGATGTTCCAAGCTTCAAGAAGAAATTGGGGTTTTATAAAGGAATATGAAACTTAATTCTAGTTTTTCTTCCTTTCTGCATGTTCCATTCATCCTGGTCACCCCTGCCCCTCATTCTAACCTTTTTCTATTTACTCTGTGTTGTATCTGTTCCTTACTTCTCTCTCTCTCCTAATATCACACCTAGAATTGCTTCAGAATTGAGCTGTCCATTTCCTTGATTTAGCTGAAACTTTAGTAAGTCTCTCAATCACAGAGGTGGCCTGTGACAATCCAGTTCAAAATGTTGGGATTCAGTAGCCCCTTATTTCCTGATAGAGTTTTGCATCAAATTTGAGCAGACTTTTCAGGGTTCCATGCTAACGGGGGGAAAAAAATGCTATAGTGCTACTGAAAAAAATTCTAGACCAGGATTGCAGACATTTAGATTCATCCATTTCCAGGACCTGACATCAGTAGAAATAGCAATAGCCCCCAGAGATGCCAGGCTTTTACTAAATCACGGTCAGCTACCCTGTCAGTTCCTTCTGTCTTTAAGCTTCTAGTCAACTGAAACCGCTATGGCTTGATTTTTTTCCCATATCAATTACTATTTATTCCCTTATTACTTGTTCCTAATACAGCTCGCTATATTTTAATACAGGCCTATTATTTTCCTTTTGATTTTGCTATGTGGGTCCACATCTAGCATTCCAGCCTGCTTATCTAGGCACTGTAGTCTTGATTTTCTCATTCAAAGTACTAATATTGACTTACTTGTAGTAAGTAACACCTTATCTTTTTCAAATTTTAAGGAAATATACTATCTTTTTAATTTTTATATTGTGTGACAGTACAGGGATTTGAACTCAGGGCTTCATGCTTGTTAGACATGTGATCTACCACTTGGCTCCAGTTGCTTTTTCCTTTAGCTATTTTAAAATAGGGTCTACTTCTTTGTTGTTCAGTGATAACCTCCTACTATGACCCTACAATTTAGGCTCCCCATAGCTGGGATGGTAGTAATAGACAATCACTTAGTTGTTGAAATGGAGTCTAGTTAAATTTGTCTGGGCTATCCTTAAAGCTCTATCATCTTAAGTAGCTGGGATGTAGAGGTATGAATCATTGTGCTCACTCCTGGGAAACGCGCTTTCTTTAGCTTCACGTGTTATTGTAATAACACTCATAGTTTAGGGTGAAGGACATAGATTCTGATGTATTTATTGAACTTGCAGGTTGACACTGATAATCTAATACATACTCCTTATTTATTGTTCAGTAAGGTATGGTGCCATCTGCTTCTGTAAATTTTATTTATAAATATATTCAGAGAAACTCTGTTAAATCCTGTCTGCCTATCTATCTATCTATCTACCTACCTACCTATGTACCTATCCATTTATTTAGGGTTTTTGAGAAAAAGTCTTGCTTTCTAGCTCAGAGTTCCTTCAACTCTTGCCTCAGTCTCCCCAAGGCTGAGATTGCAGGCATATACCATCATATGTGAATAGTTTGTTACACCTGTCATTCTATAAAGGTGTATCTAAACAACAACAATAACAGAACACAGCAAGGGAGTGCTCTCATCTTCCAGCTTCTATCGAAATAGTTTTATGTTATTTTTAAGGTATCAGCATACAACTTTAGTGCAGTCTCCAGAATAAACATCAGTCACATGGGACAGCTCTATTATTTAGTCAAAAGAAAATACATGTTGAAAAGAAAGTTATTTGAAGTTCTTTTGGAAGTACATTGAATCCTCATTGACATTTTTTGTTCAAAAGGATACACAACAAGCCGGCTGCCTGTGGCTCACGCCTGTAATCCTAGCTACTCAGGAGGCTGAGATCTGAGGATTGGGGTTCAAAGCCAGCCCGGGCAGGAAAGTTCGTGAGACTCTTATCTCCAATAAACTGCTAGAAAACCGGAAGTGATGCTGTGGCTCAAGTGGTAGCTGAAGAGCACAAGGACAGCGCCCAAGCCCAGAGTTCAAGCCCCACGACCAACCCAAAAAAAAAAAAAAAAGGATACACAACAGATATAAGAACATTGTTTATTGTTTTGGTTTTATATCTGAAATGATTTAGAATCTAACTTGCAAGTATTTCTCTTTTATTAACTTGTAATGGAGTTTGAAGATGTACATTTTTTCTTGTTTATTTTTCTCTCTGAGTTTCCACTGGGTAGAGAACTAGAATTCTATATTTATCATTGGATCCATACTATGAGTATTACATTAGGCTTCTATTTTTAGATATTAAATAACAAGTTAATGGATACAACTTAGCCACATTTTGCTGAGTATACTAAGTACAAGATGCTTTATTTCAACAACTGGGTACATTAATAAAACATCTCATTTTAATTGAATAGCTGAACCCAGGCCAATATGTGAAAGACAAAGTTATAAACTGTTACAAAATATAGCAGGTTGTAATAAATAAGATTACATATAGTGGACTGCTGGGTCATGGATTTGCAAACAGAAAAGCAAATATATGAAACCAAAGATATATTAAGCTGGGTGCTGGTGACTCATGCCTGTAAACCTAGATACTGGGGAGGCTGAGATCTGAGAATCGAGGCTCAAAGCCAGCCAGGGCAGAAAAGTCCCCATGAGACACTTATCTCCAATAAACCATTCAAAAACTGGAAGTGGGGTTGTTACTCAAAGTGGTAGAATGCTAGTCTTGAGCAAATGAACTCAGGGACAGTGCCCAGGCCCTGGGTTCCCATGACTGACAAAAAAACAAAAAACAAAAAAAAAATTAAAGAGAGAAAAAGATAATGTGTTGAAGTTTTAGTAAAATTTTTGATAGGTTGATGCTACCTTAAACAGTTAAAAAGTTAAACTGTTTTTCTTATTAGTGCTTTGAACTCATGATTCAAATGCTTGTTTGTAATATTGATCTAGAATTACATTTATTTTAGAGTTGACCAATACAGTTTTATTTTCCTATACTTAAAACTTGATTGTCAGTATGTTTTTCTTCAATCTATCCTCCCATTACCACAAGAAGCAACTTTGTAAGGCAAACTAGGTAGTTTTATTGCTCTTTATAAATCCTTCACAGACTTCTCTCTGAATTTTTCCATCAGATATTAAGCCATTTGCCATTGATTTCCTGCTCACACAACTCCAAAACTTTTTTGCTAAAAAACTCAAAATGCTCCAAAATACACTGGCTTTTTTATGCCATACTTTTCTCATGGTATGTGAGACCCAGTTCTACGTTTTTTTAACTTGTTTCAGTGGCAAGAAAATACTCATTCTTGAGGACTTAGTTCAGTCTATGAACACTCATCCATATATTTCTGTACAAACACATTTATCATACCTGGGCATGTTTCTTCAACTAAGAAGACTCAAAGGTAAGCAATATCAAGCATGTTTGCTTGGTGCATAGTTGACAAATCATAAATATACATTGATTAGATTGAATGAGAAAAAATGACTAGTCATGGAAATTGAGGATGATTCTTTTAAATTTAGAACAGCGCACGGCCTAGGTAAATTTGATCATTACCTCCAACCTTTGGAATATCTATTGAAAGCATATTTGGAATTTTAGATATACTTTATAGAACCTGCCTACCAGTAGCATTTGAAAAAAAGAGAAAGGAAAAAGAGGGTTGATAAATCTCAACTTTAAAACGAGTAAAATTGATTTTGCTGTTATAATCTAGGGCATGTGAGAACTACCATAAATATATGTCATCAGGAGATGGCTAGGAGCAGATAAAACTCTATCTCAGACAATACAACAATTCTTCCCCCTTTGAATGCTACCTTTTGTGGAAAAAGACACATACACTTAAAAATACTTATATGAAATGGAATATCTCTAAATATTTCTTTGATGAATGAGAAACATCCACTATCCCACTGGTAGTTAACAAATTTGTTCAACTTAATAAAATTATGATTTATGAACTGAGAACAAGGAATGAGGATATAGAAATTTATAATTGACCCTATTCTTTATTGTTATAAGGAAAGTGGAATTCTTTTTAGGAGGTATCAAAATGTACTCCAGTGTTGCATCAATTTATAATGGTTTATACAATGCTTACTATATCACCTTCAAAAATTGTGGGGAGCATTATATAAAAAAAATGAAGTGAGGCTGGGGGTTTAGCCCAGCGGAAGGGCGCCCGCCTGGTGCGCCCAAGGCCGTGGGTTCGGTTCTCAGCCCTGGTTTAAAAAAAAAAAAATGAAGTGATTTCTCAGGTAATGATGCCCATATTTCTTACATTTACTAGAAGTGGCTTAATCATTCCATATAACTTTTCTGTTGATTGGGTGAAATAAGTGCATACAAGATGGATAAGTACAGGATGCAAATAATATCTATGATTTTGCTTGTTGTGATGAGAAATAATGGTGAAAATCACCTACAAAAGTGTTCTTTTTACAATGAAAGAGTTATGTTTTCCTAGGATACTATCTTTGAAGTCTTCATTTCTTTAGTCCAAAAGAAGAGATAGTTTTCTTTTTTAATTAGTGAAATAATAATTAGATCTAAACACAAACATTTCCATATATTAACAGGCATGTTTATAGCACTTTAAATATTAGTAAATGAGAGCATTAAAATACCTACTAAAGATGAGGCCCATTCGAGAAAAGACATTATGGGCAGAGCAGTATTACATCCTTTGGAGCTTTAAAGTACATTACATATGACTTCGGTTCATGTTTGGTTAACAGTGGAAATCATTCCCCCAGATTAAAAACCTACTTTATTAGCAGTCCTAAGAAAAGTTAGCAGTCCCTCTCACCCTACTCTGCAAAGCTGTCTCCAGATGTTAGTTCCTACTTACTTTGCAATGTTTATTATGACAGTCCAAAACATTTATGTCTTAGCGATACATTGGCCAGTTTATTTATAGAGAGACAGCTCCTTGAAGTGAAGAAACAGTTTACTTTGGGTGTGGGTGAAGCTACCCAGCAGTAGAAAGAATGGGTGTGTCTGGTTTCCTTCTGTGTGTTTCCTATTATTCTTCGTTTCCTTTCATTATGAGAACTTGGTTTTATTCTGTTCTTTTCTTTTTTAATACAGGAAGCTTTTATACAGCTCCCCCTGTGAGAAATAGTTGAGTTCCTGAAGCTGTTATATCCTGCACAGGAAATGAAAGAAGCTGAAGTCAGGGTGGCTGATAGACCTTAACACATTTGCTTCCAAGTCTGGCTGCTGTCAAAGGTGAGCTAAGAGTTGCTGGAGCTTTCCTCAAGCACCAGGTTAGAGAGAGCAGTTCGTTGTATGTTGACAGAAGCACCGGTACTTCTCCAAGGAGCCTTAGCAGTGGCCTGTTGAAGGCCACACGGGCAGCACGCATGATTGCACTGATGTAGAAATTTTGTTGGAGGAGGCCTCATGTGCTGAAAGATTGTGTGAACCTTTTATGCATGGTGACAGAGACAACTTTAAGCTGTAAAACCAGAAGAAAGTTCAACCAAATTTTCACTTTCCCCTACTTCTTGACTCCTTCATGGGCATTTTGGAAATACTGGGTAGCATTCTTTTCAATGATTATTTTGTAATGAAAAAAAAACCCAGCAGGCTTTTTTCAAAAAGTTATTTTTCCTTACCTCTGCTTTGCTGAGTTCTTGAGTGTACTTAGGTTTTCACTTAGGAGGCACAGTTCATGGGCAGACAGGCCCGGGGCATCGCAAAATAGATGCTGGCTACAGGAGGAGGCCGTTAAAAGTACAAAGGACGATTTTCCCTCCCAACTTGAGTGACATCAGAACCACAATATAGCACTTTATAGTGAGAATAAAGCTGAGCTTTGCAAATTGGAACCTGTAGAGAATAATAATTACAATTACTTTTACTGTTTTTTTTTTTTTAAAGCCCATCCGAGGGCTTGAACTCACATGGTGCTCCGATGCTGTCCCACAGCCTTTTTGTTCAAGGCTAGTGCTGTACCATTTGAGCCACACCTCTATTTCCAGCTTTTTGGTGGTTAATTGGATATAGGAGTTTCATGGACTTTCCTGTCTGGTTTCAAACTGCTATCTTTAGATCTCAGTTTTCCTAGGATTGTAAGCATATGATACTGTTGTGACATCTGTCTTCCAGGGTTGGCTTTGAATTCAGATCCTCAATGAACCACCAGCACCCTGCTATACTTTTAATTATTTTAGTCATTTTTAAGCATGATTGTTCTTCTCATTTTTCAAAAGTGATTTGGAGCGAGAGAACATGAGGGAGAGGGTAACAATGTCTGACATGAATTGTACTCATTTCCTTACTTACGTAACTCTAAACCTTCTGTACATCACCTTCACACACACACACACACACACACACACACACACACACAAAGAATAGGAAGGGGGGGGCAGGGCGAGGATGGGAAGGGATGGGAAGGGGAAACAAAGGAGGAGGCTACAATGCTTGATAAGAAATGTACTCATTATCTTTCTCATGTAATTGTAACTCCTCTGTACAGTATTTTCACAATTAAAAAAAAAAAGAATAGGAAAAGAAAGTGATTTGAGGTGATGGCTCAAGTCTATAATCCCAGCACTTGGAAATCTGAGGTCAAAGGAGCATGAATTTGAATCTAGCCTGGATTACGTAGGGAGACTCTGTCTGAAGAAAAGTAATTTGGGGAGGAATTTGTTTTCTAAACTGTTCTTAATTAATTTTAACTTAATATTTATGTTTCATGTCATTTATGTGATATGCTTAGGAAAAACAGAGCTATGCGCTGCTTTTTCTTTACACTTTTGGTTAACCCTTGGCCTGTGGTTTGCCCTTCTGTCTGTCTGTTGAAATAGTTCTTGAGGTATAGCTTATTTTATTTTTCCATTATTTGAAATATTGTTGTACTGGCAGACCATGAGCTTGATTTTGTTGGTCAGTCCAGTAATTAAGTCCTGATTATTGTGACAGAGAAGTTGTCTTTCAAATCGATAAACTCCTCTGGCTTCAGATGAATTTATACTTAAGTAGTCATGTACATTTTCACACTTCATTCATGATGTATTGGTTTTAGATAGTGCTTTGTCAATTTAGTTTCCATTTATCTCTTATGAAATTGACTGATATTTTGGGGGACAACCCATGGAAATGGTGGAAGCAGAGAAACTAATGAAGATCCTAAATTTCAAGTTCCTAGGCTTGTATAAATATCTTTTTATGTGATGAGGGAAATGATAATTTTCATTAAAAATTGTATAATCTAGAGGTCTTGGAGCAGTGTGTTCTAAAGATCACTTTCTTTTAATAATACTGTTTTGGATTTGATTGGACTATTTGTACACTCAAAGTAAGGTCTATTCTTTTACCTCTTTCACAGGTACATTTCAATGTTCTCAACATCCATTGTGAAGAAGTGGAATTGTTGCTTTACTACTTTATGAATGTTTGTAATTACTTCCTTGCTCTTCGTTCTTTAAAACTCCAACATTTAAAATGAAACTGACACAAGAACCTTAAAACTTATTTGCATGAATCAGATTCACTCGCCTAAAGTAACTCTACTGTCAAAATCTGTGTCCTGTTTTTGGAATCATAACTTATTCTCACTGCTGGTTTGAATAAAACTAAAATATATTTTTGCTGGCATATCTGGTATGTTTCTAAAGTGAGTCACAACATTTTTCCCCTCCAATGGGCAAAGGATCCAAAGGAAAAAACCTAGTGATAAGTGGGACCTTATATATAGTAACTGCATGGGAACAACCCATTGGATGTTAAAAGCAAAATACTTTTGTTTTTCCAGGTTTTTTAAAGTTTTATGGAATATTGCTTTAAGAACTATTAATACTATTCTTTGCTTGGTTATATATTCAGAGTAAAGGAATTTACTAAATTATTCATTCCCAATTTAGTCCTATGATTTTTAAATAACAAAATAGATTTATTGTTGTTGTTTTTCCCAACTACCTAGCCCAACACCATATGCCAGCAAATGGATAGAATCAAGCTAGGTTAAAAGTTAAAGGCCAGCGTGAATCTTCTGCTGCCATGGATATCTCAGTACTGCATGGTGTGCTGTGCTGCGAGCAGGTAACACATGTTGTCTTTGAGTAGCTCTAACAATGAAAGTGAGGGTCACATTCTTTTTAAATATTTTTTTAAAGACAAACTTTGAGATCATCTTGGTTCATGGAGTTGTTACAGAATTTCTTCCTTGGATCTTGGGATCAATGAGGAGTCATGTGTTACCTGTGGCAACCATATTTGTTAGTGTTAATATACTCTGTAATGACTCCAGTTTAAGATTCAAGATTTAGTAGAGCTTATTTCATTCTATTTGTATATCCACAATATTTACAAGGTGAAAATGTACTTCTAGCAGCATCTTTGATGTAGACTCAATGCTAGTAAAGAAAAAAAAAAGCAGAAGGAAAATCTACATTGCTGTATTTTCAAGTCAGTGTTTTCTTCAGGTACTAGTACTGCCATTTTGGGAAGTTGTAGAGAATTTCCTCTGAGACTAAAATCTCCCAACCAGGCCACAGTGTGAGGACTGGAAAAGGAGAAGCAATCTGTTGCAGTATCTAGTTAAAGTTAGTGACAATGATAGCTACATATTTATTTTGCTCTACAATTTCAAAGCATTTACTATGCATTGGAGATATATATATATATATATGTATATATGTATATAAATACATATATACATATACACACATATATATATATATATTTTCAGTTATGGGGCTTGAACTTTGGGCCTGGGAGCTGTCCCTCAGCTCTTCAGCTCAAGGCTAGTGCTCTACCACTTGAGCCATAGCACCACTTCTGGTTTTCTGGTAGTTTATTGGAGATGAGTCTCACAGAGTTTCCTGTCTGGGCTGGCTTTGAACCTCAATCCTCAGATCTCAGCCTCCTGAGTAGCTAGGATTACCGGCATGAGCCACTGGCTCCTGGCCATTCACCTTCTATTTTATTATACACCTTTAGTTAAAAATTTAATTTAAAAATTCAAGAATTTTGTTTAATTGGTTTTAAGAAATCTAGTGCTTGCTCAAAATATATTTGTGGTAGAAGTTAGGAATAACTGAAACAATAGCTGATACTAATAGTAAAAAAGAAAAACAAAAAACCCTAATCCATCAGTTAAACTCCAATTAACCAGATAATTAGGTAAACTTAGCATCCAATTTAGTTTAAACTATTTTCTAGTCTGTATTAGTTTGCTTTATTTTGAAATGAAAATTGATCTTTCAAAATTGATTTCATTTCTTGAATCGTCTGCATATCATTTTGGATAATTTTCATTTTATCTAACCAGAATATAGAAGTGTAAGACATCTTGAAAATTGAATGTCAGATTATTTTAGTCATGTCATTTTGTTTTCTGAACTTTCCATGTGAAAGACAGAGAGGCATCATTTGGAGGAAGTTGCCTTGGCAGTTCCAACAGTGATTGCTTGATGTTTCTTTCTGCATCATTGCAATCTGAATAAGGACTCAGGGAAAGATGATCATGCTGGTATCCCCCTACCCCACCCCTCCACACACTGGAATTGAATACTCCTCCAGCTGTAAGAGATCACCGAAGTCTTAATCAGACCTGCTGTTCTTTCTTTGGTGTGAATATTGTTGTTGTTGTTGTTTCTGCTGGTACAAATTTTTCATTTCTCCTGGATTGAGGTCTCTAAAATTTAATTTCTAAGGTTTCTTCATGAAATACTATTTGTTTCAGAATGTGAGGAAACACTTTGATATTTTGTATAATTGATCGGTGATCTTGGAAGTGAAAAGGGATATAATGAAGAGGAAGAAACATAGACTTTGAAGTTGGCCCAGAGCTGATGTAACCTCCAGTCTAAATGGATGCTTGTGTTGCATGTAATATTTTTGTTTTTTTGTTTTTTTGGGTCTAGTCATGGGGCCTGAATTCTGGGCCTGGGCGCTGTCCCTTAGCTCTTCAGCTCAAGGCTAGCACTCTACCACTTTAGCCACAGCACCACTTCCGGCTTTTTTTATTTTTGCTTATGTGGTGCTGAGGAATCGAACCCAGGGCCTCAATCATGCAAGGCAAGCACTCTACCACTGAGCCACCTTCCCAGCCCCTGCATGTAATATTTGGAGCTTTGCTGTGCCTCAATTTCTTCACTTGTGAAACTAGGATGTCAATAAAGAACATAAGTATGTAGAATAACTTACTCAGGGAGTAATTGGCTAGCCTAAAGGTTAGGTGTTTGTTTAGTTTACTCACTTTCTAAAAAGCCTTGGAATAATATAATAATCTACCCACTTAAATGATATGAGTGGAATGCTTAAAATAGGAAAAATCTCTCATTTTTTTATCTGACTACCAGCCCTTTAAAATTAGGTTCTTTTAGTGGCAAATTGATTCTTCATAAATCCTGTCATGTTAGATGAATTTATACCCTGTAGCAATTCAGCCTCAGAAAAATGTGTTTCTTCTTTAATTTCACCGGAAATAATCGATCATATTGAGAAATGAACTAGTCAATGCCATTGTTCTTAAAATATATCTCTTAAGAGTAAGGCATGTTGGAACATACTTGTAATCTCTACTGTCAGGGTGTTGTGGCAACAGGATCAAGACTAGCCTTGAATATAGCTAGTCTCTATCTCCAATATTTATGCATGTGTACATATATAATCTATGTATGTATATTATATATAATGTATGTATATAATCTATGTATATGATCTATATCCCTCAGTTTACATCTATCCATCCCATGGGAAAGATAGTCTCTTTATAGTCACTTATAAAACCATTTGTACATATCCTTAACTAATCTAATTTTGAGAAGACCCAAGGCAAAGTATAAACTGGTATTTACCTTTTAGTTATGATTACTTATTTCATTTTCACCATTCTTACATATCTCTCTCTCTCTCTATATATATATATATTTGTCTCTTGAAATTATTATATAGTATACTGGCATAGATAGATACCATCACATAACATCAACCAAGAAACACACTTCATTTGTATGTATGAGTTGTGGAATTTGTTCTTTTTATTAATTTTATTATCTACAGAATAGTTTTTATTGTGTTGAGTGATGAACTTCTTAATTTTCATTATAACCTTTAGAAAAAGGGAAATGTTCTGGTTTGCATTTTGCATTTGAGATTTTGAGAAACCCTACAACTTGCCCAAGGTTATAGTAGCTACAATCAGGTAGTAGTAGAATCCATGCTTTAACATAAGGTCTGTCTAAGTAGATGCAAACCACTCTACACTTCCTTCCCATCTTCCTTTGTGAGGATTCATCTCTATTCTTGACACAAGCTGGATGTGTGTGTGTGTGTGTGTGTGTTTGTGTGTGTATCCCTTCCCTATATTGTTAATATGAAGCACTTAGAATTTAAAGACATTTGAGCAGTGGAATTAATCTGTTTCCTCTGATTTCCACTTTGAAGTAAGCAGAGTTAGGATAACTTCTAATGGACACTATCATTGTTGAGGTGCCTGAAGTCAGAGAAGTGTCACGTCTTTCCTGGCCTGACCTACAGTGAGTCTGCCCCATTCTCTTCATTTTTCTATTTGAAATAAAAGAATGAGACACCAAAAAGTTAAGTGGCATCCAATGGTCATGTACCCAGAACAACAGTCTACGTCCTCTGATGATAGAATGGAGGCTTCCCAGTGGAAAGTAGAATTTGGAGACCGCGGCAAGAACATAGACAAAGCACTGACAGTTTAATGTTGTTTTGCTCCCTCAATTCTGTCTTTGTATCAAGAATTTTCTGGCCATCTGTTGCCATCAACAATGCCTTCTGTGATGAGTACAGGAGCTTTACCAGAAGTTGGTGAAGGAAATTTTTCTCCAAGTTAGGAAGGCTCCTAATTTGAATATTAAGTGATTCCATTTACTTAGGGGTCTATTAACATGACATGAGAATTGGAGTAAAAGCTAATATTATAGCTGTCATTATATATCTAACCTATAAGGCTTAAGTCATAATTTCTTTTTCCTCTGTATCAAAGATTTAGATTTACCATAAGCCTTCCAGGTCACATAATAATATTGTGCCACCATTGTTATGATCCTGGTGTCTGGAACATTTTTTTCAGCATTGCATTTGCAGGTATAGACCTTTCCAATAAGTGTTTGTTGAAAGAACAACAACAATGATAAACGTAGAAATATATGCAAAATTAACTAGGTTAATCTACTAAACTAGATGACACTAAGACAAAGGTGGTATTGGATACTATGTAAATGTTCTAAAACATGGAGCCTGACATAAATTTGTTTGTTAAAATTTGTTTCTCTTTGGCACCTAAGATTTAGTTGGAGATAGAATTTATTCATCATGAATAAATCCAGTAGTTGACATACTTATGTTGTGTGGATGAGAAAAGAACCACTAGAATAAGAAACGAGCACATCATTTAAAAATTTTATATCTTAGAAGAAGAAAGGTTTGTTAACTCCTTAAGCCAAGCAGTCCACATGAGAAATAGAGTTAGTAGAGAAAGGGTGTCCCAAAATAGGTGAGCAGAAGGCAGACTCATTGCAAATCTTCAGAAAGCAGTGATCTTGACAGGGCTGGAGAGCACATGGTGGACCGAGCAGCTGTGTATCCTCCTGTTACAGCAGGAAGGCTAAGTTAGGCCATGAGAATCTGTGCTGTACACTCAAAGATGCTTGTTCCTGTGCTGGGCAGGCTGGGTCCTCTGTGAGACCCTGGTGAGGTTTTCATCTAGGGTGACTCCAGTTCCCAAAAGAGATCCACAGACTGAGAAAACATGGAGAAGAAAAGGCTAAATGTTGAAGACACAGGAGGAACAGACATACAAGAAAAGATGCTCATTTTAAGCAATGGATGGGAAGTAGTAAGATCATTCAGGTAGGCCCATACAATCATAAGGAGAATTTTGTTGATGAAAATAAGAAACTAAACTGAATGAGTATCCCAGGATTACCCATAAGGTTGTCTTCATTGGTTCAGCTCAAGGTGGATTCAAAGCGCAAATACTGAGCAATGTTATACTATGAATGATATTGTATACAAGTTCTATAACTTAGCAGAATTCATTTTCTCAATTCATGTGTCTCAAAGCATACCGATTTCCACTAAAACAATAAATAAAACAAAGTGAACCAAACTTTAAAAACTATTAACAAATATATTTATTGTGGTGGCTTTCTCCCCTACTAGATAGGCCTTGCTAGAAAATAGTGTCCCTTTTAGTTCTGGGTGGACCATTAAGCAGGTAATAGGAGTTTTGTCCTCTCATTCAGAGAGAAAGGAAACACATGACTTTGCAAACATGGTATATTCTCCTCATTCTATCCTTTTGTTTTGTTTTGTTTATTAAAATCAGAGTTTCCTGTAGGAAGTACAATTTTGTTTTTGGAAGAAAGTTACAGGCATGTGTTTTAACAGACTTAGAGATTCCGATGGTAGTACAGGCTGAGCCACATAGTGCTGCCATAGATTGGAGGAGACCCGTTCCAGGTGATCACAACCTTTCACCAGTTTGGAAAGCACTACAGTCAACTCTATCTCTGTCATTTCTTCCACAATTTGTCTTCCACCAATCCCATACAGTATATTGAATTCTTGTACACACATTTGGGTTCCTTGCAGAAAAATACTGGATGAGGACCAAAAAAAAAAAAGTAACCTTAAAATAGTTGCTTCTGTGATGATAACTCTTTGGATTCCAAATGCCAGGCCCTATTTCTGAGCTATCTCCAGATCCGGACAATGCCACACTGTCCTTGGAACAATGTTTCTCTCTCCTGATCTCTTACTTGTTTTGAAGGGATACTGCAGCTTTGAATTCGCAAAATTTTAGCTTTTGCTTCTTAAAAATGATAGCTTGGAAAAATATTTTTTATAGGGAAGAGATGTTTTCTTCTCTAGATGTCATCATTATGTGGGTGATCACTTATAGCTTATTGATAATTATGTACAGAATTTCTTGTCTTTAAAGAATGTCTAGAAGCACATATGAAAGCCATTTGAAAGTATCCTTTCTTTTGAACTTTTGACTCTTTGTTGTTACTATGCTTGTATGAAGAATATAGCAACTATTTGGAAAGTTGTTTAGACAGAGCAGTAACTGATATGTTTTGTCCATTTGTGGTGCTAATGGCTAGAACACCTGTCCTGGGTATCTGGATGAATAGCAGCATTATGAGTCTACAATAATCTGATGGGACCCTCTAGTGCACAGTGCTGACGGATACCGATTTCTGTTGTTTGTCTTGGACTTTTCGTTTCTTCTGCTGCTGTTTGTCTTTGTTTTCTTGTTGCTCTGGGGTTTCTCTGCTAGATTCCAGGCCTTTGTTGTCAGGGATTGCTTCCTTACTATCTTCTTTATTCAATTTTTTTCTTTTTCTCTCTCTTCCTTTCTTCCCTGAAATGAAAGAACAACTCTTTGAAAAATCACATTCAGTGATGCTTTACTTGGTTGTCTGCATATCTTTTAAAATTATACAACTTTCTCCTAGGGTGCATTTGGCACCCATAGATTCCAGGTATCCACTCCTTACATTACTCATTCAACCACTTTGTGTGAAGTCCATGTGATATTCTCAGGAATCTAAGTCTGATGTGTGTTTGTAATGTATGAAGAAACTAATATATGATAAACTTTCCTAGTGAGTTCTATTTCTATAAATATTTAATCTGCTAGTAATTTATGCATTTTAAATGCAAAATTCAATGTTTACTTATGACTTAAAATACTAATGAAATTTTATCTGGCTCATATTTAAGTCATAATTTTGGATTCAAATTTTTCCCACATAGTGTTTACCTATGTGCAATCCATTAAGATGTGTACAGGTTATCAAATAGAAAAGAACTGGTTTGCATACAAATATGGAAATCATATTTCATGATGGATAGCAGGATAATTGAACTTTATTTTTTTATTTTATTTTATATTTTGTGCTGCTCCTGGGGCATGAATTCAGGGCCTAGGCTTTATCCCCGAGTTTTTCTATTCTCAAGGCTCTACTCCATTTCCACTTGTGACTTTTTTGGTGGTTAATAGGAAGTAAAAGTCTCACGACCTTCCTGCCTAGGCTGGCTTCAAACCGACAACCTCAGACCTCAGCTTCCTGAGTAGCTAGGATTATAGGTGTGAATTACCAGCTCCTGAAAACTGAATTCTATTTTAGCACAAATATTTGCTTGCTGAAAATAATTTTCATTGCAGTTTCTCTATATGTAGCATAGTTCAGTATAATTTATTATATCCCTTTGGTATAAACTACAAAGGTAAGGGTTTTGTTGGTGGCGGCAGATTGATGGTGATGGTGGTGGTGGTACTGGGGCTTGAACTCAGGGCTTTGCACTTACTGGGCAAGTAATTTACTACTTGAGCAATACCTGTGGCCTTTTTGTCTTTTTTTTTTTAGTAATTATTTCAGATAGGGATCTTGTATTCTTGCTGTTGCACTTCAATTCTACCTGTAATACCTGAGTAGCTCTCATCACAGGTATGGGCTACTACACCCAGCTTATTGAGACGGTATTTTACCTGGATGGTATTTTACCTGCAGCCCTCCTAATCTCTACCCTTTAAGTTGGTGGTATTTCAGGTATGCCCCACTAAATACAGCTGTTTTAAATCAGTGAAATAACCATTTCATGAATGTGTATTAGATTTCATACAGGCTCTTCACCTTACACTGGTTTTGTGATATAGGCTTAGTTCAGATTTCATACTGTAAGGTAATTTTACAGTTAAAATCAATTAATTATGATGGTTTTGATGTTTTGATATGGAAAACAAATAGTAGGCAACATGGAGTCAGGAAGAAGATCTAAATTTTATTCTGTTGAAATTCTGTTACAGAATTTGAAAGAAAGAGGGAATTTGATTAAGATACATGAGTTGAATACCAAATTGGATATATTGTTTTTCTTTCTAAATATTGAATTAATTAAATATTTTGTTATATAAACTAATTACCTATATAGTCGATACTTTCTGAGGGCACTATTTCAATAACGTTCATTCACATATAGCTTCCAAAGAGAAATTACTTATATTCAAATCAGTATCATAGTAAATGGAATATAAGAACCAACTAGGGACCAGATCTGAACATAGACCCTATGCTCTGAACCATGAAAAAAATTAAAAGTAGTCACTGTCTACAATAAGTCACTTTGGACAAAACATTTTGGAAAAATTATTTTCATGAGGGAACCAAAATATTTTCATATCCTGAAACAGGCTGCAAATATTGAATTTAGTGGTTTGGCTCTTCTTTCCTTGATCTCTGGTTACAGAATCCTAGGGAGTTGAATTATTAATATTGTATACATATCCTAGGCCAATATACTCTCCTTGGATTAATAATTTCATGCCACAACTAACTTTGTCATGAAACTATGTTTACGAAACCTTCCAATTACTTTATGAAAACTTGCCTTGTTGGGCTCAAAACACATCTCCAATATCAGAACCCTCAAAGAACAGTTAACCAAAAATAAGAATTAAGACCAGGGTGGGCAAATATGAAATTATTTGAGCTATGTAGCCATGAATAAAAATATTAGCATTAAATATTTTTTTTTTCTACTGAACTGTTCATCTATTGACTTGTCAGTTCCATGATTCTTTACATTTTAAAGAGTATTTTTCTCAGCCGGGCACCCGTGTCTCACGCCTGTAATCCTAGCTACTCAGGAGGCTGATATCTGGGGATCGTGGTTCAAAGCAGCCCAGGCAGGAAAGTCCGTGAAACTCTTTATCTCCAATAAACCACCAGAAAACTGGAAGTGGCGCTGTAGCTCAAGTGGTAGAGCGTTAGCCTTGAGCTGAAGAGCTGAGGGACAGCGCCCAGGCCCAGAGTTCAAGCCCCACAACCAACAACAACAACAACAACAACAACAACAACAACAACAACAAAAGTATTTTTCTCTTGATAACATTCCTATCGACAGAATCATGCTGGGTTTAGTGATTTGAAGAGCAGATTTGAATGTAGTAACTAAAAAAACTGAGGAACAGACTTGCCATCCTGACTATATAAGTTTAAACTGTTAGTGCTGCACAGACTGGGTTATATAAAAAAATTCAGATTTTCATAGAACGTGTTTGTGTTACCAAGGAAGATGGCTGCAAAGACTGGGTTATATAATAGTTCCATTTGGAGGAGCATTTTGGAGGTGTTCAAGTCTAAAAAAAATTGTCAATGAAAATCCTTCCAAAGTTCCATAAAACTTACTGACCCCAAGGAAAATGTTATTTTTATGGAAATCCTCCAGAAGTTCAGTGTTTGACATTGTTCTCTTGATGACTGTCCAACATCCTACAGCTGTGATTCAAACATAATGTCTCAGAAGCATATGAAATACATTGTCTCTTCCATGGTCACAGATTGATTTATATGTTTGTTAGCCACTTGTGACAACCTACTCAACTTGCATAGCATTTCTGTTTACTAGAAAAAACTGATACAATTATTTTTTAAAGACAGGCAGAGAATTTTTGGAAGTATAGTGAAACTCAGTATTAAAGCTTTATTACCAAGGAATATCTAGTCTGGGCGGTGAGTGGAAAGGGAGGCTTTGGTAAAGTAACAGGAAACTAGCACATTGTACATTGTTGCTGCCCAACCCAGGGCTATTGCACAATAGAAAAGTGGGATTATTATTTTTTTACAGGCCATGTGTTAGTGGTTGGAAAGGCTAACTACCCTTCTGTATAAATAATGTATTTTCCTCTTATCCAAGAAATAAAATAGAAGCACAGAAGAGTGGCTGCGGTCCATTAAAAATCATGTGCAGTTTGGGATACTTTTGTATTTTTTTAAAAAATTACAGCAGACTTCTTTTTCTATTCTTGTGGTGTGGTGACTTTTCACTGATGTGATTAATTGTTATTCTGTGACATTTATTTCTGTATTTCCCTTACAATTCTGCAATCTAAGCATTTCAGTTATGATAAACTGATGTGTGTGTGTGTGTGTGTGTGTGTGTGTGTGTGTGTGTGTGTTTTGCCACTCACTGAATGTGCATGCGCTTATGTGTGCACATGCACAAATGTGCCATAGCTTGGTTCAGGCTTCCGGAACAATGAGCAAAATGAACTCCTATTGTTTTAAATATGTTCAGTCTGGTATTTGGTTTATAGCGATAGTAAATGGAATAAAGCAGTCTTTGCAGAGCTGCCCTATGATGTAAAATGGAAGAACAGCCTCTTTTGGGCCAGAAAATGACTGTGTTTCAATGATAAACCTGTGGTCAAATACTTTGACCTTTGGGGAGTAGTTGTTATTTCTCAATATTAATTATATGATATTTCCAGTAAGAAAGCTCATTACAAGCCGGGTACCAGTGGCTCATCCCTGTAATCCCAGCTGGGATCTGAGGATCACAGTTCAAAGCCAGATGGGACAGAGAAGTCTGTGGGTCTCCCATCTCCAATTAATCACACAAAAAGCTGGATGTAGCTGTGGCTCAAATGTTAGAGCACTAGCTGTGAATGAAAGAAGCTTATGGATAGTGCCCAATCCCTGATTTCAAGCCTCAGGACCATCAGCACAGAAAGAAAGAGAGAGAGAGAGAGAGAGAGAGAGAGAGAGAGAGAGAGAGAGAGAGAGAAAGAAAGAAAGAAAGAAAGAAAGAAAGAAAGAAAGAAAGAAAGAAAGGAAGGAAGGAAGAAAGAAGGGAGGGAGGGAGGGAGGGAGGGAGGGAAGGAAGGAAGAAAGGAAGGAAGGAAGGAAGGAAGGGAAGAAAGAAGGAAGGAAAGAAAGAAAAGAAGGAAGGAAGGAAAGAAAGGAAGGAAAGAAAAAGAAAGAAGGAAGGAAGGAAGAAAGGAAAGAAGGAAGGAAGGAAGGAAGGAAGGAAAGAAAGGAAAGAGATGAAAAGAAAGGAAGAAAGAGAAAAAGAAAGGAAGAAAAGAAAGAAAGGAGGAAAGGAAAGAAAGAAGGAAAGGAAAGAAAGAAGGAAGGAAAGAAAAAAGAAGTAAAGAAAAAAAGAAGGAAAGAAAAGAAAGGAAAGAAAGGTAAGACGGAAAGAAAGGAAGAAAGGAAGGAAAGAAAGAAAATAAAAGAGAGAAAGAAAGAAAAAGGAAAGAAAGGAAAGAAAGAAAAAGAAGAAGAAGGAAGGAAAGGGAGAGAGAGAAAGAGAAAGAAAAAGGGAGAAAAAAGGAAAGAGAAAGAAAGAAAAGGAAATAAAGGAAAGGAAAGAAAGATCATTACTATTTGCTATTTGAAGAAGATACTTGAAGAACATGAGTACAGTATTATTTTACCACTGACTTATGTCAAACAGAAGACGAATGGAAACAAATATTTAGTCATTACATGATCATAAATTAAGCTCCTTCTCTACGCTAAAAATATGCTAAAACCTATCGTTATGAGCAAGACATGGAGATCAAGACAGTAATTATTGCCACATATTCTTGCGAAACTAATGACATGCACAAGATCCTTTTGGGAGCATGGGTGGTGGTGGGTAGGGAGGCTTTGAACACTCCAGGTGAGATGGTATTTGAGGTGAGCCAGAAGACTAAAAGTTTGCTACTGAGGGAATTGGTATGTAAATGGCATGAAGGCATGCAAGGACATGGTCACTTGGGGCAATGAAAGTAGACTTCCTCAGTATAATCAGAGTCTATAAATAGGACATTACTAAGAGAGGCTGGAAAGATACAGGGGACTCCATTACCATGTTGGGTATTTGGCCTGAGGACCAGTGATACTGAATGTGGTTGGCGAAGGGCAAGTATCAGAACCTGAGATCAGGGTAGAGTTTGGATGTTTTGGTGGACAAGTCTAGATGGACATTCTCAGCTATGACTTCATTTCTGCTTTTTTTTATTTTAAGAAATTGCTGGAACAAGAATCTATGCAGAAGTTTAGAGCGGGAAAGAGAACAGGATATTTAAAGAAGGACTACAAAGGTTTTGGAAGAAGAAGGATAAAACCAGAAGAAAAGAAAAAAGTAACGGAAAGGGTGAATATGAGTAAAGCATATTATATTCCTTGGGGGAAGTCACAATAAAGCCCCTTTCCTTTTTACAATTAATATACACTAATTAAAAAGAAAACACCTAACAAAGAACTTATAAAGAAAATACAATTATGGATGGCATTTATATTAATCCTTAGTTTTGGGAAGAACAACTAAAATTCTGTATACACAAACCTACATATGATTTAAGGCTTGGCTGAAAGCTAGTATCACCTAACTAAATGGATAACTGACATTTTTGGAACTGCAAGATTATTTTCTATGAATGCAAACATAAACTTCTATGAACAAGGTTCCAAGCATGAATGACTTTTTAAAATGCAGATTCTGAGGTCTTTCTTCTGGAGACAATGATTCATTAGTTTTGATGAGGATCCCAGGGAGCTGTAGTTAATCAGTTCACCCAGTGTGTTTTGATGTGTAGCCACATTCAAGAACTACATCTGTAGAGCAGTAGAGTACCCTGTTTTGTGGACATTCATTTGATTTATTTTTCCTAATGGTTATCAAATATGTTTCTAATTTACTATTCCTACTAATTTTTAAGGAAAGTTTTCTCATTAGATAAATTTAGAATAGGCACACAGATATGAAACTAAAATTAGTTGCAGATTGTCTTTTGAAAACCAGTTGAAATACAACTATGGAAAAGCCTAAACTTAAAAATAACAGAAGAAAATGGTCCTGAAATATCTTTTTGTGTTATATATTATATATTTAATTTCCAAGAGAAAATACAAGCCTTAGAATAGGTTTGCATTTTTATGGGGGATTGATAAATTAATTACTAATTAACTCTCTCCAAATAGTTGTACAAAGGGGATTCAGTGGAACATACCTATTAATATGTACAAGGCATCTTGATCCGTGTCACCCTGTTCTTCATTCTCCCCCCTCCAGATGATCCTTAACCATCTTCAAACCATTTAGTTTCATTTTAATGTATATACATTGAATATCACAACAGTATTCGCTCTCTACTCCTCTCTCAATTTACCAACCACTTCCCTTAGTCCCCACCCACCTTAGACAGGACATGTTTCAGTTTCTTGATATCCATTTTGTTAAAAGGTTACAATGGAATTTGGGCATGCTTTACGATTTCTTTAGAATCATGTTGAATTAATTATTTCTCTAGAACTTACTCATTGAGAATCACTTAAACATTAATACAGGTATCAGTAATTGTACTGAAACTTAGAAATAGTTTATTCCTGTCTTTAAAAGAGCTTCTTTGTGTAGTTTATATAATTGCCACTAAGGGGAGCCATTGAGCTTTCAGTGGTTCCATTTCCCATGACGAACTAGGTTGTAATTTTTCTCCCAGAGCTAAAATGTATCATATTGCACATTGAAAACAGTATGGCATTAACTCATGGCTATAATCAATTAAATAAATCATGCAGTTAAGATGTAAAGTTCAGTATCAAGTCTTTTCTCTGTTGTAAAAAGGCTTTTAATTGGAAACCCATGGATTTATATGTTCTAAAAAACCTGAACATGGTGTAAAAAAAGGGGTTAATCTAGTGATTTTAAATTCTAGAGTTGGATTTGGTTTTTATGTATAGAGGATAAGAATTCCAACGTTTGTTCTCTTCAATTAATGGGTCATTGGAGAAAAGTTGTAAAGGAGGGGAATTGCTACAGTACAACATTTTTTTATATATATAGCAATTATGATCTGTTGTGTAGATACATATTTAAAGGCCTTTGAACTGTGAGCTGTATAAACACAGGACAGCCTGACCCAGTGGGGAACAACACAGCTGAAAGTCATCAAGGCCAAGTTTCCTTCTACTATATTATTACCAAGTAGAATTGACTTGAGACATGGTTTCAAACCTCTTGCCCTTTTGTTTGTTTGTTTGAATAGAGTAGATGCACTTATTTCATTTGCTATAATTTAAATGAATACAGTCAAATCACAGATGTGTTCTTTTTGATAAGAAGACACATTTTTCGAAACTAAAATTTAAGGTTATCTGACTGACCTGAATTATTCGGCCAGTTTTTACGTGAATATATTGTTGCTTTTGTACTTAATTCCCAAGATGCCTCTCAAAATTAGTCAAAAATAAATTATTCAAAGACTAATCATTCCGCCTATTGACATATTCTATGACATACTGTTAGTTTGGGATATTGCATTGAGTGCCTTCCCCCTCACCCCCGACCATTTTTTTTTCCAAAGGAAGGTTTGATCATCAATATATATTAAGATTAAAATAGCATTTTTGTCACCAATTGAAAAGAAAAGCCAATTTAAGACGGGCCATCTGTTGGTACCATGTTGATTTGGGAATTCAGAAACAGGAAGATACTGATTGCAAGATGCATGTCAACTCAATGATGTGAAATCAGATAAAGCCAAAGCTGCTTTGTTATGTTTTCCAGGCAGGGTCTCTACCACTTGAGCAACACTTCCAGCCTTTTATTGCTTTAGTTCTTTTTCAGATAAAGTGTTGTAATTTTGCGAGGCTGGGTCTGGCCTGTGAGCCTCCTACACAAACCTCCATGAATCCTGGAATCATAGGCATGTACCATCACAGTTGGTCCCAACCCAAGCTTCTTTACTTGGCACTAAGTGTTCTTTCTTTCCTCTGTGACCCTTGCTTCCTTGCCTTCTTTGTTGGCCTTTCTCATCTTTTCCTGGTCAACCCTGAATTTCCCTACCATAATGTCAGCTGATCCCACATATCGGATGCATTTCTCTAGGGTGCAGTTTCTAGGATCCTTTTGCCCATTCTAAGACTTAGTGCTTATTTCTCTGTCTGTATCCTCCTTTCAAGGAAATCTCAATCTTCTAACCTCTTCCTAGTCTAAGTTATCAATGTTTCTCCTCTTTGTGTCCTCAGCTTCTTATTTTAATACTCAAGATGAAGATGACCCTGGTAGTCTGTCTTTTTTTTTTTTAAATCAATGATCACTGAAATGCAACATAGACTTCTGTATGCCAGGAATACTTCTGTGAAGCTTATTCCGAACATCTATTTTGCAGTTAAGGAAAATCAATGCTCTGAATCATGGCCCCCTTCCTGCCCTCATGGTCTGTGAATGCAAACAGGCCACCATGGGAGCTGGGAGGCTTGTTTTAGTTCCCACTCGAAGTTACAGAGTAGAGAAAGTGAGCAAGGACATTGTTCAGGTAGGATCTCTTATTTATTTATTTTTTTAAACAGAGGAATTTTATAAAAATTAAACATGTTATAAAAATAACATTTATTCAACCTCTTGAGATTTGAAATTCCTGGGCAGCAATTTTCTAATGATTCCAACAGAATTTTGGAATAGATTTTTTTTCCTGTTAGCATCATCACTGTTACCTACCATATGTCTATAAGGCTCAGTTTTGGTATTTCTGCTCCTTCAACATAGAGAGGCATAAAGTAAGTATAATTACTTACTGGTAATTATTACTGGTAATTAATTATTGGTAATTACTTACTGGTTTTCTAAGACTCTCAGTGGAAACATGAGAATATAGGTGGTACTGTACTATATATGGATTCATATCCAGTAGGCACATGTATATGTCTGTGTTAGTATATAATTATCAATATAAAAAGTACCAGATAGGTTTATATTTTGTTATAAGTAATTTTAAAACAGAGAAAATCACTTGGATTTTTATTTTTAAAATTCCTACTGAGTTTTGAGTACTATCTCAGGGTAAATAATTTCATCTTCTAGCAAATACCATAAATAGCAATAATTTCATTTTTTAAAACCTGTGTTTTCATAGTCTTTTTCTATGTGCAATGCTTTTATTTAAACAGATTTCTCCTTTTGTATAATTAATTTTGTTAGCTATTCAGGATTCAAAATCTGAAATTTTGAATTTTGGTTCTGTGTCCTGAAAAAGTTCCTGTGACTTTTGTACTAAGATAACTCCATCACGCTCATTGCTTCTGTACAGAATTGAAGCCTGGAATTCTTGCCAGCACATAAGAGAGACATTAGCTAGAGTTCAAAAGGAGCTTTTTAAAGATATTGGATCTTGCATAGTAGGATGTCTTCCTGTTGCAAATCATCAGTATCAAAAGAACAATTAAGTACAGACTGGGAAAGATATCCAAAGATATTTTTAACTAGCAGCAATATTTACAATACATGCATGTAAAAGTGAAATGTATTTTGCTGTATAGGATTTTGAATAACATAGGATATGACAAATCCATGAAAAATAATATTTAAAAGTTAGTATTCTTCTTTATAAGGGCTTATTTCTTTTGGTTAGAGATTCAATTGAAATAAGTAATTTCAGTATTTCTTTTTTTTTTAATGTAAAAGCTCTTAACTTTGAAATCTTATCCACTACATTAGGGTAGATCACAAAATTCTTGGACACGGACTCAAACACATTGCATGTTGAAAATTTCTTGATCTAAGCATGTTTACATGACGCATTTTGAACTAGACCATGGGTCTTAGGCAATTGTATATATTGGATAATTATCTAAATTTATTCTGATTTTCACTTGATGTCAAAGAGTATTTGAATCTAGTCAGATTTTACTCATTCTGTGTGCCATGAAATTCATGATTAATTCATGAAATGAATTTTATCATTCCCTAAAGATGATCTTTCAGAGAACATGTTGTTCATTTCATATACTATTTGTAAACTATTACAAGAACATTTTTTGTTTGTTTTTTTAATTATCTTTGGAAGTTTAGATGGAGTAGCTCAGCTCTAACATTTCAAAGATCATGAAAACCATGCTTGGTAACATTGTCACATTTCTATCCACATTTCAGTTTGGATCTGACCTTCACAAAACATTAATAACTGTCTCCAAAATGAATTGATGTGTTTATTCTTTGTGTGTGTGTGTGTGTGTGTGTGTGTGTGTGTGTGTGTGCGTGCGTGTGCGTGTGTGTGTGTGTGTGTGTGTGTGTGTGTGTGTGCCATTCCTAGGGGTTGAACTCAGGCCTAGGTGTTATCCCTTCTTTTGCTCAAGGCTGGCACTCTACCACTTGAGCTACAGCACCACTTACAGCTTTTTTTGTTTGTTGGAGACAAGAATCTCAGAGACTTTCCTCTCTCAGCTGGCTTTAAACTGCAATCCTCAGATCTCAGCCTCCTGAATTAGCTAGGATCATAGACATGAGCCACTGGTGCCTAGTTTGTTCATCTCTTCTAACAGGTACTCTACAAAGTTTCCCGTCTTACTTCCCACCTACTGGTGCCCCCTGCTGCTTATTCCTTATATCTCTGTGCCAAATACAGTTGGCCCTCAGTATTTGGGAGGGATTGGACATAGGAACCAAATCTGTGACTGTTTCAGTCCTTAATATAAAATGATGTAGAATTTCTGTATAACCTATGCACAGTCTCCCCTATACTTTTAATCATTTCAGAATAACTGATATTTCTTTAAGTATATGTCACATATATAGTTGTTTTCCACTGTTGTTTAAGCAATAATGACAAGAAAATTAGTACATGTTCAATGAAGACTTAATTTTTCCCCCAAATATTTTCAATCTGACATTAGCTGAATTCCTGGTTATAGAACCATGGATCAGACAGATGACAACATATTTTTCATTTTAGAAAATTCAGAAATTTAAATTTAATGAAAAAACAGTGAAGCAACCTCTTTGGAGATTACTACCCCACACATAGCTTCACTTATGTATTCTCCTACAAAATCATTTACAGCCAGAACACACATCTTTCAGAGCACATATCCAGTGGTTGGCTCTACCAATTCCTTTTCAAAATGTTTCATTCAACCTAATAATGTACTGTTTTGTGCCAATCTAAAATGAATGTTGCTAGTCAACAGTTAAGTTGAAAGTCATGCCTATAATAAAGATTACTTTGAAGATAAAATTTTCAAAAGAATTTTTCTTTGGGAGTTATATCTTCTTGCTCTAAATCTTTCAGTTGACTGTTATGCTCCAGAAACACTTATTAAAGTAACACAACTTTTAAAGTTTAAATTGATTGGTTTCTCTAATTCATTTAGCTCAGAAATTCAGAAACAACAGTTACATGTATATTTGATTTTGAAGCTTCCTAATATGTATTGAGGTTTCCTGTCTTTACATATTCCTATCATAAAGGAACATACTGAGAGTTTTCATGTTTAGAACAAAAAATGGCACTTGATTTTTCCAACTTTCCCTTAGGTATGTAGTCTCATGGTTCATACTTTCATGCTTGAAATAGATGTTCTAGAATGGCTTTGTGATAAATAGCCACCAAAAGCTTTTTTCTTTTCTTTCTTTCTTCCTTTTTTTTTTTTTGGTTGTTTTTTTTTGGAAGAGAATCACTAAGCCAAGACCATTGTCCTCATCTTTGATGAAATATAGCTTTCCAATTAGCAGGAAAGGTCTTCATTTCAAAAGGCTGAACAGAATGCTACTAGAAAATTCATCCCAGCTGGGTAAATTGAAGAATTGAAAGAATTCCAATGAAAGAATATTCACTGGGCATTTATTACTTGATTTTCATTTGGATAAATTTCCACTAGCTCCAAGAATTTGTCTTAGAGTTTTGTTCTTCTGAGACAAAACCAAAAAGTGTTGATAGCCATGTTTGACTCTGCTGTACTTCTTTACCCAAATTGCTTCCTCTGCTCTGTTGGATTGACAGGAGGGGATGGCCTTATACTTGCTGACATGTTTGCAGATTGATTGTACTAGAAATCTTCATACTATTCTACTGTTTCACCAGTTTTTGGACTAGTAGACTCTTCTATTTCTCATTCTATCACAGCCTGTCTCTCATTGAAATGTTTTACTGTCCTATAAAAAAATATATTACTGTAACCCAGAGTTGTATCACAGAAGAAAAAGAAGCTATACATTCTCTTTTCAAATATACCATTCCGTGATATTTCAGCTAGATATTATATACTTTTATAGTTGTCACTTGTAATGTTTTCAGCTATTTATTGACTCCATAAAGCTAATTTTTAAATTGTACTTTCAAATACATTCTTAAGTGATTTTATTTCATCCATTTTGTTCCTTTCTCATTACTGTATACCATTTCAAATTGTTGATATAACTAGTTAGAAAAACACAAATGAACTGGGTTTATAGTTCAGTGGGACAGCACATGTTTAAGACCCTGGGTTTAATCTCAAGCATTACAAAAGCCAAGACATAAAAAAAACTTCATTCTGACTTTACTGTGTTGAAGTTGTGATAAATTAATTTTATCCCTAATGGAAATGAGATAATAAGGAGCATATTTTTCCTACTACAGGTAGAAGGTTGTGTCTATCAGTTTTTTCCTATTTTATGATCTAGGGCAAGCATGTGTTTTTAATTGGAAGCACTTTCCATATGCATTTTCACAACAAGCAAGAAGCTCCTTGTAATCAAGAGTAGTTGTATTTATTTGAGTAGAACACAAGTGATTCAATGTCTTGACAATATTTCAGCATTTGAGCATTTGCTGACTTAGACATATATTCCCTATAATTAAGCTAGATTAGATTTTACTGTATCTAATTTACAGCTTTCCACTGTCGCTTGTCTGTTACTGTAGTAGGTGTGTTAGGGTAGGGAAGGATTGGAAGATTGGATACACGTACAAGAAATATATAAACATATGTACATATGCATGCATATTAGAATATATATCTATGTACATTTTTATTTATAGGTCCTTTCCACCACAGATGGGGGAAGTTGTAATTTTTTGGGTGGATTTTAAAATAAGAATTCCAAGACAGCTGGTTTTTCTATTTAAATTTTAATAATTCTTAAAGGAGATATACTCTTTAAGATTTTTTTCAAGCCCTTGAAGCTTTAAATTAAGAGATATGTCTAGGTTTTATGACTCTTTTAACTTTTTCTAGTAAGTACATTTTCAATTTATTTAATTAGAATGTACTTTCCCTACCACTTTCTAAACAAACTGTCAATATATGGTGAAAATTGAGCAGTATTTGCCAAGGATAAATAAACATCTAGCTAATGTAACAAAATCAAGAATCACTTCCATGCTTCAGACACTCAGTCTTTTATATTTATTTATTTCTTTGTTTATGCCAGTCCTGAACTTGAACTCAGGGCCTGGGCACTGTCCCTATGCTTTTCTTGCTCAAAGCCAGCAGTTTACCACTTGACTCATACCTCCACTTCTGGTTTTTTATTTTTGATTGTTAATTGCAGATTACAGTCTCACAGATTTTTCCTTTCCCATATTAACTTTGAACTACTATCCTCAGATCTCAGCTCCTTAAGTAGTTAGGATGACAGACAAGAGCCACCAATGCCCAGAGATCCTCAGCCTTTTATCTGTGGTCTCTATCTCCCAAGGGCAGTATTATCATTAGTAACTCAGTATCCTACCCTTTCTTTGTTAGACTGGTATGTTTTCTCCTGTTGCTTTGATTTGTGTTCTCCTTGTATCATAAAACATAGCTACTGGATTTTGATGTATTCTTTTGCTTTGTGGTGGGCTAAGGTGATACTGTTTTGTTTTTATTTTTTATAATATTAGGATTAATCAGTGTTGTAACAACTGTAAACATGATAACATTAATTTTGATTCACTTGTTCAAATGCTGCAAAGGTAAACATGATTCACAGGTCAAGATATTTGGGACTAGGGTGCAATAGGTAGTACTGGGAACTTTGTGATCCATTCACATAGTTTTGTGCACAAAGTGAAGCAGATGAAGTACATATTCCTAGTTCCTTGGTAAATACTGCTCCAAGAAAGAAATGGGGCAATTTCACTTTTTTTGTTGTTTTGTTTTGTCATGAGCCTTCACATAATAGCTACTCAATAGGTAACTTATTGACTGTGTTAGAGGAAAAAGATAAATAATATTCCTTGATTTCACAGCCATAACTCTGTTTGAGAGAGAGCTATGGAAGAGCAGGTACAAAGATAGATGCTTGTGGAATTAGTCTTCCTATAGGCAAGCCTGTTATGCTTACCCACAGTTCGTTTTAATAAGCCTCATTTTGCTATGGAGTACTCAGCATTACAGTTCGTTTACTGGCTTCCAGTAGCTTCCTCCTTCCCTGCTCCCTGCCCCTGACATCATAGTTCCAATGGAAATCATTTTGACCTGTCAAGCTCTCATAACTTATTTTTAAGAACAAATCAATGCTGAACAACAATGATGACGGAGAGTAGCTCTAAGAAAAGGTCATAAAAAACACCTAGATATAGGACAAAGGGAGAACTAATTGAGACCCTAGTCATTAACACACAGAGACCAAAGGAAGCTATTCATAGAAATGGTGGACACATGATCATCTATGGTCACATGATCATCTAAAATACTCTTCTATGACATGAACTACAAGCAGAGGAAACAAGAGACATTTTTAGTTGCCATCATTGCTACTTTTGTTTTCCTTTTGTCTTGTTTGTTAGTTTGTATGTATTTGGGAAGGTAAGGTGGAACACAGGTAAACAATGGTGTTCCTCACTAGACACTATGTGGAAATTGAACTGTCTTATGGGTGGGATGGGAGGGAAAGACTGTGGAAGGAGAGACATGGTTCAAAAAGAATTGAATTCACTACTCATCACCTGATTCCTGTAACTGTAACCCCTCTGTATAACAACTATACAAAAACCATTTCTAGAAAAGGAAGAAAAAAGCTACAAAAAACTAGACACTATGTTGAAAATGAACTATACATCTTGGGGAAGAGGAAGAGGGGGGTCAGGAGAGGAAAAAACAACACGGGGAAAATGAGGAAAGCAGTAACACGGTTCAAAAAGAAATGTACTCATTACCTGACTTACAAAACTCAAACCTGTCTGTATATCACCTTTACAATAAAGACTATTATTATTATTTTTTTTAAAAACGAAGACTTATATCAGCCATATTACAACAGAGGTGACAGGGGATTCTATTGTTTCATATTCTGACAAGAAAATTAAATGTGAGAGAATTTTTAAGGATTTGAAGGCTCTGAAGATTGCTTGAGTCTGGGAGTGTAGGTCCTACTCCACACATCCCAGCCCAAAGCTGGGAAACAGTGGTCTAATAAAATGTTTTTGGCCTTAGAGAAAAAGTTGGTCAGGAAGAAAAACAGCAAAATGCAGGAGGAAAGGAAGTAATTTTAGATGACTGCGAATAGTTGAAAGATTCAGAAAGAACTTTCCCTTTCTTAAACTGTCTTCCATAACAGGCATAAATGATACTTTATCTGGTGGGGTTGGGAATGCAGTCTTCTTTTAAACACATGACATATCCTGCTCATCTTGCCCAATCTTGGGGCTTTTGTATGCTCTTTTGAAGTGGCCTGACATTGTTTCAGAAGTCTCACTCTCCCTTGAGTTTTGAATGACTGTGGCTTTTGTTGTAATCCATTGAATTTTGCTTTTAGTGGAATGCCACCAATATTCATTGGTAATATGATGAAACTTCCTCTTAAAAGGGTGTAACAAGGGCAGTGGATGGCATGTGTAATGGCACAGCTAATAAGGAGAGAAAATCCTGGGAAAGAATTAAGTATGTGAGCCCACAATGAAGGAAAAACATGACAATTCCTGAAGGGATTAAATCTTTTTACTCATTTTCCCAAAATGAATATTCATTGTTTCACAGAAATATTTGAGATCAAATAATAATGCTGAAAATGAGAAAGACAGAAGAAATAGAAAAATCAATAAAGGTTTTTTTTTTTAAAAAAAATAATCATTGTTGTTGTGTGAACAGCCTCCCTGTGGGTTTTAAGATTTTTGTAAGGTAGAAAAGGGAATCTTAATCAGTGGCTATGTCTAAACCCTTCTTTTTTTTGCTAGAGAAGTAAAATGTGGTGTTCAAGAGGATATTAAAATATTATGAAGTAAAAACGTTGAAGAAAAGCAAGAAGTCAGACTCGCTGGCTTATTCTTTTGCTGTGCTGGGTTAGAAGAAAGCAGGAAGACTCTTTTCTTCCCCATACACCTTGGTCACCCTTCATCAACACAGTTTTTAGAAGCTACCACGGTTGTGAGGACATAAGCACCATATGTTTCCTAAGCAGATTTTGCTGAGCATGAACAGGTCTGGGCTGTGGGTATGTGAATCTGTTTTTTAACAAACTAACAACAATATCAACTGAACTCTAAATATCAGCAGGTATTTCAGACATCACCAAATGATCTCATGTAGCATATGCACAACTGATTGCTATAATTGTTAAGTACTTACAATCTTTATGTCTGTTAAACTATCTGGCATTTTATTTATTGCTATGTTTATATATTTTACTATCCATATTCATTAGGTATTGAAAATCACCCCCTACATACATCCTTCAAGGTACATTTCAGAGGTTGATTATGCATGAAGCCTTTGCTGATAAAGTAGATAAAGTAGAGCTAAATTTTATCTTGGACTTTGGAGTCAGAAAGATCTTAGTCTGAATTTTTTTCCAAACCATTCAATCATTGTCTAACCTTGGGGGATATTGCTTTAACTCCAGCCTTTATTCCTTAAAGTATGTACTTGAAAAAAAACCAGAGACATTAAGCTTTCAAAATCTAAATTAGGTACCAGGAGATGTGCATTTTAAACTTAGCTATTATTAATCAGCAATGTGACCTTGAATAAAGCACTTTCAGTACTTTATAAATGGTCACCTGATTTTTAAAGTACAGCTGGTTAATGTGGTTTATCCCTGACATGCTCACTATTTGAGTTAGGTGTGGGGAACAAATCATACATAAGTACTAGCAAATGGATCTAAATTATAAAACTAAATTATCTAGATTAGTACTTAATAATAATGGTCTCTGTGGAACAACAGAAACAAAGCTTCGTGAATCATCACCTTGGAATATACATCAATCTTAATTGAAGACTTATTAAATCTCATGTGCATCTAAATTCTTTAAGACTTTTGGTGAAAGTTATCAACCTGCTCAGGTCCACATACCTCAGTACAATTATGAACATTTTTCTTTTTGCCTCTTTATTAAGTATGTCATCGTTCCTCATCCTCATTTAGTTCAGGCATCTCTAGATGAACCACACTTAGGTGATGTTTTTGTGGGTCCCTGTGTGCCTCCAGCTTTCTCCCACCTTGCTGTTAGGTTGCAATATGATAGGACACAAGGCTGGAATCTAGCCCCTGTTTGTCTCTAGTTTTTAAATCTCCCTGCTGTTCTACTCCCAAAGTTCTCAGCCAGAAATAGAGGGCTTTTAAGAGTCTACCTGAGGTCTTTTTTTTTTTTTAATTTGGTCAGTGGTAGGGCTTAAACTCTGCGCCTAGGCACTGTCCCTTAGCTCTTCAGCTGAGGGGGAGCACTCTACCACTTGAGCCACAGCACCACTTCTGGCTTCCGGTGTTTAATTGGAAATAAGAGTCTCATGGACGTTCCTGCCCTGGGTAGTTTGAATGTCAAACCTCAGATCTCAGCTTCCTGAGTAGCTGGTGGTGTGAGCCACCAGCGCCCTGCCTGAGGTCTATTTTGCGGAGCATCACCTTGTACTCTGTCTTGCTTTTGCTTTAGTCACCCTCTATATCAATATTATTTGATCCCAAATGTTCTTTTTTTCTCTTTTGCCTTAGTAGATCCTGGAAAGTTCTTTTCCCTTTCCATAGCTGGCAAAATTCTACTTGACCACTTTCCCTCCTTTGTCTGAAAAGGAAATGTTCACATAGTCTGATTTTACTTGCTCACAGCCAACTCTCCCATGAAATTACTTTAAACTTCCAAATGAGTCTCGTACATATTTGCATAGATTTATTTTTATTTCCACTTCTAGTCTTCAGCACAGTTCCTGGAATATAGTAGCTGCACTAGGCCTAGTATGTAGAAGCTACCTATAATACATACAAATCAAAAGAAAAAATGAATAGAAAAAGACTCCAATAACAATTCCACTCACAAAACCAAATTTTCTGATGGTACAAGTCATTTTATGGGATTCACTTTGTTGTTGTTGCTGTTATTTAGATTGATCTTTGTTAGTGTCTCCATGATTAAAGTAATCTGTGATTTTGGTAATTATATCATGCAGTAAATAAAACTATTCTATGTGACTCAAGGTGTCGTTGTATCCATGACACTAGCTGGGAGCAAAGGGGATCCAAGACTTCTCTCAGTTGCCATCAGATTTAGCTTCCAATTTTTAGACTTCAGTTTGACTTCTATTTAGTATGCGGAGCACAATCATGCATGAGTTAGGGATGGAAGACTTAGTCACATTTTTTTCCTACGCTATGTTTATGAAAAGGATTGACTTTCCTTTTGAAGTTATAAAAGATAATGAGGAAACACAGAGTCACAAAAAAGCTCGGAAATAAATCTTAGCTGAATCCATCAACAGTTGTCATGGAGGAAGTTACTACAGTGAAAGTCCATTTCACAAAAATGAGCAATGCCACTTGATGATTTTCCTGGGCTTAGTGAACATTTACCCCAGCGTCTGTAAACTCAAATTTCTAAGATGCATGAACTCTTTTTCTGAAATGTTTTTATAGTAGGCAGGATAATAGCCATCCCCTGCGCCAATCTTATGTTCTATTTTCTGAAACCCTTGCATATGTTACTTCATGTGACAAAAGGAATTAAAGTTGCTAATGGCTGACCTTGGAATGGGGAGACCATCTAGAACTACCCAGGTTGGTTCTTTAATTGCATGAGTCTTTAAAGTGGAAGGAAGAGGTAGTCCAGTGAGATGCCAAATGAAAAGGATTCAACCTGCCATTTTTAGCTTTGAAGATGAAGGAAGTAGCCCAGGATTGGAAGCAGTTTCTGAATGGAAAAGGCAAGAAAATAGGTTCTCCCTCAGAGGTTCCTGAAGGAGTATGGCCTTGCTGACATCGTAATTTTAGCCTTTTGAACTATAAGATAATAAACTTGTGTTAAGGCACTAAAGTTTTGGTAATTTATGACTGCAACAGAATATTAATACGTCGGTTTCCCTATGCAAAGGAGTTCTTATGACCACGGATCCACTATTCCAATGTTCAAGAGAAAACCGAATGAAATAATGTTGTTTTCTACATAGACTACAAAAACAGAAGAGCTTTAGTTTTTTTGGTTCTTTCTTCAAACTCTGTCTCAGCAAATTTGGAGAAAAAAAATGAATTTACTGATGGCTGGTGGCAAAATGATAAATAAAAGGCAGCTGAGTGTCAGGAAAAAAGTACATGTGTAATCTCAAATATTGTAATTCCCTAGAACGCCAAAACCGAGTTCAGCAAAATAAAACACCAGGAAGCATATCCTTGAAAGGGATGGGGGGGGGGGTCAAAGGAGAAGATGGAGAAGAATAAAGAGGAGAAGTGGGGAATGCAGCAAGAATCCAAAGCATATATCACAAATTGATGTCAAGCAAGAGAAGGGACCTGTATGGTAGATGGGTGAAAATGAAGGAATGTGAAAACAGAGATTGCTAAGAATTACACGATGCCTTCCTCTGTCACCCATCGCAACACGGTAATGGAACTTGGAAACTATTTCCATGTTTTTACCACTCTCAGTGTCTATCCCAGTTCTTCCTATCAGAACCTCCTGAGTTAGTTTTGGCTTTTCCAGAACATACATACATTTATTTATTTATTTATTCATTTAAAGCTGATGAAGGCTTTTGAGCTAATCAAAAGTCAACATGGGATGCTGCATTAGATCAGACCTGCATGCTTAGTCTGCCTTCCTAGAAAGAATCAAGAAGAGTTACATTGAAAAGACACATGCTCCTTTTTCAGCAACATTTTCATACTTTTGGAGTATGATATAGGAAAATGTAGTTAGGATATAAAGGCATATGTGTATTTCAAATATCCATGTATTTTGATTTCACTTATAAAAAGTACATTCTAAGGTTATAAATTTGTATTATGTCAACGCTTAGCTTGAAAACTGACATTCAATTCAATTCTCACTTAATTTAATTCAATTTAATTCTCCATGCTTAGAGCATGGAGAAACCTTTCATTTGTTAAATTCCCAATTATTTGAGAAATTTCTTTGAGGAAGTATTTAAAACTGTTCTGTTTGAAATTTAATCTTTGTACTTCTATTTTTGTGATTATGAAAAATAGCACTCTTATTGGGGCTGCTTTAAGATATATGTTCTACTAATTTAGCAATTCAAAAGCTTGTGCATGGTACTTAGATGATCTCAAGGAATTATCTGTGATATTATTAGTTGTTGTCCAGCTCAAATAAAATAAAATGTTCCATGTCAACTGGAATATATGATCTTCTATTTTAAAATCCACATAATGAAATATAGTTAATATTTTAATATTTTAATTCCTGACAATTAGTCTTCTACTCCTAGGATGCACAGCCCAAGACTTATAGCCATGTGTAACTATAAATGCTAGCGAGTACTTACTTCATACTAATTTCTGAAATAAAAATTAAATAAAAGCAAAATTGTGTGTTTCATAGATTAAGAAACTAATACTAATATGGGCTGGGAAGGTGGCTCAGTGGTAGAGTGCTTGCCTTGCATGCATGAGGCCCTGGGTTCGATTCCTCAGCACCACATAAGCAAAAAGAAAAAAAGCCGGAAGTGGCGCTGTGACTCAGGTGGTAGAGCGCTAGCCTTGAGAGGAAGAGCTGAGGGACAGAGCCCAGGCCCAGAGTTCAGACCTCACGACTGGACCCAAAAAACAGAAACAAAACAAAAACAAGAAAACTAATACTAATGTGATAAAAAATGTTTCACTATTCTTGTCTCAAAAAAAAAAAAAAACCCTCAACAAAACTCCAATAACAAAAACAAACTTTAAGCCCACGCTTTGGCTCTGTCTGATTCCCTTCTCTGGATAGCATTTATAGTTGACTTTTGAGGAAAAGCAAACACATGTGTAAAAAAAAAAGTTTGGCTTCTTGCAAGTACTTTCCTTCCTTGTCTTTTAATTATTTTATTTAAGCTATAAAAAAAAAGAGCAAGTAGACACAAATCTTTTCTATTGGCTTTTTAAATACTTCAATTCTTGTTTCATCATTTTAGTTTTTCTTATGCTTCTGCTAGTCATGCCTGCATTTATTTTATGAATTACTATATACTTTATCACAAATTTTAATAGAGTTAACTTCTTGTGAACAGTATTTATTACTTGCATGAATATTTATTCTATATTATAATTACATCCATGTTATCTTTCTGACAGGGCCCTAGCCTCTGCTGTGTCAGGGTCAAATCCACAGCTCCTGCCCAGTTTTATCACCAACTGGGTTCAAAGCAGAGGAAAAACTACACAGCTGACAGTTCCCAGATGAACCTGCCGCTTCTGTACAGCTGAGATACAGCACGGCTCCTAGTGAGCTTTTGGTATTATTTGTCAGCTCAAGAGGCTGGGAAATCTTATTTGTATTATCTAAGGTTTTTTTTTTTGTTTGTTTTTTGTCTCATTGGCTTGTTCCCATGAATTGGGCAACATTTTATAGTTTTGATGATCTGTTGAACATTTGTTATTCTTTTAAATTCCCAGGGAATGAGCAAAATACCCAATGGGGAGACTGATATGAGCAATAGACTCAGCCATTGCTTTCATCAGTGAAGAACGCAGAAGGCAAGCCATCACTGGGTCAGTATTCTGGGTCAAGTTTAAGAAAATTTTTGGCTTAGAGTGTAAGGTTTGGCTATCTTAGTGAGGCATGGGGAGAAACAGGTAGTGTATCTTGAAAAGAAAATAATCACAAGGAATGATGTCCAAACAATCTTCAGTATTGTGCTACAGATTTCACCTGAGCTGAATGAAACAGAACTTTGAATATACAAATCCTAGAGTTGAATATTTGTTCTATAAACTGTACCTTGAGCTTTTTCATTATGTGCATGTCTGAATTCTGTTCGTTTCTCCTAAGTTATCTTTGGTTACTACCTAAGAAGAAATGGTCTTTTTTCTTTTTTTAATGATGTTAATCGAAATGAAGTCCAAGAAATTGAAACAAGAGGGTTTTTTTTTTTAATTTTACTTTTTGTGTTTTTTGGAGTTTGTTTCCCCCTTTTGTCACTGTTTTTCATTTCTGTAAATTTTATCTTGTATATAAGTTTATCTGATTTGAGGAGGGGAAGAGAGAGGACAGCAATGGTTGGACCATGGATGAACAAATGCAGCAGTGATACTAAACGCTATGCTGAAAATGGTATAGAACTTGTGGTGGTGGAGGGTCGGGAGGGTCAAAACTGGGAGAAAATGAGGGAAGGGGTGACACTGTTAAAAAAGAAATGGCATTCATTACCTATCTTATGTAACTGAAAGCCCTCTATCTATCACCTTTACAATAAAAATAAATTTAAAAAAGAGAAATTCCTAGACATTAAAACCTACTGAGTTTATTTTTTACATGGGTTTGAATGTATCAAAAATAGCCATGAAAAATACCTGACACACAATTGGGTTTTTATGACCCAAACAAGTCAATATCAAGGAGTATTTTAGGTCTCTTCATAGACTAGGAAATCATAGGTTCCTTGATGTTAGCATTCTAACCCACTGCTAACCTGCCCCCTCCCAACACCCCTTTGTTAGAGGCTTGTTCTCACTTCCTTTTCTACGGAGTCATTGCTTCCTCCCCCACTCTCAGGCTGACTTCATCAGCCCTGGAAATGAATGATCTTCCACTTAATTTTACCCCGTGCAGTCTGGACAACCTCAGGTTTGGTGAGGTCCTCTTGGGTGGTTTTGTTCATTTCAGAACATTAAAGCATCTCATAAATCTATATTTATTATATTGGTGAGTGGCCTACTGTAATTAAATATGAAATGTGGAAGATGATGTTAAGGTAAAATTGGGGTCACCAACCTCTTTGTATAGTGGTTTCATGGCTGCAAAATTATTCTGGAATTTCCTTCGGTCTTTATGTCTGGGATCTGTTTAACATTACAGAGCATCAAAATAGCATATCATTTTCAGATGGGCACTTTGTAAATGTTTTCATATAATAGTGATGAGTTTTGGTGATAAATGTACCATGTTTATAGAAAAGCAACATAAAATGAATCTTAGCAGAGATTTAACGATGGTCTTACTCAATATAATATGTCCTCACATACAAATAACAGAAATTTGGTGAAGTAGTCTGAAAGAACATAGTCTAAGAATATCCAGGTTTGATATTGGATATATTCTTAATAGTTTTCAAACTGAGATCAGTCTGTAAATCTAGATATTAGGCTGGGAAGTAACAACATCAGCTGAAGTTCAGCATTCCAACTTTATGATTTAGAAGATGCTGTGACAGTTGGGTTGAAGTTGACTTTTGCAATATTGTCAGGGCCTACATGGCCCTGGGCAGACACCTCCCTTACCTCTTGGCTAAGTTGCTGCCCAGTATCTGTGTTACATAGGTAACTGGCACACCTGGAAGCAGTCACCTCCCTCTCCAACTAGATTACATCCTGGGCCACCTCTGGTCACACCTCCCATCTGACCATAGGAGGGTCCCAGGTCCTGAGATCACATCCAGATCCAATGTGGCCACACCTTTACCCCACCTGGCCACACCTCTTCCTGTCCCTGGCCTAGATAAGTCTTGGCCTAGGAGTGGGGAGGTCTCCCCTTTTCGGCCATGCCTCTCCACCATGCACAGCAGGGGCAATCGTTCGGTAAATAAACTTCTTTTCTTGCCTGAATACCATGTGGTGTTCTCTTCATTGGCTACCTACTGAAACCTACCTACTTAATATACCTTACAGCCAAGGAGAAAAGTGATATATTAAATGAATTAATGCTGCAACAAATAGTTGTTTTAAAAGACACTTAAGTGATCACAAAGTATACAGTTTTCTAGCACTTTGTACTCATTAATAAATAAAATCAGTATCTGCTGATAGTCTTATATCTTATATCTGAAGCTAATATCTCTCCAAGTTCCACTTGCTAATGACAGGCCACAAGCAACTGAAAGCAACTGAAGACAGTAGCAAAACTGTTCTATATCTCAAATGTTCTATACCTCAGACTAGCAAATCTCAAAATTCTTTCTTGGCTTTTGATATTGAGAAGCATGCCTATTTTCTTCAAACATACAAAAACACAGTAATATACTTTGGAACTTCATCTTCCATAAGGGAGGTCTTTTTGTTAACTTAAACAAATAAACACAACAATAAAGTACAAACCCAGGGAAGATCGACTACAGGGCAAACAGAAGGAGAAGCAGAAATCGATACTTTGGGAAAATGAATATGTTAGGGAGCCCAAGAATACTGAGTATAAGAAAATGATGTGAGCACTAGTGATTTGGTAAGCTAAGATTCTGTGCCTATTACTTTAAATCATCTTACTACTTAAGTGTATGTTTAAAACATACATACTTAATGGAGTAAGAATAATGGAGTAAGGAAATGGAGTAAGAATAATTCCATTCTAAGGCTCTGGAGAATATGGTGGCCAAATTCAATTTGGAAAGCTCTAATCTCTGTCTTCCGGTAGGACATTGACAATGAAATGCCATCTAAGGAAGTAGTTTCTACATGTGTCAGTTACCCTAATTTCTTAACATCCCATGATTCTCTTGCTCTTGTCACAGCTCCCAGCTTTCCAATGGAAGCATAGCTGCCATTTCAAAGCTGTACTAAAGGAAGTGTTTACAAAAACACATAGGCAATACCCAAAGGGCAGCCACAAAATTCCATTAGTCCAATTTCAAATTTGTAAATCTCTGATTATGTTTCAAGTAGTTTTAGATGGCTTAGTAGATCACAAAGCAGGGCTTTTTTGTTTTTTGTTTTTTGGAACCACATTGTAATTCTGAAAATCTGCATACAATTTAAAGGAAACTAATCCAGGAGTTTCTGACCAATTTGCCATTAAATCTGCTTTATGAACTCAGATTTATGTTTGCCAGATTCCCCTGTGTCCATTGTTAGGTTATGATATTTTAAGAGACATTGTGCACCATTTCTCCAACCTTTAATCTCATGTGCCTTTTGCAGATGTCTACCACCATTGAGAGCAGCATGTGATTTTTCCATACAGTTGTGCATCCCCAAAGAAAGAACCAGAAGTCAGGCTGCATCTGCTTTATTCACACATGCACATTGTGTTCTTCCCTGGAGCCCTCCCTACTAACAGCTTGCTTCGTGCTGAGAAGCCTCTTGGGGTGGGAATTGAGCTCCATGTCTGGCATGTCCTCCAATTCACAGAATGTACAGGAATGCTTATGTGCTTCATAAATTGAACAGAAAATCTGAACTTTTGACATGAAGTAAATTTTTCTTTGTTTGCAGTGCTATTTTATAGTAGTTTAGGCTGTGGTATTAACTTGCATAACCTTTTAAAAAGGCAATGATAATCTTTACTAGGATTCACATTTAAACATAGCCTTTGAAAACTGCAGAAAGTACTTAGAGTTTGAAGGTCACTGACTCTGTTGATTGACAGTGGCTTTGTTTAGATAACATGATACTGCTAACATAACCATTTGCTGGGCTTGACTGTGAGGTTGGCAATTTATGAAAACTATTTGGCTTTTAAGCATCAGTTATGATCTTAAACAAAATGGAAATCATTGGCTGATTTGTTTACTAAGTTCAAGATTGTTCTCTGAACAGAATAATTATAAAACAGAAAAAAAACCTTTGGAAGTAGAAAGAGAATTTTCCATTTTATCAGCAATGTCAACAATGGTAACAATAAGAAATAATGGTTAATGTTGACAATCATGTGTGATGGATGTAATTTTCAAAGGGCAGACAAAAGCAAATGATCACCTTGAACATGTGGCAAATAGTGGTGACCAAGGCAAAATGACAAGAAGTTTATCAAAAGATTCATGTTCTAGTCATCTCTTAACTATAGCCAGCCTCAGATGGTAATTCTGTTATCTCTGCTTCCTATATACCAGAAATTACTGGTGAAAGTCACCTTGATTGGCCTAGAAGATACTTTCTTTTTGGGGGGAGTTTCTATTAGGAGTTGAACTCAGGAGTTTGCACTGGTAGGCTGAACCATATCCCAGCCTTTTTTTGTCTTTGTTACTTTTCTAATTGTGTCTTAGGTGTATGCTCGGGTTGGTCTGGATCAAGTTCTGCCTGTTTACACTTTGCACATATCTAAGATGATGGGCACTTTGCTATTCCCAGCTATTGATTGAGATGGAGGTCTTATATTTTTGCCTGGGCTGACCTCATACAGTGACCCTCTCATCTCTTGCACCCTGTTCTATGAGTATCTAGGAATTCTAGCTAGGTGTGAACCACCTGCACACAGGAATGATACTCAAGGTACTTGTATATTCCAGTCCTGGTTACTAGAAATCTTACTGAGATTGGAATAAGTTCTGGTTATTAGTTCTGTATCTGTCATTTATTTCATACTTTTTCATATATATATATATACATATATATATATAAAACACTATATATACATATATATATATATATATATATATAATGATAAAGTGGTCATATAGAACCAAGGTTCATTATAAACATGTATAGAAGACCACAGTGAAGGCCTTTTGTGAAATTAATATATGCTAGTAAAAACATAGTGAAAACAAAGTCTTACATTTCCTCATAGTAGAGTTGATAATAATGTATATGTACCTAGAAAACTTTAAAGGCTATGCTATATAATTACACAAAACTATCAAAACTGTGGTTTTCATTTTTGCTCTGCTCTTTCCTGGAAGTTTGTTTTCATGGTTATTATAGAATATTAAGGTACATGACTGTCTGTTTTAAATAGTATGGCACTTTATAAAAGTGTGGCTAAAGCGATTTCTTTTATAATGTACACTTTTTAAACAAAAAAAAACTATCAACAATTAAATAGGTAACATTGGTGAATAATAGCCCAACGAGAAAGAATATATGTTAGGGGATTCTTTGTCTTGATTATAGTTAATGGATAAGATTGAATAAGAATATAAAATCCAAGTAAATTATTTTCCTGTACGTGAGTGTGTGTGTTTATGTGTGGGTATGTATGTGAGAGTGAGAGAATTTAATTTTTAGCCCATATGCAATTCCCCTGAAGATACATTTTATATCTCTTGCAGTAACTGCTCCACTCTCTTTAATGTTCAGAGAAGAAATATCTGCCAGTTGTTACACTATTTAGTGGTACTCTCAGGGACATTAAAATTTAAACCAATTCAGCTTTAAAATAGTATTATTTTTTAAATTTCTGTTTGCTAAAACTATGTATGTTAAACAATTTGGTTTCAGACTTTGAGATCAATACTTGCCTATGTATACATATGTATGCATGTGTGCCTGTGTACCCGTGTGTCTACACTTCCCAGAGAAGTGTAGGTTTTGAAGCAGGATTTTTAGCTAATGGGACTAGAGTTTCATGGCAATCCACTGGTTAATATGATGATATAAAAATGGTTCCATGTTTTCTACAGAACTTTAGGTGCTTGAAGTTAGAGAATTTTGGATCACATGTTGGTAGTTTTATTATTTTTTTGAAATTCCAAGCTAAGTTTTAAAAAGATTTAGTATTGTACACACAGTTTTATGTAAGCAATAAACATCTGCTACCTGCTACTTAATATTAATTATAAATTGTCACTGGCTTATTAAATCTAAGTTCAACCACTGAGATGTTTCTAAATTTGAACATCTTTAGAGTTTATATTAAAAATATTCAGTTCCCCTAATGTCTTATAAAATGTAAAGCCAGTTTACTACTTAGTGGTTTTTTGTTGTTGTTGTTTGTTCTTTTGGTGCCAGTCCTGAGGCTTTAACTCAGGGCCTGAGCATGGTCCCTGAGCTTTTTTGCTCAAGACTAGCACTCTATTACTTGAGCCACAGCTCCACTTTGACATTTTGAGTAGTTTATTGGAGATAAGTGCCTCACAGACTTTCCTGCTGGCTTCAACCTCAATGGTCATATCTCCTGAGTAGCTAGGATTACAAGCATGAGGCACCAGAGCCCTGCCTTAGTGTTTTTTAAATTCATATTTAATGATCAAAGAATGAGGGACAAATGAAAGAAACTCTGAAAGCGTATGCCAGAAGATTACATCAGCTAAATAAGAAGAAATGTTTTTAGAAATATGCTATATGTTAAACACACTTCAAGATAAGGCCATATGTTCAATATGTGTGTTAAAACTATTACCAATTTCACCTCTCTCATTTCTAGTTTTATTGCATTAGATAGTAAATAGTGAAGTAAGCATTAGTGAAAATGAATTTATGGAGGACACCAAGAAATACATACCAAGCCTAGGATAATTAGCATATCTTGTCACCATTTCCTGATTTTTTTTTGCCACCCTACAACACACCACAGCTGCACCCTAATGATGCTAAGATACATGAAATAACCTCTGCAGAGCATCACCGGAAGCATACTGAAGTAGTTTTCATTTCTCAAATTCAAGAAATGTTCCTAAGGGAAAAATTGTGTTTTTCTACAGCAATAGTCCAAAATAACATCAAGTTCAGATTTTACCATGAAATAACTGAAAACTGTAAAGAACTGTTTAACAGTTTTCAAATAGAGTACCATAGCACAAGACTATTGGCTGGTTAGAATTCATTTCTATATAAGCACTTACATTCTCTCTCTTTATTTATTTTGGCCAGTTATGGGGCTTGAACTCACAGCCTCCATGCTGTCCCTTAGCTTTTCTACTTAAGGCTACAATTTCAAGAGGGCAGTTCCAACTTCTGGTTAATTTGGCTTTTCTGCCTGGGATGGCTTTGAACTACAATCCTGAGATCTCAGCCTCATGGGTAGCTAGATTATAGGCATGAACATAAGTGCCCAGGTTATCTTTTGTTTTTCTTTTTTTTATGGGATAAAATATACACTATCATCTTAAACATTTCTAAGTTTAATGGCATTAGTGACATTCATATTGTTGTATTGATTATCACAACAGCTAATTCAGAAACTATTAATCTTGCAGAAATGATGTCCCCATTAAAGAAGTTCAATTTCTTTCCGCAGTCCACTTTATGTTGCTGTTTTGTTACTCTTGGTATCTTATGTAATTGGAGTGATATAATATTTGTCTTCTGAGTGGCTTACTTCACTTAATGTAACATCTTCAGGTGTTATCTATGTTACTATGTGTCAGAATTTCCTTTCTTTTTAAGACGATGATATTCCATTGTGTGTATATGTTACATTTTCTTTACTGATTCATCTGTCAGTGGTTACTTTGAACTTTTGGCTATTGTGAATAATACTAATATGGATATATAGCCATCTCCTGAGGCCATAGTTTTAATTCTTTGGTACATTTACAGAAATGAAATTGCAAGATTCTATGGTTTTTAAAGTTTTGTAGAATTAAGTAGTTTTCCATTGCAGCTATACCATCTTGCATTCCCACTAGAAGTGTATTAGAACTCCATTTTCTCTCTACTATTGCTAGTAACAACACCCTTACATTTTCTTACCTATTTTATCCACATTGTATATATATTTATATATTACATTTTATATCGTACTTTATCCTACTTTATATTTTATTGGTTATATAAATTTATTTTTATATATTCATATATTGCATACATTGAGTTCCTTACAGGATAGAAAAGCTCATTAAAACTCAGTCATTAAAATTCATTTCTAAAAACTACTTTTCTAATGCAATTCTCTCATCTCATTAGCATCAGCATATAGCCAAGACTCTATCAACAGACACACAGTAACACCAAGTAAAATCACCATTAAAAGGCTCCTTTTGCTCCTATAAGATAACTACTCACTCTTTTGCCCTTGCATTTTGGTCACCCTTCCCAGAATGCCTTTCAAAAGACCATTCTGTTAATTTAATGCTCAAATATATTTTTTCTAAAATATGTCTCTAAACCATTGCCATCAATGAAAATAAACTCTAGAAGATCTATCTATCTATATCACTAAAAGTAGTGCAAGTACAAGGTGGATGGTGCTGGGCTCTGGTGGTTCATGCTTGTAATCTTTCATACTCAGGAGACTAAGATCTGGGGATCACAGTTCAAACCAGCCCAGGCAAGAGGTCCATGAGATTTTTATCTTCAATTAACCACTAAGAAGAACAGAAGTGGTTCCACTGGTATAGTATGCTAGGTTTGGACAAAAAAGCTCATGGATAGCACTCAGACCCTGAGTTCAAACCCCAGGACTGGCACTAAAATTTAAAAAAGTTTTTTTAAATAAACAAAGTGAATGATAACTGTATCAAATTATCCATCATACTCTGTAAATATGTGTAGTTACCAGTTTTACCTCTCTTTCCTAGTTTTACTGCATTAGATGGTAAATAGTGAAGGACCATTTCTATAAGTGAATGTAAGTGAAAAAGAATTTGTGGAGAAAACCAAGAAATACATACCACACCCAGGATAATTAGTATATCTAAATTTTACAAAATAAATTTTACAAAATGGGATTGATGAAAAGTGACCCAGGAAAGGAGAAAGCATGTAAAATTGATATATATAATGATATATTACTAACATCAATGTGGCTCACAGAAAAAATGAAATAACACAAAATACTGCATCCAGAAATCAGTATGGTTGAGAGGAAACTGTTCTGCATTAGTATTCTGATTCATCTTCTGCCATTGCTAGGCTTGTAAGAAGGTCATTTGGGAAAAGTCACATAAACTCTTTTGTGTTACTTAATTATTTTTAAAGTTGATCATCACTGAATCTCTAAAGTACCTTTTCATTTTAATTCTGATTTTTCATATGTTGCCATTATAATACAAGAGAAGGAAAACTGGAATGAGAGCAGTTCTAACATTACTTCTTAACTACAATAGCAGAGGCAAAATGGTTTTTGAGAGATACTAGGCAAGACATATTCCTTACAGATTGACAAATAGTCCCATGTACACACAAACACATTTACATTAGCATGCTTACAATTATGTCTACTCTAGCACACAACTGTGCCTCACTTAGTTTCTGTTGTGTACGTACCCACAGATAAAAATGCCCAGTATCTTGACAGGTAAAAAAAATCAGCAGTGTAGAGGAAAGGTGATTATTTAAAATAGCCTGACTCTAAACCTAGCTAAATAAATAATTGATTAAAAAGACAGTTTGGTATTGAGTATTATTCTACGAAGAATTGCTACAACTGCTTTGCTTTACTTGATATTAAAAGTTAGAAAAATGAGAAAACAAATGAGCATCTATGGAATTCCAACTTGCTGATAAATATGTAATTAGCATTACCGATATTCTGGAAAATGCCTATATAATAAGGTAATATTTGTTAAGCCATCAGAATGGCAAGAATTTAAAGGACTGGTCATATTCAGTCCTTTGAATGGTGAGTTCCTTAGAAACAGAAATTTCCAGGGAGGGCCCTCTTTTGTACTACTATGTGTTAATTGTACAAAACACTTTAGAAATATTTCTATACATATATAATGTACAGTGGCCAATTTCATGTCTATTATGTGTTTCATATCTTGATCCTCCCTTTTAACAGTTTTAGTGGATTTCAAATTCTATTTGCATATCTACATATGAAGTCCTGCAATGATAGTTCCCCCTTTTCACCTTTCCCTCCCTCTTCCCCGCTTCTTCTGGTTCTCACCCATGGAAAGTCTTCCCACCCCCATTTTACACTTATGCTATTCTTTCTTTATTTATATTTACATTCTGTGAGAGAAAACATCCAATAGAATCTTGTCTTTCCCAGTCTGGCTAGTTCCCCTTAACAGGATAATCTCCAGTTTTATCCATTTTTTTCTGCTAATAACATAATTTTATTTTTCATTTGGCTGCATACTACTCATTTGCATGCACATGCCACCTTCTCTTGACTCAGTCATCAGTTGATGGACACCTAGTTTGATCTCACAATATGGCTATAATGCATAATGCTTCTGTAAACATAACTGTGCAGATAGTTCTGTTATAATCTACTATACCAAAGTTTTGTGTCTTACATTAAGGTGAATCAATTTTTTTGTACAAGATCGAAAGCAGTTTTCAGTTTCTCCTGCATATAGATAATCATATCAGATATCTGCTATGTGTATTTATTACTTTTGGGTATGTTTCACTATTGTAAATGAATATTCCACAAAGTAGTTATTTAGTAAGAATTCTACTAATATATTATAAAAAATAAGTTATATATGTTGATTAGGACAATACTTTTTGTTTATGAGTTATAATTAGACAACAACTGCTAACCCAGAGTATGGACATTTTAAATACTGCTTTATTTTACAATTATAAATTATTCATGCTTCACAGGTATGGTTTAATATATTTTTTCATATCAAACCTAATTGGACTTCATTGAGAAAGTTCCCCAGATCTGTGTCTCTGCAAAGATACAAGAAACAGGCTCTCTAGCAGAAGCAACAAATAAACAAAGCTATTCTTTACAAGGCACAATTTCTAATTATGGAAAACTTGTCTAACAGAGGCTAGAGTTATGACCCACTGGTGTATGCAAAACATAAACACAAGAGTTTGATAATTAGGTTTGAGTTAATCTTAAATTTCCAGTGGCCTAGTGCACAATCAGGCAAAAGGTCATTACCCATACTGGTATATTTCACACTGAACATTGAGCAGCTAGAAATGGCAATGGACATGTCTGTACTCAAGCCTGCATAAATCAGTCCCAGAAGCCATTCATAGCAGTAGTAGATTATTTTTTTTTTTAATTTGTTTTTGGGTCCGGTTGTGGGGCCTGAACTCTGGGCCTGGGTGCTGTCCCTCAGCTCTTCAGCTCAAGGCTAGCACTCTACCACTTGAGCCACAGCGCCACTTCCAGATTTTTTCTTTTTGCTTATGTGGTGCTGAGGAATCGAACCCAGGGCCTCAGGCATGCAAGGCAAGCACTCTACCACTGAGCTACCTTCCAGCCCAGTAGTAGATTATTTTTATATGTGGTTAAAGCCAGATTACTCCATAAAAATGCTTCTAGTAAGTTCAAAGAAATTGGAGAAATTGGCTAAAAGAAAATATTATTACCCATGTTGAGCTTGCATGTCTAGTCTAGACTTGACTGAAAAATCTTTGGATACTCTTTCTCACTTAAATTAGTTTGGACAGAGAGTATCCTTTAGAAAGCCATACTACATTGGATAAATTTTGAACTTCTTTTTCCTGTGCAAAAGGGTTATTTACCCCTATTTCTAAGTATCACAGCTTGCAGTGGCTAGGGCTCTTGAGACAGGTTCAGTTGTCCTTGGCTTCAATTTTAGACATGTGATTTACGCAGACTAATCATAGTATTCTAATTGCCTGATGCAGTGATTGATTCAAGGAGTGAACATGTGAGCCAAGTGGGGTCAATTAGAACCATTTTACAAGGATGATGAATGGATTAAATTCATAAGGATGATGAATGGGCCCTAAAAGAAACAGATAGAGGAAAACAACTGTCCTTTAAGTTGAGAATAATATGGATAAAGACTCTGGGATGCTTAGAGCTAGATTGTTTTTTCCTAATTGGAGAAAGACTGAAATAGGTGAGAAAAATCCAGTAAATAAGAATGAAATGGAGGCAAGATGAAATGATGAGAAAGAGGGAAAGGAGATGAATCCAATGACATTAGGCACTTACAGCAATCTGTACCTAAGCTAACTGTTTAATGTTTTACTTAAAGTCTTTTCCAACTATCATAGTGAAAAAGACTACAAGGATAAATACTGATACGTAATTGTTTTGATTGTGGCAATTATTATATTTATCATGTAAATAATTTTTAGAAACACAAAAATTCAAAGATAAAAAATTATCGAGAAGTAATGTTTGATTTAAGACAAAAGAAATGGGGTATTTCAGACAAAAGATATAGGGCATTGAATTGAAAAATTAAAAAGCACTTTTGGAACAGAACATAGTGGATTCTCAGCTTTTGTCTTTTACGTTGACATCAATATTAACTTAAAATGAATCAGACTTTAATGCAAGGACCTTAAACTTGGAGATTATTACAAAAAAGAATAGAGAAAACAATGGAAGATACATGCATAGGCACCCACTCAAGTAGCTCAGCAAATAAGAGCAAAGACTGACAAGCAAGATTCTATTAAACTTAAAAACTTCTGCACTGTGAAAGAAAGTCACTAGAATGAAGGGAGCTCACAGAATGGGAGAAAATATTTGCTAACTGTATATTTGATAAGGGAATGACAATAAACAGAGATCTAAACAGACTAAAACCAACAAAGCCAACTCCACAAAACCCAGCAAACCAATTATGGGTAAATAAACTTATTTCTTGAAATAAGTATATACAGCCAATAAACAAATAAAGAATGTTCAGTATTGATGGCCAAAAGGGAAGTGCAAATCAAAGTGATATTAAGATGACATCTTAGGGTAGTCATAATGGTTGTCATTAAGGGCACCGCTAATAGAAAATGCTGATAAAGATTCAGAAAAATAGGATGCACGTAGACCATTGATGGAAATACAAAATAGTGCAACCACTATGGAACACAGTATGTATGTTCCACCCAAAACTGAAACTAGAAGTACATGTGGTTTAGTAAGACCACTCTGTTGGGTAAGTCAGTACACAAAATAGACACCTGCACATCCATATATCCATATTTACTAAAGTAGTGTTCAGAATACCTAGCTTTGGAAACAGCCAGATGCCCTATAATTGCTGGATAATGAAAATCTGTTAAATATACATAGTGGAATATTTCTCAGCCATAAACAGGAATGAAATTATGTTATTTGTAGATAAATGGCTGCAACTGTAGATTGTAAGTGAAGTAAGTCAGGTTCAGAAGAGCAAGGTCAAAGGTCACATGTGGGATCTAGACTAAAATTATCTATCTATCTATATATATGGAAAGAAAGTCATATATATGTGTCTTTTATTTGTTCATTTATTAATATTTTATGTCTCTCTATTATGGATGCATACATGAAAATACATATATATGTGTATATGTGTGTGCATATAGCTGTTTAGAGAGAACATGATTGGAAATGTGAAACTGAAAGGATGAGGAGGAGTAAGAAACACTGAATGATGAAGTGTGGATACTAACAAAGCTATTGAATTAAGGCAGTAGGCAGGATGGGTAAGAAAGATCAATAGAGGGCACTAGTCTGACTAAAATATATGCATGTGTAAAAAATCACCAGCCAACCATTTGTACAATTAACTACACTAAATAAATGAGTGACATGGGCCTGGGAAGGTGGTAGAATGATTGCCTTGCATGCATGTGGCCCTGGGTTCAATTCCTCAGCACTACAAAAGCAGAAAAACCTGGAAGTGGCTTTGTGGCTCAAGTGCTAGAGTGCTAGCCTTGAGCTGAAGAGCTGAGGGACAGCACCCAGGCCCAGAGTTCAGGCCCCATGACCAAAATAAAATAAAAGAAAAGAATGGCAGAGATGTAAAACATTCTGTTCAGGAAGGATATCAGTGGTAGATGGGACAGTGAATGAAGAGAGAGAGGCCTCGAGGATGAATTCGGTTCAAGTTCTTTACATGCTTGTGTGAAAATAGAATGATAGGAAATGGGATCAAGGAGATGAGGGAACAAGTTGAGGTGGGTGAATTTGAGCAGAATACAATGTATGGCTGTATGGAAGTATTACAATGAACCCTCTTGCACAAATAATATATACTGAGATGCTTATTTTTATTTTATTGTAAAGGTGCTGCACAGAGGAGTTACAATTACATAGGTAAGGTAATGAGTACATGCTTTTAAAAAGAGGTTTTGAAGAATTATCCGCCTATGTTTATTTTTTGTCACACTAATAATAGTAGCCTACCAGTGGAGGATTCTGTTCTAGAAAGTTCACATGTGGATATGCCCATCAGTAAAAAATATACCTTGCTCTATATGGAGTCTGGTTTGATAGCAACCTAAGAGTAAACCATTTGAATGGTTCATTCTCATTTCCAAGGACCCCAGACATAGGATTTTCTTGTGAACAAATCTGAGAGTCTTTCTGTTTCACTGATGGCACAGGACTCAATTGTGACTTGCTGCTTTTGCTTAGCCTTCCCACTCCTTGGGAGGCCTAAGATAAAGGTAGCTGGACTTTCTACCAGACTATGGCATCCACGAAGGAAGCCTGCAACATTACTGGAGTAGATAAAAGTGAAAACATAATGACCTACAGAAAGAATATTTCTTTTGTGCCTTTGAATGTGAGGTGTCTCTGGTGCCAAAGAGGTTTTAGCAACACCAGCAGTTTGAAGCGGCAACTGTGCTGGTGACATGGGAAGGTGGACTGCAGCATGAAAGGGGGAAGTGTCCTTTTGCTGAGAAATGTTTATTTTGTAATTAGCAAAGGACAAGAAGGCCCTTTTGGAAACTATCTTGGGGGTCCAGAATTTAAATTTATGCTGATGCTCTCTGGAGTCTCTCTCTAGGGAACGTTCCTTAATTGGCAGGGTTCTCAGTTGGCCAGAAGAGGTTTTGTATAAAGCCAAGGTCTTGGGGTCATTTTTCCAAAGGCCCTTTAATTCAGATCTGTTCCACAGCTACAACTTGTAGCTTTAACCCTAGTTAGCCATTTTAGAAACACAGCCACATGATAGTCCTAAAAAAATACATCTATTTGCCCTGAATTCATATCGTCAGATATATTTCACTTTTGCCAGCATAAACAGCAATGAAAGCTGCAGCTATTGGTGGTAGTAACCAGGAAACTGAAATTTTCAACACAGGTGCATTTGCTACAAGTGGGCTGATGATGATCGATCTGGTGGAGCTATAGTGAGATACTAGCATCTAGAAGATGAAACCCACAATAAAAGGGACTTTTGTCTTTGTTCACTGCTACATTTCGGCTCCTTTCAGTGCCTAGCACACATCTGGTGCTTTAATAAATATTTGTCCAGTGGATGAGTGTATTTTGGCCTGGCCTTTATTATTTTTTTCTTCCTATTTTGGACTTGCTCTTCCTTTTTGGTGTATACTGGAGTTTCTACTCAAGGCCTTGCTAGGCAGATCTTCCACTACCTTATTTTGCTTTTTGCAAATGGGAAAGAGCAATAGAAACAAAGTCCTACACATCTCCTTTATCAAATATTTATTGTGTTTTTATGAAGAAAGATGTTGAACTATAAAGTAACCATATTCATATAACTGCAGGCAAGAGAGATCTTTATGGTTACCATTTTCTATTGCTCCTGGTACACGCATAACATTTTGTAATGTAACATTGCAGCTTCTCTTTCTGTAGGTGCAACCTATTTCATTACCTCTTGAATAAAGATTGTGACTAGCAGAAGTGAACTGAGGTTGTAGAAGCAGAAGCATGCTGGTTCTAAAAGAACCATTTTTCTTCTGTTTAGAATCTTATGGACCCCTTTACTATCTTGATGATGATAGCCACACAGCCATTTTTTCAGGCTTTGGCCATCAAAATATGTGAAGAAACTCAGCTAAGATCAATATTGTCCAGTGGATCTCAGCTTACATTGCTCAGCCACAGATTGTCAACTATATAGTTGCTACTTTAAGCCTCTGTATATTGAAATAGCCCTCATGCATGGGGTCAAAACAATCTCAATATCATTGTTTGATTAGGAGCTGAAGAATGGTTTGGATAGTAGGCTATTTTCAATAGCCAGACGTGTGTGTTCTGTGACATGCATCAAAGGATAACAGGTAATAACCATATAGACTAAAGAAAGTATTTTATGGTATCAGTGACATATCCTAACCTCTCCTGATTCCTTCCTAAGGATTCTCTGCTCCCCAAGTTTGGTGATTGGAGAGCCAACTAAGATCCTAAGTACAATTGACTTCCCCATGTCATAATGAGGCAGAAGAAAGAAGCCAGAAGCTGGGGAGATGTAGAAAATATGAAACAGTTCACTAGACTTCTTGACTCTAACACATTTCATAAGAGGAGTCCATAAAAGGAGATACTGCATTTGCATCATGGAGTTAGTTTGTAAGAGGAGATATGTAAATTTTCATCAAGAATATTTCTTGGGAAGTAAAAGTTGTTATTTATTGCAGTGGTCTGTCTTTCTTGTGAGTTTAAACATGGTTAAATACTTTGGGTTGGCACTAGAATTTTTTAATTATAATAGTACAAATTTCATTAAATTTGATAATTACTTGAATAGAAAATATTAAAATACATTGTACAATATTATCACCCACTCCAGCTTACTTGACCTTACTAATAATGTTTTCTCATATGTTCACATTTTCTTGGTGGCAAATTGACCTCTTCAGATTCTGAATTAGTTTCCCATTTGGGTAGGAATGACTAAACCCAAGAAAGACATCAAAGAGACTGTTGAGTTAAACCAGAGTTTCTTATCCTTGCACTATTAGTAAAAAATAATATTCTCTGGGGTAAAAAAAAGTCCCAGATGAGACTCACAGTTTTGTAGTATTATTATTTCATCTCTATATTGTCTTTTCCCTTAAGTATTTAGTCTACTTATAGGTATAGGTAAAGTGTAAAAGCTCTGATCCTTTACTGCTTGAACAGGATTAACATTCGTAGACCAGTTGGCCTTCCATGAAATGAAAATAGGTACAGAACACAATCAATACTCAAAGTCATGCATCCTCAACTCTTTTAAGCAAATAAATCCATCCATTGGCCTTTTTTTTTTTTTTTTTTGCCATTCCTGGGGCTTGAACTCAGGGCCTGGGCACTGTCCCTCAACTCTTCAGCTCAAGGCTAGCACTCTACCACTTGAGCCACAGCTCTACTTCTGGCTTTTTCTGGCTTTTTCTGTACTGAGGAATCAAACCCAGGGCTTCATGCATGCTAGGCAAGCACTCTACCACTGAGCCACCTTCCCAGCCCATCCATTGGCTTTTGATGAATTTAAAAAACTTGACTGATCATTTTGTTCAAACTAAATTAGTATTTAATAAAAATCATTCCTGTAGGAGAGCTTGAAGACATTGAAGTAGTTAAAATGATTTAAGAAGTAAACTAAAGAACACATATAATGGACACTAGATCATCTTTATACCAAGACAGTAGACCTCACTCTTGTTTTTCTGACTCTTCTCTTCTATTCTTAGATTATCCATTACTTATTATTAGTGAAACTCGTACTCATGAATTAACAAAAAATTGATATTTCTCTCTGTCTTTGTGAATTTCCCTGAAAAAATCTGTGCATTAAATTAGGGTAATATGGGGCTGGGAAGGTGGCTCAGTGGTAGAGTGGCTTGCCTTGCATGCCTGAGGCCCTGGGTTCGATTCCTCAGCATCCCATAAGCAAAAAGAAAAAAGCCGGAAGTGGCGCTGTGGCTCAAGTGGTAGAGCACTAGCCTTGAGCTGAAGAGCTGAGGAACAGTGCCCAGGCCCAGAGTTCAGGCCCCACTACTGGACCCCCCCAAAAAAATAATAATAAAAATAAAGAAAAGGAGTCAAAGGCTGGGTGCTGGTGGCTCACGCCTATTAAAAAAAAAAATTAGGGTAATGTGCAAATGATTGGGAAACATAGCCTTCCATCACACAGGCACGCACATGTTCCTGTCCTGTTTTACTTCTCCTAACCTGAGATAGTTATACATAGCATATCAAAAGAGTCATTAATTATAAAGTAACAACTATTGGAAATGTGCTTTCTCTTTCGTTACTTCTAGTTCAATATGTTATTTTAATGTATGGTAATTGGTAATAATCTACAAGTGACCTGTATAATCTCTTCCAGAATATTTTGTATGATTTTGATGTCACAAATACAGAATTCAACTGGTACATATTCTTGCTGGAAAAACTGTGATGGAAGTAACTTCTCTTTAGAGCTAGTAATTGATGAATAAGTCAAGGTAGATTAAAAATCCCCATGTCTGATAAAGAAAGATAACCCCAACTGGTGCAAATGAATAGTATAATAGAGAAAATTTTGGATTTGGGAATACAAAAATTACATTCACATCCTCAAATTAATTTTCTATTGCTATTTTAAGCATCAGAAAAAGTGATAGTTTAAAAGAGTGCATACAAGATTTTGCAACAAACCTTTACAATACACATACTAAACATACATCGCACAACTGGAAAAATCCATTCTGCTCCCAGGAACTATTTCCTTCTATTCCATTCTTCTCTGTATCTCATCTATCTTCCCTGGACACTTTGCTTTTGGTAATTAGAATACAGCAGAAAAATCCCAAACACATGCTCCATACCTGTTCCAAAAGAGTTATCTATCTCTATCATTAATCTCTTTGGTCAGGGATCATTGATAAAATTTTAAATTCAAGATTTTTGGGTTAAATTTTATAGTCCGAACTTTACCCCTTTAGTTTATTTGCCTTTACAGGATCAGGGCGTGAAACTCCCTATTTCATGAATTCTACATGTTTTAGGAGCAATCTAAATTAATAGTTGTACGAGAACTTGTATTTCCACTAGTTAGTGGTAGGAGAAATTATACCTTTGTCATTTTCATTGTACTTATTTTTTAAATTGCCTAAAATTTTCAAATGTTTACTCTTTTCAAATAAGAAATATCACTTATATAAAAATCTGGTGCTGTAGCTCACACCTCTAATCTTAGCTACTTTGTGATTCCTAGTATTTACATTATAAATTCAGAACATTATTAAATTTTAAGAACTTATGTCTATGTATATAGATATAAATATGGATCAGAACCTGCAGCACGACTTGGATAATGTGTCGATGTAATAGTTGACATAATACATAGATAGGGAGGGACACAGGAGATAATTATGTTTCTTTGTTTGCATGGAATATTAGTAAATATTTTAAAAATTTAGAAAACTATTGGGTTAGAGAAGTAAGGAATAATGAGATTAAAATTTTTCCTCCTAAATTTCTAAGCTACTTGAAAAGCTTTTAAGCACACACATCACATACATTGAAACATAAATAAAGACTAAATTAAAACTAGACCTGGAATTTAATTACAGGCCATCCATATTGTTAGTGTATGCATTATTTAATAAAAGTTTAAGACTAATAAGACACCTATATTTTTGTAACTGTACAAAACTCTCTTCACAAGTGTAAACTATTGTGTTTTCAGAGGAGAAAATTTCAGTAAGCACCACTTTTAAGGCATGTCTTGTATCACAGGTTCCTCTTTGAAATGTCTTAGACCATTGTTTATCTTCTAGTTGCTACTTTTAAAAAATGGTATTTTCAATGTTAATGTGTAAGCCCAGTACTAGCAAGATACATTCTTAAATAAAAACAAAGATACATTCTCAAATAAAAACCTAGAATGTAATTAGTAGCATAATCTAATTTTGCTACTGCGTAAGTGTATCTTCAGTTAAACCTAAAAGCACATTGTACTAAATACTAATTCATTCTGTAGATTCTCTGTGTACTGAATATGAACAGAGATCACCTGTGACTCGTTACATTTCAAGAAAATTTAGTAAACATGAGTGAATGTATGGCTGCGGGAGTGTACCAACAAGTGGAATGATGAAATATTTGACTGCCAAGCCCAACTTTTAAAATGTAACATGTTTTATATTAATTGGTAACAAATGCCAAAAAGACCTTTTTTAACTAGCCAACTTCCATTCCTGAAACTAAATTATAATCAAAACCACTTAGAAATTTATAAAAGTTTGAAGTTCTCTTTAAAATAACCCATATCCGCAAGAATTTTACATTAACTACTTGATTATAATGGTAACAAAAGGCTTATGTATCTGATGATGGCCAATTTGGTGTAAGGAAAAGTCCTTTGCAAAACACAGGTGACCCCAATTTCTTCCTGCTTTCTTTCTCTCTTTTTTTTTCTTTTTTTGGGGTTGTGGAGCTTGAACTCTGGGCCTGTGTGCTGTCCCTCAGCTCTTCAGTTCAAGGCCAGCACTCTACCATTTGAGCCACAGCACCACTTCGAGTTTTCTGAGTGGTTTATTGGAGAAAAGAGTCTCATGGACTTTCCTGCTCATGCAGGCTTTAAACCGCGATCCTCAGATCTCAGCCTCCTGAATAGCTAAAATTACAGGCATGAGCCACTGGCACCCGGCTTAATTTCTTCTTATCTTTTTTTAATAAGTTTTTTTATTGTGAAAATACCGTACAGAGGGGTTACAATAACATGAGCAAGGTAATGAGTACATTTCTTATGAAGCATTGTTGCCTCCTCCTTTGTTTTTCCTCCCACCATCCCTGCCCTCCCATCTCCAGGACTACACTACCCCCGCCCCCCCCAAAGCTGTAAAGTTCGTTTTCGACATAGCATCTTGTACATCTCATTGTTGCAATGGGTCCACCCGTATCCCTAGAATAACATTCATGTTTTCAAAATATACTCCTCCGTGTTCTCATTAAACTTAGTTCCTATGCCTATAAACCCTCTATCATATATGATAAATGATACTAGGTTATCTGTTTAAACATCTAGTCTTCTACTGGATTGTTCTTGGTTTTGTTTGGTTTTGATGGTACTGAAGTTTACACTTGATAGGCAGTCACTATATTACAGTCCCTTTTTTCACTTACTCTTGAGATAAGGTATTGTGTTATTTTCAGATATGAGTCTGGACTATCATCTACATATATTTTAGGTATTGGTCATAGCATGGATGACATGTCCATGCAACTATGTCTAGTTTCTTTCTGGACTATGTAAAATTATGGGATTTTCTACTTAGGGTCTTGAACTCCGGTGCTCTGATTCTCAGCCTCCCAAGGAGCTAAGATTATAGACATGAGTAACTAATATCCAGCTTCTGCAGGACTCTTGATTGTACCTTCCCAATATTCTGACTATCCTACTCAGTTATGAATTCATATGGATTCAGACTAGCATCATAAAGAATTTAAAATTTTTATTTAACAAACAAAATACAAACAAGACCATACTAAAGCTACCAGCACAACTATGTTTCTTGCAGCATTATTTATCATAGGTAAGATATGGAACCAACCCAGATGCCCCTCAGTAGATGAATGGATCAAGAAAATATAGTATATATACACAATGGAATTCTATGCCTCCATCAGAAAGAATGACACTGGCTCCTTAGTTAGGAAATGGAAAGACTTGGAAAAAATTATATTAAGTGAAGTAAGCCAGGCCCAAAGAAACATAGGTCCCGTGGTTTCCCTTATTTGCAATAACTAGTATATGTCTGAGACAAGCAGAAAAGGTCAGATAAGTTGAAGTTCGATGAAATGAACCCCATGATAAGTATTCAAATGTTTTTCTTTCTTGCGATTGTTTCTAACATATTTATAAGATGATTTCTTTGTTGCTTTGTATGTCCCTCCCTCTCGGTATAACCCCTGCTTTCACTGTGTTTGATGTCGGTATAATTTGTGGAGGGGAAGGACAAAAACAAATCGTTTAACTAGGGATACAGGTGGACCACTGCAACAATGAGATGTATAAGTCATTATGTTGAAAAACGAACTTTACAACTTTGGTGGTGGGGGTGAGGATCGGGTGAGGGGAGGTGGGGGGAGGATAGGAAGGGATGGGAAGGGGAAGCAAAGAGGAGGCAACAATGCTTGATAAGAAATGTACTCGTTATCTTGCCCATGTAATTGTAACTCTTCTGTATGGTATTCTCACCATAAAAAAAAATAAAGTGTGAGAATTAAATAACTAAACTTCAACTCCATTGATAGATGACTCATTTAAAAAGGTAATTAATTAGTTGAGAGCATCATTTAGAGGCTTACCAGATAACTATCAAAAGTGATTTAAAGCTACCAAACATACTCGTGGGCAGTAGTGCTGAAAACAATAAATGAGAAAGACAGGAAATGATGTTTTAGAGGTCACCAACTGTAGTTCTTCTAAATGAAAGTATATGATCCCTCAAGCATCACATTAAATGGTATATTTACTCTTGGTTCTCATAGGATTTCAGAATAAGTCTTGATACAGTTAAGATCGAATAGGTTTAATAATATAGTATAAAGAGTTAGTATAATTTAAAATAAAACCTGGGAAGAGAGCGTCATTATTTATTGTGTCATATTCATAAAATAAGGCCTTAGTAATCAGTTCAAATATGAAGCCAATAGTAAAGTAAATGTTTAGCTACAAAAGCTTTTAACCTAATTGTACTATGTTGAATCATAGGCATCGTAGAAGGACTAAGTTGATGGTGATGTTTTGTTGTCATGGTTTTATACCAGACAATATTAGACCGTATGTTTATGAGACCTCCCAAAAGTTTCCTTGGCACTAGAAAGGTGATGGATCATAGTACAGATAACAGCCCAAGGCTTGTAGCCCAGCTTTGTTCATTATCATTCAATTGCCATACTCTTATCACGGCATCTAGTACCGATAGGAAATACCATTTCAAAAAGTTATCACATCTATAAAACTGTAATTCAGGGACAATATACTCTTTGCTACATGTTTTAGGGTTTTAGACATGAGTGATATTGCCATAAGGTGAAATAGACATCTAATTATGAGAAGCCCAGCAAGCACATCTTGTTAACCGATCATACCTCGTTCTCCCTTCTGACACTTCTTTCTTTGCACTGTACACTTTCTTGTCTCACTTGTAGGAGGACACAGGTTACCCTTTGCTGAAGGATGCTGGATTATTTCTCGAACCCGTGTTTCAGTCCCTCTTTTGAAGCCACACGTTTTTCCTTTTTTTGTGCATTGACTCCAAGGACTCCATTCACCGGCCTCACAGTGCACTAAAACAGGAGAACAGAAACAGCCTTAGTTGATTTGCAATCACTACCAGATTGCTAAATCAGGAAAGGTTAGCTTTCAGCAACACTTGCCCAAATCCTGAGGTTAAAATCCTGTAGATCAAAGTTGTAGAAGATGTCTTAAGTGAAAAACAAAGAGAATGCAAGAGGCAGAGATGAAATATTTCAGGCTTTTTTGGTGCTCATATCAGGCAACTTCATTCTTACATTGAGTTTGCTATTTCCTGTACTTTTTGTTCTAGGTTTCATTAACCAAGATACTATATTATATAGTTACTCACAATTGACCAGTGCTTTACAATTTCTAGAGCACTGTTATAATTATTGAGTGATCCTTACTAGAGCTTGAGAAATATTGTGATAGTTTGTTAGAAAATGGTTTCTCAAACGTCACCTAGAAAAGGTTTTCTCAAACTTGAGCATGCATCAAAAGGGCTAAAAATATTTTTTAGGTGAAACATTGAATCATATCCCTAGAGTTTCTGATCTAGTCGTCTGTGGTGTACCTGTCAATTTGCCGTCCTAATAATGCAGATAATGGTGATTTGTAGATACTGGGAACATCTTTTGAGAACCTCTGTGTTAGAAGATGGTTGAGTGGAAAGCAAACGCAGGTTTTCTGGCCCACACTTGCTATTGTTTCCGATTTCCTATTTCTTGTTCTACTTGATACTTACACAGGACCAACTAATTAAGGTAAATTTCAGGTCAATTTCAGATAAGAAGCTGTTTCTAGAATTAACTTGAATGATCCCTAAAGGGAACTGATAGGACCTTTTTGAAGATTTGTTTTTGCAGGTTTGTTGTTTCGCTTTTTTGGTATACAGTCATCCCTTCAATAATAGCTTAAGTTTTTTTTTTGGGGGGGGGGTAGGGGTCCGGTCGTGGAGCCTGAACTCTGGGCTTGGGCGCTGCCCTCAGCTCTTCAGTCAAGGCTAGCACTCTACCACTTAAGCCACAGTGCCACTTCCAGCTTTTTTTTTTTCTTTTTCCTTATGTGGCGCTGAGGAATTGAACCCAGGGCCTCATGCATGCAAGGCAAGCGCTCTATCACTGAGCCACCTTCCCAGCCCAATAGCTTAAGTTTTATAGCAGAGTTCTGTACTTCTGATTAGAAGAAATATAATAAAGTCTATTCTTTCTGATTTTGAAGTTGTCTACTACTATATAGCCCAGTGTGTTCTCACTTAATCCTCCTGCCTAGCTTCCCAGTGCTGTGAGGAGAGGCTTAACTCCCCCATCCAGATGAAAAGTGCTGTTCTTTGATTTATGACCACAAAAGTTGCTTCCTTACAACAATGGAAACAGCTTCCAACAAAAACTCTTCAGAATGACACAAGACCCTCAGTCCTCATACCATCTCCTACTGTCTTCTGATTTGATGAATCATTATGTTAGAGCAGTATGTCTGATAATAAACTTGAGAAAAATAACCTAAATGTTTTAGAAATTTAAGGCCTTTCATGATATATTTTCCACAGGCTTTCCTAGTTTCTTTAAGGTACCCTTGATTAAACTCAAAGTTTGATAAAACCGATTAGATAAGTCAATTTGTTTCTATGACTTAATTGAGATTTAGTCAACCACTTACAAAATAGTCTTGTGCTTAGCTCTGCCATTGCAATTTTGATTAAAGAGTATGACAACCATGTGACTTGATGATACAGTCATTTCCAGGTTATGTCCACCTCATCTCAAAATTAATGATTGATACTAAGGAATCTTTAACATATAGAAATAAAAAGTCTCCAAGAAAGCAAATGGAAAAGAAAGCCTTAAAAATCATGAACTTCTCTTTTGCCAGGTATTAATCCAATGCCAAAATGTTTTGTTAGTACCAGGTAGATAGTTCATAGCCATGAGGACAAAATAGTTCTACAGAAATACTGTAGAATAAACTTACCATATTAGTATCCAAATAATGTTACCGGAAAATAGAAGACTGAAAAATGTTAAAGGTGAGTATGGAGTGATTTAAATTAAACTTAGGTCACTATATGAGCAATGTAACTAGAGTACTAATTAGTTAAGAGATAAGTAAGAAAAAGCAGAATTGTTTTCTCTGGATTTCTCCTCTCTCATTTATGAAGAACAATTTTCACACTGGCAATCTTTAAGTACTCTCCAGTGAAGTAAGCATGAGCTCCCAGACCCTAGAGATGGCTATGCTGGATTTGATCATCAGTCTGAGACAGAGTAAAGTGGATTTGGACGAAAATTGAACTGGAAATCCTACCAATAATGGCCTACCCATGCCTTTATTCTTTTGTTCTAATTCTTTTTTACTAACTGCATGGATCCATAGATAAGACTGCAAGAATGTATTAGCTGCTATTGGGTATTGGCATTGGGATACCTCCTCATGCAAGAGGAAGCAAATATCTAAAGCACACAATGGAAACATTGAATCCAGTTGGGTCCAAGAGGATGCTTACATTCAATTTGACCTGAAAAGCATGGAGAGATAGTTTGTGATATACATCTTTCATGCCAGCTCTATATCAGAGAATATCTTCCTTGCTAGTGATCAGTACATTCAAGTTAAAATGATACAATGGTGTAGATCATAGCAACACATTGTGTTGGGTGACCAATGAAGAGCCAAGCACAGGAGCTAATCATAGCACAAAGGTACAGTATATCTGTGGGGTCAACAGTCAACATTTTACTTTTGCAGGTCTTAGTTTTCCTACTTCTTTTTTCTTTTCTTTCTTTCTTTTTTTTTTTTTTGTCGGTCGTGGAGCTTGAACTCGGCCTGGGTGCTGTCCCTGCGCTCTTCAGCTTGAGGTGAGCGCCACAGCACCACTTCCGGTTTTCTAATGATTTATTGGAGAGCAGAGTCTCACGGACTTTTCTGCCCGAGCTGGCTTTGAACCATGATCCTCAGATCTCAGCCTCCTGAATAGCTAGGATTATAGGCGTGAGCCACCAGCGCCCAGCTAGTTTCCCCACTTCTTAAAGGAACAAGCTGAAAGTCTTTGTGTAATTTTCCCTGAAAATTTGGGCCAAACCTATATGTGTTATGCTTTTAGGATAGATACCATCTTGTGGGAGATAGCATTTTGGAGTAAGCAGCAAGAGCCAGTCCTAAAGAAAGATTCTGATTTACACTACTACTGTGTCCATCTAGTTTGTACCTGCAAAATGAACCAAAGATATCCAATAACCTTTGCACAGCTAGTGTCTACTTTAAAATATTGAAACTGATTAAATTTGTGTAGTTTTACTGATAAATGGTTTTAAAGGCTAATCCAAAAATGGCAACTGTATGATGGTCTCTCTTCCAAAAGAACACTAATAAGTTTCACATAAATAGCCTCTTAAGAGTGAGTACTATACCTGCAACAACTAACAAAGTTTAAATACTTTTTCTTGAATTAAGAAACGCCATAATCCTTTGGTAATAAAAACTGAATTTCTGTCCTGGAATATTTAACAAAGTGTTTCCTCTTTTTCCACTATTTGGAACTTATTATGGCTGATCATCAGCCCTTAGGACGTATAAAAGCGATGAACCTGAAGTGCTTTCTCATGTACCTTTTACCCTTTCTCAAGTTGTTTTTCTGTTTTTATTGACTAGATAAAAGACTTTTTCCAAAGAGAGCCATGAACTGATTCAGTATTTTTTCCCCAATGCTTCTGAGATTAGCCTTGAAATATCAGCTAAATTTTTTTCTGTCTATCAAAACCATTGTTCAGAAATAAAAGGTTGAGGTAGGTTTGAAATAGTCAAGCCACCACCTCATAGTCATTACACCAGCTCTTTAGGTCCTGGTGGAGCTGTACTGAGGGAACCCTGGGGCGGTCCCGGAGACTATCCTGTACTGAATCAGGAGGGTTTTTGTGCACACATGCCGACATCAGGACAGCTTCAAAGGCTCCTGCAGTTATTGCCCAAGGGATTTTGAGCTTTCCTATGCTGTTTTCCCATTTGGTTTAGCATCTGCTCCCCAAGTGTTCATCAAACTCATAGCTCTAGTAGCTGTACAACCTTTAAAAGAGGGAAAACATAGCCTGACAGTGATCTGTTATTTAGACAAACAACTTGTCTGAGAGACCTCCCCTCCAGGAAACCCAGCCTGCAATTAATCAAACCCTAGCACTGTGTCTTCTGTCAGTTTGAGTGAGCCCCAAATCCTCTCTTTCTTGTTTCCAAGTATCTATGCAAAGAGAACCAGTACAGAGCATATCAAGAGAAAATGTCTCCTCCTTGGAAAATAACTTTGGTTATTGGCTGAGATGAAGCCTAGGTGTTTTTGTCCTAAGGCTGCTTCCTATTGTTGATACAAAATAAATTTCTATAATGATCAGAATAGTTTGAAAAATTGTCATCTGTCACTAAGAAATATTGGTAAGTTACACTCTGACTCGTGCTAAGGCTCTAGGGATGCTTTTATGGTTGTATGTTTATAGAAGATGAGAGAGCCTCTTACAGCAGGTTTCTCAGATCCTTGTAAGTTAGACTTTGAGAAGCACCTTCGTGGAGACTGACAAAATCCTCTGAGTTGTTTCTCATCTATTCTAAATCTAAGAGTTCTTGCTCACCAATACTGACGCACTCCATGGTGTGGTTGTTAGCTTCCAACCCTTCGGGGCAATTGTCAAGGCACTTTCCAAGATGTAAGTAAAATCCACTTTTACACTTTGTGCAGAAATTTTTGTTGAAACAGGTATCACAGTCAGCTTTGCATTCTGAAAAATATAAGTGAAACATGTTTTCATGATCCTCTCTAAATTATGGTTGACCATATAAAACAAACACTTGAGACTAAAAGTTATTTTGCTAAACTACATTAAGGGTTTCTCGGCCACGAAGTGGATTTATATCAGTTGTTGATTTCAAAATCTTTATACCGGTTGCTGAGTCAATTTTGCTGTTTGGGTATAGAATCTGAAACATTCAGAGCACGCAATTGTGCTCAAGAAGGTTCACATTTTGAATCTTCAGCTTACGGATGGAGATGCTACCAGGAAACTGTATGTCAATATTGCAATGTTTCTAGGCTCTGGCATTTTAGATAAGGAATAGTCAACCTGCATAATACATTATATATATATATATATATATATATAATTTGTGTGTATGTGTAGTGTACATTTTATATACAAAGACAATGACTATAAAATGAAGTATTGATTGGTATAAAGTGAGAATGAACATGTTTCTATATAACTTTAGACATTGCTTTTGCATTATTCTTGAGGACTCTTTTCAAATTCAAAACATATTTCATTATCCACTCTAGGTGGAGCATTATTCTAGACACTGATGGAAAGGAGTATACAAGCAAAGAAGGAACTGCCTTCCACAGAAGTTGCATTGTAGGAAAATAAGTAGTACATGAAAACAATAGTTGACTCTTACCAGGTGATTACTGTAAACTAAAAATAATTACAAGGGTTTTACAATATTGAGTCATTTAAACTTTATCATAATGCAATGACATGGTCTCTGTTACAATTTCCATTTTACACATAAGGTACATGGATTTCCAAAAGTTTACGTAACTAGCCAAGAACCATAGAGAAGATTGTTTTGTTTGTTTGTTTGTTTGTTTTAAATAAGGCAGTTTGGTTCTAGTGATAGGTGCTCTGGAAAACAACAACAGCAACACTAATAATAAAAGAAAAAGGCAGGAAAAGAAATGGGGAAATTGACTGATAAAGGGGATAGGTAATGGTTATTTGTGTAAGATTGTCAGAGTGCCATCTTTGAGAAGGTAATATAAAAGAATGAAATAAGAGAGCTAGCCGGGTAAAGGTGTGCGCAAACAACTTCAGCAATGCCGGGAGGGCCAGGGTAGAACAATTATTGAAGGGTTTGATGTGGGCAGATCTAAGAAGGGCAGTAAGGCTGGTGCAACATGGGGGAGCCAGAGTTGTATACAGTTCAAGGTTAGATAGTTTTAGGCTATGAGAGATAGAGATACATGTCATGTTTGGATATAGTAATACTTGTTAATTTACATTTTGAAAAGTCAGGTGGTCTTCCGTGTGGAGAGCAGACCTTTTGAATTCCATCGAGGTGCTGCCAGAATTTGTCTTCAAATGATAAAAGAAACGTCTTTAGCTATACTGGAATCTTTCGGAGCCCAAATTAGCTACGTTGATGTTCCAAGTTAAATACTTGGATTTTATGATGGTATTTAAAATTCTGATAGTATAGATACATGTAGTGTTTTTCTATAGGCTCAATGAGTAATAATCATCTTCCCAGCCTTAGCTTTTACATCTTAAAATAAAAGTCGAAGAAAACATGAGTATGTTTTGAAAGTTCGTGGTGATTTTTTTCCTATCCTGAAGGTTGAGTCTATGTATGTATACACAGAGGTTCACCTAAATATGAAGTAAGCACTTTTATTTAGTTAACATTCAATATCCCAGATATCAGAGGCCATTTCAATCTGGTAAAGTCCCCAAGGATGAGATAAAAATATAATGTTGTGTAGGCACTTACTTGTACACTTATTTATATCTGGATATCGAGTTCCATAATATCCACTTGGACATGAAGAGAGACACACTCCTATCTGCTTCATGCCAATTCTTTCCAGAACAAAAAATAGTCTGGGCTTACATGACAAACATCCATTGTAATCTGAACAGGTTGCACAGCCTCCTTGGCAGCCCTGGCTGACGCTAGGATGCACTGAAGAACAAATGCAGAAACACAAAGCACAAAGGTTAACCGTATGTACATACAGGCAGACAGATGTTAAATAGCATTTGAGGACAATGCATACACTTCTTTCATTAACTTATGAATTTGGGGTTCTAAGTGGATAAGGTGTGACTTTGTTTTTCTTCCTTTTTTGTGAGCTTGGCTGTCTCTTACACATATAGTGCCTGTACTCTCAAAATTAATAAAATGTGTGTATTTAAAAACTGAGAACATGTTTGGCTCAAATCATTTATAGAAAATATATGTAAATTATTCTTATTAACCCAGCACCCTGGGAAATAAAGGGTTGGCCGTTTGTGCTCATTTGTACATTGAAATAGATACATTTCACTTATGTGTAGTAGGTTTTCCATTCATGTAACAGATAAAAAGGATGCCTCTAGTTTATTCAGCAAACTAGGACTTAAGTACAAACTAGGGCTTAACCTGAGCAAGGCCACTAAGATCCAGAATATGTATTTTCCACTCTAGCCTACTAAAAAGACGATTTTGCTCTTTGATTCTATTGACTGTGAAACTGTACTAGCTATTTACTACACTTCAATACATCCTAGAAATATTTCTTCTCATGTGCGTTTAATAATAATCCATTCAATTTGATATAAAGGTGAAAATGTGATATATAGATCTGACCAATAATGAATCAGATGTGAGTGTGTGGTTGTTTATGTTCAGTATTCTATCTTTTTGGAAATAAATATCATCATTTCTCTGCTCTCATTTCCCACATAGTCAAGTGAAAAGCACATTTGGTGAGTATGTACTTGTCTTACCTGAGGATCTTTGCTACATATGTTCTTAGCTTTACAAGGGTCAGCAATGCATGAGGTATGTGTTCACTAGTAAGTGTGGACAATGTAACCAAACATTTGAGAGACTTGTGTATTTTGAGATTGAGGTTTTCCCCCCACTTAACCTTCTAGGACCATTAACTATGGATGATTGCACAGAATCTGCTAATGAAGAGGCATCTGTCCTGTAGCTGGTGTTGGGGATGATTTCCACTCCTAAACGTGTTCTCTAGTGACACATAATGCCAACCTTTCAGGAGGCATATAAAGAACAATAATGCTCCTTTGAGGACCAGAGGTTGATGCACAGGAATCTGAAAGCATCCCAAAATGTAATTGCTGTCTTTTAGGTGGTGAAAGGTGAAATCTCTCATACACCTTCCATTATCTGTGTGCTGCCATTATCTCTATGGGTATGTTGGGTTATTAAGTTCTTTGAAAAACACAAAATCTTCCCCCTCCCATCTCTGTTGGAAAGTACCCCAAACACTATAGAGCTTTACTAGAGGGTTGCATGGTTTAGCTGCAGAGAGGTCACTCAGTTGACCATCATCCTCTGCCTGGAGGAGACCATCTCTGAGTCAACCACAGGAACCACAAGCAGCTCATTCTCATTCCAAGACATTTTGTAAATAAACTGAGGAAGCGCGTGGGGGAAGGGAAGTCTGCTTTTCCTGTACATGCTCTTTTGTGGGACGGCCCGTCCTATAAAGTGGCACAGGAGGTTTAGACATTATGGGACCTGGGAGACTTGTAAGTGAAAACGGCCTTCCAAGTAACAGGGTCATTTTTCATGCCAGGAACTCCACATTGGAGACTTACAGAAAATGTGTGCATATTTTAAGCAGGGTAACACCCTCCAAAAGGCAAAGGCAATAGAAATTTATAGACTGAGAATCAATCAGTATCCATTTGAAGAAGTTAGATATGTAGGTAAAAACCAGTAGCACTTATCCATGAGAATTTTTTAAATGGAAATATGCGCTTCATTTGAAATAAAATTGCTTCTAAGTTCAAGGCACTATGTGACTTAGAGTTCCATGAAAATGGGTGGGATTTGCTCATGTAGAGGTGCCTTTGACACTGAAATATAGGCAGTAGTAGAAAATACATAATTGGAAATTTTATTACCCTGAAACCTTTGTTAATTATCAGTTGTTAATAAAAACACGACATGTACTTACAGCTTCAAATACTGACATTCCTTAAGGTAAGGAATTGAAAGCCATTGAAAAAAATCACTTTTTTTGGAAGTTTTCAAACTTCTCCAAAAGAGATGTCTCTTTTGGAGCAGTCATGATTGACAGCATTTTTCTCTGAAATTATAACACGTGCTGGAATGCCATGCTCAATTTTCTCTAAAACTTGTACTGGTGAAACAAAGAAAGTCAATGCTGGGATAAAACAACTCTGTTTGCCTTTTGCATAGTTCATCTTCATAGGAAAAGGTTTTAAAAACATGAATTTTCGAAAAGTCGAAGAAGATCTGGTTGTCCAGCTTCCCAGTGAATATCTGTGTTAGTCAGTTAATTTAAAAAAATCAGGTAATGAATTTTTAATGCAAATGATGGCAAACTAGCTCCTCAAAAAAAAAAAAAAAAGGTGAGTGGTAATTGAGATAATCAAGTTCAGTGTCTATGATTTTATATTCTCATGGTTGAGAATTAACAACTGCTTTGTTGTGCTCTGTATAAGGATCACTCAAATTATAGTCAGTATTACACAACTAGATACAAATTTCCCAAACATCATCTTAAGGCAAGAGCTTTTACTTTTTATATGGAAACCACAGAAAACTTTGGTCTGGATTGACCGTAATAACTCTTTCAGTCATAAACTCTTGATTCTAAAACAGAAAATAGAATTTTACTTTTATTATGCTTCTTCCTTCTCTTTTATTTTCAAAAAAGGAAACATTCTAATAAAATAACTTTATTTTATATTCTGAACTTCTTTTTCAAATAACATTTTCTATTATTTAATAAAACTATAATATATTGTATATTAGTGGAAATCAGAAAGGTAAGGGATGTTTCCTATATCTAAGATTTCAACTTAATCTTAGAAAATAAGTTGGCCTTTTCTTGGCACATACATAGCCGTGTAGGGCCAGAGGAGGAACACCACAACTTCACAAACTGAAGAGAAGGGAATGAGTTTGACACAACTGGTGCTAAGTAGTGAGAGAAGATCTAGCTAGGAAACAAAGACTAGATCTGGATTATGGAATACTTTGTGAGACATGCCAAGGATGCTATTCTATAGATATTGAGTCTTTCAGTCTAACAAGTGATAGGATGAGATTTCTGTTACAAAAGGGCCTTCCTTGCAGCAAGGTAGACTTGGTACTTGGCTGATTGCAATATAACATATAATAGAGGTATTGCATATGAAGCATTGCATTGTGAAGAGCAAGGGATGCACATTCTAAGGATAGTCACAAGGTGAAATCCACCAAATCTATAGACCAAGTGAATGGAGAATGATTAAGATAGGGGATTTGAGAAGGTATGTTATTTTTTCTGGCCAGTAAAATGGAGAGAGGTCTACTGGGGAGAGAAGTCCACAGGTAAAAGTTTAGGACAAGGTGTATGGAACACAGAATCACTAGTTTTCAAGGACAGAACTTATCTTGGATTGGCTATTGGGGATGTATATGGGATGCTCTGTTGGTGGCTGTGGTGGTGATATACTACTGATGCAACAGTGCCTAGAAACTTGCTGCTGTTATGAGTTAACATTAATAAAATATCCAGAGATATTTTATTAATATTAACAGTATCAGAGCACTGGTACCATACACAGTCTTTAACTTCTTGTTTTCAATGTTTATGATGTACCGAATCAATTACAGTGTGAGTACTAAATTCTATTTCTGTAACAATTGAAGTTAAAGCTTCAGGGATTTGCCTTACTTAGTTCCCTTCTAAGGCTCAACTGTAATTCTGCTGCCATCGATTACATTGCTATGTGAAAGAAATTCATTATTAAATATGGTCAAAAGAAATTCATTATTAAATATGGTCCATCACCTCTGGTAGTCATATATTTGCAGTTAGAGAACTTCTAGAAATACAAAATATTAGAGACTTTAGGCTAATAAATCAGGCCTGATGGGATGTAAAGAAGATGCTTAGTACATGAAAATAAATTCTTGATGTCATGATTTAATTAGAAATTAAATTAGTAATTAGAAATTATATATATATATACATATATATATATATATATATACATTTGATAAAAGTCATTTTAAGCCAACCAAAGAACCAGCCAGCCAACCAACAAAAACCTATGTCAAATCTCCCTAAAGGATTCTTTACAACATTTACTGGACACTCTTCTCTATGCCAAGGTCTTTGCAGAAAGGAAAAGAAATGTGTAGAATTCCATCATCAAACTTTCATTTCTTTTTATTTTTCTTCCAGTCCTCTCCTTTTAGAAGGATCTTCACATTAAATCTAAGTTTCTTGAGGACAGGGGGTCTAGTTAGTTGGACAATTTCTTGGTAACTTTCTTGATAAATCCCAGAATTAACAGACAATAACCATTTATTGCACAGATTCTCAATGGAGACTTTGATTATTGAATGGATTTTTAAGTAACATCCAATATTTGTGCTTTTAACATAATAAAATGTTAGGAAAGTAAATATTTAAGATAAATTACCTACAATCTTTGATTTTCAGTGGGTTGTATGTATGAATATCCTATTAAACAATCAGGCACAAAATCACATGGTGAAGATGTTTAATTATGAAACAAATCATTCAAAATTAAGCAATAAAAGATTTGCTAGATGTAATCCATTTAACTAGAGAAAATGTGGGATTTTTTTCTAGACTAAGTTAGAAGACACATTTCTACTATAACTTGGGGTTGGATTGTTACAGAGCCATATTTGAGTTCAGAGTAATGTTACACTCACTGAAAATTAAAGGATATTTCATGGTTCCTCTGGAATGCTTGAAAATGTTCACTTTAAGGAAACTAACACTAAAAATTCGAATTACTTGGCACTTCTCTTTCAAATTTGGTTGAGTCAAGAAAATGTTGAGAATCATGCTTTTTGTTTATTCATAGCTTAAAGCTTCCAAGTTAGAACTGACAAGGTCTCCACAGCATTTAAGCAATTCAGGAAGTTAGGTAGAATGATTAAAATATATACAAAAGGTTTCTTGAATAAATATGATTACATATTGGGATACGACATTCTTTTACATTCCAAAACTATGACATCTGGATGAACAGAAATTTATTCATAGTCTTCTATTGCTATTGCTAATGATTTGTTGAGAAGACCACATGCTTAAATAGATCTTAGCACATAGATTTGTTATTTTTGACACTTTCTTTATTATTTGATAGTTTTAATACACTAGCTAATAACATTAAGTAAGTTAAAGCTCACCTATTATTTAAATATACAAATGTAATTTTACATGTGTTCATTTGTATATACATATATGCATCTACATAATATATATTTGCATGCACCCTCATGCACACACACACTACATATTTTATATATTTTCTCCAAAGCAATAACACAGACATCAATTCACTTATAACTTTTAGGACTGCATACTCTGTTACATTTTTTTGTGCCACTGAATCAATCTATGTGAAAGTTTGTGCTGCCATGAATGTGCTCACAGTCTTCTTAATGCTCAGTGAAGAACATCATCACTGGCTGCTGAACATAGCCCAACTGGTGACCCACAATTATTATAATATGGGGAAATATACTGTTTTTCATGGAAGTGCTTTCTTTGAGAACTTGGTAAACCTATTTTTTTCTGTTACCAAATAATACTTTCCTGAAGGGAGTCTAATATTTATATTCTATAAATACTTCAAAACAAAACCACAGCTATAAGCCAAACCTAACATTAAATAGCAATTAGTTATTCTTACCACTAAAATCAAGTCAGCTGGAAATATTAAGAACATGACTAGCAAATGATAGTAGCTGTAAAATTCCTGAAATCTAAAATATGGTGAATACTTTGTTACTAGAAGTGAACTTCGTTGCAAGACTATATTTTACCTAACCACATGTTACAAGACCAGGACTAGAAACGAAAGGGATGGAAGAGGTTTTTTTTTTTTTTTTGTGGGGGGTGGGTCTGGTCGTGGGGCCTGAACTTTGGGCCTGGGCGCTGTCCCTCAGCTCTTCAGCTCAAGGCTAGCGCTCTACCACTTGAGCCACAGCACCACTTCCGGCTTCTTCCTTTTTGCTTATGTGGTGCTGAGGAATCAAACCCAGGGCCTCGTGCATGCAAGGCAAGCGCTCTACCACTGAGCCACCTTCCCAGCCCAAGAGGGTTGTTTTTTTATTTTTATTTATTTTTTATTGTGAAAATACTGTACAGAGGGGTTACAATTACATGGGCAAGATAATGAGTACATTTCTTATCAAGCATTGTAGCCTCCTCCTTTGTTTCCCCTGAGGGTTGTTTTTTATATGAACATACTAGAGAAAGGATTGCATTATTTAGCAAAAAGTTAGGAGATCCCACTCTCATTCATGATATGAAAAAACGGGAAAGAGGATGAGGCATCTGGTTTCTGGGATCATTATATTATATTAATGATAAGCAAGTAAACAAACACCTATAGATTGTAATGATTGGTGTAAGTAAAATAACATGTAAGACAAAGGAGTTACTTTGAGACGCTGTAGTAGATACAATGGTCACAGAGGGGTTTTTGAGGTTATTGAGACATAGAGCATGAGAGTCCGCCACAAATATCTGAGAAAGGGTCTTCTGGGTACAGCCCCTGCAAGTGGAAAGATCTTGACTGTAAGGATGAACCTGACATGAAGATAAACACAAGAGGAATCCATGAGGCTACTGGTCTGTGGGTGACACGAGCTAAGGTTAGAGAAGGAAAGTAGACCCTGATCCCACACACCCTTCAGGAATGAAACGCACAGCTTAAGCGCGTGGAGGCTGTACCTGAGCCAGTATCAGGAGGAAAGGAAAGAACACGTGTGGCCTGAAACAGTATATTCACTTTAATTTCTCTTAATTTTATGGGTCTGGGAACTGAACCAGCGTGTTATGTTCTACAAACTATGTTCTCTTATTAATTTTTATATTAGAGGAAAATGTTCTAGCTAGTAACGAACTTGGGAATTTATATTCAGATTCCAACCTTTGAAGAGACAGTGCATCAATCCACATGTTTTTTACTCTTGGGATTGTTGCCTTTCTCCTCTGTTTCTTCCCATTTCCCATCAGCAGTAATTTTAGTTTAATTTGGGACTTTAAAATTTCATTTGTCTTTTACTGAAGTGTGTGTGGGTGTGGAAGAAAAATAGGAAAGTTGTGAAACTTATAAGAGGTCATCAGAAGAAGGAATAAAACATTTTAAAATTCCAATCGTTCATTTTCAAAATCTTGACATTTCCAACATGTATTGAGACAGTATAGAGTTTAGAACAACAAGACTATGGTTTTCATATCTAATACGCATTTTTGAGTAAGAATTTCAGCACTGTTTATTAATTTATAATCCATGGGCTCATTTCAATGTTGATTCTTAAGAAGTAGTGGCTTTTTTTGTGTCTAGCCAGTCAACTACAGCTGCAAAGATTGTACCAAAACATTTGCAGGATAAACAATAGGAGTAGTTTTCCTAACCCAAAATAGAAACATCTATAAAGTTAATACACTCTATGACGGGTTAAAATGTAAGGTACTGAATCAGCATCTCCAGCTGTTGCTAAGGGAGGAAAGCTTCTTCTTCTCCAAGTGGCCACGTTCCCAAGAGGAGGTGAATAGAGGACAAGAGGGGGCAGGGAGGGGGAATGGAGACCCAGATTCTGTAGGGAGCCAGGAGCTGTTGATGAGTTAGTGGGTGGTAATAACAGCGTTTTTCGTGAGACAGATCCAACAGTGTTCATCCAACAGTGGGAAACATTGTGTGCTCTGGTCTGGCTAAGAAAGCCAGTCTTTTTTTTTCTTCTAAGGGGAGAAATAATTAGAAATCAACATAAACAGAAAATGTGATAGTTTAATAGTCATGAATCTGCATGGGTGTGAGTCCATAGCTACTAACTTCACATTCTTGGATGAAACAAACTTATGTTTGTGCTAAAAAACAAACTCTACTTTGTTATAGTATGAATAAACTTGTATCTTCCTGCCACATAGCATGCGAAAGTAGCATATCTGATGGCTAAAAGACTTAGCATAAGCAAACAGCAGGCAAAGCCTTGTGGTATTTTAACAGGCACAAAAAGATGTACAAATACTGGGCATACTATTAAAAAGCCAGTTTATGAGTCACATCTAAAGTTCTGAGCAGAGAGAATTAGCGCATTTTTCTCCTACAGTCACAACACTTGTGATGGAAGAGAAAAATATATGTGCACTTTTGTGAGTGTGATGTATGCTTGTATGTGTTGACATAGCTCACACACGTCCACCTCGTTCGGAAATGATCTCTGCACACTTCTCAGAGCACAGGGGCAGGTTGGAAAGCACTCTTTCTAAATTCATGGTTTTGAATACAAGTTTAGAAATTTACTAGCCAACTACCAACAGTTACTTCTTAATCCAGCTATTCATTGAAAAAATTAACACCCATACTCTGCTAGTTAGTGAACATACAAAGATGAATAACACTGATGATCTATGTCAAGGAATTTGTAATCTATCAATTTAGACAAAAGTTGCTTATGTTCTTGTGTCCAGGCCTTCCCTATCTGTCATGTAGATACATCTGCTTGATATATTACCGAAGATATTACAAAGAATATGCAGTAAAATGCTACATGAAGCACCTAGAATTCCTATAGGTAACTCATTAGAAATCCAAAATATATACAACACTTGGTTTTACTCACAAGCAGTTCGTGTTCCATCTTCATCGGTGTTTGAGGCACATTTAGTCAATAATAGCAACTTTCAAAAACCTCTAAGCAATAACAATAACTCTCTAGAAACGGAGCAGATGCTAATGCTTGTTTGTAATGTAGGAGATTAGGCAAGTTAGGGAGCCAGAAGCTCAATAGTTAGCAAGGTTATAAGGATCACAAACAGACTTTAATGAGTTTCATACATAAATACTATGGGCAAGAAGGCCTTAGGTTTTTGGCAACTTGCTGAAGAAAAGCACCTATTTCACCAGACTAAAATGTACTAGAATGGAGCAGAGATCCAAAGGTCTATTCCGTGGCTCCGAAGCTCACTCTACTGTGTGCCAAGGGGACCCAGAGTACTTGTTTAAAATCCAAGTGCCCAGGTTCCCCTCTCAACAATTTTCATTTGGAATTGGAGATGGTGAACTTACAAGAAGTACTCCTGGTGAATCTGATGCTGGTGATGCTGGTGTTTTCAGTATTGCATCATTACCATCAAAAATATGTATCTATTTAGCTATTGCTGGAATCAGTCTTTGAGGGCCTGATCACACTGAGAGATGAAACATCACTCAAGAATCCTGCAGTAGAGTTAGCAAATCAACCTTTTTACATTCTAAAATTTGCAAATATATAGATTAGAAGCTTAATGCAACAGAAACTTAGACAGGAACAATTACTGATGGAAGAGTTAATACAGAGAGAAATTAGAATCGTTAATGGAATACAAGTACAAAGATGGGAAAGAGGGAAAATTTTTAATAAAATACCAAGAAAAGAGTTGAGAGTGGTGAATATAATGGTAGAACTTGAAAGGAACTCAAAGCACTTTCGTACATCTATGTTTTTCCAGCTGAGAAATCTGAGACTCACATAATTAGTTCCCCACTACTAGAATGGTAAACCATTGGAACTGTTGTGGGATCTAGTGAGAACTGTCTTCTAGAACCATGTGCTTCGTAATGTCTGTCAAAATAAATCTCCTGATGTTTGGGGGACACTTATACATATTTTGTTGTGATACTTGTTAAAATATTCTCTTATGTATAGCCTCAATCTGCCTGTCAGAAAATTCTGCTCCCATTCAGAATATTCAGTAAATTTTCTTCTTCTCAACAACCACAACAACAACAACAACACCCAAAAATTAAAAAAACATTGGTATCTACTTCTTTCCAATGATGAACTCACACATGGAACAGGACCATAATGATATGCTAATTCAGTTAGATTCTTATGCATAACAAAGATTTCCTTTAACCTCCATGCCTTTATAACCTGTCCTTCCAAACTACACAATATTGGACACTTCAGTTGGGGATGGGATATAAGGAGATTGTGAAATGAAGGAAAAGCCATGGAGTTTTATAGAAAGGTAAAATAAATATCTCTCTTCCACTCCTGTTGAGCTATACCTGTTTCCTAGCCTTAAATACTGCATGAATGGATTAGCATCTCCAAATATCTATCTGTCAAAAATTGGACAAATCTGTTCTATCTACTTGAAAAGTATACAGGAAAAAAAATCAAATAAGTGAATGGTAAGAAAGTATCATTCTGCATAAATTTATATCAATGTGAACTATTGATAATATAAATGATTAGTCATATTACTAATAGAAATCATCATTATGAAATACAGATTATTATGATTGTACCATAGTATATTGATATAAATTATTGTGAGTATAATGATATTTTACTTGCTTAGGGCCAGATCTGAAGCTTCCTTATCCCCAAGAACAGAATAGATTTGTCTTTGATGAGAAAACTGGCAACTTAATAAGAAAACTGATCATATGAAGAGAGTTTTTGCAACTGATTCATTTTTTAATGATGCCCTATTACAAGTCATCTTAGATTAGAGAAAAAAGCTTTTATAACTTTTTAAGGTTTGACCTGTACTCTTCTTGCAGTAAGGAAATAGATTATGAAATCAATCCTCAGCCACTGAACAGATAATTTTCTTTGAAGGGACCATTAATTAAGGAAATACGAATTCAATTGCCACAAGATCCACAGAGTACTTCTCTGGAATGTCAGTTTCTAGAACCATCTGTCCTTGGGGCCACAGAATGGCCACAAGAAACATTTCTCCTAATGTCGTCACTGCAATGTGACTTCAATCAAGTTAAATTCTTCTCTGGACTCTCTTTTTCTGCTTCAGGAGCATGCAGGGTTATGTTGTACACATGGTTTCCCAAATTCTTCCTAGCTATGGAAACATACAGTTTATCTTAAATATGTGGTAGTAACTCTACTCTCGTACTTTCTGTCTTAGAAAATGTCACCATTCAGTTGCTAGAAGCAGAAATTTAGGAATGTTCTTCATTGTGGCTTCCAGTCACTCTTTGCTATGGATTCAACTACTACCTCAACTATTACCATTTAGCATCTGGAGAGATCCAGAAATAATAGCTGAAATCGTATTGGGCTCCTACTTGAAGAAGAGCTTGAAAGCGCATTGCACTACCCAATCTGTCAATTAGCCTGCTTCATTCTCCCTGGGCCTCTGCTTCTGTTTCACTTGGTGCTATGACATGCAAAGAGAGAACTGTCTCTCCTGTAAACCTCCTTTGGCCTCCTCTGTAACAGGCTTGATGAAAAGCAGAGGGTCATAGAGAAACTGTTCATTAAGTCGGCAGAACTAAGTATGCATCTTGGATCTACCATTTTCAGGTTAGTTTCATCTGCTTTTTTCTCTGTTTTGAGCTTTAATTTATTCACTTATAAAATAGTCAACTCCATATCATACAGTCATGGGGATGGTTACATCAGAGAACACATGGGAAATAGCAAATTTTTCTTTTCAGAAGACAAGTTATTTTAAAGACTGATTTTCAGCAATTGACATCTTTGGGGCGATCAACTAATGTTAGGAAAGGTCTTCAACAGAAGATGACAGAAGAAATCCAAATAAATTGTGATGTGTGTTTGCCAAACTGGTGCTTTAAGTAGATAGGATTGTATGTTCCATCTAGTAATCAAGGGGTTACCATAAAAGGTTTGAGAAATGCCTTGGACAGATGAACAAAAATGCACTATTTTTAAACATACAATATTTTAGTGTTTGTTTGGTAAAAGTAATTCCAGCTAATGAACAAGTGTGAAAGTTCAGCTATCGAAATCAATCAATGTGCCAAAAATGGAAATTCTTCCAGCCAAACTATGCCACTCCATTACAAGCTTTACCTAACAATGCCAACTACGTTTATAGTGTGCATAGTACACTTCCTATGATTGTCACAAACCTCATGCTAAGTGATGACTCCTATTCATCGGTCGTCAATCTCGAGACAAGAAAATACTGGGAGGCCTAGTAAATTCCAGTGTTTTTAGCTGCTCTTCCTTCCACCTTCCCCTTGTGCTCCCCCAATGCTGCTTAGGATTCTTGTTTTCCAGAGGGAAATACAGTTGTGGATTGGGTTATATGTAAGCACTCTATGACACTTACCAATTTTTCTTACAAGAATCTAGGACAAAAGTATAGCTCAGATGGTATCGTGTTTGAACTTAGATACCAATTTGTGAGGCAAAGATTAATTTTTAATTCAGGCTTCATAGTTTCATATTTTAATCCCTAGAGATGATACAAGGGCAGATTTCAGGCGTGCTTTAGTTACTTTTTATAACCATCATACATTAAATATTCTACAATTAGCTGTTCAACAAATGAATTTATGATGTTTTAAGGTTAAATTTCTTTTCATTTTTTCCTCCTGACAATATTTGTTTTCTTGTTCTCTCTCTAAAGATGGACTAAAAATTCCAAGAAAGAACAAAGAGAAACTTACTTTTGAATTCAAGCCCTAATTCCACATTCTTGATGCTTTGACAGACAAGTATCTAAGGTTAGAACATGCTGCAAGAAGGACAAGTTTGTTGATCTTTCTGCTGGAGAGACTTCAAGATCAGTTTCTGCCCTCAGACAAATGAGAGCCAGAGTGCCATTAGAGTGCATGCAGCTCACTCACAAACTAAATGATTTGTCTAGCTACATTGAAACATACAAGTTTGAAATTAATCTACCTGCCTTCTAAGTATGGGATTTTTCTGTATCCTAAACTCAAGATGGTATAGGTTTTAAAAAAAGAACATGAAATTTATAAAGTTTCCATACATATACCATTGTTCTTTCTTCATAAATTATATGTACAAGATTCAGGGTGGGAACCAATTGAAAACTCATAGTGAATGGTGGTAACCATATATTTGAAGCAAATGAGGAACAATTAAAATCACATTGTAGATATTTTACTGTTATTTATATAGCTCTGTGTGTGTATGTGTGTGTGTGTGTGTGTGTGTGTGTGTGTGTGTGTGTGTGTGTGTGTGTGCATGCACACACACGTGCACTCAAGCCCTGGGGCTTGAACTCAGGACCTTACCCCCTTATCCAGCTTTCCTGTCATAGCTAGTGTTCTACCATGCCATGCCACCAGCCTGGATAATATCTGTCTTATATATATGAAAAAAGTCTTACTGTAAAGTTAAAGAACACTTCATAGAGAAGAAACACATAGAGGACAATGAGAAAACAGATGGTTACTTGTCAACATTTTTGTATTTTCCTACAACCATCTATGGAAGGAGGTAATAGATGGGTTGAAGGATGTTAACCCTAGAAGCATCAATACTGTGGAGTGAATGTAAAGTTCAGTCATTGAAATGTCTGATGGTTTAAATTGCTTAGCTGTGTTATTCCTGATCTTGTCTGTCTTCTATATCCATGGGTTCCATAGCTGTAAAATCTTTTTTTTAATTTTATCCTTTAGTAGTTGTACAAAGAGGTTTCAATTAATATGTAAAATTTTGACTAGCCTGCATATTGACCAATGTCACCCCTTTCATTTTTCTCTCCCATCTCTCACTCCTCCAAGAATATTTTTTGAATACTGTGCTCATCTTGTACAGATCTTTTCTGGTTTCATTGTTCCCTAAAAAAACAGTGTAACAACTACTTTCTCAGCATTTACTCCGTATGGGGTATTACAAGTAATTAAGTGATGATTTAAGTATGCTGAGGAGGTGCATAGGTTATATGCAATGATTGTGGTATCTGAGGTAGGTCTTGGAGCCAAACCCCTGTGGACATGGAAGGAATGAAAACTGTATATAACAATCCCCTGAAGTTGCTGTCACCATGAAAATCACAGCAAAGGTTGATCTGGTGAGCATTCACTCCCTGAGGCTTAAGCTAGCCTATTTTAACAAGAGATATTTGGTATAAGCATTATTGGCCAGCCATTGTCTCTCTCAATCAGTACTGAATAATGATATAGAAACCAGAGATGGTGTTAGGTCATATCTCAGACATGTTCCTTCACTTCCATGAACACAGAGTGAAGGAGCTGAGAACCATAGTTGAATGGGCGTGGTGATAAGATTTATAATCTACATTAGCAGCTAACATTTACTCATTTGAATTTAAATGGCCTCCTTTTCTCTTCATTCTGTGAATATTTAACAATATCATTTGTAAAGTGACTTGAAAGTATATTTTCAGTTTAAACTAGAATGCAAATTATTCTTGTTCTTTCCCTTCCTTTTTTTTTTTTTAGTCTTTTCTCCAGTACAAAGTATCAGAATTTGTGCATCAGACAGCATTAGGTTTGCTATTGCAAACATTAATAAGATCTATCATTTAAGAGTAGTTACTTTGTTTAATCTCTAATGGAAAAGATTTTTCTAAATATTTACACTAGAACAGTTGTCACAATGAATCCCGCAAATTGCTGGCTTGCTCCCAGAAAGAGAGAGCTGGTGGAGAGTGGAGGAAAGGAGATTCTTGATCATATAATTTTAAGCAGCCCTAGAATTTAAGGGAGCTGCCTGTTAGAATAAGAAGAGTTTGTATTAACAAAAAAAAAAGGACTTCAGAGTGCAGAGCAATTCAAGTAAAGCATTTGAACAGCCACTTTAGTTTATTGCTCTTGTAAAAATGAGTCTCCATTTGCTTCAGGTTTAAAGAAAATGCATTAGACAGATTTCAGAGACTGAGTAAATAAATTGTCTATCAGGAAAGAAACTTGTATTAGAAGTGTGAAGAACTCCAAACTTAGTGGTTTTCTCAGTAGTGCTTCTCAAAGTGCTTAACACATAGTAGTGGCGTTGTTTTCTTGAGTTAGTCATTATACAAAAGGTAAATGTTAGGAAGACAACTAAATTCCATCACTGTAAATACAGCTGCATCTTGTAAATTAATTTGTTTGTTCATCTATTTTTTCCTTTGGAGTATTCTTAAAATCGAGTACACAACTCAGCGGTAGTTTAGCATTTGAAGAGAGAATTAGGAAGTGAGCTCAGCTATGAAGGGTGAAGAAAATATCCTGTTCTGGAAAATCTTGGCAATTTTCATTTGAAATGTCTCCTTATCTCATGAGCCTACACAGTGTTTCTGCCCAACAGCCCATGAATTCAGTAGTTTGTCTAAAAGCATTGCATAGAGAGCTCTTGAATCGTACACTTGCCTTCTAAAGCAAGAGCAATATATTAAATTCAGAGGCAAAGCGTTTTAACTAAATTCCTAGAATGTCAATGTGATTACCTATGGATACTGAAGATGATTAAGAGTTGTTTGAAACAGTATGGAGTTCCGTTTATGGGAACTCCCTCTTACCAGACTAGAAATTAGACTTAGAAGTATTGGTACATGGGGCCACAAGTAAACCAAGAGTTCAGTCCTTGTGAGTGAGCACTACATGATGATTATACTAGAACTATGCATTAGTGTGATCCCACAAGCTTAATTGGCCTCAAAGTTATCCCCCTGATCTCCATGAAAAGTTTGGAGAGTTTGTTCTTTCTATGAGGGGTAAACAGTTATTATTTTGTGAGTGGTATTAAATGAGTACATGATTTTAGGTCTAAGAGACTGAGGATACCATTTTTGTGCCTTATTTATTCCTTCCAAACATGTAATGAGGGGCATTTGGACTTGGGATCAAAACTTTCATCAGAACTTGAGAAATGAAATTACATTCCATAAGAAACAAGCATACAGCTCCTCAGCATGTACTCAATTGCTTTGTAGCCAGGCTCCTTTATTGTATCCCTTTTGTATATTATGGCAGAAACCATATGTCATCAGTGGGTATGGTGCCAGCAGACACAGTTCAAAGTTTTGCAGCTGAATTAGAACAAAAGAAAGAGCATACTTTTATTCCTAGAAAACTTTATGGTCAAATTCAAAATTAAATACTAAATATATTGTTCTGTATTGCCTTAATGATAAGCAAGTCAGCTAGGAGGTATACACAGTGCTAGAGATTTCCAGTTGTCAGAAAATGAAGGTGAGTTCCTCTTTTTATTTTTAATATAAGCAATGTCATCCATCTACATGTTTAATCAGCAATCTGGTAGTCTAAGCTTCAAGTAGTACTGAAATATACCTGAAATACTTAAGTATTCTGAATCATCAGGAAATTTGAAAATTGTAAGGCAGTGACCAGTTGGATCTTTAAATTTTTGTTCAATTAAAGGACCATCAAGTGAAGTGATAGAATATGTTTTCTGGATATTTCAGACAAACGCAATGGTTTCAAAGGCAAAGTTTCATCTGGATAATGAAGCACAGTAATATTTGTGCTTCTTGATTCTGTTTTTATAGAAAGATTCAACAATCTTTTATCTTCTCATGCAATGAAATTTTAAAATGCTAGCCACACGTATTTGTGGACAATTTTTACTTAGTCATTTACTAGCACTGTATTTCCAAAAAGCATTTTAAGCAAAAGAAATCATCAGTTTACTCATTGCCTTTTTGTAGCTCTGGAGATTTTAGAACTCTTGTCTTAATATTCATTCCACTAGCTACTACATCTTCACATTGCCAAATGTTCATTCAATAATGTCATATAATTTACATTGACCTGAAACTGTCCCATCATTTTCCTTCTTGGTCAGATGGTGCTTCTATGAGACTTTTCACTAAAATCCTAGGGCTCTTTTTATCTGCTCAGGAAGGAGGAGAATGTTCTATGATGATAGCTGGAGTTCTCTATGTGGGCTTTGCATTCATGCAGGCAGACAGGTGGTTTATGAGGCCAGTGATGTAGATTATGCATGTACTGCTGGCATGTTTCCATCTCTTCATGTATAGGACGAATGACCTATTGCAAAAAAAATTAGTGGAAAACCATTGTTTTCTGGTGGATTTCCTGCTCTCTGTAACTCATGATTGCTCCCAGTCCCGAGAGACAAGTAAAGAGGTCTGACCACGAAGCAATGGCTCAAGCGTGCTAGGATGACCCTCCTCCAAAGGAGCCTGGCTTTCTTCAGTCTAATTACTTTTGGCAATTGTGGTTATTGGGATTTGGCCTAGTGACTCATTGGAACCCAAATTTTCCCAAAGAGCCCCCTTAACAAGCAGAATTAAATCTGACAGGAAGCCCAGACTTCCACCTCACTTTTACATGGAGCTTTCCCTGATTTATGTCAAGGTTTGAAAATTCTTCATGGACTAGGAAAGAATAATAAACAGGATTTAATGAAGATAACTTCTCAAAGAAGAGCACATTAGCAATGTAGTAAAAACATCCATGAATAAATGACCTACCACAAAACTTAACCCATTACAATAGAGTTGAAAAACCATGCTATTTATAGAAGTTTTACTGATCCCTGGTAGTCAATCTAAAGAGAATTAAGAATTGTAGAAAAGAATGTGTATTTCTTTTTGGGCAGTTTCCACACCATTAAGATTTTCCAAACACCAAGGAGGATGCTAGGGTGCAATACCCATCATCTGGTAAGACAAAAACAAAAACAAAAACAGTTGTTTATTATTAAGTAGCTTTGGAAAAAATAGTGCATATGGCTAGAACTCCATCTTCCTTCCACAAATGAGCCATTTACTGCCTCACTCCCACAGAAACATACTCACTCATGATTTGTATCTCTCCTAGAGATATTGGGAAAGCAGTATCTGCTAAATTCACAGTCAACTCTTACATTGTGCTCTTTACCTTTTTTATAGACTCTTTGTCTGAGACATTACTGGGTCAGAAGTTCTGTCTGCCTACATCAGAACTTCAAGTTTATCAATACTCTATTGGTAAATAGTATGGGGCCATCAGATTGGTTTATATTTTAAGCTAGTATTTAGTCAAGTGATACATATCTCTTTTATTCCCATATTTCACACAATTTTGTTCTGTCTAATCCTCATAAAACAGGCATCGTTTTCAACAGCTCCTCAGTTGCAAGGGTTACACTTGAATTAAAGTTCTAACAGTCTTTCTTAGACTCTGCTCCATATTACAATCACCAGAACTAAACTATTAAAATGAGGATATTCAGTCTTCATCCCCAGAGATCATTTCATTTGGTTTAGGGTGAATTCCAGGGATTTGTATATTTTGCTAAACATCTCTAGATGATTATAGTATGAACACAGCATTGAGAACCATCATACTAAGGTCCATAAACCAAAAATTCACAAGGGAGGTGACTATTAATGCTCATGGCAAAAGTAAGATAAATAACAGATTTTTATGAGGCATCATAAAGATAACTTTTTGGATAACAAAAACTAGCCAGTGAAATATCTATTATGGTTGTAAATAACATGGAAGGGTTTTGATATTTAACTACAAAATTATAGACTTTCCCCACATCCTTATGCCTAAATAAATCTTCTCTTAGATTTGTACACCATAGTTGGGATGAATACTTTTAGAATATTTCAAATAAACCATGCAATCCTATTGCTTCTAATGACTGTCAGCAACCTTTTTTGTATGTGGAAAACATCCTAAGTAGGTTCAAGTAAAGAGGGGATAAATAACAGAGGAAATAATAAGATATGTGTAGGGTGGAATACTTGAAACTAGAAGCAACCTACACAGTAAATATTTTAAAAAGTTGTTTGTCAGATGAAGAACAAGAAAGAATGAACAAAGAAGAGAACCTAAGAGAAAGGAAAAAGTAAAGTGGAGTTTGAGAAAATGCTCCAAGGATCGCCTCAAGTTCGAATTCCATTACTTGGGGTAGAATGATGGAAACAAGGAAAGGTCGGGGCTTTGGAGACTAAGTCCAAGGCATCAATCCACCGAATGGATTGGCTGAAGTGAGTCTATTGGTAATTCCTTCCGGGGTGGGTATGACAAATGAATGACATCACTTTTGCAGAGGATCCAAGAGTCTTCTACTCACAGGTGAGTAAAACATGAAAGTGATTAAAGCAACACCTATCCTACAACTTCCTTTAAAAAGACAAAATGATGTGCAAAATAAAATATGAAGGAATATAATGGTGGCCTTGAGAGCTATGAAGCAGTAGTTTGGTAGGAGGCACTTACCACATTTTGACATATTATTTTACCCTTTATTGATGAAATAGAATGAAATACTTCCTTTACTTGGACTACAGCCTTTGCCAAGATGACCATGGTCATACGCTTTGTATGAGATCTCTTTGCACAAAACATACAATGAGAATGTAGATAATGTAACAGTGAGAAGCAATGCTTTTTAAAGCCAATTATATGTTTTTTAATTAACCAAATGAGCATATGTTAAGAAAACAGTGTTCTAAAATAAGCAGTTCAAAATTCTCTTATTTTATACTCTGTGGTGGTGGTTTGTGTTATGTGGTTATAAAATGGGGTCTGCTGTACCACTTTGTCTCAGGAATGTGCTTTGAATTGGGATATAATTATAAATGTGCTTACCAGCTAGTTTTTTGGGGACAATTTTCAAAGTGACTATAGAAGACTGTGATATTTGTGCATTTACTTAGAAAGGTGTTTGAAGGAATGGAAATCTAGTCCATGCCTCTACCAAATACTCAGAAGACTAGAATTCATTACTTTTTGATATAGAAAACATGAAATGAATAGAAGGAATAAAAAAAAAAAACAGAAAGATATTTTGTGCCTGGATTTACATGAGGCTGGGAAAATCTTCAGTGAGGATATTGTTGTTGTTATTTTATGTTTTGTCAGTATTGTCCTGAACTCAGGACTTTGTACTAGCTAGTCAAGCATTCTAACACTTGAGGCATGCTTCCAACTGTGACGTTGTATGGTATGGGATGGACTAAATTCATTCAAGTCCCGAGCATATATTTTTGAGAAAACTTCTTAAAAGTAGATTGCTGGCTTCCAGTTTAAATAAATACTAGGTCTAAATGTCATGGTCCAATAATCATTTTTTACAGTGTATAGAAATTTTTGTTTTAGTTACATAAAGTTTGCCAAGTTTTCTTAAGAGCTGTGGCAACATACTTCATAGGTACTTTATTATTATTATTTTTGGGGGGGTCCGGTCATAGCACCTGAACTCTGGGCCTGGATGCTGTCTCTCAGCTCTTCAGCTCAAGGCTAACACTCTACCACTTGAGCCACAGCGCCACTTCCGGCTTTTTTTTTCTGCTTATGTGGTGCTGAGGAATCGAACTCAGGACCTCATGCATGCAAGGCAAGTGCTCTACCACTGAGTACCTTCATAGGTACTTTAACTATGACTTTCAACTGTAAGAACTGGTAGCTTAGAACTGTAGCTCCTGATACCAGAGGCAATTCACTCATAGAATATACAAAATACTGTGAAAATGAGAAACCACAATTGTAAATGATACGTTAAGATAATTAAAATGAAGAAAGTTCTTTACTATTATTAATCTGATTTGATATTACCATGAAGAGTAGGTCTCAGTGACAGAAATAAAAATATTTTTGATAATAAACAAAAAATCAAAAGAGAGCTCATGGCTCCCTTTGTGTGAATAATTCTAAAATCTTTGTGTGTGTGTGTGTGTGTGTGTGTGTGTGTGTTTATGGTGCAGCGAGGGGATCTGAACCCAGAGCCTCACAGTTGCTAAGCATGCATTCTACCATTTGTGCCATGCCCCAAGCCCAACTCTAATGTTCTTGACTTCAGCCCTTGATACTTCCTGAAACTGGCTTACTAAATGTCTTTTTCATTAAAGTAAAGGTAGTTCAAAACAGAAATAAGTTAACAAGCCAGGTGCCGGTGGCTCACTCCTGTAAACCTAGCTACTCAGAAGGCTGAGGTCTGAGGATAGTAATTTAAAACAAGCCTGGGTAGAAAAGTCTGTGGGACTCTTATCTCCAATAAACTACTCTGAAAACACTGGAAATGGCACTGTGGCTCTAGTGGTAGAGCACTAGTCTTGAGCACAAAGAAGCTCAGGGACAGTGCCCAAGAATTGCCAAAAACTATTGATTTCAACAGAATAAATCATCTGCTAAAAACTCCTGTTCAACTATACACTGTCATAACACGTTCAGCATTGAACTTGGACCATGAGAATTAATCCCTTTTCTAAACAGGTCATATCTGAATCCTGCCATGGCGAGGATGCTCTGAAGCATTCCTTCACTTAGTGTTCCAAACCAGTCCTCTTAGTCTGAACACTCAAGGCCAGATAAATCTGCTTGAGACAGAGTATGCCTATGGAAGCTATGACCTTGGTCTTCAGATTCTAGAAACTGTCAAGGGTGGGTCATAACATAAGTGACTCGTTTTCAGTTTGATTAAGTTACTCACCAGTTCATCTTTATATGCTAAATGGGATGCATTTATTTATAATAAGTGAATAATTCTCTTTGTGTTCATTCTTAGTCTTTACCTACTCTACTTGGTTGACTAAGAAGTGTAAGTTTAGAAGGACTTTTTAGCTCTCTGGTAATTATTTATGTTCTCATACAAAAGACGGAAGAGTTGGAGAGGCAATTGCAATGATATGGCTCTAAATTCTTAAATCAACCTTCTTTTCAAATGGAGGGCATAGACCTATCGCTTAGTCTGGTACAAAGAGTTGCCTGGGTTATCAGATACTAGCAACCATGGTGGATCTGGAACCTAGGTCTTTAGTTTCTCAATCTATGATTCCCAATATTTACTGGGGTTTCTCTCTTCTCGGGTCTCAGTCTCTGCCACAAACTTCTGATACTTGTTACTTATCAAATTCTTCAAGGTTGGATGGAACCCTAATATGGTAGGGCTTTGAAAAAGAGACAGTTACAAGCTATTAAATTTATTTAATTGGGCAATTGTGTGATTTAGTACTACTGAATATTTTTTTTCATTTTGAAAAGAATTGTAGTGACAACAGATGGTAACTAGGTCCCTTGCCAAGATTGTAAATAAGACATAAATGCTCTCATCAGATAAAAGTTACCTGCAACTATAGTTTTAAATGAATTTTTAATTATTCACAGGCCAAGTGATTTCAAGTTTTTCTCCTAAGAATTTCATGTAATTGAAATATTGAGAGCCAAAAATGGGTGTTCATAACATACAAACATGCTTAATCATTTAGTATTCCCAACATCCCTACAATCTTCCAAAATGGAACATCCTCCCTTCCCCCTCCCCTCCCTTTTATTTTATTTTATTTTTGGTCAGTCATAGGACTAGAACTCAGGGTTTGGGCACTATCTCTGAACTTTCCTGCTCAAGGAAGAACAGCACTTTGAGCCACAGCTCCACTTCTGGTTTACTGGTGGTTAACAGGACCAAGAGTCTCATGGTTTTTCCTGCCCAGGCTGGATTTGAACTGCAGTCCTCATATATCAGCCTCCTGAGTAGCTAGGATTATGAGCATGAGCCACTGGCACCCAGCCTTGTTACTTTTAGTATTGCTAGATGGCTATATTCATCACAATTCTACTTCTACATCAGAATTTGAAGATCTGATGTGATGAATTAAGTAAACACAAAAACCCAGAAACACCTGCCACAACTATATATTTATATCTTACATAATTTAAATGCTTAATTATAAAGCATTTAAAATTTACCAGGTCATTCAAGAGATGGTAAATTTTAAGGGAAGCCAATTACCTTAATAACTGAGAAAAATCGACCTCAAATAAAGCAACCTACACTCTCCCTCAAAGTCAAAAACAGAACGATGTTTTCCTAATGATAACCGAAGTTGATTCTTACATTTCGTGAAACATAATCTTCACTGCAGTGGCATTTCAAGAACTCATTACTTGGAAAATGATCTTTTCAGAGGTGGGGGTAGGGATGGGACATGTGAATAAATTGTGAAGTCGGAGGGGAAAAGAGAGGGGGAAGGGAGAGGGAGACAGATCAGGGCAGTTTCTAGCTGAAAACTTTTTTAAAAGTATTTTTGTTATTGTAAAGGTGATGTCCAGAGGGGTTATAGTTCTGTAAGTCAAGTAATGAGTACATTTCTTTTTGAGCAGTGTCACTACTTCCCTTATTTTCTCCCAGTTTTCCTTCCAACCTCCCTCAAGTGTGTAGAAAGATGATTAGTAAATTGTTGTATTGATAATAGTTTATTCTTAATAGCCCATTAGTATAATTGCAGAGGGATCTTTTGGTTTTGACTCTACATGAGGTTCTCACAACTCTGTATTATGCAAAGAACCATTGCATATTAAAAATGATTAGCCATGTAACTAGAAAATATTTTAGACATTTAGTAGCGGACTGAAGAACTCTGCCCAGATTCAAATCTTCTAAAATGATCAAATGTCAAATAAACTTGTGGTAGTAGACTGAGGGTTTTCCCATATTAAACTTGAAAATCAAATTTTACTGTATGTCATAATTTTCATTTATTGCTTTCTAGGGACTTAATTTGTAAAATATTAAATGCCAAGGAAATGTTTAATGGAGAATGATTTGGCACAGCTTATCTACTTACAAGTTGAAATACCGCTCATATGTCACATTTAAAGGAATATTGAAATAATTACTTTAATCATTTTATGCTCCTTTTTATATTTGTGAATACTTAGAGTAGTAACTTGGGGCCAAAATGACAGTGTTTCAGAGTTACAAGTTTTGACGTGCTTTTCTAAAGTGATCGACAAAACAGTAACAGGATATTTTAGAAAAAAAGAAAAACAACCCTGATAATATAAGATGGGTAAGTCAGCGATCACAAAGGTAAACACTTTCTCTTTGTACTTAGTTGTGGTCATGACACCATGAGTTTGATTCTGTCTTTGATTGATGTGGATATCAAATGATACATCTCAGAATTTACTTCTTTACAAAAGAAATTGTATCTCTCTGAAACAATATTTTTTTCCTCAGAACCAATGTAGACAAGTACAGAGGTAGACAAGTAAGAAATTGGCACTGTAGTCAATATCCAAACCAAATTTATCAGAATCTCAAAGAATTGCTCTACACCTGAAACACTCTTGATTATTATGTTACTAAACCTGGAAAAGTAACAATGCAAGTGATAAAAATAGGAACATCGTCAATCATTCCAGTGTTTTAAATATTCATCTGGGCTGTAAGCTTGGTTTGGATATTGACTACAGTGCTGATTTCTTACTTGTCTTACTGTTGTGAGCCGGGTCCAGTATATTCTGGTATATGTGCTTTTATTTTATTACCATTAAACCAATTTTCTTTGCATTCACGCTTCTCTTTTTTTCAGATTTCTTTATAAAAAATCTTTAAAGGCCTTATAAATTATGTAATGGGATGCACTATAAACATAGTGTGTATAACTTTTTTAAAACCTTGCTTCTGTCTAGAATCAGAACAGTTTAAGCACAATTAATAGATATCAGCAAATAAAAAGGACTCACTGACATCTCATGTTTCTAAGAATAGCTGTCTAGAACAGTATCATCCTACAATGTCTACTTAGCAACCTTCATGATTTCTAATTTGATATTTAATTCTTTGACATTGGTCACCATTACATAATACATATAAAAAGCATGAATTGAAACATTTTCAGTCAAACAGAGCAGGTATTCTTCAAATATATTGGACAACGAATAGTTGAAGACTATCAAATCTATTATTTAATAAGTCTTATATCTTTCTGTGACATGGACCAGCATATAATAAAAAATATACGGATAGCAGTGAAGATCCTGGCAGAAAGCTAGTTCTACATACTCTGGCCATATGGCTTTGTGCAGGTTCCTTACACCCATTTCTCAGACACTTGCTCCATAAAATATGGACCATTTCTGTGCCTCTACACTTTCAGTTGTTATTCTGTGGCCAAAGTGAATAATTCTAACAAATTGTGGTGTACTGGTAAGTTTTGAGATTCTGAAATTCAAAGGCTAACCCTACGAAGGTGCAAAGGTTCAGCTAGAAGTGAAATAAAAACTGAGGTCCAGCTTTTAAATTTAGCATCTTGTATCCACACCTAATCTAAAAACATGGGCAGTGAGGATTTTCTTTTAAAAATATGGCTACATTTAATTTTTAATCCTGAATAAATTCAATGTTGTTACCTCTAGGGTCGGTGTATAAATCCAGTTAGATAAAATTTTATTATGTTTGATCAGCATAGTTAAATAGATATTTTAAAGTAAGATTTCTGTTTTAAAATCATGTTTCCTTTATGAAACACTACTTTGCAGTAATCGGGATGACCAGATTATAGCGAATTAGAAATGAAAGGAGTAAGGGTCGTTTTAGGGAACCAGGAAAATACTAATGTGGCTTTCCCTGCTATATCAAAGACGGAACCAGGGTTATTTAGATCTGAACATATTTAACACTGGAGGTACATATCTTTACTTGAAAAACAAACTTTGACAATAAAATATTCAAGTGACCATTTAAAAGGTTCTGGAAACCAAATCTTCGTCTTTTTTTAAAAAAAGTCTTTAGTGATTTTTTTTAAACTCTAGGAACTGGGATTATTTATCTACGTGAGAAAAAGGATGCTCTCAAACACTCACTTCAGTTACCTATTGGGGAAAAATAATTAGGAACGTCGGCCCTTTATTCAATGTTGAAACAATATCATATTTTGTTTCATCTTAACCATTTTTCTAGTTCTTATTAGAGGTGAGCACTTTTTTCGGAGATTGCCAAAGAAGTGTCCCATATGAGTTTGGGAATAACGCAGTTTGACTTGGAGTTTGTGGACATTTAACAAGGGCTCTTTCTACCTTCTGTTCTGTCCCCAGTTCCAACACGAAGCTGCACCTGCCAAGAGTCTCGTTCTGTCTCCTCGGAGGACGCCAGGGGTCGCCCCTCTCCCAGCGTTGCACGGGTAATCCAATCCCCAAGCGCAGACTCCACTACAAAGGGGCAAGCTTGGCTTGGTGGAGCTCTCTCCCTCAGACCCACAGCCTACCAATCACTGGAATTCCAACCCCATTCCGTTTATTTCCACTTTCATCGTCCAAACACAAGCAGAGGGCGCCTTTGACCTGGCCTTCAGATGGGTAAGGCGGGTCAAAAAGCAATTCCTCCTTCGTGGGAGCCAGTCGAGTGATGGTCCGGCGGCACCGTGGCCATCTCAGACAGAGAGGGAGAGAGAGATGGGGACAAGTGGACAGCAAGCTTTCTTCCTGTCGTTTCCCTTCACACACAGGGATTCCCCGAACCGCAAAACCAAGCACCACTGACACTTTATTTCTGCTTAGCCTTGGCAAATGTGACACTCGGGTGGGGGGGCCCCTCCTCCACGGGGTAACGGAAAGAGTGGGGATGGGCACCCTGTGCACAAGAGCTGGCCGAGGGAGCATGGCAAGCAAGAAGAAGAGACTCTTCTTCCTTTCGGCCTCAGTTTCCCCACAGGCACCTAGACCTAAGCAGAAGAGGAGATGGAGATCTCCAGGCTCGAGGACACCACGGAGCCCCGGGGCAGCTCCTGCTGAACAGCCGGAGCCCAGAGAGTGGGTGGGGGAGTTGGGAAGAAGGCAAAGCAGTCAGAGCCAAGAATAATAAATCGGGTGCTCTGACATGTTTGGTTTCGGCCCTTCTGCACCCCGCGACGCGGCGAGACCGGCCGGAGCCCATAGAGAAACGACTCGGCCACGTTTTTGTTTGGGGGGGGGATTGCTTTCACCGCCCCCCCCCCCCAAGGCATTTCCAGGTGAATCGAACCTTGTGTGGCCGAGGCTCTCGGTACAAAGGGAGCTTTGAGGGGACCCCCGCGCCCAGGGGTACAGGGCCGAGACCCACAGCGGCCGGCCCGAGGAGCCACCACTAAGATTTCCAGCTCACACAAGCTGTGTTGTGTCCTCCGAGCTGCCCGAGCCACGGCTGGCTCGGAGGGGTTTTGCGGCTGGACACTTGGGGTGGGATCCGCCCGGGGGGTGGGTGGGCTGGGGGTGGGCTGGAAGCGGGAGGGGAGACGGGGACGAGGCGAGGCCCCCTAGTGCTTGGGAGGATCAGCCCTGGAGGTCCGAGCTTGCCTAGTTCTCGCCACCCCGTTAAGCTCTACTTCCTCCCGCTCCCCAGCAGTGCCCCCAGCTAGGCAGCCCGAGTGGCCAGTGCGCCCGCCGACGGGACGCACGGACGGGCAGACGGACTCCCCACGCGGGCACAGACACCTGAGCACCGTGTGCGCCGGGCTGCCCGCGAGCAAGTGGCGATGCCACCCTCCGATCGGCGAAGATGTCACCTCCGTGGTGGAGACAGCCCAACTCGGGTTGAGCCTGCCCCCGCCCCTCCCAGCTCCCGCCCCCCCACTCCCCATAGCGGGTACCTGTTCAGTCCCAACCTGGACACCGTTATACGAAGCGGTGCCGAGTTCATCGCCCAAGGACGAGCGAGAGCAGGCGAGCTCCGAGTGTGGACGGGGCACCCCACCGTCCCGGCGTGACCATCCCAGGGAGCCACTTTAAAGGGCCCCGCAGGCACAAAGCGCTAGAGGGGCCCCGGAGACTCCGCGTCCCCAGAGAGTTTATCTGGGTTCGGACCCCAACCCTGCCCCTGAATCTCCCCGCGGTGGGAAACGTCGGGCCACACTCTGCCCATCCTCAGCCACGCGAAGCCCCCCGCGCGTCCTGCGCCATTCGGATCCGCCGGTGCGTGTCGCGGGAGGGCAGCGCGCAGCCGCTCGCCCGCGGTGTCCCCGCACGGCCCCGGGTGTGTGTGTGGGGGGGGGGACAGTTTGCTCCCCAAGCGCAGGCCTCGGGGGGCCATACCCACCCTTCTGCACCTCTGCAGGGGGCTCACACTCTCCACCCCCGCATCGGACCCCCACCCCCCAGGGAAGGAGGGAACGCAGAGTGAGCTTCACCGAGGACCCAACCGCAAACGACCGCGGGGCAGGGAGCCGTCCCAGCGCCGTCCGGGCCCCCGCGACGCCAGCACGCCTCGAGGTGCTGGAGAAGAAGCGTGGAGAGCCATCCACGGCCACTGCGCCCCAAGTGTTCTCGCCGGTGGGAGGCGTGGGGCGCAGGGTGGGCGGACTGTGAACAGCAGGGCGCAGATTCAGGAGACCAAAGCGCCCCGACAGGTGAACGCGTTGGGGGAGAGCCATAGCACCCGAGACACACGCGCGCACACACACACACACACACACACACACACACACACACACACCAACAATCAACAACCAGGCGCCCACAAGCAAAGTCCCCCCCCCACACCCTCCCCTCCAGCACTTACTTCTTCGCTGGCGCCTTCCTCGTGGGGCGTTTTGGCTGCCAATGTATTCCAGAAAGTTCAAGATGATAAAAAACCAAGAAATCAGTCGCAAGTGCATAGTAACCCAGTAACGTTTCCCTTCTTCCTTCTCCTTGTTGTCTGGGTGCTGGGTGGATGCGGTTGCAATGTTTGTCGAGGGTGCGGAGGTGCCCGGCGGTGTCTCTGCGTGGAGAGGCGGCGGGCCGCGTGGGGCTTCTCCACTCAGAGCCCCGCGGCGTGCTGGGACGGCCAGCGAAGCGGGGCGGGTGGACCGGGGAACCGACGATGGCAACTTTCAAGTTGGCCGACCCTGGACGGTTCCGCGGGAGTGGCTGTCATCGCGGCGCACGCAGCTGGGGAGAGCGGTGGCGGCGGCGGCTGCAGGTAGCATCCTTGGGCGGCAGGTTCCAGGCGAGCGGCCGCGGTGGCCGCAGCGGAGCCCCCACCCCCCACCGCCCCCACTTCGAGCTCAGAGGCTGCGGCGGCCGCGGCAGTGGCGGGGACCCCGGGAGCGCCGGGGAGCGGGCGCCGTGGGCACCGCGGCCATGGCCAAGGGATCGCGGAGAGACCCTGAGCTGCTTCTGGCGTGGTCGAGCCCGAGTCGCTCCAGTGTTGGTTGGGCAGGGCTCCCGGGAGCTCCCCATAGGGGAGGAGGGGGAGGGAGGGAGGGAAGGAGGGAGGGAGGAGTGGGGGGGATGACTGCGGGGGGGCGGGGGGAGGGAGGGGGCGGGGAAGGAAACTGCTAGAGCAACAACCCTGAGCGACCTCAATAACTTTCAATTTCAAGAGGGAAAGAGGGAGCTGGAAAAGTACAGGCGTTGCGATTTGGCAGAGGCCGGGGAAGAGGCGCCTGAGGGGTCCCGGGTCTGCGGCGGAGCATCTTTGGACACGACGGCAAAGACCAGAGAGGGGACCCGAGCCCGAGGCAGGGTGGCGGGGTGAGGGTGGGGGTGGGGGTGCTGCGTCCCGAGAAGGGTAGCTGTGGCGGGGTGAGGTGGGCGCGATGGGACTGGAAGGGTTTCAGGCCGACCGTCCAGCGCGGCGGGCACGAGTTCCCCCGACCCTTGGGGCTGGCCGCACCCAGCTCTAGGTGGCCTGGCCCCTGGGCGCCCCAGTGCTCCACCTCCCTCAGCGACCGGTCCAAGGCAGTGTGCCCCTCGCCCCTGTGGCAGATCGCCGCCGCCGGAGGGCTGCTGGTGCCGGACTCTTCCCCAGCTCTCCTGAGCCTCTTCTCCGCTCCTCCCCACCCTCTTAGGAAAAGTGGCTTGCAGTTGGATGCTGGATGGGTGGTCACGGAGCTCCATGGGCGGCTGACCTTCAGCTTGGCCGCGGTTTACCTGCTCTGAAAAAGGGAGGCCCCAGAGCTGGGGACCCTCCGGACCGTCTGGTTTGGAAATGTGCTTTCGTGCTGCGGCTTTCTTCCAAAGCCAGCCTTAGCTGCAGCTCTGGAAGATTCCTCCTCTCTCAGGCAATCCCCTCAGTAGTCAGCTCGCCCCTCGCTCTTGGCTCCCAATGTGCTTGGAGGATTTGGTGTACATGCTGGATCCTGGAGCTGGGGAGTTGAAAAAATATGAAGAAAGATTTCGCAGTCTTGAGGAAGGAGAAATTCCATTACGTCCTTCTGTTTCAAGTGCATATGGGGAACCATAGGAGAAGACAAACAGGTTCCCTGGACCAAAGAGGGCTGGCAGGAAGAACCAAGAACAAGGCCTGTACCTGTGATATGTATCACATATATCAATCATATATATCACATATATAGTATATGTACTACATCTATTATAACTATGCAACTATAGGAATATATATAGTCCCAGTTACAGTAAGATAGATTTACACAGTCACAGCACTGAACTTTGGAGAGCCATTATGAAGTCTCTGATTCCTGGTCACCTTGCTAATCCTTACGCTCAAATAAGTTTAGCAAAATCTCTCAAGTCATCCTGGAAAACTATAAAGTTTTGCAGGATTGAAAGCAGATTTGTCTTCAATTTATGTGCCAGTGAATTAGAGGCGAGACAAAGGTTATGGCCTCTATCTGTCCCATTTTGCAAGCTTCCACTGCACCTGATAGTTACACATCCCTGGAGTCCTTTATTGGGAGCACCCCAGTAGTGCAACTGATCTGTTGAAATGGCCTAGATGCAAAAGGATGGGAAATATATATCTATATCTATATCTATATATATATATATCATCCATATATATATATATCTCATCCATATATATATATATATATATTATACTTTTCAAGTTTTCAAGGTGCTAAAAATTTGAATCTTTGGAGCTGGCATCTTGGTGTTAATTCTTTAATTCAGTACTATTTATTGTCTGCATACATGTGTTGGAAATCTGAAAACAGGAATAATTTCCATTAAGCATGGTACAAAAGGAAGGCAATAACCCTATCAGACTTTTTTTTGAAAAGAATTTTTATTTACCACATTCCTCCCTCAGTGGTAGAAGCTTCTGAACATTCTGCCCCTCTTTCTCCAGGCCTTACCCCAACTGGTTGCATAATTTTTAATTGTGAATGATCGAGTTTATCACTCTGGACTAAAAAGTTACAGCCAACCAGCCAACTCAAATAATGATTATTGAGAAAAGAAGACACTCAGTTGTTGTCCCTCCCCATCAACATTCCTCCCCCCACTTTTATATTTTCCTAATAGCTCAGATCCTGAATAGCTGCACCATAAAATATGGGGGGTTTAAAGGGTATGGAAGGCTCCCTTTGAAAATGGCTCCAGAGACAGTCTCTCTAATCCACAATACTTGAGCTGGACGGGATGAGATTGCAAAAAAGGATGTAAAAAAGCAATTTGGCGAACAACTTAAGGGAAATAAACATGAAGAAAGACACTTACTTTTCACTGTGTGTTGTGCAGACATATGTTAGTTTGGATGAGAACAGGAATGGCAGTGTAAGTAAATAAACAAACCCAGGGAGAAGCTACAGTTCTTGAGCCATCCCAGAAAAGAAGTGTTTTCCTGCAGTATGCAGGAAAAGCTTGTCAAGGAGTTAGTGCTCTTCAGAGGAAACATAAGGAAAACATTAAATAAATGAGGAGAATATTCTTTCTTTCTTGATGCTATGCATTAGAATAACTTTTTATCTCTTTCAGGTTACAGTATTACTAAATGTGTGCTAATTTGCCTGCTAAGTCTTACATTCCCTCAACTACTAACAAAGGTTATGATAGACATACCATGTCCTATGTCATGCTAAAAAATTTACTATTTTTAGACCTAACACCTATTGTTGCTTCAATTAGGAAAACAATGCTCACTAAAGCCTGTTGCTGGACATAGACATTGCAGTTGAAACTTTAAGCAAGTTAAAAGCCATAAAGGTCAACATTTATTTCTCAATTTTTTTCCCAACAAATCATTAGTCACAGGATATTTGTTTAAACCAATAGTTTAATAAGAGACTGTGGCTAAGACAATAGAATAGTTTGGGATAAAGATAGAAGGTTAAACATATGCAGAATTTCACTGCAATTTCTCACTCTTCTCTACCCCCCCCCCCCTTCGCCTCCAGCCTGTGACAACAGTAACAAGTTATTTTTATCCATTGTGGCAGTGGCACTTAAAGGAAAGAAAATGAGTGTCATATTGTTGAATCCATACAGCAAATATGTGGAAGGGGGCGTGCTCCAGAAAGGGAAAGCAAGCCCAATACTTTGGAATGGGCTGCAACTAGTAGTGATGAGAGATGTTTGGCAAAGTTGGGGCTGACATCAGTCATTATACCACAGAGTTAATGTGCATGCAGATTCTGAAAATGCTCAACTCTCCAGTTGCTCAGATCTGGAGACATCTGAGTATGTAAGTCAAACAGGGTAGTGCTGGCAGGGTCTGTGTTCCTAATGCAGCTAGAAATCATCTCTTGATCATGGAGCAGACAGCAGTATTTAAAAGCCATTGAAATTAGTAGATGAAGGAAAGCTACTATTTTTAGACAAAGAAAGGCCCATAGAATTATTATAGCAATTTAAAAAGTGACTAAATGTTATATAGAGTTAAGAAAATGAGAAAATCAAGACCCACAATGGATTTCTTTCTGTCAACAAGAAAGAATGTCTTCCACTTAGATGAAGTTATGGGACATTTATCATGTTGTGTTGAGTATTGTGGGGCATGCCTAGGTTTTCTTCTAAACTTCTTTCTCTCGCAAACCAGTTAATTGCTGGGATCACTTAAGTGAATATCTACTATAAGGATTTTATTATCTCAGAAAATATGCTCAGTTACAGAACTTTCATCTGAAGAGGCTGGCTGTGTGTTATTGTAGGAGGCTCTGGTTGAGGAATCTGAGGATCATGGTGAGTCCTTGTTTTGTCATTTTTATTGTGTCCCAGGTTTCTTCATCTGAAAATGAAGAAATTCAATGAAATTATTTCCAACGTCTTTGTTAGCTCTGCAAATAATGGCAGGATCTTAAAAAAAAAAAAAAAAAAAGAAAGACAGACTTGTAATTGCAAATGTCAAAGCTATTTCTAGTTGTGTGACATCACAGCTTTTACTTACAGAGTTCTGTTTAATTGACCAGATCCAGATTTAGAAATCTTCTTTCAAATGCGTTGATTTTCTGGAAATGCCTAAGACATTACAAGAATCCAAGATGACTCTGACCCAGCAGAGATAAATCCAGGACTAGTTTAATCTGTCTAGATGTCTGTAGGCTTTGGGATACAAAGGAAGAACAAATTTTAAAATTCTAGGCAAACTCCTAAAGGGAGTAGGGAAAAGGACCATTGTTTCTCATGGAAGTGCCAACTCGTTTGGTTTGCTTTTAGAAATCAATGCTGTGGGAAGAACATAGACTTTATTATTGAATAAGGGCCGTCCTTTTCATTTATTTTACTTCTTACAGTTTCAGAATAAAAAATCAGAACTAGAAGCCACTAGTTTTCTCATCTGTATCTTTGGCATTCCCATTCCTCCACCCTCCACCCTCCACACCCATACGATTTATTTTCATAGGTCTTGTGTCTCAAGAAAAGTCGTGAGTGACTGTGGCTACAGCTTAAGATTGAGGAATTACTAAGAAAGATATTAAAGCACTATTTGACCTAGACTGTCAGATGAGAGATAATATGAATGAGAAATTTTGCATTTGCACATATCATCTCAACATAACCTCAAGAAGACATTGGTTCATAGGAAAGATAACTGATCACAGAAGGGAAGTCACTAGCTCAAGTTCGTGTTGAGAATACTAAGGATGTTTTTTATTGCTTCACGATCTATCTTCTTTGCCCACCTTGTCCCTCAGGATCTTGACTTCTCTGGACTAAATTATTAGAACTTCCTTCCTTTGGTTTCTAACTCAATGCAGCCTCTCCCCACCAAATAACAACAACAACAGCAACAACAAAAAACAACAAATCAAAACCAAAAAAACGCCGAAGAAAATCAGAGCATGGGAGAAAAGTATGATGGTGCTCCTGCCCTGCCTCAGTATCATTCAGGAAAAGCCTGTATTTTGGGGATTCCATAACTCTGTCAACCAGTCAGTGCCTTTCCCTTGGTTCCAGCAAACGCTTGACTAGGCTCCAATACTGTCATTTACTAGCCTCCCAGCCCTGAGTCTTTGAGCCTAGCCATAGTGAAGATTTGCCATTCTTCCTCAGTATCATCTTGAAGATTTCCTTTTACCCTGTCTACCCTATGAAAAGTGTTATTTTTAAAGAAGCATTATCCAGAACCTCTTGCTATGTACCTCAATGATATAGAAATGTCAGAGCTAGATCTTGAAACCAGATTGTTTGCGTTTAAAGCCAGTACTTTTCCTTCCATGCCATCGTGTCTTTTTCAAAACTGCATTGGGTGAAAGATAGGGGATTAGAGCAGGTGGGAGGGATGACTCATCATAGCACACAATAGACATCAGAGCAAGGCCACTGGTTAAACCACAGTGAAGTACTAAGATCAGAATGGCAAAGAATAAAACAGAGTTCATCTTCAACATTACAGCTAGGCAATCAGACACAAGGAGACAAACAGGAAAACAAAGAGCAAGACAGTCAGGAAACAGCTGCAGCAAGAGTGAAAGCTGACATGATTTTTTCCTGTTAGGTGTAAAATGAGTCTTGACTAGTGCACAGGTGATGAAGAATACCTTACTGGAAGACAGACAGCCGTGGCTAATCAGACATCCATTCATCCGACAAACATTTGTTGATGATGTCTTCTATGGGTAGATGCATGCAGAGCCTATAAAGCAAGTATATTACAGGAATGATTTGATGGGTTGTATTTGTGAGCTGTCATATTTTATGCTGGAAATATGAAATATAAGGGCTCATGAACACATACTTAGCGACAAGTTTTAGGACACATGTCATCAAAGCAATTACATTTAGAATCACAACAGAACAACCATTTCTCTCCACTGTACAGACACCTGTCATCTCAGTTTAGATTTGTTACATGACTAACTAGTTACCTTTATTCCCACATTCACTGAACCTGGGTCAAGTACTGTGTTGGCTCTAGAATTACAAAACTGTGAAAACTAGGACCCTGTCCTCAAGGAGAATAATCACAGTGAGGATGAAAGACAGATAAACCATTAAAGCTTCTTTGTGATAAGTGCTGTATGATAAGGGCTATGTGGAATGTTGTGGGAAGAGGGAAGAGTAATGCTTTGGAGCAGTAAGGAAACCGATTAACTCTATGTCTAAGAGGTACACCATTTGAAGCCCTAAGGGCGAATCTTACTGTGGATAAGGAATGATTCCTTCCCATGCTTTAGGCAGACCAGGATTTAAAGGTGGAGGGGAAAGCTCTTATTTGGTCTTATTTGGTACAAGCCAGTGGTTGCGGATGGCTGCCTGCTTGCTAGGGAGGCAGCTGTACTGTAAGAGTGTTATCAGTCCTTCTCCTCCTCCTCCTCCTCCTCCAGCAATTCATTGTGGCTGTGTTGACTGTGTGGGAGTATTGTTAATGGCTGATACTTGTGTGGGGGTCGATTGTAGGTTAATGATTTCACTAGTTTACTATAACTACAATGTGGGCAGATTCCTCTCATGTGAGAAAAATGACATTTCATTTCTATGTCTTAAAAAATGTTTGAGTAGATGGAATAGACATAGAAATGAAGCTTAGCCTTCTAGGCATCTGGTTGCTCCCATTCTCCTTATCCATTGTTCTCCAAACATTCTTGTACGGGTTTGGGGAATGTTCTACCTAGACTGGGTGTGATGCACTCAGCCTTATCAAAAGTTCCCCTGCTGAGTGTCATCCGGTTTGATTTTCCAGCCCTCTCCATGCCAGAAGTTTGCTAATCTGAAACCCAACCCTTGCTCTAGTATTAGTGACAAAGGGATCGCTTAAATCTGTCTTCTCCTCCTCCCCCAAATACTCTTTTCTTTCTAGAAACACATACTGATTTCACAGTGGCCTACAGGAAATTTCAAGGCATCCTGAAGGAGAACTTTGATCCTCGGTTGATCCTGATATTTGAATGTTGGCCTTCTTGGTGCTATTTTCACTTGGACAGGTGGTATTCTATATTTATAGGTAAGATTCCCTCAGTAAATATTATTTGGCAAGGAGAAAAAGGAAACAATGTGTTTTCATCCCCAGGACGTTGTATCAGCTATGTACCACTGTCTAACAAGCTGTTCTTAAACTTAATGGTTTAAAAGAAATGTTCATATTTATGGCTTCTCTCCGCTTTGTAAGTGGGCTGGAATCCTGCTTGTCTCCCTCTCCCCCATAAGCTACCTTCAGCTACCAGGCCAGCTGAGATGGGCAAGATGAGGAGCCTCTCTTCTTAGGTAGTTCCTTTCAGAGCACAGAGTAACTTGCCTTTTGTTGCTGTTGTTTGTTTGTTTGTTTATTTGTTTATTTTGTTTATGTGGTACCAAGGAATCAAACCCAGGCCCTCATGCATGCTAGGAAAACACTACCATTAAGCCACATTCTCAGCCCTAACCTGCCTTTTAGAACCATGAGAAGAAGTTTAAAGCCCTTGGGAAGTCCTCCAGTGCCATTTCCGATGCATTTTACTCATCAAATCACATTGCAGGGCCAATCTAGATTCCAGCATTTACCCAGTAGATCTCAATTTTTTGATAGGAGGAAATGCAAAGCATTCTTAGCTATATTTCATTGAGAACAGAGTGAGTAAATAGGCTAGTATATAAAGTCAAACTTCCTTAGTTTTGACCAATCAGAATATTGATTTTGAAGTGGAACAAAACAGGCAAAATTGAGCTTTACTATGCATTCTGTATGGCCACATGTGGGAGTGTTCTGCTTTTAGATTAGTTCTTCTTGGGCTTGAATTTCATTTCTAGACTTGAAGAGATAGATAGCAAAGTACAAGTTTCCACTTTGATCATTTTTGGTGTTAGCTTCATGAATAAAAACAATTACAGTTTGATACTCATAGAAAAAGCCTTCGGGGAACAGTCTCATTTGGGGGCAAGCTATAAGGGTTTCTTTTGTAGAAAAGTAAATTTATTGTGTTATTTCCTTCCCTTTCTCTTCTCTCAAGAGCTAAGAGACCAGTTTTTAAGATTTGTAGATATACACAGAAAGGTCCTCATAAAGGGGAAATAAAATAAAATGCAGTTAAGCCCTCATTGTACAACTACTTAATAAAAAGAATTTTTTAAAATAGTTGGTTTTGAGGATTATTTAAAAAGATGTTTCTCTGCCAAAATCAACGTGTAAATGATTTTTCTGGAGAAATCCACAGAGGAGAAACAGACATGTTTGATTTAGATATTTATACCTTAGATATTTATATTTTACTTTCTAATGTAAAGACAGTCCCAGCTAATGAGAAATGTTTGCATTTATAATCTTGAATCTTAATATTCTGTAGTGTCTAATTTGAAGATAGTAAATAGTTTTGAATGTGTTGAGCAGATGTATTTTCTTTCAGTCCCTGAAAGCTATGTAGCCTTAAAATTACTCTTCACATAGAACCAAGGCTGTTTATCACTTGAATGTAAGGTATCAGTTAGACCAAAATTCCATGGTTTTGCTTTGAGTCACAAAGTTGCCTTCCTCACTTCCCTAGTAATAATAGCCTGCTATGGATTTGTTGAGAGAAAGAAGAGATTTCAGATGCTGAATTTCCTTTCTATAAACTAGTAAAGTTATGAGCTCACAAATACCATTTTACTGACATCCACAGTACAGTAAGGATTCAATACTTAACCCACTTCTTTATTAGAGAGAAAGGGGAATGGATAATCTTCAACCTTTCTGGACCTGTTGGGAAGAAAGTGGTATTGAAGAACAAAGATGTCAAACTTCTTTAGAATTATTATGAACATTTAAAGCCTTGTTTAAATGTTTTGCTAGGAAGTTACAATCAAATATTTCTTCTTGTGCTGGTGAGAACTGATATAGTTTTTCAAAGGTAGATTTTTTTTTGGGGTGGGGGGGTGGGAGGAAGACCAAAGACATTTTGTTCAGCTACTCAAGTGTGGATGGAAAGTGCCCAGAGGACTTTTTCTGCAATGTTGGCTGTGGCATGGCATTGTAAGGTAGCCACAGAGCTGTTCAGCACATAGTTCTCTCTCTCCTCACTCCGCTTTCTGGACACATGTAGAGATTGCATTTCCTGCCCTTCCCTTAGGCATGGGGTATATAAATGGAAAGAAATGAGAACAGAAGTGACACTAATCACTTCAATATAAAAGCTTGAAGAGACTGTGTTGAGTTTAACACATTTTCTTCCTAGGACTGTTGTGATCATGGAAGCTGTGATAGAATGACGCCTTGGTCAGATGAGATCCCAGAGTGACGAATGGTGAACTGCTAATTCCTCAGTCCATTGACCTATGTGGAACTCAGAGCATGAGTGGGGAGTACAACTTTGATTATTATACTCTTGAGATTTTTCCTTAGATCAGATTCTGAATCCTTAGACTAGGCCTTAGTGTGTGTCAATCAAGTTACGTGTTCAGGAGAATAAATAAGATCATTTTCATCAAAAGACCAAAGTGAGAAGTAATGGAATTTAGAGTGCAAATTCAATAGGTTCTGATAATGGTCAAGAATGAGTTTAAGATTTATTCTGATTCTTAAGGCACAAGTGAATGCACGGAAATATCAGAATTGCTGTTGCTGATTTAGAACATATTTAAAAATCCAGTGGCTCTTTCTGTCACTGTTAAAAAATGACTTTCCATCTTAGCCCTTTTTTTTTGCTGTAATGTAATACCTGAGACATACTAACTGTATAATGATAAGAGATTTGTTTAGCTTACAACATCAGCTTAGGTTGTGATAGGAATATGTGAAGGAGAGCTCCTTGTGTCTAAGAGTGATTAAGTAGCTGGTCTTGCTCTTAAAACAACTTGAAGTCATTGTGGAGAAAGGTCAGATGTCACCCAAGTGCTACCTTAATTTCTTCTGAGGGAAGCTCTACCAATAACCTAAAGTCTTCTCACTAGGATTCACCTCTTATAGGCCAGCAAAATCCTTGCAAAACAAAACACATGCAAACACTCAGAATTAACCTTTAATGTGATCTTGAGAACTTTTAGTTCAGCTTTATTGCTACTGGCTTGCACTCTACCACCTAAGCCCTAGTTCTAAGAGTCTTATAGCCTCAAACCTTAGATTCTTGAATAGCTGGGATTATAGACATGACCACTGCCACTTGGCTTATTTGGAAAACTTGATGAGCCCTTGACAGATTTTCTTGGTTTAAACACTTCTAGTTCTTTGGTAATTTTTCATTAAGTTTCATATACTTCTTATTTGGAAAGTATATGTTCAGGTGAGTTCTAAAGATAGTTGAAAGAAGATATTATTTTTGCATTTATTTTGATAATTGAAACTCATATTTGTGTTTTTTTTGGGGGGGGGTGGTCATGGGCCTGAAGTCTGGGTCTGGGTACTGTTCCTCAGCTCTTCAGTTCAAGGCTAGCACTCTACCACTTGAGCCACAGTGTCACTTCCAGTTCTTTCTGCTTATGTAGTGCTGAGGAATCGAACCCAGGGCCTCATGCATGCAAGGCAAGCACTCTACCACTGAGCCACCTCCCCAGTCCCTCTTATTTGTTTTTTATAATTACCTTTCACTGTGGAATTTGTGTGGAATTCTTTTCTACTTAAATTTTCTGGGCAAATAGATCCTGCTTTAATTTTTTTGTATACTTAAGAAAAAAAGTAGCCTGCTCCAATAAAGAAGATGATGTGTTTATGTTATATTTATTTTCATATTGCAAATTATTGAAATAGAAAAAGAAGTATGTAGTAAGCAGGCAAAGTGCCTCTTATGTGGACAATCAGCATAAATATTTTAAACATAGCGAGAATGACACCAAAGAAATGAAGAATACAAGTTTTCAGGAGCTCATAGTTTATTCATAAGAATGCCTAAAGAAATGTATATAAAAAGAAATCTTTTCCATATACTTATTTTACCATGTGAGAAAAGTGACTCCTAGACAATCAATAATTAGTAGACTAGGTTGCTTTTATTTGGTGTCCTTGGGGGGAAGCCCAATTTTGTTTTTCCTTGAATGCTTCATCAGGTGACGAAAGTCAGTGGGCTCACGAAGCAGGGAGACAAACATGGGAAATATGAGAATGCGAGACAAGATTCAGGTCCCAAGTATCTGACAGGATGGAAGTGGGGGTGGAGGTAGATCTCTAATCAGTATACTTCACTTTCTCAATATCAAGAACCATGGCCACACCCAGATCAATGAATGATTCTCAACAACTCTAAATCCCCATGTTTGAAAAGGGCTGTTTTGGAAATGTGTATTTCAGAGAAGATAACCAGTGCTTTGGGGAGTAGAAGTTAATTGGAATGGTTCTCTGAAAGTCTTCAGATTTAATATGAGGGGAAAAAATATATGTTTTCCAGACTAGAGGAAGTTACCCTTTAGATTATTTATATGGACAAAGGAATACTGATTCAAGAATGAATACATTCTTTATTGGCATGTGACATAAAAGCACCAACACATTCCTAAGATGAGTATGGATTACACTTATTGCATATGTTTAGTATATCTGTCCTTTTGATAGAGACTATGCAGTTAATGTGCTAGGTAATTCTTCATAAAGTTATGCTAGCTGTCACTTAGGAATTTGTTCTTTTCAAAATCCTACATTGAATCATAGACCTATTTAAAATGTTATTTGTATTGTTTAGTAGGAGGGAAATATCATATATCTTAAGCTTCTACATTAAAAAAAAAATGGAACACTGCTAGGTGCCACCACAAGAAACTATGAGAGAATACAACCCCAGATACAGAAAGGTTTCATTTTTTTGAGGAGTTGATGTCAGGGATTGTATATACAAAAAATAAACAGCAATGGAGCAGAACATAAACTGAGATCCAAATGAGAGCTCCAGACAGGAAGTGCAATAGATGTTGCAAATGATGCCTGTGGATATTTCGTCTTTATTGCTTACCATATAACTTCAGTGGTATTTTACCTCTTTGAATATTTGTTAATTGAGGAAAATGCAATAGAATTTTTCAATAATGCTTCCTTGAATTTCCCCTGTACTAAACTTAAAGAAACTGTTGGGATACTATGAGTTATCTTATCTAGTTTAAATATCTAGGGATATTACATGAGCCTAAGACAATTAGCCTTTGTAATAGGCCCCAAACTGAACATTTGGCTGATAACTATTGTCCTGCCTTCTCCTTCTAGCAAGGGCTTGCCATTTCCCAACAAAGGAAGGGGAGTTGCAAAACAGCAGGACTTTGCTACAGTTTGTAATTAATGAGGTGCTAAAAGTGCCAGAGCAGAGGCTCCCAGACTGCAGTGTGTGACTCAAAAGGATCAGAAGCACCCAGCATTTCAAACAAGTGTCACTTAAATAAATAGAAAGTCAAGTGAATCTAGTCTGTGCAATGGGAAATGGTCGATTGATATGGAGAGTCATCCCAAGCCTGTGTAATGCAATATTATAAGGATTAGTCACTATATTTTGCAATTTGTGAAAAACTGAAGGCTTCTCCCTGGGTTTTGCAGAAGGTGGGAAATTATCTGCCTTGTGTATTCAAGAACATAAAAATGAATTTTTAAGTACCACAGTGTTCAAATAAATAACCAGTCTGTTACAGCATCATATCAGCATGACATTGCTCTATCCTTTTAATGCATATTAATCAATCAAGTTAATTATTAATATTAGTAGACAAGCCAAAGCACTTTACTGATCAACAAATAACGGAGGAGCCAAACACTAACAAGAACTTTCTTTACAAGAAGAATCACTGAGAAATAATGGCATAGGTGGTTATTTTGCCAAAAATAAAATGTGTGTTTCTACAGAGTAAAAGAATTCCTGAATACATTCTGATGAACATTAAACCATTTATCCACAGTAGGATTTTATGCTTTCTTCTTTCATATCACTTGTAAGTTTATTTATGTAACTATTTAAGTTAGGATTGTTGTTGTGAAAATAATACTGTTAACAGGGTTTACCTGCATGTGATATCAAATAAAGCAGGATTTTTAAAAAAGAATTAAAATTGATATTTATATCATAAGTAAATCTTTAGATAAAACTTATATGTGTTCTCTGACTTAATGAAAACGGATATAACTTGAATATCTTAGCATGAGTACATTTTCTCTGGAGATTATACATAAACTTCTGTTGTAAATGAAGCATGGTATATATAATACTTTGGTGACATTAAGAAAATTTGCTTGTCGATAAGTCTATAAAGCAAAGGGAGCAACTTCTCTAAATATATTGGGCTGTTAAAATTTTAGAAGATTTATGCAAGTTCTTAATTCTGCACTCCCTTTGCAATGTAGAATCAATACACATGTGTTGTGTCAGAAAGAAACATGTCACATTTTCATATTTGCAGCTTACATGTGTTTATTATGAATCAAAGAATTCAAATCTCATTGGATTATATTAGTGAACTTTAAATTGTAGAAATACTTTGTGATAGATTTATTTAACTTGATGGTGTTTATTAAGTGTGAGCTTATTAAAAGAAATAATCTGTATTAAAGTATTGTTATGAATTTTGAATTTTCATACTTGAAATCACATAAGTAATGGTTAATGATCTTACTGAGAGACCTCTCATTCTACCACAAGTAGGCTGACTTAGCTACAGAAGCAAACTAATACTTAACACAGCAGAAACAGTTGAGCTCTATTCCTCCAAAAAAGACTGAACTGTATTGTCTTATTTTCTCCTGTAATTTTTTTTGGGAGAGGGGTAGTTTTGAAGCATGAACAGTGTATGTTTTAAAATGTGTACTGCAAAAAAATTTACTAGATCAGGTATTTTCCTCCAACATACTCTAGAGGGAGTCAAATCTAAGAAAGTTAATGTTTAATGCATTTCCAGTACTGTTGGTTCTCTTTATGACTTATTTTTCTTGCTGAAGACCCTCTTAGTAAATAAACACCCAGAACAGGAGTTGGTTAGTACCTGGAGCTAATGAGGAAAAGGTAAAGGTGACGCTTCTGTGTGAACACATCCGCTTCAAATAGAAAATACGTTCTTTTTCTTGGTTGCAGATTGTTTGTAGTCTGCATATGGACCAATATATACAAACAGGGAGCAAATGACAGATAGGTTGTGTACTAAGAGAAAATCCTTTCTCTAAAACTGGAATAACAAATTCCATAATAATCTCAATAATAAGCTGTATCAACTAGAAAATATCACTTACCCTGTTCAAATCTGCTAAAACAGAGGTTTCAGTTAGAAAGCCTTAGGACTCTATGTTTTATGATATTATTTCCATAGAAGACAGTTTTATAGTTTACTTTAGAGAATGCTTAGAAAATCTGGGTATAAGCCAGTAGCTCCTAGAAAAACCTGGAAATCTGTTATTTTGTTCTTAATTTCATGTGTCATCACTAAACATGCTCTACCACACTACATGTATTTCCAAGATACCTTCTGTGCTTTTCAATATTTCTTCTTTTTATTACACTATTTTTTTCACTTGGAATTCCTTCAACTTCTATCTACAACCTCAGAAACACTATATTCTCAAGGCTCAACTCAGGGGTGTATGTTCTATGAAAAAGTCTTTGTGCCTCCTAAAACTATGGAAATGATTTCTGGTTCTTTAAATTTTACTATTTTTCTTTTAACACCATCAAGTTCTCTTTGCATTACAATTAGTTTTTGGACATGTCTTAATTATCAACAAATGTTCAAATACATTATGTGTATGGATCAAGTGATTCAAATTTCATCTTCTCCATTTTAGGCAACATGATTTGCTTAAAGCAGATGGCTAATACAAATTTACTGACAAATTAAGAAAGAAATACTGGTGAAAGAAAAGAACATTTGATTAAAATTATTTGAGTAGATATGCAGTTATTTTATTGAGAGCAATACTTATAATACTGCAGAATGACTCCTATGTTTATCTGAAGATTGTCTTGGAAATTTTCTCTGTACAAATTGAATGGAAAAAATATTGCTATTTCTTTTACCTTTGTTTTCCACGCTTATTCTAAGAGATACAACTTCAACATTCTCTATTAAGTATCGCTAGATAGCTATCTCACACAGCTTTTGAGTAAACTTTTTTATTTTCTTTTTTCTGGTTATCACTATTTGAACTAGGGCCTTGCACTCTTAGTGGATTTGCATGGTTTTAGCTAGCAGTGTTCCACTTGGCCCATAACTCCCAACCATCTTTTTACTAGTTAATCAGAGATAGAGTCTTGCAAATTTTCCTGCCTAGAGGTTGACTTCGAACCTTGATCCTTCAGGTCTTAGCCTCCTAAATTGTCTAATAGAACAGATGTGAGCTACCAGAGCTTATCTTTGAGTAAACATTTTTTTTTTTGCTAGTCTTGGAGCTTGAACTCAGGGCCTGGGCACTCATTGTCCCTGAGCCTCTCTGTGTTCAAGGCTAGCACTCTACTACTTGAGCCACAGCACCACTTTGGCATTTTTCTGTTTATGTGCTGTTGAAGAATCAAACCCAGGGTTTCATGCATGCTAGGTAAGCACTAAGCCATATTCCCAGCTACCATTTTCAAGACCATAGATTCACACAGTTAACTTTCTATAGCCCTTAAAAGTGTGGGGTAACCAGCAATTTAAAAAATATATATATATACCTTTAATTTCTGTATTATAAAAGGACCAAATCCCCAAATAGGATAGCTGTGGAACTGCAGTTTCTCACATTTACTATAACATATGAATTAGGATTTTCTTCAGTGGTGTCTTACTTATTGCTGTGGATTTTACTTCTTTTATTATGCCTTGTTCCTATTTTCTTCATTGTTTCTATTTATTATTGTATGGGATTTTATCCAGAGGGATGAGACATGTAGAGTTTTAGGCTTGGAGTTATACACTCTTTCAATGACCTTGTCCATTCCAAATGATTCCATTTCTTTTATCAGGGTGAAGGCATTTAATTTCTCTTGAGTACCACACATTATGAGAACTCCTCATTTGGAAACAACAAATAAACATTTTAAATGCATGACAATGAAGTCAAGTCATGGGGTTTAACCCAGAAGTTTTGTACATCATCAAGTCTTTCATTACACCATCTCATAAACATTATTGATGGCACCAATAGTCGTGGGCAGGATTTTCTCCCTCTCCTTACTGTTCTTCCTCCTGCTCTTTTTCATTTTCTTCCTCCTCCTCCATATTAGAGTCATAAAGTTGTTTTCAGAATAATAGCAATTGTAGACAAGAAAAACCAACACTAAGGTCATTGCTTAGAAAGAATTGTGCTATAAGAATAACCAATGACTATTGTTATGGGAAATCTCTTCTTGCCTTAGTAACAGTTCTTGTGAAATATAGAAATAAGAAAATAAAAATGAAATGATTATCCTTCATTTGAACTGCCCAACTTGCTAAGGACAATGTGGAATTGAAAGTAGTTTTATATTAAAAGTTTCACCTGAATTTACTACTGGTTGATTTCTCTTATTGCTGTTACATTTCTGTTCAATCCTGTGCCAAGATATTTAAAAAATCCATAAAACAATGCTAAAGCACCCAAAGGATTTTTTTTCCTCATAAGCATAAGGGTTTACAGTCTTTCTCTACCTTTTCTCCCTTCAGACACAAAAATGTGGTCTTTGTGATTTAGAAAATGATACTTTTTATTCTTCCATGCTATAAACCAAACTATACTCATATTCCTTTTACTATTGATAACTTGGATATCATGGCAAATATTTTATGAAGCACTTAAATTCAACCTTCTAAATTGCTCAACTCTAGCCATTAGATTTCCTGCAGAGACAAATACTTATTCATATTCATGTATGCATTTTGGGGCTCTCTATTGAGAGCTCAAAGCCTCTAGAAATGCTTTGTGCTACAGTAAGGTGCTATTGTGTGCTGAGATGTCTTAGAACTCATGAGAAACATTCTGCCGCTAAATGTTTTGTCTGGTTTGAGAATCAATGCTGTCTGTGTATCCTTGTCTCCTAATGGGGTGGGAATACTTGACATAATTGAAATATATGCACTTCTTTGGGGTTTTTTATTTTTCACCTTCAGATTTTTATATTCTTTTGAATCTGTTTTCAACTGCAGTTTTTACCTATATAGGAATTTATGTAGTCTCTTATTTTTAAATTATTTACTAGTGATAAACTCATTGCTTTCAAAATTACTCATTTCCCTTAAGAAGTTGAGCTATGTATACTTAACTTTTACCTGTTAATTATTCATTTTTAATCCTACAATAAGTATATTTGTATGTTTGAATAAACACATTCTAGAATTAAATATTTATGCCTTTTCTTGAGTTTATTTTCTGCCACCTGCTTCTCAGGGTCTTGTCCACTACCTCAGTGGAGATCTTTGACTGCTTTTCTATTCATTGATCTCACCATGAATATCATTTTCCTGCCAGGAAACCAGACTTTATTCTCCTGGAAAAGGGAGACTTGCACCCATTTCTAAACTAGGTTCAACTCAGTGAAATGCCTTCAATTCTCTTTTTCACAGTTTTTGCATTCAGATGAGCACTGAGCATATTTATGACATCTGCCTGTCCCAAGGACTGTTCACAACCTTGAGGGTAAAGAGCTAACTTAGATGTTCAGAGCAAGTACTTGATAAAAATTGTTGGCAGTGAGGTGTTGTGGATGAACGCTGGTTACCTGGTCTACCTCTCATTCTACTCTTTACTGTCCTAGGTGCAGATGTTCCATATACTCTGCAATGAATTTGTCCCTATTTTTCATGGAATTTTTGGTCAATTTTATACCACCACATGTTATTTTATTCCTCCTTGGCTTGCCTATCTGGGTTTCCTGTTCTCTTATTCTTGTTGCTCTAGGATTGCACACATTTTTTTAGACTACCTCTTGTCAGCCATATGAATTATGATGATTCAAGCATTATCTCAGTGTTCACTTTCTAGGAATTGTGGGCTTTTATTTTCTTTCTTTTTTTATTGTGAGAATACTGTACAGAGGGGTTACAATTACATGGACAAGATAATGAATACATTTCTTATCAAGCATTGTAGCCTCCTCCTTTGTTTCCCCTTCCCATCCCTTCCCAGCCTTCCCCAGCTCCCCTACCCAATCCTCCCCCCCCCCCCCACCAAAGTTGTAAAGTTCGTTTTCTACATAACGACTTATATATTTCATGGTTACAATGGGTCCACATGTATCCCTATTTAAACAATTTGTTTTTTCCCTTCCCCTCTGCAAATTATACCAACATCAAATACAGTGAAAGCAGGGTTTATACATGGGGGAGGGACATACAAAGCAACAAAGAAATAATCTTATAAAAATGTTAGAAACAATCGCATGAAAGAAAAAAAACATTTGAATATATATCTTAGGGTTCATTTCCCTAACATCAACTTATCTGACCTTTTCTACTTGACTCAGACATATACTAGTTATTGCAAATAAGGGAAATCTTGGGACCTATGTTTCTTTGGGCCTGGCTTACTTCACTTAATATAATTTTTTCCAAGTCTTTCCAATTCCTAACAAATGGGACAATGTCATTCTTTCTGATGGAGGCATAGAATTCCATTGTGTATATATACCACATTTTCTTGATCTATTCATCTACTGAGGGGCATCTGGGTGGGCTCCATATCTTAGTTATGGTAAATAATGCTGCAATAAACAAAGTCGTGCTGGGAACTTTAGTGTGGTTTTGTTTGTGATCATTTGGGTAAATGCCCAAAAGTGGGATTTCTGGGTCATAGGGGAGCTCTGTGTGGAATCTTTTGAGGAACGTCCATACTGCTTTCCAAAATGGTTGAACAAGTTTATACTCCCACCAACAATGTAGTAAGGTTCCCTTCTGTCCACATCCCCTCCAGCATCTGTTGTTATTAGAGTTCTTGATTATAGACATTCTAACTGGGGTGAGGTGGTATCTCAATGTTGTTTTGATTTGCATTTCTTTTATGGCTAGAGAGGTTGAGCATTTCTTTATGTGTCTATTGGCCATTCTTCTTTCCTCTTCAGAGAAGTTTCTCTTTAAGTCTTTAGCCCACTTATTTATTGGGCAGTTGTTTCTTTGAAGATTTGTTGTTGGGGGATTTAATTTTTTGAGTTCCAGGTATATTTAGATATGAGACCCTTGTCTGTTGTATGGCTAGTGAAGATGTTCTCTCAATCCGTGGGCTTTCTAATGATCTTGCTAGCAATGTCCTTTGCCATGCAGAAGCTCTGCAATTTCATGCAATGCCATTTGTCCAATCATTCTTTGATTTGCTGTGTTTCTGGGTCTCTATTAAGAAAATTTTGGCCTGTGCCAAGGAGACCTAGGGTTTCTCCTGTTCCATCCTGTAATATTTTCAGAGTGTCTGCTTTGACTCCGAGGTCTTTGATCCATTTGGAGTTGATTCTGGTGCAGGGTGATATATAAGGATCTAGCTTTAGTTTTGTACAAGTGATTAACCAATTTTGCCAGCACAATTTACTGAAGAGGCTGTCTTTCTTCCGTTCTATTTTTTTAGTTCCCTTATCGAAGATTAGATGGCTATAGGTCTGTAGGTTCATTTCTGGGTTTTCAATTCTGTTCCATTGGTCCTGAGGTCTGTTCTTGTGCCAGTACAAGCTGTTCTGATTACTATGGCTTTGTAGTAGAGTTTGAAATTTGGTATTGATATTCCTCCAGCACTGTTCTTTCTGTTGAGGATCTTTTTTGCTATTCGGGGTCTTTTATTGTTCCATATGAATTTTTGGATTGCCTCTTCTATTTCCTTGAAGAATGAGGTTGGAATATTGATAGGTATCGCATTGAATTTGTAGATAGCCTTGGGAAGTTTTGCCATTTTCACTATGTTGATCTTTCCAATCCAGGAGCATGGGAGGTTTTGCCACTTTCTAAGTTCTGTTTTGCTTTCCTTTTTCAGGTTTTTAAAGTTTTCATCATAGAGGTCCTTCACTTCTTTGGTTAAGTTAATTCCTATGTATTTTATTTTTTGTGGGGCTATTACGAATGATGTTGCTTTCCTAATTTCAGCCACACTTTTCTCATTGTTGGTATACGGAAAAGCCATTGATTTTTGAGGGTTAATTTTAAACTACTACTTTGCCAAAGTTTTGAATCAGCTTGAGTAATTTGGGAGTGGAGTCTGTGGGATTTTTTAAATACAAGATCATATCATCTGCAAAGAGGGAGAGTTTTACTTCTTTCCCTATTTGGATCCCTTTTATGTTTGCATCTTGTCTTATTGCTGTAGCTAGGCATTCTAATACTAGATTGAAGAGAAGTAGAGAGCGTGGACATCCTTGTCTCTTTCCTGAGTTAAGAGGAAATGGCTTTAGTTTTTCAGCATTATGTATAATGCTGGCTGTAGGTTTGTCATATACAGCCTGGAATGTTCCATGAATTCCTAATTTTTCCAGAACCTTCATCATAAATGCGTGTTGGATCTTGTCAAATGCTTTTTCTGCATCTATTGAAATAACCATGTGGTTCTTATCCTTGCTCCTGTTGATGTGATGAATTATATTAATTGATTTGTGTATATTGAACCAGCTTTGCATCCTTGAAATGAATCCTGTTTGATCGTGGTGTATCATTTTTTGGATGGATTGTTGAAGTCGATTGGCCAAAATTTTGTTGAGAAGTTTTGCATCAATGTTCATCAAAGAAATGGGTTTATAGTTGTCTTTCTTTGATGAGTCCCTGCCTGGTTTTGGGATGAGGGTTATGATGGCTTCATAGAATGAGTTTGGTAGTGAACTTTCTCTTTCAATTTCATTGGAGAGTTGAAGGAGTATTGGTGTGAGCTCTGCTTTGAAGGCCTTGTAGAATTCTGCTGTAAAACCATCCGGTCCTGTGCTTTTCTTAGATGAGAGGTCTCTTATTGCTGTTTCTATTTCAATGCTTGATATGGGCCTGTTAAGATGGTTTAACTAATATTGGTTTAGTTTCGGCATGTCAATATTTGCTAGGAAAAGGTCCATTTCTGCCAAGTTCTCAAACTTATTAGCATAAAGTTTTGACAAGTATTCCTTTATAATGTTCTGAATCTTGGTTGTTTCTGTGGTGAGGTTTCCATTTTCATTTCTGAGTTTATTTCGGTACGTTCTCTTCTTTTTCTGATAAGATTTGCTAAGGGTCTGTCAATTTTGTTTATTTTTTTGAAGAACCAACTCTTTGTTTTGTTGATTCTTTCTATGGGTTTTTTGGATTCTAATTCATTTAATTCTGATTTAATTTTAATTATTTCTTTCTGTCTCCTGGATTGGGGTTTATCTTGCTGCTCTTTTTCAAGAGGCTCAGATGTCTCATTAAATTGTTGGTGAATTGTAGGTTTTGAGAGATACTGACTCTTTGGAAAACAAACCGATGTAGGATGATAAAATGTAGGAATAAAAAAATAGCCACCCTTTCCTTCTTTCTTCATCTCACCCTACACTTTTATGCTCCTAACATATATTTAAGATAGATAATGATTATATACATATGTATTATTTTTATTATATATGGCAGTTTTCTACAAATTTACATATATGCAAATTTTTTAAGAGATGCTTCTCATTAACTCTTGCTGCTTATTTAGATGCTCCCTATTTTTGTTATGTATCTATTATTCACATTCTTTTTCTTTTCCACAGAATCTTGGGAGAATATTGTAGGTATGACTACTGCATTACTCATCTGAGATACAACAATGTCAGTGTTATTTCTGTCTCCTAATGTGGGTTTGAATTCTGCCATGGCATTTTAGTGTAAGGAAGCTGAAGATGATTTTCTTTCCATCTTTCTTTCTCCCTCTTTTTTTTTTCACTGTAATTCTGATGGCTTTTATTGCACTTTTAAGCTTTCTTTTCTATTTCATGAATGTTGTAATGTCCAGGTATACATTGTAAATTGTTGTAGCTAAGATACCAAATATAAGTATTTGAAATTTATGTTTTCAAAGTTCTATTTTTTCCATTGGATATTTAATTTGATATAACCTGTGCATTGACAGCATTTATTTACTTACTTTACTCACCTATGATGTTTGCCAACACACTGGGTATTTGTAGTCCTCTTAGGCCTCAGTTTGTTTTCTTTAATGATGGTTAAATCTGCCTCTTAGATCTATGGCTATAATCATTTGTTGGGACAGTGAGGTCTTTCTCTGTTTTCACTATCTGCAACTATTTAGTGTTGTGATCTAAGCTATGATATATGTTCTGCAGCCTGCTGCATGCCATTTTGGACACCTGAACTAAATACATTAATTACTAGAATTTTCAACATTCTTTTCCCCTACACATCTTGCATCTGCCTTTAACAATAATTACTGGATTATTATTATTACCATGTTCACACTCTGTTTTCTACTAATTTTCTAAACAATTGCAAGCTTAGGTAGAGGTGGATAAGATGTCCTGAAACAGGTGGATGCATGAGCTAATAGGCAGAAATTAGAAGTAACCGATCTCCCTCTAAAACCTCCACCTACCACAAGGACTATAGTGTGCTTCCCTGTGGAAATTACATCTCTATTTCAATGAATTTATGATGAATCAGTCCCTGTCTAAAATGTCTACTAGATTAATTGATAGATTTTAGTTATTCAACAAATGTAAATTCTTCCCTCATCAACTTTCTGCAAGTCAGACTTCCTGAGATACTAGCAGTACCATTGACTTCATTTGTGAGGATCATTTCTAAGTATTTCCTAAATTCTACCATTTGTTCCCAGAGTCCTCTTTTCATTTTTTTCAGAAGATGATGAACAGTGAGAAGAATTATCAAAGACTTCTACTTCAGAACCTTGTATGCATGTTTTAGAACTATTGCTTGGGTGTTGCTAGGGAAGATGTAACTGTGGGTACTAAAGCTAAGGAAACAGAATGGGTAATAGATTATATTAAAGATCCTAATCCAAACTGGTGATGTCTCAATCACTAATAGCAAATTACAGTGAAGAGAATAGGATATTTGGAACATATCTGGGAAATATGACAACAATATTAGTAATATCATGTAATTTCTGAGACAGATTGGACAATAGAGAAGGAAACATACAGTGACTTACAGATTCCAACTTGTACAATTGACTCAATAATGTAGTACAGAGGCGAAGTAGATTACTGAGAAGAAAGGGAAAGTTTTAGTCTTTGATATATTAGACATGTGGAATTTGTACAATGCACATTTAGAGATGTCAGGAAAATGGCCAAATATTTCTCTAGAATAGTACCAAAGCAATAGAAGAGAAGGATCTCATTGTGAGAAGCTTGCTGGGGTTGTACTCTCAAGCTCATGGAGGAGGTGGATAGGAAGAACTCATGTGCTGGCAATGTGAGAACTGCAACCATCCATAGTGCTTAAGGAAAGTCGTTAAGAATCAGGATGGCTAATGTAAGCAGACAGGAGGGAGGTGGAATGCCACGAGCAAGGGACACACACCGGACAGCAGAGGCCAGGAGTCATAAATTTGGGAGGCAACAGTTTTCACACTAGAAGTTTTTTGTTTTTGTTTTAATTTTTTCATTCTTCTGTGTAAAAAGCAGAAGATCAATTGGTTGATGTTGTTATTGGTTGGCTGAAAAGTGTGGAGGCTCTAGAAAAAAAGACTAGGAAAAGTTGGTAAAGTTGAAGCCATAGTGGGATGAATTGTGTAGCAAACAAATGAGACAATGCATCTGGGGTTGGGTATTTAATATCATGGGAGAGAAGAGATGGGGCAAAGGGACCAGGAACCTAAACCTGGCCAAAGATTGACTTTGCCTTGGTAAAGTAAGATTGAAGGAGATAGGAGTTACAGTATGTAAGGAAAATGAGAATCTTGCATTCGTACATGGTTACTGCTCCAAGTATTGAGTACAGATTATAAATGAATGAACACAAAGCACAGTCTGAGGTACATAGAATACATTCTACAATATATTCTTTCCCCTTTTGTCCATTGGTCTAAAATTATCTATATAAATTTGATCCAGATGGCTTAGTGACAGTTTGTCTATATCCTGATCTCTGGAGATTGAACATTATCCTGTAAACAAAAGAGAAAGCTATCATAGGAATGACCTTATAACAAATCCATCAGATCCATGATGGATCTGGAACACCTGTATTATCTTTCTATCCCAGCTATGCTATTGAAACTTTCCTTGGATTCACTTTGACCAAAAAAAGCTTATGAAGGCAGTGGATTCATAATAAGATGAGATTGATTTTGAGCATCTTTCTGCAGGAAGAGATGAATGACTGGCTCAAAGCAATGGGTTCAACAATTGAGGATGGGAATTAGTGTGGTGTTAGGAAAGGCACAAGTTATTATAACTAATTTCTTTTTTTTTCTTTTTGGGTCTGGTCATGGGCCTGAACTCTGGGTCTGGGTGCTGTCCTTCAGCTGTTCAACTCACTCTACCACTTGAGCCACAGCGCCACTTCTGGCTTTTTTTTGCTTATGTGGTTCTGAGGAATAGAACCCAGGGCCTCAAGCATGCAAGGCAAGCGCTCTACCACTGAGTCACCTTCCCAGCCCTATAACTAATTTCTCATCTAGTCTATATTTCAAATTTCTGGTTGTTTAGAACTAAGTATAAATGAATGAAAAGAATGAATTTACCCACTTATAATTTTGCTTTACTTTCCTCTTTGCAAAGAATAGCTATTAAATAAGCTACACATGCATATAAATTTCTAGATGCATATATAATATTTAGAAAATGACTTTTATTCTGTTAGATCAAATCACTTAATAGATACAGCAAGCTAAACTAACAGCAATTCAAATGTTTTTGTTGGAGTGGCAATATTTGATGGTCTGTTTCCAAAGATAACTGCTCACTTTAAGTTCCTTTAGGGCAAGGATTTTGGTTGCTCTTTCTACTCGGTGATGAGTACACTGCCTTAAATATAGTAGATGTTCAATGACTTTTATTGCATAAATAACATAATATGAAAGCATATAAACTAAAAGGAAAATTATAGTTTTGAATGCCATAAACTCTAGAGAAAACTTCCATTGATAGAAGTCAGAACTCTGCTTACCCAGGGTTCTGGTTTGAAGCCCCCCAAATATACCATAACCATGAATTCCAGTGTGGAGTTACTATAATAAGCAATTTCTCTTTTCTATAACACCAAATCAAATAAGCATAGTCTTGGACAGTTTGGTGTGGCCAGGAGGATGGCTTTTGATTCATAACATAGATTGGTTTGGATAATGTGCCATTTCTCTTTTCCTCTGAAAATTCTCAACCCTGCTTGAGCAACATTTTCCCTTTGTCTTTGAGTAGGAGGACTTGTAAGACCACAGACTTCCAGGCTCAATTTTTGTACATCCTGATGAAAATGCTCAATGTTTACTGAAGGTAAACATCTGTGTCTTGGATTGAAACTGAAACAGAGGACTTGAGTTTTGGCGAAGATTTGCTGACATGAGTTGGGTGGTGTATTTGAATTGATGGAGCTGCTTGTAATGTTAAAGTGACAAAACAGAATCATCTCAACTTTGCAGATTGTAGCATCTCCATCTCAGGCCACCGTCAGCACTGTCATACCTGCCCTTGTCACTTCTGTCTTCTCCCATCATTCACTTCTCGGGAGGCTCTGGACTTCTTTTCCTCAGCCTGAAACTTAACTGGTGGTGCTCCTCCTCGAACATTTAGATGTTATAATCCTTCATTGTCTCCATCTTCATTTGTTTCAAGCTAGAGCATAACAGTATTGTACTTATCTAATGGTCAGCATATGAAAAGGAGATTTTATTTGTTTATGTATTTATTTACTTATTTGGCCAGTATTGGGGCTTGAACTCTAGGTCTGGGCACTGTTCTTCATCTCTTCAGCTCAAGGTGAGTGCTCAACCACTTGAGACACAGAACAACTTCAGGTGTTTTGGTAGTTAATTGGTGATAAGAGTCTCATCGATTTTTCTGCCTGGCTGGCTTTGAGCCACTATCCTCAGATCTCAGTCTCCTGAGTAGTTAGGATTTACAGGTGTGAGGCACCAGCACCTGGATTGAAAAAGGGATTTTAAAGGATTCCATGGAACTCCTGTAAGAGGCACCATATAGAGTGTTAGCTTTTAGCTGAAGAGCTGAGGGACAGCACCCCAGGCCCAGAGTTCAAGCCCCATGACTGACAAAAAAAATAATAATACTGCAAAAGAGGCACCATATAGACATGGTTGCAGTTCCTTTAATTCATTGATAAAAAGCTTGCAGCATTTACTTGGATACATTAGATGTTGTAGATATAATAACTAGAAAAGAACACCTGCAACTGGACTGAATATCCTGAGGACATTGATACAAGCTAGTGAAAATTGGGATAGAGACCAAGGATAGTTGCGTTGAATCTGAGGCAAAAGGATGCACAGACAGGATTTCTAAGCTGAGTTCTAGCAGCTGAGGAAATCAGGTGTAGGAGATAGATAATGCCAAGGTGGGTGTCTAGGTTTGAATGGGGTAATTTTAGTGGGTTTGCATGGGCATTTGAAAGTAAGCTATAGAGGCCAGTACTGATGGTTCTTCAAATAGAATAAACAAATATCACATGAAGCACATATATAGATTTATTCGTCCTATTAATTCCTTTCAAACCGATAATAAATCTAAGTTAGTACTTATGATGTGAAGAAAGTTAACAGTAGTAATATAGCTTGGTCTTTTTCAATTAAACTATTTTTGCCTTTAAAATTTTAAGTCCAAATTATAATGTTATATATATATATATTTACAATTACATTACAGAGTAAATATATATACACACATATATTTACATATGCATATGAATAAGACAAATTTTGTATATTCATTTATATAGAAACTATATGCTTATATACATACAGTGCAGTTAACTTACTAGTTATTCCAACTAACCTATTTTAAATTATTTTTATATCCTAGTTATGACTTTTTTCTGTTTGGAAGGTAACAAGTTAGTTTTTCACAGATTCACGGCTTCTGGCAAAAGACACAGACCTTAATTTCAAAGACAAGAATCTTATTATTGGGCTGGGAAGGTGGCTCAGTGGTAGAGCGCTTGCCTTGCATGCTCAAGGCCCTGGGTTCGATTCCTCAGCACCACATAAGAAAAAAGCCGGAAGTGGCGCTTGTGGCTCAAGTGGTAGAGCGCTAGCCTTGAGCTGAAGAGCTGAGGGACAGCGCCCAGGCCCAGAGTTCAGGCCCCACGGCCGGACCCCCCCCTCCAAAAAAAAGAATATTATTATTGCAGTAGCAATAAAAAGAATATTAAGTTGCTTTTAGCCACACTAGGGTTTGAATTAGCTTTGACCTCTCTAGGCATGTTGACTACTGTTTGAAACACATCCCCAGTCATTTCTGCTTTATTTATTTTAGGGATAAGGTCTTCTGTTTTTGTATAGGTGAATCTTGTACCTAGTCTTCACAATTTTCTGCCTCTTGATTAGCTGGGCTTACAAGCAGGAGCCACTACACCTGGCGTGGCATATTAAGATACTGCCATGCTGATATCCAACATTCTGAGTCCCAAAACATAATGAAAATATTTATATTTTGCTCATGTACACAGTAACATACAAAAGGAAAGAGTCCTGAACTCAGGAATCAGAACTTTTTTTAAAAAAATCCTGGACAGTAGCCATTCTCATTATTTATACTTAAGACAAACATACTTTTCACTGTATAAGACAGTGAACCAATTTAGCCTGTCTTTTGGTAAGGAATATTGGCTCTATCTTCCAGTGTTCTTTGTTTTAACAGTATTCTTTAAAAGATATCTGGAAAAGTGATAAGCAAACATCTTCTTGCAAACATGGAAACATGAAAGAAGCCCATGGAGAATTGCCTCTTCTAAAATTATCCATCCTTTTTCCTACATTATCCTAGCTTCTGCTGAGTTTTCCCATGAGTAGGAAACTTGACTATCCATTCTGATTAATCTGACTCACAGAAATTTGGAACCAAATATGCCACAATTTGTCTCATAAAACATTGAGTTAAGCTTACTATCAACAGGACTTCTAGTAGCAGAATGAGGGCAACCTGGAAGTTTGTACATAGCACAGTTCACCCTCTTCACTTGGCTAGGAAAGTTTCTACATACTCCATTTCCTTTGTGTTTTGGGAATTTTTTTACTTCATATCTTTGGTTTTAATTTTGCTACCTTTCTTGTTACTCATTAGCTGGTGTGTGTGTGTGTGTGTGTGTGTGTGTGTGTGTGTGTGTGTGTGTGTGTGTGTGTGACTTCTGAAAACATGGAAGATGAAACTCATATATTCTATTCATGGTATAGAGCTAGAAGTCATATGTCTTCGTTTGCTATAGTTGTCTTTCAGAGTTGAAAGACTTTAAAAAAAGCTACCTAATCTTTCAGTAGTGCTATGCTGACATACGTTTAAAAAAAAACCTAAATTAAAACTGATTCCCAAATAGCAAAGCCAATGTTAACGTTTGCTAGTTTTTTACAGTGTAAGTGCTCCCAGCCAGGTCAGTCTCAAGCTACCAATAAGACATTGACCATGAAACTGGAAGGAGATGTTCATAATGCTTTGCTATGGGATAGGTGATCTGGCACTAGCCTATCACTGAGTCCATAAGTTTAAGACAAGAAAAAATAAACATAACCATTACACAAAATTCTCTCCTCTAGGTACTTTACACTTAGGTTACTGAGTGATCTGAGAAGGTTATTAAATATTCTTCCATATCAGTGGTGTTCAGGTAGCCTCGTGAAAGTCCAGGCTATTTTAAGAGGTTTGTCACTAACTTTGGTGTGACTTTTCACCTAAATATCTTTTCTGAAAAGCTGCGGCAGTGAAAATCCAGTCTAATCTTTCTTTATCTTGACCAATCTAGGTACCATTTCTCTTACTTCATTCGTTCACAGCCAATATAGCACTATTAAACACTTCACAACATGTTTCCTCCTCATGAATTTCTGACTTGATGGTCCACTATCTCTTCCATGCCTGAAGTTTGGCCCATTTCTCATCTTCATTTGTATTTCTTGCATTTATATTCAGTATATTCATCTGATGACTGATGATGATTGTCAATCCCTATGATTATACTAGTCCTTTCTCCTTGGCTTGTGTTCACTGTCTAGTGCTTTGCAAAACAAATCTGATCTGGTGAAGTTTCTGGGTCCTAAACTGAGGTCTGCAAACTGGTCCATGGGGGTAAATTTCACATCATTTACACTAACTTTACGGAAAGAAGTCAAACTTTGCTCAAAGTATGAAGGTTCTCTACAAGAGCCTCAAGAGCTGGCCATCACATTTTCACTTGATTTGTGATTTTATAGCTTAAGAGTGCAGTTAGAAACAATAGCAAAAACCACATTTTTGTTTCTTTGTATGTTCCTACCCCATGGTATAACCCCTGCTTTCACTGTATTTGATGTCAGTGCCCCTGCATTTTGCATCTACACTTCTCTAATTTGGGGAGGGGAAGGGAAAAAACAAAATGCTTAAATATGGATACAGGTTGACCCATTGTAACAATGAGATGTACAAGATACTATGTTGAAAAACGAACTTTACAATTTAGGTGTAGTTGTGGAGGTGGGAGGGAAAGGATGGTAGGGGAAAAACAAAGGAGGAGGCAACAATGCTTGATAGAAAATGTACTCATTATCTTGCTCATGTAACTGTAACCCCTATGTACAGTATTTTTTCAATAAAAAACATCTTATAAAAACAAAAAGTGCAGTCAGAAAAATCAAATTGGTGTATGTACTTGGCAGATCTATTTTGAAATCTATTTCAATGAAGACATAAACTTTTGCATTTGAAAATTCTTTCAGAATGGATTAGATATATGCATTAAAATATGAATAATGCAGAATGACCTAACCCCAAATTCTTCAAATACTAGGATATAGAAAGATATGTTACAGACAGAGATTTTCATAAATCAAATAGACGTGTCATGAGGAAGGCTGTAAGCATTTTAAAATATATAACATTGAAAAATATTAAATACAATTTATTATCTCTCATAACAATGTTTTAATATATTTATTGTGAAGATACTGTACAGAGGGGTTACAGTTACATGAGCAAGGTAATGAGTACATTTCCTATCAAGCATTGTTACCCCTCCTTTGCTTTTCTCCTACTATCCATTCTCTCTTAATCTCCCCAAATCCTTCATCCCCCCCAAGTTGTAAATTTTGTTTTCAACATAGTGTTTGGTACATTTCATTGTAGGAATGGATCAGCCTGTATCCTTGTTTTGTTATTTCCCTTCCCCTCCCTAAATTAGAAATATATATGCAAGATTCAGGACACCCAAATCAAATACAGTGAAAACAGGAGTTATACCATAGGTGAAGAACACAGAAAAGAAACAAAAAAAAAATCACATAGTACATTAAAAACAACAGTGACAAAGAAAAAAATCTCTTGTATCCCTATCCTGGGGTTCATTTTGCTTAGCACCATCTTATATGGTCATATGTACATAGCTTTTGACCCTTTCTGCTTGTCTAGTAAGATTATCCTAGTATACTAGTTATTACAAATAAAGGAAACTATGGGACCTATGTCTCTTTGGGTCTGGCTTACTTCATTTAATATAAATTTTCCAAGTCTTTCCATTTCCTAACAAATGGGACAGTGTTATTCTTTCTGATGGAGGCATAGAATTCCATTGCACATGTATACCACATTTTCTTGATCCATTCATCTACTGAGGGGCATCTGGGTTGGTTCCATATCTTACCTATGGTGAATAATGCTGCGATAAACATAATTGTGCTGGTAGCTTTAGTATGGTCTTGTTTGTGATAATTTGGTTAATGCCCTAAAGTGGGATTGCTGGGTCATAAGGAAGCTCTAATGTTTAAACATGGAGAAAACTTAGTCTAATGATTAATACAAAGATCAATGTTAAGGAATGTGCAAGCCTTACAGCCTTTATGTATTTTTTCCCATTTTTTATGTTTGGTTTAATAGTCCATTTTCTACTTAAAATTTTCTTATTTCAATATTTTGATCTAATTTTCATGCTATTTTATTTATTTTATATTGTAAGTTAAAGTAAGTTATACACAATACACAAAATCTTCTTTGATATTTTTAATTTATTTAACTCACCTAGGCTGTAATACTTCAGAATAAAATATGGCTTTGCTCTCTCTCTCTCTCTCTCTCTCTCTCTCTGTCTCTCTCTCTTCTCTCCTCTATAGAATAGATTTGAGATTGTTTCACTCTCTTAAAAAATGGAAGGTATATATACTGTACTTAGAAATACTACCTACTGTTTGGCACTATGGGAATTCTTTTGGGTTGTTTGGAAGTCAGAAATTCATAGAATTTTAGAATGTATTAAACCCTTAGAGATTAAAAACAAAATATTTTTTTAATGAAGGAGAAAACTGAGCTCCTAAGGGGTGAAAAATAGCAAGATCAATGTTGTGCAATTGGTTAATGACAATACCAGGTCTTCTATTCACATGTCCCTGTATTAAATTTAACAATTTCTCACTATGACCTGACGCTAACACATTATGTTGATATTGAAAATATAGATTAAAATTACATAATTCAACAATGAAAACTAACATTTACGTAAAGACAAGATAATATTCTCAAGGAATATGGAGTTAATTCACACTGAATTTCTTGAAGAAATTGAACTTCTAATGTATGTAACGGCAGGTCATCAGGTTAAAAAATGAGCCACAGATCTTAAAATCTCAGGGTATTTTGTGAGCAAAAACATTTGAAGTTATACAAGTCAGATAAAGATAATCAAATCTCATACCACACTACGTAAATGGATTGCCCCAGGGATCCAGTGCCTTCTTCTCTTTCTCCCTCCCTCTCCCATATGAAGTAAATTGTTGGCCCTTAGAACTGTTTTCACAGTGTATTCAAACTGTTGTTGCCAAAGTCCTATCCCATTTGGCACAGAGCAGGGAACAAATCCCCCAGTAGGTCCACTGCTTTCTACAAGGTACTTGACTCCCACTGTCTCTTCCTTTTTTGGCTTTGGGTAGTGACAGATTGCAGAATCAGACGTTGTACAGAAGTCTTGATAACAACTTAGAAAGACAATCATTGCTTGCTTGCTATGTCTGATTTCTTTTTCTTCTATTTTCTTTACCCTTCTTCCTTCCTTCCTTCCTTCCTTCCTTCCTTCCTTCCTTCCTTCCTTCCTTCCTTCCTTCCTCCCTTCCTTCTTTCCTCCTTCCTTCCTTGCTCCCTCCCTCCCTCTCTTTCTTTCTTTTTTTTCCTTCCTTCCTTCCTTCCTTCTTTCTTTCTTTCTTTCTTTCTTTCTTTCTTTCTTTCTTTCTTTCTTTCTTTCTTTCTTTCTTTCTTTCTTTCTTTCTTTCTTTCTTTCTTTCTTTCTTTCCTTCTTTCTTTCTTTCTCTCTTTCTTTTCCTAGAAAGTTTATATCTATATTTCCAGGACTTGATGAATGGTTCTTCACAGGTGTCTAGTTCTCTCTGGCAGAGGAACAAGTGTCATCCCTTCAGATGACAAGGCTAACTTTCTTTCACAAGATGGTGCAGCCTTTCAGACACTCGAAGACTTCACTTAGCAAGTGTTTCATATTTGAGCATGATGTAACAAGAAAAATCACTTTTTCAATCTCTTGTAAATAATTATTTACATATGTAAGAAATCGAGCATGGGGAGAGGAGGGTTGCATTTTCTGTAGTTGGAAGAACACATACGCTCTTGGAATCAGAATTTGGAGATTTTCAGTGATATCTCAGCTGTTTTCCAGCTTGAATGCAAGTCACTTAACTTCCATGCCTCAAAGTGAGGGCCATAACACTTTGCCTGTTACCTAGCAGTCTGCGAATATCAAATGGATTCATGTCAATTGGAAGGCTTTTCTGTAAACCCTATAGTAATAAATAAATGGGTTTTCATCATTACTAACCAAAGAAAATTAGAAAATTGAAAATTCACACCACAAGCACCTAAGCTGGTGAAAATATGAGTTTCAGTTTGCATCCAGATGATTGTGTATTCAATTGTATGTGTTCTGTAACATCACGATCTGTGGAGCATTATATCTATAATTTTCCACTTAAAATCAGGGCATTCATTTTTTTAATTTAAATTTTATTGTAAGAGAGGGCTTACAGTTACATAAGTCAAGTAATGGGTACATTTCCTTTTGAGCACTGTCACCTCCTCCCTCATTTTCTTCCACTTTTCCTCCTCCCAAGCCCTTCCTTCTAAGTTGTATAGTTAATTTCCAACATAGTATCTATTGAGTATCATTGCTGAATTGGTTCACTCTTTGTCCCACCATTTCTGTACTTCTTTTTTCCCTTCCCCAAATCAGATAAACTTATATACAAGATAGATGGTATAGAAGTAAAAAAAGTAACATGAATAAATAAAAGGAAAAAATAAAATAACTGCAAACAGTAAAATAAAAAGTCTCTTGTTTGCATTTCTTGGAGTTCATTTTGATAAGCATCATTTATATGGTTATATGCACATAGCTATTGAGCCATTGTGATCCTCTCCTAAGAACATCCTCATTTATTCTCACTGTATGAATGCTTAGAGTACTGTTTAATTAATCATGCATGTCCATGTGTAATTGTCTTTTATTATCCATTGGTTTTAGTTGTAGATTTATAGACACATTATTACAAATGAAGGAAACTGCACTGTTTATTTGGGTCTGACACCTCATTTAGCATAATTTTTTTCAAGTCTTTTCATTTCCTTATGAATGGGTAATATTCTTTTTGATGGAAGCATAGAATTCCATTGTGTGTATGTGTGTGTGTGTGTGTGTGTGTGTGTGTGTGTGTGTATCATATTTTCTTTATCCATTCATCTACTGAGGGCCATTCGGATTGACTCCATATCTTAAATGGTAAATAATGATGTATTGAACATGGTTGTACTGCTGGCTTTAGTGTGGGCAGGTTTGTAGTCATTTGGGTAAACAGAGTATTCATCTTAATTGACAGGACTAAGTGGGCCTGTAGAAAGCATATACATACATGATGATGTTTACTGAAACAGAATTTCCAAAGGAAGATCTCAAGAAAAGACATTTTCAAACCATAGTCATGTTGCTGCCATTACCTTGAAATTTTATAGTGATAAAAACTAAGGTAAAAGAATATTGTGTGAGGATACATAAGACATGGGTTCCAATGCTAGCTCTGATAAGCCCTGGAAAATGATGGTTTAGAAACTGCTGATGCTGATTAACAAAAATATATCCTTTAGTTCTAGTCTTGGGGCTTAATTGAATGCCTGGATGTTGTTCTTGAGTTCTTTTGAACAAGGCTGGTGCTTTACCACTTGAGCCACAGCTCCACTTCCAGCTCTTTGGTGGTTAATTGGAGATAAGAGTTTTATAGACTTTCCTGTTTGACTGATTTCAAAGCTTAATACTTAGATCTCAGCCTCCAGAACAACTCTGATTACAGGTGTGAGCCACTGGTGTCTAGATAACACTATCTTTTACTAAGCAATTATTCTGGGCCAGATACTATGAAAAGTACTTTTTATATATTTTAAATCCTCTTCATCACTAGTTGCCTCATTTTAAAATATGATTCTCATTTTTAAAATATGAGTGTGAATCAGACCTAAAACTATTAGTATTAAGCTTTACTCCTGACATTCTTTTTTTTGTCAGTCATGGGGCTTGAACTCATGCCCTGGGCACTGTCTCTGAGTTTTTGTGCTAGCACTCTACAACTTTGAGTCACTTCCAGGTTTCCGGTAGTTAATAAGAGTCTCATGGACTTTCCTGTCCAGGCTGGCTTCAAACTCAGATTTCAGCCTCTTGAATAGCTAGGATTACAGGTGTAAGCCACCAGTACCCACTTGACAGTCTTATTCCCATGCATATGTAAACTGCCAAACACTCTATGGCCTTGATGTTTTTGTGCCTTGACTATTCCATGTATAAAATAGAAGAGCTGCTGTAGATTCACATGGGTTCTTTTCAAATCCTATATTTTGTTTATCAGCTTGATTTTTGAAATTGTTGTTGTAATAAAGAATTCCAAAAGCATCACTCTTGTGTTCTATACTACTGGTGTAGACAGGAAATCACATTGCCCCAATTCCCCAGCACATATTTAGAATGTTCGAATCATCTAACCTCTGCTAGTCATTTTCAGAAAATAAGCAAATATTCAAGTAGGAGATTTTTTCAAAACTAAATATGATTAAATAAATTAAAGGTAGTCTTTTAAATTAGCAAACTGAGAGGAAGGAGTTCAAGATTTTAGAGAGCACACTAGCTTTACTAGTGTATAGTCTCATTAAAAAACAACCCTGCTTCATCAACAATCAAAGAGTAATGTGATTTGGCAAATAAAGTTACTGACACAAAGGAGAAGAAAAATATGTTATTTGGAAGGAAACTTGGAGAATATCAACTCCCATAACTCCATTTTATAGCTAAAGAAAGTTTTTATTTAAGTGTAACTGTGAATAATTGTGGACTTAGGAGTTAGACATATCCATATATAAATCCCTATATTGCTATTAACCAGTTATTTTGCTTTTAGACAACTATTAACTTCTGAGAAGCTCTTTAAAAAAATAACATTAGTACAGGTTGAGTATTTCTTATCCAAAGTGCTTGGGACCAGAAGTGTTTCAGATATTATTTTTTTGTAAGTTTTGATATATTTCTGTATACATCATAAAGTATTTTAAAAAATGAGACCAAAATCTAAATACAAACTTATTTGCATGTGTATTATATGCAGAGCCTAAAATTTTAATAAAACATTTTTAATAATGCTGTATATTTTGACTGTTAACACATCACATCAGATCAAAGTGTGTAGTATTACTCATTTGGCTCCATGTTCACCCAAGTTTTCAGACTTTGACCATTTCACACATTAGATTTTTGTACTACCACTTTACTAAGTTATATGAAATGTAGCTAGAGAAATGTAGGCTGAATCATGAGCATTCAATAAAAGTTAATTCTCTTCATATGAGGATACTTTATGAAAGCATTCCAGATGCCACATCACCAAGATTCCTATTATGCTTTTACTCTCACAGTCAACCCTGGTCAGTCCTGATGCCCTACGGAGATTTGGGCAAGTCTACAAGCAGACATTGCAATGTTCAAATGCCTACTTCTAACTCGGTACCAGTGTGCAGAAAATGGACAAGAGGTAGTAGGAAAAACCCAAAGTAAGGAACTTTCATCTCCTCAAAAGTAGTCTTGATCTTATTCTTTCAGTTAGTTCCACTTGAGAACTGCCTATAAATATTCTGAAAAAAATGATATGATCATCTATTATCCTAATGCCATCAGAGATTCACTCAAGAGCTTTAAATGCTTTTACAATTAATCAGCGTTTCAATAATTTTATTACTTTAAGCAGTACTAAAATAACAATGAACAATCATGGTAGTTCATTTGTTCTCCCCTTTCTCATCCTCCATTTGTTTTACAAGCGTTATCATTTTGATTGACCCTCTAATCTATACATATATCATATGCTTCTATGCTTTTAATAAAAGTAGGTAAAAATTTCTATTATAATTTTATCTTCATTATTTGAATATTTCTATTTCACAGAAACTTTACACTTATTTTTCTAAGTAGCACAATATGATTGGAAAAAGAAAACCTGTTCTGTGTGAAGTTATTTCTTTTTTCTTTCATTTTTTTTGGCCTTGGGTTTATCCCTTGTTGTAACTGTTTTTTTATTTTGGTACCCTGTGTCTTGTATGCATGTTTATCTGATTTGGGGAAGGGAAGGGAAATAACAAAATGATGAGGCAAAGGACAAAGGGTGAACCAATGCAACAACAATACTGGCGAGACATTCGGTTGGAAATGAACTTTAAAACTCTGGGTGAGGGCTGGAGGAGAGAAGGAAAGTGGGAGAAGGCAAGGGAGAGGGTCACACTGTTTGACAAGTAATGTACTCATTACCTTACTTACGTAACTGTAACCCCTCTGTACATCAGCTTTACAATAAAATATTTAACACCACACACACACACACACACACACACACACACACACACACACACACAGAGTTATTTTGCCAGTTTTTCTTGTTCTCTGACTCCTGAGTTCTCTGGTTTGTCCCTCTAAGGCTCATGTATTAGAACCTTGGTCCTTAGTGGAGTAATGTAGATAGTTAGAACCATTAGGGAGTGAGGCCTAATGGTAAGAGATTGGTTACATCATTGGTGTTTTTGGAAGGAATTAAGCCTGGTGCTGGTCTTGATCTTGAATAATGAGTTAGTTACTATGAGTGTGGGATACACACACACACACACACACACACACACACACACACACACACACACACAATCTCAGGTACTACTCAGAATGTTTTTTTCAGTAGGCCTTGTTGTCCTTTAAGGTCAACTACTAATTGTTCAAATTCATTCTGTTCCTTAAAGTTCATTATGGCTCTAAAAGCCAAAGAAAATCTCATATTACTCAAAAATAGATGTTCAGTAAATAAAGTCACATTATCATCTCTCAATAATCTTGCCTTACATTAGAACCTGAGCTCAAATGACTAGAATAGTATTTTCTAGGAGGCACAAGATGAAGTGATGATTTTAGATACCTGTAGTAAGGTTTATATACTCACAATTTACCTTTGTTGAATGAGTTATTTTTTTCAGAGTTTCCAATGCTAATATATTCAAAGCAAGAATTCACTCTTGTCTTTCGTGTTAAATTAATAATTATCTAGACAAAACTTCTCAGAATTCAAAGCACTTAGGAAGATAACTTTATTTTTCCTGTAACAATGCAGCAGTAGAGCTAATAAAAGGACTTAAACGGATTTAACAATGCCTAATACTTTTGCCTCATGTCTAATGTTTTTCATTTTAACATGAGAAGTATTACTAGATATTTAAATCTTTCTTCAGTTTTCAGTTAATAAATGTTTTCTGAGAACAAGGTGTGGCTTCTTAGATTTTTTTCCCTGAAAATGAAAGAGACTTGGATTAGCTAAGTAAAATTAGTTATTCCATTATGATTAACCCCAAAACTGACAAATAAAATTTCCAATTGGCTATCTCTTGTGACCTTAAGTAATCTTCCTTATCTGTCAAGCTACTTTTACATTGCTAAATTATCTTCACTTGAACCTATTCCTATGACATACTTGATAAGCCAAGAACAAACAAAATCAAATGCATATTATCCAACACATCCTGGTTTTCTTATTTTCCATATATTTTTTATTGTAAAAATACTGTACAGAGGGGTAACAGTTACATGAATATGGTAATGAGTCCATTTCCTATCGGGCACTGTTACCTCCTCCTTTTTCCCCCCTACCATCCCTTCCCTCCCTCTCTTCCCAACTCCTTCCCCCTTCAATTCTTCCCTCCCCCCTCAAAATTGTAAAGTTCATTTAAAACATAGTGTCTTATACATCTCATTGTTACAATGGGTTAAACTGTATCCTTATTTAAGCATTTTGTTATATCCCTTCCCCTTCCTAAATTATAAAAATGTATATACAAAATGCAGGACACCGGAATCAGATACAGTGAAAACAGGGTTATACAATGGGGGAAGAACACACAAAAGAAACAAAAGAATCACATAGTGCACTATAATGCAACAATCACGAAAATGTTATTGAAAAGTTTTTTATGTTCTCAAATAATATTAACTATCTTGTACAAACCTACTTTAAGTATGTTCCATCCACATTAGTGAACATATATTAAATATATTTCCCCCATAACTACCGTTACTACACAGGTTTGCCCATTTCTACTGCTTTATTCATACTTTATAAATACTCATTCAATGGAAGATGACATATACTCAGATACATGTATCTCAGAGTAGATGTAACATAGACGTTAGATCTACTTGTAGGATATGGGAAGGAACTGTTAGCCAATTCCAACAAGAGTGGTTTTGAAAATTGTCCCATTTGAGACTAAATTACTCAAATGCTTGCATCCATTCTAAGAAATTCTAATTAGTATATATGCACACATATATACTAATATAGATATATATTTGTGTAAATATTCATACACACATATATGTACATATATTCAGAGTATTTTTTTGTTTTGTTTTGGTGTTTGAACTCGGGGGTTGCATGCTATCCCTGAACTTTTTCTAATCAAGGGTAGTGCTCTAACATTTGAACCACAGCTCTATTTCTGGCTTGTATATGTGTGTGTTTTTATGTGTGTGTGTGTTTGTGCACACACATGTGCACAGATGTGTGTGGTTAATAGGAGATAAGAATCCACACTTTCTTGTCTGAGCTGGTTTTGAGCTGTGATCCTTAGATCTGAGCCTCCTGAGTAGCTAGGATTACAGACATGAACCAACACCAGCACCTCGTTAGAGAATTGTTTTTATACGGTGTGCAAGCACATCACATATCAGATATATACACAGAAACATAATGCTCTGCAGATTATTATGATTGGCCAAGGTTTTTAGTTAGAAGTTTTTAGAATTGTCACTACTTTTGCTCTCATTATTTCTTGTAAGTTTCTTGTCAGTCATTTGCCTCTTCTTTAGGCATATCTTACACTGAATGTGGTAGGCAAAGAAAAGTTGGGCCTACAAAGACAGCAGAATTACTTTATTTAACAAGGTTATTCAAATAATAAAGGGCTGAAGTGGGCATTCAGAATTTAAAAATGTCATTATAGCCCAACTTCATATTTGTACTAGACATAGTAGACTTATGAGATTCAAAACTTTAACAAATATGAAGAAGTTATAATGCTTCAAGTTAACAATGATTATGAAACATCAATGGAATGGCAATATTGCATAACCATAGATAAGTATCAGCCCTTCCTCTTTAAGGACTTATAATTGTCCTTATGCTACAAAGAAGGGTAAAAAAAGAATGATGCTGAGTGTTATTTAAGGAAAAAGTAAATAAATATGATAAAAATATAGCAAGATTTTAAAGGAGAGTCCATACTGAGTCAATGAAGGACGTCGGCAAATAATGACATTTCGGTTGATAATATATGATGAATAGCAATGATCTATTTAAATGGAAAAAGAGTATATGGTATTAAAGCAGAGAAAAAGAACTGGAGCAAATACTTTGAGATAAAAACAAAAGCATTTTCGGCACATATTTCAAATTTCAGCTTGGTTTTAGCAGATGCGCCAGGAACAACACAAAGTGAGTACAATATCAGATGGATATTGATATCATCAGATGGACTAGTGGGTTCTCCAGATAATCAGCTATTTAGTGACTGAGAAGGAGACCTGAAGGACAATCACACAGACAACAAGGTAGAGTAAGTACATATCAAAGTCTGAGAATGTTTTTTGAAGTAGCTGAGTTTGGAGGAAACTAGAAGCAGAATTCAGAAATGACAATGGAAACCACTTCTACCTTCTCCCTGTTAGCAGAAGGAAAAGCTATTAACTTAGGCGCATACAGAGAAAGGATGCTGGGGCAGGGCCAGAAGAGAAGAGATTGAGTATATTAGGTTTCTTTAGGTGACAATCCATGAGTCTCAGAGAGTAGACTGTACAACACGACAGTGTTGATAAGGCTTAAGTTAGAGCAGAGGATGTGCAGATACCAGTTGGGGGACATATCCAATTGCTGCTATGAGAGTAATATGGTAATAATTGGGCAGGTCAGAGAGGAACTGTGAGGCCATTATATCTACATAGGATGTGACTTCAGGTGAGTGAAGCCATTGTAAAGTCTTGAGCAAAATGTCTCTGGCTATTTATGAGAAAGAAATATAAAGGGATATGGTGGAAACATTAAGTTCATGAAATAATGGAACAGTGAGACAGTTGATCTAGAGCAAGATATTAGAAGTGGGGATGGATGGGAATGGTGATGCTTGATCAAGTTCTGGAAATATTAGAGGGTTAAGAGAGAAAGATTCTCTTAGAAATTAGTTATTGAATATAAGGAAAAGAGAGAAGCTATATGCATCTCCAAAGTTTTTGTCCCAAGTAGCCAAAAAGGTGAAATTGTTTATTAGCATACATTATTAAAAGTGGTCAGAGCAGCAGGGTCTAGGGAAGACTATTAGGAATTACTTCTGAATATTTTTGATCAAGAAGTTAAATAGACAACTAAGTTGGATACAGAGGTCTGTAGACATTGGCAAGATAAAAATCTATGAGTTGTCTGTACAGACAGGAAAAGGTGGGGATTGCTTTCTTTTTATTGCTGTTTTTTCCCCAAGAGCAATGCTTGTTAAAAATGGTACCAGGGTTTTGAACTCAGAGCTTCTTCCTTGCTGCTAGGCAGTTGCCTACTATATCAGACTTCCAGATCCAGTTATCAGTTTGTCACCATTTTTTTATTTCAATGTTACTTTAACTTTTTGAGATAGTAGATTACTGCTTTCTGTTGAATGCCTGGATCTCGATTTGCCTATTTTAGGCTTCCTGTTTTAGCTGAGATGCTAGGCACAAGCCACTATGTACAGCTCTGGGTTAAGAAACCATCTGGTGAACTTTTCTGCCTTGGTTAGTTTTGAGCAGTGGTTTTCCTGTTCTATACCTCCTAAATAGATGAGAGCCATCAGTACCTCTGCAGGAACATACTTCTTAAATAACGTCATAGATTCTACCAAATCTTTTGCAAGAAATGATATGAGACTAAGTTTGGGTAACAAAAGAGCAGTGTATTCCTCAATACACTTCTTCAACACTGTGATGGCAGAATCTGTATCTGAATAAGGAAGGAATGTGGGCTATTTCATTAAGATATAGATCTGTAGTGACACTTAGAAACTTTTCTCATTAGTAGTCAGAAGCCCAGTGACATTTCCACTCATTGGTTTGATTGATTAAGTAAGCACTTTCTATCATTTACAAGATTTGACCAGAGATAAAAGTAAGAAGTGAGGGTGAAGGAAGAATTTTGCTAAGACTTCGGTGATCTCTAAATGAAGTGAACGATAGTGTTTTTTAACCAAGACAAGAACAGCAGATAGAAATAGTAGCACAAATGTGTGTGTATGAAAAATCAGAGTTCTGTTTTAAATACTAAACTAACGAAATTGGAGACTGTGCAGATGGTCTTGTAGGAAATTGTTGGAGTTTGTTCAGAGCTCAGGGAGAGATGAGGATGTCAGGGGTTCTGTTCCTGAAACCCAGGAATAATTTTCTCACAAATTGTTGTGACTGGGGGGGGGGGAAGGGGGAGAAGGAGAAGGATTGGGATTGGGGGGGAGGGGGGAGGCTGGGAAGGGATCTGAAGGGTAAACCAAAGGAGGAGGCTGCAATGCTTGGTAAGAAATGTACGCATTATCCTGCCCATGTAATTGTAACCCCTCTGTACAGTATGTTCACAAATAAAATAAAATTAAATTAAAAAAAATTAAAACTAAAGACCTTAAAACATTTTGATAAAATTCTCTAGTGAAAACACCTAGATGTGTAGTTTTCTTTATGAAATACTTTTTAAACTATAAAGTTAATGTATTTCATCCAAAAAAAAAAATTGTTGTGACTGGCTCTTTCTGTTACTATTGATCTCAAGTTGAATATGACTCAAAAACTTTCACTTCTCACATCCATGCTGTTCCTTCATATATTGGATTTTTTTTCCTTTCTGTTTCTAGTCATTTAATGCTTCTTATTTATTTCTTTCCTTACCTACTTGGTGAATTTACATATTCAGTCTGTCGCTGTAGCAGTCTACTCTAAGTTAAAAAATAGCCTCAAGCTGGACGCTGGTGGCTTATGCTTGTAATCCTAGCTACTTACGAGGCTGAGATCTGAGGGGCATGGTTCAACATCAACCCAGACAGGAAAGTCCATCAGACTCTTACCTACAATTAACCACCAAAAAAACCCAGAAGTGGTGTTGTGGCTCAAGTGGTGGAGAGCTCACCTTGAGCTCAAGAATTCAGGGATAGCGCCCAGGCCCAGAGTTCAAGCCCCATGACCACCAAAAAAAAAAAAAAAAGTCATGACCATGATTGTATTGGTCCAACTAAATATGGTATCCTGGGCAAATGTGTAGCATAAAGTGATGAGATTATACATGTAGACATTTGTAGTGCATTTATAGCTGTTAAAACCAGGGATGATGATGAAATTGCTTAGTGTAACAAAAGAAAAATGAATGTGATGATCTGGGGACACTGTAACATCATAAGAGAAAAGAAGTTTTACGGGATGTTTCACATAATAGAAAGGAATAGTAGTCTGAAACCCAATGAAGCAAGCAAGAGTATCAAGAACCCAATTTTTGTTGTTCTTGCTGGTGTTCAAGCGAACACCACTGTTTACTAGGAATAGCACTATTTACTATAGCTAAGATATGGAACCAACCCAGATGCCCCTCAGTAGATGAATGGATCAAGAAAATATGGTATATATACACAATGGAATTCTATGCCTCCATCAGAAAGAATGACATTGCCCCATTTGTTAGGAAATGGAAAGACTTGGAAAAAATTTTATTAAGTGAAGTAAGCCAGGTCCAAAGAAACATAGATCCCATGATTTCCCTTATTTGCAATATCTAGTATATGTCTGAGACAAGCAGAAAAGATCAGATAAGGTGATGTTAGGGAAATGAATCCTAAGATGTGTATTCAAATGTTTTTTTCTTTCATGCAATTGTTTCTAACACATTTATAAGATTATTTCTTTGTTGCTTTGTATGTCCCTCCCCCCAGTTTAACCCCTGCTTTCACTGTATTTGATGTCAGTATAATTTGTGGAGGGGAAGGGAAAAAACAAATCGTCTAAATAAGGATACAGGTGGACCCATTGCAACAATGAGATGTACAAGTCGTTATGTCAAAAACGAACTTTACAACTTTGGTGCAGGGGTGGAGGGGGGAGTGGAGAGGATGGGGGGGTAAGGCTGGGAAGGGATGAGAAGGGGAAACAAAGGAGGAGGCTAAAATGCTTGATAAGAAATGTACTCATTATCTTGTCCATGTAATTGTAACCTTTCTGTATAGTATTTTCACAATAAAAAAAAATATTCACTGCTCTCATAAAGTGACAGGTTGAGTTGAGACCCCTTTCCACAACTATTTAAACATGAAAATGTGATAAATATACAGAAAAAGAAAGAAAATAAAAATTCTCTAAAACAACAACAACAAAAAAAACAATTTTTGTTGTTGCTGGTGTTCAAAGGAAAAAAAAATCACACTCTTAATTCACGGTCTTTCTTTTTATGGAAACAGAAACACAAACAAAAACAATTCCTCATCATTAGTTACATTTACCTTTCCCTTACTGATCAACTCTGTTTATGAGCTAAAGAACTGAGTATATTTTAATATTCATTAATTTTTCCTTTGAATTTTTACCTATCATGTGTTTAGCTTGAAAAAGCTGTTTTTTCCCCTTATACTAATGTAGCAAACTATGTAATATGGAAACATTTTTCAAACATAATTTGATTTATATTGTAAAAATAATGTAAACTACAAAGTATGTGTTTGTGTGTGTTGTATGTGTGCATATGTGCCTATGTGAGGGAGAGTACAGATGTGTGTTCTTTTGATTAGTTCACTATTCAATTCACTGACAATGTTTCATGAGTTCTATGTAGGGCTACATAAGACAGCTCTGAAAATTCAAGTGTGTAAGGCCTAAATGTACTGATTAGAAGATCTAAATGTCGCCAGGAATGACCCACAGAGTGAATAATTTGTTTCCCTAGGAACATATGGAATCCACTGACTTCAGGAAATATTTTTAGAGTGCACACATATTTCTTCAAGACGTTAACATCCCAAGGGAGGAGGAGGAATAAAAACATGACAGGGAGTAATTTAAAATGGCAGGTACTGCAGTTTTCTTTTCCTGTGCTGGAAACCTGATATTTGATACAAATGTAGATGATTTTCTTATGATTACTATAAAAAGTTGATACTGTTCTTTCCAAAATTCTCCAAGATTTATTTTTTCCTCCTCTTTTGTGGAACTTTGTTGTTTTTGAATGGCTTAGATTGTGGGTACAGGGAAATCAAAACATTGCACATTATTTCTTATAATGTAACCACAAGAAAACGCAAATGCTGAGGTTCTGATTCACAAAAGAATATTGCCTGTTAGTTATGGTATGGTTCAGTGGGAAAATGGAGTCCAAAATTAAATTATATTTCACTAGACTGTAACACAATCAAACCTTGATTTTTGCACACCAGTTATGTTATTTCCCTTTTTAATTTTAATCTTTTCAGCATTTCTCATAAGATTATAACACCTCGGGAGACACAGATGCTGGATTTTGATACAGACAACATAGGTTCCATGCTCCATTTTGCCACTAATAAGATAGGTGTTTTTGTTTTTTTTTTTGCAAGATACTGCAATTCTTTAACTTTCTGCTTCCTCATTTATACAAGAAGGCCAACACTATACATCTTAGAAACTGTCTTGGGGATTCATTCACATAATATAATGAATAAATGGGTTTCTCCTTTCTTGGCTTATAAATGCCCAGCCTTTCATTTGTAGTTGAGTTGTTAAGAATTTCTAGGTACAGTATCTACAAATTCTAGAGAATATACTTACAAACAGGATGCTAAGCTTACAAAGGCAACATTTTGTAGAAAAAAATTGGCATGGCCTACGTGAATATGCTCTTCCTTTGTGTTTTATACTATAAACAATGGTGAGTCAGTTTAAAACCATAGGCTACATCTGAGGATACAGATTTTTATGACAATTACTTTTATTGCCGATCCATGGTACAAAATATATTTAGCTTCCAACCTAATATGCCCATTCATTTATAAGAACAGACATGTATATGTAGAAATGCATATCTAGACAATAAAAGATTCATATGTATTGTTTCTTTATATGAAGAACTTTGATCTTGTTGAATCTTCTGTATTTTGTTGCTCAAAAGTCTACTTGTTACAATTTAGTAACGTTTTATCAAGGTCTAAGCAATTTCATAGTCAGAAAACCTTACTTTACTCTGTGTTAGGGGATGAGAAGGAAGAAGTCAAGACACTGGAGGGAATTTAAGAATCTGCATCTGAACTTCCAATACCAGCTCATAAGCAACTTTAAATGTTGTCTTTCTTTGGTATGAGTTTTTACATTCCTAGTAGATTCCAGCCATTACAGAAGGTCAAGGGGATGTAATGATCATTTGCCCTAAAGAGCATAACATCCACTGCAAGACTTATGCATTTACTGTTGATATGTAATGATTTGGGATTCTCCTAGGACAAAGATTTATTCCTGGTGGAGCAAAGAGCAAATAATCATTCTTCAGCTAGTGGGTAGTTGGGTGGTTGAATGATGGGGATTAAGAGGGAGGAGCCTGCAATGCAGTCTTCTACTAAGGGAATTGGGAATAATAATTTCAGTATGATTTGAGAATCTATATCTTAAATAGTAATACATTAAACCAAGTGAGTGAAAGCCATATGAGGAAAATTTCTTATGATATGCTGACACTTTTTAGATTCAAATGAGAATATCTCTATTCTCTGTTTTAAAACTGAATCTGAAGTACTTATTTGATCAGTGAAGGTCTTCTTTGTTGTTTAGAAGAGCTTTATTGCTAGGTTAATCAATTGATTAATTCCTATACTCACATTAATTGTAGCTGTGCTTTACTTTAATGGAGGTTCTGTTTATTTGAGTGCTATTGCTTATAAAAGACCCAAAACTTCACTTTATGATGAACTGCATGTTTCTTTTATATTTGTGTCTGTTAGTATGTAATTTCAAGGTTAAACATTCAAAATATTCTTGTTTAGGAGTTTTCTAGTAGCATATTTACTCTATTTTTTGCTGTTCCTGGTGTTTGAACTCAGAGCTTGGGTGCTATCATTGAGCTCTTTTGCTAAAAGCTAGCACACTACCACTTGAGACACATCTCCAATTATAGCTTTTTGGTGGTTAATTGGAGAGAATTGTCTCATAGACTTTCCTGACCTGGCTGGCTTCAAACTGCTATCCTCAGAGTTCAGCCTTCATAGTAGTTAGAACTACAGGCATAAGCCAAGGGATGCCCAGCTTTAGTAGTAGACTTTAGCATATTAAAAACCTCCACTACCCTAAACCCTTCAAAACATGCTTGGATCCATTCATAACATTCACTAACTAATATTTCTTGTACTGAGTAGCCTATAGCTCTCTAATTATTGAACTATTTCCTACTATGATTTGCAAAAAAAAAAAATAACTTGTTCTTATTTTGAAACCAGTGGCAACTTTTCTTATTTAAGAATTTAATTTGAGGGTATTTCAGATTAAAGAAAGGAATAATCACGTTAAACACTTTTCAATAGCTGTGCCCCAAGTACATGATTGCATCACTCTGTGGTTATAATGACATAATGCAACTCATTACTTTCCTTTCGAAGTTCCCTTTTCTAGTATATTTAAATTTTCATGTGATCCAATATTACCCTAGACTCAAGTTTGCAGTCCTTGTACAGATTTTTTGAAATGAATACCTTGGGCAGATTGCTGATTTATCATATTATCTTGTTTGTAATATCTATGTGGATTTATTATTTTCTTTTGGCTCTATCATATGCATGTATTCTCTTGCTCCTGGAGAGTGAAACTCAGGTTTTTCAAACTCGTCTAATTCTAATGCATTCCAAAACAGATGCTTTGAGTAAATACATGCATATTGTGAGTGCATGGATTTGAATATTGCTAACACAAGCTTAAAGGAAAAAAAATTTCCAAAGAACTGAGAAGCCACCAATAAAATATATACATTTCCCTTTGCAATTTTAGGAAAGGGATTTTTTTTTAAGAATTCAAACTATACACCATCAGTTAAGAGAACCCAAGGATCAAGTACAGGAAATGCTTATTTCAAGTTCCTTCTGTCATGAGTGCAACATGAGACTTTAGGCACAATACAAAACATTATGTATATATTATGAATATGTATATGTTAATTTCTAGTAGTCATAAGGGCAATTTCTATAGCATAAGGACTCGAGTTAGCTTTGAGGATCTCCCTCCCTGCTTTTGTAACACAGAATTTATCTAACAAATCAAAATAAACTTATATCCCCAAAGTCCATAATACATTCTAAACCAAGAGTTACAAGCCAAGAATACCCTGTAATTTCTAGTCTTGTCTCTTATGATGTGGAGAGCTGTGGGCTGATAGTCCTGTGCCTGGTACTAGAGCCACTGCTAGTACATTTTGACAGGACCAAAGGGAGACATGCATACTGTTTTAGAACAAAAGTAGAAAAAAATTGTGACTTTAGGTACTATTAAATATGGATGCAAGAATGGCCAGCATGATCTGGGGAGCTGCTGGCTCATGCCTATAATCCTAGCTATTCATGAAGCTGAGATCTGAGAATGGTAATTTGAAGCTATGACAGCAAAAAGCTAGAAGTGTAGCTCTATTGCAAATGGTAGAGTACCACCTTTGAGTGAAAAAGCTAAGGGACAACACCTAGGTCCTCAGCGTAAGCCCTACTAGTGGTATACATATACACACAGACACACAGACACACAGACACAACTGCATCTTGGGAATTAAACCAGCTCAATGAAAACTAATTTTTGTCTAGCTGAAGTTAACCACAGAAAAGACACTATCCAAATGTGTGAAAACCCATGACCTTCCCTGAATGAAGACAACAAACCAGGACATTTCCAGAGTCTGACCAGTTACAGAGAGATAAAATGTCTCCATTTTATCAAATGCACAACATACCATAAACATCCTAAGTACAAAAATACTCTCACCATTAAACAATATAGTTAAATCATACTTAATGAAATGTGAGCAAGGAGGATTTGTTTGAGTTGTGATCATCCCATGTTTCAAAGCATTCGTTTTTAACTAGAGAGGAAAAAAAGCAAACCAAAATAACAAAGCCACTCAAAAACTTAGATAACAAATGGACAGTGTCAGGTAGAACCAGGCCCGGATATTTCAGCTCAGATATTGTACTCATTCTTCCTGTTTTAGTTCCTAAGTTAAAAGTAAGGTGGCTTACTTTATCTGAGGAGGCACTGGTGTTTCCCTGGGTAGTACAAATGTCTTGTTTCACAATAAAACAAATGCTCAAGAGTTGAAATCTAAAAAGAAAATATCAATTTTCACAATAATATTCCACAGACCCTTACATGTGATCAGCCACAATGACAGAAGGGAAGGAAAGACTAAGATAACTTTTCTTGAAGAAATTCAGCATGCAACGGGCAATATGTTGCCAAAGTAGTACATTTTAAAACAAAATATGGTATTCAACATAGGCAAATCTCTATTTTGATAGAAATGAAAATGAATAAAACTTACTGTAGACACAAACCTTTTCAGGCAAAGTAGATTATTATTATTATTATTATTATTATTATTTTGGTTGGTCGTGGGGCTTGAACTCTGGGTTTGGGCGCTGTCCCTGCACTCTTCAGCTCAAGGAGAGCGCTCTACCACTTGAGCCACAGCGCCACTTCCAGTTTTCGAGTGGTTTATTGGAGATGAGTCTCATGGACTTTCCTGCCCCAGCTGGCTTTGAACCGCGATGCTCAGGTCTCAGCCTCCTGAGTAGCTAGGATTACAGGCGTGAGCCACCAGCGCCCGGCTTAGATTATTTTTATGTATGGGGAAGTAGGCACAGAGAGATGGTTAGAGAGTGTCTGTGAAAGGAGCAGGGCTATGGTGGCTCAGAACTGCATATCAGTTCAGGCATAGAAGGCAAAAAAAAAACAAGGGAAACCATGACCTGAACTGAAAAAAAAAAAAACCCACACAAATGAACAGTATACATGGAGGTTATTTCAAACTAAACAAGGAGGAAGAAGGGTTTAGTACATGACACTCAACAGTTAAATTTTTAGTAAAGGCTAAACACAAGCACCAATTTTCATATGAGCTACAGTGTAGATACTGTGGTGATGAGGATCCAGATGGTAGATGCTAATTTTATAGGGAGGAAACTTTTGACAATGAGGATTTCAATAACTTGCCTAGAGCATTCAGGTAGTTCATGAGAAATGCAAGATTTGGACTTGGCAATTATGATATTAGGGTTTTCTCTGCTGTATGCGAACATCCCAAAGAAGCACCAGAACAAGAGTGTAGGTGCATGACTAGCCAAGGCCCAGATTCCATTTCACTCAAATTCATGTGCTGCTCCTGCTGTTCTTGGTATCTTCTATTTGTAACTAACTACTTGGCTCTCTCAGGACCCCTAACTGTGCCATGTAACACATATCCAACCAAATAGTTCCTAACCTAGCCAGTAGGTGGTGGTTAATGCTATAGACTCAAGAAAATTCCTGTGTTTACGGTAGAAAAGGAGAAAATACCTGTAGCTTTCAGTCCTCAAAGTAGGCATTCTTCTTTTTTTGTTTTTATGGTGGTGTCATGAACAATTATTTTAAGAAAAAAAAAACTCCTGGAGGGACATATTTTCTCATCTCCTGAATATTTATTGGGTACTTATTAGATGTTAGGCACTTATACAGATACTGAGAACACAAAGATAAACAGTAAAGTGTAGGATGTGGAATAAAAATACCTACCTAGGTTATGGATCAGCATAGTAATCAGCTAGGCAGAGAGATAAAAAAGAAATGGAGATGTGTATGTATTTGTGTTTGGAGTGGGGGTGGGGAAGTTTGCACGGTCCACGGGGATCTGTATGCATTGTCAAAGAAATATTATAAACTTCTTAGCTAGGAAGACCCAACCCCTAGAACAGTGCTTTGCTAACCACACTATAGGATACAGTAATTCAAGAGAACAAAAGGGAAAATAGCAAATATAACCAGGTTATAGGAAATAAACAATACATGGGTCCTTCATTTTAATGACAGTGGCTTAAATCATAACCACTCATACCTGAAAACCACATCACTATGAAAATATTTGTTTGGTTTTGCCTACGATTTCTTATTTAAATAATAACTAGTTCCTTACCTCATATAGATGAAAGACATTGAACTTCTAATTAGGGTTCCGACAGAAGTAGTAACCAATATCATTACAGCCATTTGGTAATAAATACAGTGCTGCAAACCACCTATTATATGAATAGGATATATACTAAATAATATATAAATCAAGCCTGATTTCATGAATCTCCATGAGTAATATATCAAATGTGTATTATATATTTTTATTGTGTATATAATATGTATCATAAGCATACATTTTATATTATGTCATATTATATATTATATGGCATATAATATTACATATTATATAATATTATATATTTAGTCATATATTATATATGCCAGAAACATCAGCAAGACAAACAATATTTGATTTCAAGTTGAATGAACTTGAGTTTTTCTAGCTTGTGATTTTTGCGTTTTGGAAAACCTACATACACATGGGAAGCTTCACTTTATGAGACCAGATATAATTTCTGGTTTTGTCAAGCAAATTAGTGTTGATTTGTGGCTCAGAAGGTAGTCTTGAAATTGTTACAATTAGCCAAAGTAAGAGTTTACTCTAGCCCAGCATGTATGATGGCAATGTGAAGATAATTTTCATACAATTAAAAATAACTTTTTCATTTAAAACATAAAATCAGTTACATTTAGGAGCATCATACCGTTTTTTATTTGTCGGTTGTAGGGCTTGAACTCAGGATCTGGGAGCAGTCCTGGAGCCTTATGCTTAAGGCTAGCACTCTACCACTTCAGCCAAAGTTTCACTTCCGAATCATACCTTAAATACAATAAAATAACTACCATTTATTAAAAAATATTAAATTTATTTTTACATACTTAAAAAATCTGTTTATGATAGGGTCTTGCTATACAGCTCAAGCTAGCTTTGAATTCCTGCGACTCCTGCTGCCTTAGCATCCTGAGTGCTGGGATTATGTATCATCAGGCCTGGCCTGAATTCACATATTTTTTGCTTTATTTCTTTTCTAAGCTTCACAAAAGTCCTTTGAGATATTATGTAGCATGGGTTAATCTCATTTTATCTGGATTGACTTCACATTTATATTGAACTCCCTAGAATATGGAAATAACATTTGGCCAGTGCTATAAGGTATATGTACTAATGATTATGTCTGCTAGCCATGACTTCATGAATTGTTTCTTTAGAAGAGAATATACTAGCCTATCAACATTGCTTTATAATAGACTGTGGGAGTAATGGTCCCTGGGAAGCTAGTTTTGGTGGATACTGAAAGATGTTTAGGCGAAGGACGGTTATTTGGCTGGAGTATGTACAGAGGACCACCTCATTTAAAGAGACTATTTCAAGTGGGCTTTTCTCTGTACCATTGTACTTTGTGCCATTCTCTGTGACTGATTAAAGAGAAGATGAATAAGCTTTATCTGAGATATTCAGGCTCCATTCCATTAATGTTTGCCTTGTGGTTGCTGTATTTTTATCAGGTGCCTATAATAAAGTTATCCAGTGAGTATAAACTTGACACATTTCCCCAAAATTAAATGATACAATAATCATATAATTAAGACAGTTCTATATGTTAAACTAGTATTTGTTCTTTGGAAAGAAGAATGCTAAATCAAAAGATATTAGGAAATTTCCCTTGGGCAACATAGCTATAAAATAATATAGCAGGAAATTAAATCCAGAAAGTCTAGTTCTAGACTAAACATTCTACAATGCAGAGGATAGCCGTTTACAACAAAGAATTATTTGGCCCCAAATGTTCACCAGGCAAAGTAGAATAACCCTTAAGATAGACCAAAACAGGAGTAGGGAAGAAAGGAGGGATGGGTCAAGAAGGGGAGAGACCCAGCCAAAGGAATCCCTTAATTTAATGTAGGAAAACCCAGTCAGCAAACTGAACCCTTGTCAAATTTGTAGTCTATTGATTTTCTCCAAATGATCACATCTGTATAAGAGCAACCATACTGAGACTTAGGACATTCCCACTTTCCCCAGAAGCCTTCTGTGTGGGGAAAATAACATTAAGAAACATGTTTTCTTTTTAATTAGAAAAATCTACTTCAACTATTGCCAGTTCAAGTCTTCTATAGGTTGGATATGTTCTTCAAATGTTTTACAAACATTCTTTCCAAGTTCATATACTGATGATATTTAGAGTTTGGGAACCATTGCAAGATAATTAGGGTTGCATGGGTCTCCAGGGACAGGCTCTCAGGTGATATTGTTGGTTTTATAAGAGAGAGAGTGATCTTACTTTGCACACTTCCAGTGCTTTCCCATACTCTCTGCCATGGTATGATATGGCACAAAGGCTCTCACTATAGATTAGTGTCTTACTCTCAGACTTTCAAGCCTCCATAGTTGTGAGAAGAATGACTATTTTTAATAAATTACCCACTCTCATGCACCTTCTTATAATAGTAAGACACAAGCTAAGACCAAAAGAAAAGGACTCAGTTAAACACTTTCTATAATACCAGAAAATTATAAATGTCTCACAATTGTTATTTTATTCTTAGCATTATTTTAATAAGATACAAACAAGGTCTGATTGGTTTGTTTTCTTTTAACTGTCCTAGAATCTGTTTCTCTCCCATCTCTTTTTCCCTCTTTCAGTTCAATCCTTGAAAAAAGTGTGTTCCAATGTTTACTAGTCTGGAATTTTCTGATCATATCCCTATTATATAGTTTTATATGTTGTTCTACTTTCTCTATTTCCTGGCCCTTTCCCTTACCTCCTTTATCTGGTAACTTCTCTACCTACCAGTTTTGCTTTATCAAGGTATCAACAATATCAACGACTCGTGTGCTGAAAGGAGCCAAAGAACTAATTCTTTTTATATTAGATTGATTAGATTCATATTCAACTTACCAAATTAATTTGGGACAACCAGGCCTGATAGAGAAGCATATTATCTCATCAGAGATTACATAATTGTGACTTTTTTTCAGGTAAGATCATGTTACTCAGCTGGAACAAATACATAAGAGGAAAGTTTGCATTGCATCATCTCTGCCTGTTACCTGTGTCTTTAAAATGATGCGACATTTTCCCCAGGTTTTCAGTTGTTTCAGATGGGAGGCTAAATCTGGTTCACACTTATGATGATATTTGGGCAGAATCAGATATGCCCTTATTACCTGTTGTTACAGAGTTCTTGTTTGTTTGTTTTTGTTTTTGGGGTTTTTTTGCAAGTCCTGGGACTTAAACTTAGGGCCTGGGCACTGTCCCTGAGCTTCTTTGCTCAAGGTTAGCACTCTACCACTTGAGCCATATCTCCACTTCCATCCTTTTCTGTGTTATGTGGTATTGAGGAATCGAACCCAGGGTTTCATGCATGCTAGGCAACACTCTACCACTAAGCCACATCCCCAGCCCCCTGTTTTCAGAGTTTTACAATGCTTTTTTACAGGTCTTGCATATATTTAAAAAGTTTATTTCTGGAAATAAATGTATTGATTAAGAAATCTTTAAACTCCCATTCCAGCTATTTATTCACACATCCATGTAGCAACATTTACTGGGTTTTATTACTTACAAGTCTTTTCTAGCTGCTCTTCTAAAGGTAAAGAAAAGTTAGAAATTTGTCTCTGTCCTCAATGAGTTGACAGAAATAATGTGATGAGTGATTAGGTAATCACTTGAATTGAGAGGACATGTTATTTGGATAGGACCTACAATCTAGGTAGATATTGTCATAAAATGGTGGCTGATAGATGAACTCTAAGAACAGAAGACAGGATCAAAGTCGCCAAACTGTGGGGAAAAAAAATGTGGTTCTCAAAAAATGCAATAAGTTTTCTAGTTTGGCTATGAGATGTTAATTGAAAAAACTTGGAAAGTAAAATAGGAAGTGTAGTCGAATAGGAGGGTCCCCAAAATATTATATGTAAAAATTAATTATTCTGGCTTTCGTCCTGTGACCAACAGGGACATACTGAAAAATATCTGATTGGAATAATAACTTGGATGGATTTCAAATAGAATAGATTGTCTGCTGCATGGGAAACAAATCTATTGCTACCTTGGAAAATAGATAAGGCATCATCATTCTCCTAGAACTTTCCTGTTAATTCCTACAAACACAACAACAAAGACTAACTCAATCAAATGATTTCTAGAGTAGTCATGAGTGTATATTGTTTAATATAAAATCATTGCTAGAATCTGGGTATAGAAACTACCTAAATTCTGTAATGTTCATTTCAGTTGTTTCAGTCACATTATATTTAGTAATTAGAGAGGGAGGATTAAAATGTACCATCGAGTTAATTTTATCTTTTATTCATTTCTCTACCAAAGATAGCTGCTGTGTGAATTTTTTCCATGCTGGAGGATGATTTGTTTCACATTTTCAATATCTAGTTCGTTTACTGCTAAAGACCACATCAGAAAAATGAATTCACTCATAAAGCAGCTTGTGCTCTCTGATCATGCCTTTTAAAAATCTCTTACAATTGGCATCAGAAACATTTGCCCATTTCAGAGAAGCCAGGCCTCGGCACATGGTGCCGCACCCTGATAATGTTAAGCAAATTGTCAAGATGCTGCCTTCCTTATTTTTGCCTGTCTCACACACTTCATTGCGACTCTATTAGCATTATGATTATGTTATTGGTTTAATTAAATCATGTGTTTTAAAGCTTGTGGCAGATAATATTCAAAATAGAGACATTTACTTTCATTAGCCCCTTCTTCCCTTCTTTTCTCTTTCCTACCTACCAGTTTAACTTCTCCAAGATCAAGAGCCAAGATAGAACTTGGGAGAATGGCTCTAAATTCCATGAATAAATGGTATAGAGAAAGAAGATACTAATTTAAATTTACACCCTTCTTAGCTGGAAGACTAGAGAAAGCACTTTCCAGTCTGGTAACCAGCTTGAGATTTGTACTGATCTGTGTCAAGAGGCTTTCTGCAGTCATTCACTGACATAGAAACAAGAAGTGATTCTGTTAAGAAATGCAGGAAAAAAAACCCACAAAGAACAAACAGAGTTGAAAGAAGAAAGAGACCAGTACAGGCTATTGCTTGAAATTTCCCACCCCTCCATCTTGGCAACTTCTTAAAATATTAGGTAAACAGAATACATGATATTCGAGTGACATAATACACTAATAGAATAAAATGTATGTCTAACTGATATACACACCACATCTGGTATATGTTACAGGTAAGTGTGGAATATACAGTCTTTACAAATATTCATGGAACATTCACCAAGACATGCCCATAACATGGATAGTGATTTTTTAAAGTTCTTTTTTCTTCAGAAAACTTCCACATTGATTTCCATAGTGGTTGTACTAGTTTCCATTACCACTAACAGTCTATGATGGTTTCTTTTGTTCACATTCTCACCTCAGAATTTGATGTTTGTTTTATTGATGATTGGCATTCTGGTGAGATGGAATCTGAGTATAGCCTTGATTAACATTTTCTCTATGGCTAAAAGTGTTGAACATTTTTTCAAGTATCTATTAGCCACTTGTATTTCTTTCGCTAAGAACCATTTGTTCAATTCATTTATCCATTTATTGGTTGGGTTATTTGTTCTTTTGTTGTTCAGCTTTATGAGTCCTTTACACATTTTACATATTACTCCTTTTGTCTATTGAATAGCTAGCACAGATTTCCCCTATTTTGTATGTTGTCTCTTGATTTTAGTAATTTTTTTCTGCTTATGTGCAGAAATTTCTAAATTTGATGCAATTCAATTTGTCAATTTTTGCTTGGCAGCTGAAGCCCTAATCAGAAAATAATTACAGCACTCAGAGGTTTTCCATAGTAGTTTCAAATTTATATTAAGATCTTGATCCGTTGCACTGATTTTTGTACAGGATGAAAGTCAGGGGTCTAATTTAAGACTCCTGTGCATAGATAACCAATTTTCCCAGCATCATTTGTTGAAGGGTCCATCTTTTCTCCAGTGTAAGTTTTTGGTTACTCTGTCCAAAATTAGACAGCTATATAAATATTCAGGAAAGATACTTGCATCCTATATTTCTTATAGTCCTGTTCATAAAAGCCAAATTATGGAATAATCCAAGGTTCCCAACAATCAATGAATGGATAAAGAAAATAAAATATGTAACTACTATGTAATATTATACAGTCATAAAGAAAAATAAAACTATATTTTATTGCAATTACATTTGTTACAAATAAATATTGCAAGTTTTTGCATATTTGTAGACATATATGCATTATAACTCTGAATATCTATTATTATAGGACTATTTAGGACAAGAATTATGAAGGGAGAGAGAAAGAGAATGATTTGAGTAACAGAATTGTATTGTGTCTTTGTATGAAGATTGTGTAAGTCATTTCCCTAAAAGTTATTGAATAAAAAGGCAGTAGGGAGCAACAGAGGAGGTGAGAGATACGTTTTTCTCTTTTCTTTTGTTCTTAACAGGGAATAATCAAGGAAAACAATACAAGAAAGAAAAAAATTAAAGCAGGATCTTCAATTCTGTGAGGAAATAGCAAACACAAACTTCCAGAGGTGTAGCGAGATATTCAGAGTGGAAGGAGTAGATTGAGAAAGGGCAGAAAATGTGAGACCAGGAGGAGGCTATGAGGTATTATGGAGGGTGTAGGATCATTATTTTAATTTTAACAATATAGATAGCGCTTAGACGACTTTATTAAAAGAAGTAAATTACTTAGAATTTTGAAAAAGAGAAATAAAAACAATCTACTGTGATGGTAGCCAGAAAGACAAGCAAAGTAGAGGGGATAAAGTCACAGTGACTTATCAACCGTGACCACTGGTGCTGATGGGTAACATGATAGAAAGCCTAATGTGAGATAGTTTTGCAATAAAAAGGTCATCTGGGATTGTGATATGAACAATATTTGTAGAATATTGGGGACAAAATCTCAAAAGAAAATGAAGGCGAAATCTCAAGGTATTCTTTATTTATCTAGTTAAGAAGCAATCGTGCTATTTTGAGTTGAGTTTCTGTCTTTTAACAAAAATAAGGCCCACTCCATCTTCTTTTTCAAAAGTGCTAGCAATATAAGTAAAAAGCTCACAGAATGGAACAAGGACCTCATGTCTAAAATATACTTAGAGCTCAAAAGAATAAACACCCAAAAGCAAATCCTCAAATTATATTAAGTGAAGCAAGCAGACCCAAAGAAGCATAGGCTTCATGGTTTCCCTCAGTTGTAGTAATTAGAATATGTCTATAAATCTAAAAGTAAAGACAAGAGTTGGTAAAAGACTAAAGATTACACCTGGACATGATAAATTACATTCACAGAGTGAGACAAAAGGAGACGATTCTCAGATGAGGATTACAACTGCTCAATAGCTATGTGCATAGGATCATATAAAATGATGCGTATTGAAATGAGCTCCAAGAATTGGTAACAAGTTTTTTGTTACTTTACTTTTTCTTTTCCCCTTTGTTATTGTTTTTATTTTCTGTCTTGTATGTAAATTTATCTGTTTGGGGGAGTATAAGGGAGAGCACAGAAATGGCAGAACAGCGAATGCAGCAATGATTCTCACTGGACACTACGTTGAAAATGAGCTATACACTTATGGAGGAGGAAAAAACGCTGAGAAAACTAGAGGAGACGTGGTTAAAACAATGGGCTCATTACCTGACTTAGGTAACTGTAACCCCTCCGTGCATCACCTTGACAATAAAACAGGATGCAAAAAAGAAATCCTTTCCAGAAGTAGGTACTAGTGGGAAAAGAAAAGGGTAGGACAGGGGGAAAGATGGTGAACATGGTCAAAATCTTTATGTACATATGTGAAATTAAAACAATGATGTTTGTTGAGACTGGTTTGTGAGGAGGTGGTGGAAATATTCACTGAATGCAATTATGAGCAGAATCCTTCTAAGATTAGTTGGTGATAATATAAATGTGGGTAACAAACAGAAACTTTAAAAATTGTTTCCTCATTGAAGTATATTAAATTAAAAGAAAAAGCAATAGTGACATAGTTACACTTTTATTAATTTGTCATATACCTTATCGGTTTCAGGGTTACAACCTTTAAGGTCTTATTTTAAAATAAGAAACAAGAAAGACTGAGTAAATAAATTAACTTCATAGATAGACTAGCTATTTAAAAATAACTCATTGTGCATATTATGTTATTTAACTTGAAGTTTTTATTGATCATTGAGTTGAGCTCTTATTGGATTAGATGTCAACACTCTTTTTTGGCATATCTAATAACCTCCAGGTTATAGGCCATTACAACCAGAATAATTCTTTTTGGATGAGAGATGGAGGCCTGAGGGCATGATCTGGACTGAAACACTCATTCAGCAATGGACAAAATATACTACATTGACTGCTCATTGTATAACCATGTGGTTTGTTTAATTACTTTTATTACAATTTTGCTTCAAAAATTTTGGCATAATCATTCAACCATTTTTATACATTTTTATTGTAAAGATACTGTACAGAGCATTTGCAGTTACATGAGCAAGGTAATGAGTACATTTCCTATCAAGCATTGCTACCTCCTCTTTTGTTTTTCCCCTACCATCCCTTCCCTCCCACCTCCACAACTACCTATATCCCTATTTAAGCATTTTCTTTTTTTCCCTTCCCCTCCCCGAATTAGAGAAATGTATATACAAGATGCAGGGCACCGACATCAAATACAGTGAAAACAGGGGTTATACTGTGGGGGAGGAACATACAAAGAAACAAAAAAATCACATGGTACATTATAAATAAGTTAGAAACAATAGTAAAAAAGAAAAAAAACACTTGTTTCCCTATCTTGGGGTTCATTTCTTTTAATATCATCTTATCTGGTCATATGTACATAGCTTTTGACCTTTTCTGCTCGTCCTAGACAAATACTAGTTATTGCAAATAAGGGAAACCATGGGACCTATGTTTCTGTGGGCCTGGCTTACTTCACTTAAACCTCCCATGCTCCTGGATTGGAACGATCAACATTGTGAAAATGGCAATACTTCCCAAGGCTATCTACAAATTCAATGCGATACCTATCAGTATTCCAACCTCATTCTTCAAGGAAATAGAAGAGGCAATCCAAAAGTTCATATGGAACAATAAAAGACCTGGAATAGCAAAAACGATCCTCAACAGAAAGAACAGTGCTGGAGGAATATCAATACCAAATTTCAAACTCTACTACAAAGCCATAGTAATCAAAACAGCTTGGTACTGGCACAAGAACAGACCTCAGGACCAATGGAATAGAATTGAAAACCTAGACATGAACCCACAGACCTATAGCCACCTAATCTTCGATAAGGGAGCTAAAAAAAAAATAGAATGGAAGAAAGACAGCCTCTTCAGTAAATGGTGCTGGAAAAATTGGTTAACTACATGTAGAAAACTAAAGCTAGATCCTTATATATCACCCTGCACCAGAATCAACTCCAAATGGATCAAAGACCTCAGAGTCAAAGCAGACACCCTGAAAGCATTACAGGACAGAATAGGAGAAACCCTAGGTCTCCTTGGCACAGGCTGAAATTTTCTTAATAGAGACCCAGAAACACAACAAATCAAAGAATGGTTGGATAAATGGGATTGCATGAAGCTGCAGAGCTTCTGCATGGCAAAGGACATAGATCAATAGAAAGATCAATAGAAACCCCACAAATTGGGAGAAGATATTCACCAGCCACACAATGGATAAGGATCTCATATCTAAAATATACCTGGAACTCAAAAAATTAAATCCCCCAACAAAAAAATCCTCAAAAAAAAAAACAACTGCCTGTTAAATAAGTAGGCTAAAGACTTACAGAGAAACCTCTCTGAAAAGGAAATAAGAATGGCTGATAGACACCTGAAGAAATGCCCAACTTCCCTAGACATAAAAGAAATGCAAATCAAAACAACATTGAGATACCACCTCACCCCAGTTAGAATGGCTATAATCAAGAACACTTATAACAAAGATGCCGGAGGGGATGTGGCAAGAAGGGAACCCGACTGCATTGTTGGTGGGAGTGTGAACTTGTTCAACCACTTTGGAAAGCAGTATGGAGTTTTCTCAAACACATAGAGCTCCTCTATGACCAGCAATCCCACTTTTGAGTGTTTACCCAAATGATCACAAACAAGGCCATACTAAAGCTACCAGCACAACAATGTTTATTGCAGCATTATTTACCATATTTAAGCTATGGAACCAACCCCAGATGCCCCTCAGTAGATGAATGGATCAAGAAAATGTGAGATATGTATGTATACACACACACACACACACACACACACACACACACACACACACACACACACACACTGGAATTCTATACCTCCATCAGAAAGAATGACATTGCCCCATTTGTAAGGAAATGGAAAGACTTTGAAAAAATCATTCAACTATTACCTGCTAATTTTGAGGAAAACTAATTCTATCATGCTCCACTGTAGTTAAATCTTAGTTTAACTGATGTCTTACTCATTAACTGACTTATGCTTTATGCAAGTAAGGAAATAATACCCTCCTGTTTCTCTATTCCTGGTATTATTTCCGGAGTTGTTGGAATCTGAGTCACAAAGTCATTGTGTAATGCCTGTATCTTGAAATGTCTTTCCCATGTTTTTCTTCCGTGATTTAAGAGTTTCTGGTTAGTTCCCTTGCATTTGGAGATGCAGTCTTGTTATCACAGAACCTTACAACTGAGAGAGTGAGTAGAAAGGCAGCAAGAAAATGGGCACCTGTAATTCTATTACTAACCCAAATAACCCCAAATCAAAATACAACCTTGGTTAATGCCTGGACTACATCTATACTAGATCTTGTTAGATAGTTGCTCTGCGCCTGAACTACAGGTACTATAATAAATAAATACTGACCATAGACGGTGGCTCACACCTGGAATTCCAGATACTCAAGAGGCAGATATCAGGAGAAGCACAATTTGAGCCATCCCAGATTAAAAGTTAGGAAGATCCTCTTTTAATCAACAAGTCAAGTAGTGATTGCATGTCATTCCAACCACATGGGAAGTTTATTATTTGTATTATAATTTGAGGCCAGTCTTGAATAAAAGTGTGAGGCAATACCTGAATAAAAAATGATTCAAGCACAAAAGATTGGTGCCATGGTCAGGGGGTAGAACACCTGCCTCGTAAGTTCATGGCCCTGAATTGAGCCATGTACCATATAACTTTTTATGCAGCAACAGAAAACTAATCCTACCTGACCTCCTTTCTACATTTTTCTTTTTCTTTCTACCATAAATGATCTACCAATAGCAAAAAGCTTTACAGAATTAAAGCAAAATGTGCTATAAGAGCAATTATTGTAATGTTATCCTGCAGCAAACTGAAACAGATGCAGGACGTGTTAGATCCACACCCCATAAGTGCTGCTTACCTGAGTTACATCTGCATTTAGACCTGTGTGCTTTCTCATTTGACATATTTGTCTTAAACATTCCCTAATGTGTTTTTTATTCAGAAATTTATAAAAATAGCAGAACATTCCTTGAAGATAACTAGTTTTATGAAATGAATTTTATTGTTTATGTAAACACTATGTGTCCTCACATATTTTCTCGACTCTGAAGTGTTTTGCTATGTTTGTTTCTGAAAATGTGACATCTTAGGTTGCTTGAGAGAGAAATTTTCTCCCTGAGAGCAAATGACTGGGCTATTATGTAGCAGTTATTACCCACACATATACAAACTAAGCCTTGTAAGTATTTTGTGTTTATACAATTTTTAGTTCATTCAAGTTATGTACATCTGATTCACACAAGGCATTGCTTTTTAAAAGAAATTTTTGCCATGATTTCTGCTTAACATATCTTTATGGAGTTAGCATGAGATGAAACAGAATATGTTAAATGAAACAACATTTGTATGAAAAGATTTTAGTCTCTCAAAGGTTTCCTGTCATTAGCTGTGATTATTTTTCCACATATTTCATGTTTAGCATAGATAGTGGAGTTGTGTCTAAAGGCACAGTTATATTTTACATGATAACATAAGGCAAAATTACATGTTGATAATTTTACCTTTGGAAAATTAACTAAGCAGTCTGTATTGGACCACACTGATATAATAAGATTGAAAAATACTTGGACTATTGTGGGATTAAATTCATTCTAAATTCCAGTAGTAACTATATTTGATTTTAACTATTTTTTACTTTCTTCCTACTTACTAATTTTTATCTACTCAAAGACATTTTTACCTCACCTAATAAAAAGTATTTTTTTAATTATATATGAAATTCTGCCCATGTGAAGTCAAAGTAAATTATGAAAGTTAAAAATAAAGAAATTTATATTAGTCATACTAATGCAAACAGAATGAAGCTCTAATTTCAGTCTGGTTATCAGACACAAAAGAATTTATGGAGGAAGAAGTTCATTAAACTGGATGAAGTGGCAGATCTTTAGTAAGCAAAGGACATCAAAGGCAATAAAGTTTTGCCAAATGAAGTTTTCACAAACCAAATGCAACATGAACATTCATGGAAGAAAAACAATTACAAATCAAGTAGAAAAGAAAATCAATCACAATCATAAAATAAACTTTATATAACTCTTTTTGTTCCTAAGCAAATAGGCATGAGAAGAAAAGTATGAACAAAGCAATATGGTCAACCAGTCAATCATAATTCCAGGCATTTCAAATTTTATAAACTGCTAAGAAAAGATAAGTGAAAAGTACTATTTATACCAGTCATTAGCTCAGTTATAAGAAGCAGATTATTCTCACTATTTTAGGCCAAAGGACCTTGGTACAGGTAATTTTGTTTGTTCTTCCAAAATTTCTAGAATGGCAAGTGAAGCCTGTGGGCCCATTTCCCAAGATGAAGTCACAAGACCAAATAAGCCAGAGTGACTGCTACTTTTACCAAAATTAGGGCAGTGTATAATCAGTGAGCACCACGTGAATTATCAAGTTCAAGAACATAGCACTGGGGATCAGGAGGCAGGTGGTAGTTGATGCTTCTACTGCAAGTACTCTTGAACTTAGAAACAAGAAGCTGCTATGATGATTCATTTCTGTCCTGGCTTTCTGATATCAAAAGGCAAATGTTAAGTCATCCTCTGCATCATTTGCCTCTTCTCTAGCTCAGGTAATGGAGTTTACTATGTTCATATATAGATCCCTTAATGTCAGTTTCTTTTAACATGGAGGTTTAATTTCTTCATCTTTAACAGATGAGTGACAAATTTATCATGTCCACTTCATCCATGAGCCTGAAGTGGAAACTTTTTAGACAGTGTGTATAGAGTTAGGCATAGAGATTATTTATTTAAATGTCAAAAATATAAATAAGTCAATTGTAAACCATGAATTGATAAGCTGATAAACTATTTATTTGGTAAAGAAAGGTTTATAAGCAACATGCATCACACAATGCAAATCCCTATATATAGAAAATAACACTCGAAAGCTAAATCTGTCAGCAGTATTTTTAGTGGTTGGTATATCAGTCAAGATAGGTTACATTGTGATTTGGAAGCAAACACCACCAAAATCCCAGCAGCTTAATACACGACAGCTTATTTATTTGCCCTCTCAAGATCTGTTGAGGGTACAGGCATCTGTCCAGGGCAGCTGTCTTCCATGTGGGATCAGAGCCCCGGGCTAAGTTGATCATGTGGCACTTCATAACAAGTGCTCCCACGATTGCTGTGAGGGGGAGAGACAGCCTGTGAAATCCTACAGGTTTGCTTTCCCTGGAACTGATATTTCATCCATAAACAATTATGAATGATAAGTACTTACGTTTCCCAAGTTCTCATCCAAACCTTCACTTGTCCCAAACTATGAAGTATCTCAGATCTTTCTAGTATTTGAACGTTAGATACCAATTGCTTTCATTCCTTGACAATCTTGCAGCTAATCTCCAACGTGCCATTTGTTCAGTTTAAATTGCCCTAGATAAAATGAAAACTATTTGCATCAAAGCCTTGATGAAAATTGCCAGAATACCTCATTAAGAAATAACAGTGAAGTGAGATGTGATATAAAGCTTATTTTTGCGGGGAGTAGGGTGGGGGCCAGGCATCCTCGGACACCTTTCCTTTCTCCTTTAGCTAATGATCTGAAATGTTAAATTCAGTGGATTGTAGGGTGATTTTATAGGTGGAAATCACATTGTTTATTCCAAGTAACCTGCCTTTATTTTCTCCAGTTGGTGCCATTATTTTGTTTTTGTTGTTCTCATAAGTTTTGCCAGGGATTTTATGAGACTTTCAAGCAGCTTGTATTGCCCAACATTGACTGGGGGAAGGGTGGTGCTCCTCATCTTGTGTCTAATCTTGCCTTAGATCTGCATGCAGAATCATAGCTGATTCTGTTGTAAAATGTGGTGTTTTGTTTTGTTTTTATCCTACAGATTGGAATTTATTCTACAAAGGAGCTTTGAACCCATCTAGTTAAAACCTTCAGTTAGAACTGGCTTACTGACAGCTGGGTCATCATTTAGATCACCTGGAAAGGTATAGTATGTAACTTATTATACTGTATTTTATATATGCATTTGTTACATATGTATATTTGTTATAAATTACACAAATTATTATATTGTGCATCTACCTATCTATCATGCTACATTGCTGAATCTACATGAGGAACAGGTTAGATCCCTTACTTTAGGATTGCTTCCCCCCAAAAGAAAATTAAAAATGCTATGGCCCACTTGTGATTTTGAAGCATGTTGCACAACTTACCACTAATCAAGCTGTTCATGCATAGATTCTACAAATAAGTGGCTTGTTCAGAACAGGTGAGATGAAATTCATAATGGAAAAAGAAATAGATAAAACAGTCTTTGAGAAGAAAAACATATGTACTATTAGAAATATAAGATAGATGTGACTTCTTGATTCCTTCTGCATGTGGTTATAATCAAATCCAACTTTTCCTATTTCACATACAAAATCAAGTTGGGAATTGGGCTGGGAAGAGAATTTCAATTGGCCTTGACAGGTTGGAGTAATTTTCAACGTGGCTTTGAGATAGTGGTTTTGCTTGGCTAATACGTATTTTTCAATTTTGTCAATTGAGACAGAAACCCCAAACATTAGAAAAGTGTTTGAATATTGGCCCACTTTGTGCCAGGAAGGCACATTGACTTTGGTGTGTAATGTTAAGATCATGAATTTTGCTAAATACAATTGCAAACATATGTTCTGTTGCAAAGCCTGCAATGAAGAACAAATTAAAAAATAAACAACACAGAGATGGTTTCACTAAGAAATATTAAATGACACCAATGGTGTTTTAAAAAATTGAAAAATTGTGCAACTACTACAACCACTTTTTACACTTGTAAATATTAGAGAACACTATTGATGGTGCTATTTTTTTAAATAATTGAATCATAAAGAGTGAGCCATTAAAGCTAGCACTTTATACATCTACTTGTCACATTCCTTAGTGAATCTGTATAATTCACTAAGTGAAATTCACTGAGAATTTTACAAATTCACTAAGAAAATCCCTTTCCTTAGGAAAGCAAAGTTAAATTTAAATATATAACAAACTAATTTCAGTGCTATTGAAATTTAATGTAATCATTATATGTTACTTTTTCTGACATTTCATTTTTGGTGATTAGGGTAGTGTGGAATTTATGTGAAGATCATCACATGACTAGAGACCAAACATAATTTCAACTACTAAGATGATGTCTAATCTTACAAAATTACCACATGAATTATGGGCCAGAAAATGGGTAGCATTGTAAAACTTATTTCATAAGAAGAGTTACACTGTATTCTCTATCCATCATTTTTATCCCAGTGATGCTTTTTTGAAGTAATTCAGAGTTGCCCTGCCATGCTAAAATGTGCCTCTGTGGTGTACTGAATCCTTATTCAAGAATCTTTCTATGGGGAAACAATGTTTGCTAAGTATTTGTTCAAAACCTCAAATGTTCTAGCTTTCAGAATTTTAATTTGCTCAGAATATTTTCTACCGTTATGAGAACAACATATCCCCCAAATCATTCACTTGAGACCAAACTAATGGTTCAACTCCAAGGTCAGAACATGACAGGGACATGCCATTCCTTGTTTCTCAGCATACAACTTCTAAACGACAGAAAGGCTTTAATTTTACTTATTCTCCATCTACTTAATTTATATATCACTTGGAGGTACCCTTGCCTGTGCTTCTCCCCTCTTCTCCTTAGTTGTGTAGTCTGTCTTACATGGCAGATTCCTACATCATAGGGACCACGCCAATTAGTCTTTAACCTTTTGAATCCAATACAAATAACAATATGGGAATTTAACACATGAATCTTGTTGATGATGGTGATCACAATAATTTATGACTTTTCTCTTTTGCTTCTCTGACACTAGTAATTTGTACTTGCCTACCAGATACTTTTGCATATTTTGGGTACACTTTTATATTTCAGCAAAAATTCTACAAAAAGACCACATGCATAAAATTTAACTACAATAATTCTTTAATTTTATCCTATTTCCTTGGCTACTTTTCATTTGTGTAGCAGAATTATATGAGAGCAAATATTTAACTTCTTTGCAATTTTCTCTTTGGATTTATGGCTCATTTGTTGATTATTCCATATCAGTTGCTATTAATATATAATACATTAATACGTTAAAGTAATGGCAAAGGGGCAGTTAACAGGAAATTACTATAGAACAGTGAATGGTATTTCTTTCTCATCTTCTAATGTAATCCATTACAGCCAAGACTTTACCAATCTATTGAATTCCTAGAGAATTATAGGGTTTTTTCCTCTTTTCTGATGTTTTCCACCTTTTCTGCATAGTTGAGAGGCTATTCACTATATTTTTATTTGTTTTTACCCTAAAGACAGCATCCACCATACTCAAAAGCACTTACCTGGACTCACATATGAACAGAAGTATGTAACTATTAAGAAAAACATTGGTTACACATAGGCTTCTCATTATAAATGCATGCCAATGCTGGTTATTCCTTGGCTACATGTGGCTCTACCTCAGTGGATTTGAAGTTTTCAAAGAAGATATCAGATCATAAACATATTTTATGAGTACAATGCACCACATTGCATAGTTCTAGTATACAAACAGTGTCAATGATATTAAAACTACATCAGGCTTAACCTGTTAATGTCATTAATACAGCATTCTTAAACATTAGTTTGTTGAAAAGGTATCAAAATATTAATGCATAAATCCCTAGAAAGGAGATAACTTAGGTTTATTTACATACCTAATATATCAACTGCCTCAAGAAATATAGCTTCTTACCTTTCCCTAACAAGGTGATATTTTCGGCATTCCTTTGCTCTGCAAACTATACAATTCCTATATTCCCTTACTCCTGCATACTGTTCCTGTTTTACAATGGTTTGATTGACAATGACTTTAAAACAGTATGAGGGTGCTAGGCATGCAGTAGAAAAATCTATTTAGTATTTTTATTTTTAATCTTTTCCTGATCTAGTAGTATGTATGGTGTCTGGAGATATCTATGTGACATCTAGTGATTCTATGTGAGTCTAGTCAGTGGCAGAGAACTGTAGTTCCTAGTCAGCCCTAGAATCCTGAGGGGAAACTGTGGAGGCTCCATAATATACTGAGTGGATCAATCAGTGAAGTATATTCACTGTTTTCCACATAACCTCTCTGTGAGTAGAGGAACAGGTGTGTTGCTAGAGTTCAAGCCTGAATTGAACTGCCACTTCATACTGTGGCCTGTGTGACACATCGGAGGAGTGTGTGTTAAAGAGCTATTCATGGGTGAAACAGGAATAGCAAATTCCACATTTTATTACTAAAAGAGATCTGTCAACTTTTCTCTGGTCTGATTTATTGCTTACCCAATATAACTATTATTATGACAATAAATTCAAAGAAGAGGTGAATACACATTCTGAAAACAGAAGTGAGGCTTGTCAGCTTTATTACAAAAAAAAAAATACAAGGGGCAAAACGAATCTATATGAGCCAGACATAACTCAAAACGCAGTGCGGTCTTTGTTAATTTTATATACTTAGATAAACATTCTATACTTTCCAGCTAAATCCCAAGGTAGCTTTGAGGCACATTGCATTTAAACAGTTGAAATTGTGTGATAAGGCTTTGAATTTTCTCAAATAAGTTAAATAATTATGATTTATTATACAAAGCATGAAGTTCTTTTCCAAAATGATATCAAATTTAGGTCAAGGAGCTTATGAAGTTTGATACAAAAAATGTTTCCAACAAATATAAATGCAATCAAAACAACAGAAAAGGTCTAAGAATTCCACAGTGAGGAGCGATTAACTGAAAGGCGGTCCCCAAACTCAACAAAATATGATATAGCTATTTACATGACAATTGCTCCATGCAAAAACACGGAGCAATACCAACAGTGTTAAGGAGAAGAGTGAGAATGAATTTAGCACCTGGACATACGACCTATGACAGAGGCAAAGTTTGGGGAATTATGATTTGAGGCCAGTCTGGGCATAAAAGTTTACAAGAGAAAACGTTGAACCTGAGCTGGTGGTATGCATCACTCATCATAGCTACAGTGGGGACTGACTGTAAGTAGAAGGATCCCAAGCCAGTCTGATCTCAGGCAAAAAAAGGTGCTATCTCAAAAACAACCAAGACAAAAAGGCCTAGGAGTGTGGCTCAAGCATTACTGCACCTTCTTAGCAGCAAAGCTCTGAGTTCAAACCTCAGTACTGTGATTTTGAACAAATGAAATGGTACTGACAAAGTATAGCAACAATGAGCACAAAGGTAGAATTTCGAATACCTAGCTTGGTTTCCAAATTTGCCACTTTTAAGGTTCCCTTTCCTTGAGAAACTTAACAAAATTTATATAGCTCAATATACTCATCCTATAGATTTGTCTTTATGTGGCTGAATACATAAATACTACCAACAGTATTTGCACTTGGTAGTATAAAATGTTGAGCCTCCCTAATCCAAAAATCAAAATTCAAAATTTTCCCAAATGAGAAACATTTTTAACACCAACATAAATGCTACAGCAATAATTGATCTCTGATGATATCAAAACATAGCACATGAAAAACATTATCAAAGATTTCCCACAGGTTATGTGTACAAGAAAAATATGAAACATTAATTTTTGCTTTTAGACTTAGGTCTTATCACCAACATATCCCATTAGATAGAGAGAAATATTCCAAACTTCAAAATGAATTTTTTGAAGTATGAAGCATGTCTGATCCTAAGCATTTAAGCAAAAGGATGCTCTACCTGTATATATGTTCCTAATTTTTCTTAAATGGTAGTCATGTTGGTAAAAATAAAGGGAATTTTGTATTGCTTATATATAAAGTAAATTTTAAAAAGATTGCACTGTGTAAGTAAACTCTAAAAAAGCTGGTTAATTTAAAAAATTTTAGGATAATGATTAAAACGAAATACTATTGGATCTTGAAAAGACTATAACAGCTATCAGGAAAATTCAACTAACAAACAATATTTTAAAACATCTGGAAACTCATGACTATTATTTTAAATTATTTCACATTTGTTTACAAGTGGCCACCATATTGTTTTTTACATTTATTCTTGGTTATATCATATTTCACTTAGCCTTCCCAGCCAAATTACATACATGTATTGGCTAATATTATTAATACATATTTTTCACACAAGTACTGATAAATCGCTGTTTCATTGGATTTGCCATTGTGTTTTCTACTTTAACATTTTTTATAGGTTAAAACTTGGCTTTCTTTTTATGTGCCCACATTCTTCTTTGGTGAATCATTTTTCTTTCCATTGTTAGGTTATTTATTCAAGCTCCTGATGGTACCATTGGGATCTTACTTTAGTATTTCCTGCAGGTGATTCTCTGGGAACCCAGAAATTCTTGTGAGTCAGGATTTTGTAGCTAATGAAGTCTATGAAGGTCAGAGGCCCTGATGCTTCCCTTGTTGCCAGGAAATTTTAGGTTCATGATAATCCTAAACCTAAACAAGTGTCCATTTTAAACTTCACATATTGTCCATATTACCACCACATTAATATTGGCCTCCATTGATTACATAAGATACTTTCAGTCTACTCCTGGCCAAGGATGTGGACCATAGTTATAATTGAATTCAGGACTAGGATCCTTAATCTATAGGGTAGGAGAAGTCTTTTAATTTGGTCTACTACATTGGTATAACTGCATTCTTCTAGTGTGATTGTGGGAAAATAAACTCATGATCTTTCTTTTTAAGCATCTGCTACTTTTTGAGAAGTGGCGAGGTGAATAAAGTCGACGAGCCTTTGCTTTGCTTGCTATTCCTTGGATATAATTTCCTGTGATATGAGACAGAGGCATGGCCTCTTGGCATTGGCAGGTACATGGAAAACTTGAGTACTGCCTTTAGGATTTGAGTTGACATGTACTTCTAGGTGATTCAGCCTAATCTTCCAACTAAATTAGGTTCTAGGCCAAAATCTGAGACAAAAATAGGTCATGTTTTAAACATATTTTTATTACCTTTAAAGCAGTTGTACGAAAGGTGTTGCTATTCATTGAAGCCGTTTATCAATACAGTGCACCTTGATCAATGTCACCCCTTCAACGCCCTCATCCCCCCCTCAACCCACCCCTTCCCTAATTTTAGGTTATGTATTGATTTTCTTTTTGCAATTTAACAAAGCATTTTATGTGTACACTGCATCTTGATCTGTATCACCCCTTTAACATCTTCACATCCCTTCCACCTACCCCTTCCCTTATATCTCTCAATTCTGTGGTATATACAATGAATTCTTGCCTGCATGCTCCCCATTTCCACCTTTCATTCCTCTACCCTTGTTTCCTTGGCTCCATACACTAAAGCTACCAGCATGTCCATGTTCATTGCAGAAATATTTATTATAGCCAAGATATGGAATTAGCCCACATGTCCCTAAATGGACAAATAGATTAAGAAAATGTGAGATATATATCTATATCTATATCTATATATATATATATACACAATGAAATTCTATTCATCCATCAGAAAGAATGATACTGTACCATTTGTAAGGAAATGGAAAGACTTGGAAAAATAAGCCAAATAAGCCAAATCCACAGAAACATCGGTTGCATGCTTTCCTTCATTTCTGGTAGCTAGCATGTGCCTACATATCTACAAGCAAACACACTGGTTGGTAGGCAAGGTGTTACAAATGAATTAACTGAAGTGTAAATAGACTCTATGGAGAGCATATATTATCTTATTCTTTAAAAAGTCAAAGCCCAACAAAATAAGTACCAGGAAATGGGTGATTGCACAAGAAGGTCATTTTTTAACCAGAGTTACTTTTATACTTTTCTTGTGCTTGACTTCTTCAGGAAAAAATATTGAAGACTGTGTTACCCATTCATCAATATTGCAACCTTTCATCTTAAGGATAACATTTGATAAGTTCATATCACCTAGTGCTTTTTCACTGATGTGCAATGTGATTCTTAGTAGCACTTAACTTTGGGTGACAGAAGATGCTTAATAATTATCTGAGAAAAAAACTGACTCATATCTAATTTCTGTGATTTATCTTATAGCATCCAGTTGCTTATAATCACCTAGAAACATCTCTAAAGATTAATGGTATAGATTATAAGAATCAAAATTAATAGTGATACATCTCAAATAGACAGTGATGATATTTTAAATCATTTTCTGCTATCTTTTCTTTTCCTTACATGTGTGTAGGTTCTATTCCATGGTGCAAAGTCTTTTCCTGGGAGTACTATGACTTGAGAAAGGACTCTCCCCTCCAGGTGTGGTAGCTATTCAAATCAGAATAATGAAAAGAGCAAAGCACTGGATGAAAGTCAATATACCACCAGCCAATAAGATGCCTTTGAATCTTCCACCAAGAATGAAGTGCCAAAATAAGATTTGGTAATGTAAGAGTAATAAGATGAATTCCAGGAGACGGGAGTATTTGCTTGAAGCAGAAATTGTTGGCAGCTGGTTCTCAGGGCCTCTGAAGCAGTACATAACAGGGTGATTTCTCCATGTTTAGAAGGCTATGGGAAGAAAAGGGACCTTAATATTTAAGTTTACAAACTAGTTATGACAATGCCACAGATCTCAATGAATGTGAATGTATGTGTGCTTGAATGACATTTTGGTGTATAAAATAAATATCTAGTTCTTAAGGATACATTTGGTATCTCTACTAATTCAGTTTACTTGAGACCCATTCAGCAAATTTATTTTTACTGTACCAAGTGATACTCTGCAGCTTCCAAAAAAAGTCTAATTTCTACTATACAATTCATTGGCAAAACTTCCCAACAAAAAGTTTTAAGTTTTCTTAAGAAATAATTTCAAATCTAGTATTTAACTACTTGAACTTGTTCTTTTCCAAACTGATTAGTTCTGTATGTAGATATTTCATGGCAAGACAATAAGACCATAGACTGGTATGAATACCAGTAGATGGCTGTTTGAACATGATGTCATAACTAGTATAGGCCCCATTCATATGGCTTTCCTGTGTGAATGTCCTAGCATGATAGCCAGCCTACTCAAAGCCACCGACAGCTGGTTGCCATTCAGTTGCTAGTACCGGTGCCCAGTTATTTTCAGTTTGGTTTGGCTGTGGCAGTGGCTAACATCTGGTAAGTTGTGGCTAAATTTTGACTCCACATCTTTAGAGATGAAATGGCCCTGAATCCATTTTTCAGGGGGGTAGACCTAAGCTGACATGGGAGCTTATGTAGAGTTTTCCTGCACACTTTCAAAAGGCTGTAAGCAGTCATGTCTTTTTGACTTTTGCATATCTTGAACATCCTGTGGAATTATTGCTGCCCTACCCGGGCCTCATAGGACTTGGCTGCCACCTTGTCTAAGTAGCAACAGGAGGGCTTCTGATTAATAGCTTGGGGCAACTAGATTACTGCTTTCAATATTTTTCTAGAGTTTAGCCAAGTAAGGCTGTCTTCAGCAAGAAGTGTATTTATACAGAATGTGTGCATTTGGAAGTGTGAAGTACAGACATTTGCTGTCCATTTAGCTGGTGCTTCTACCAGCGATCAGGTAAACATTACAACTTGGTTTTAGGATTTTTTTTTCTATCAACTGCGAAGTCCTAAGGTCTTGTCTGAAAGTCAAGGAGGCAAAAGACCTCAATGATAATGAAAATGAGAACCAATTTCTACTCTGGTTGAAAGACTTGGCCAAATGCAAGTTGATTCTAGCTTTTTGTTTTTCTTTCTTTCTCTCTCCCTATTTTTTCTACTGATCCTAGAAGATCAAAAGTACTTTCTCATATTTTAACTGTCTTTTGTTAATTTTCAGACAAAGAAGAAATTTATTTGGAAAACTCTGTGGGTCTTCGGTATCATTTTAATGTATAAGAGTTGGAAGAAAAAATGAAATGCCCTATTTACATTTTGTTAATTCTCATCTCTTGTTAGAAAGCTGCTGTTCTGCAGAAAGAGAAATATGTAAAAAATGTACGTATTTTAACTATAAAAATCAATTGTCATAAATTGTATATATAGCAAATCACATGGGAAGTCTTTATTTCCTAATTTAAAAAAGCTGCCTCAAAGAAATGTTTCAGCACACAGAGGCACATGGGCTGGTTGGCAGACAGCCTAATTGAAACCAAGGGCCCGGGAGAAGAGCTGAACTCTGCATCTGTTGTCCAGAACTGGCTGCGCTACACTTTGAACCAGTGCTGATGGCTTTGTACACAAAGATCAAAATGAGTTTGTTTTATTCAGCTGGGTTGTGGAGGTGCACGTATTTTGGCTTCTGGATGCAATAAAGCATTGAGCTCTCAGATAAACAAACTATAAATCTAATCAAGTTTGAGCACAATGATAAGTAGGTTGCTTATATGGGAAAAGAGCAAAGAGGGAGAGAGAAAGAGAGGGGAGAAAGAGGAGAGAGGGAGGGAGAGAAGTAGGAGGAGGAGGGAAGAAAGAAGAGGAAGAAGAAGAAGGAGGAGGAAGAGGATAAAAAGAGGAGGAGGAGGAAGAGGAAGAAGAGAAAGAAGAGGAGGAGGGGGAGGAGAAGAAGAGAGAGAGAGAAGGAGGAAGAGGAGGAAGAAGAAGCAGGAGGAGGAAGAGAAGAAGCAGGAGGAGTACGAGAAGAAGGAGGAGGAGGACGAGAAGAAGGAGGAGGAGGACGAGAAGAAGGAGGAGGAGGAGAAGGAGGAGGAGAAGAAAGAAGAAGAAGAAGAAGAAGAAGAAGAAGAAGAAGAAGAAGAAGAAGAAGAAGAAGAAGAAGAAGAAGAAGAAGAAGAAGAAGAAGAGGAAGAAGGAGGAGGAGGGGGAGGAGGAGGAAGAGAAGAGGAAGAAGAGGAAGAAGAGGAAGAAGAGGAGGAGGAAGAAGAAGAGAAGAAGGAGGAATAGGAGGAGGAGGGATAGGAGGAAGGGGAGGAAGGAGGTGGAAGAAGAAGGAAGGAAGAAGGAACAAGAAAGAAGGAGGAAGAAGACAGAGGAGGAGGAGAAGGAGGAAGAGGAGGAGGAAGGGAGATTCACAAGATAAAATGGCCATTACTATTTTACCCAGATTAATACAAAACATTATTGTCTCTTCATCTCTCTTTCCTCTTCCTTTCCCTATTTCACCTTAATTTCTCCTCTCTCTCCTTTTTTAAGTTTTACAGAGACTATATAAATATACTCCCTATGAAGTAACTGACTTGGGTATCCTACAGGCTCCTTGAGTGGAAGAAGCAGGTGAATTGCTATAAAATGTTTCTTCTTACATTTGACTGTGAGGGCTTTGAAATAGTTCACTCTTTGTTTCTCAAACTATATTCGCTATAGTCAAAACATTTGTACTTGAGTCCTTTCTATGCCACACACGGCCATTTACATCCCTTCAGGTAAACCTCCATTTGCTCCAAATTATATGCTGAGAAAATAGAACAAAACAGCAATAAATGCTTTGTCTCAAACATGTTTAGATGTGACCACTCCTAGGCATAGTTGAGTAGTTCAACTATGACAAAGAAATAGAAAGGTGTCATTGATTTATTCATGTGCTTTGGATACTTTGGCTCACCACATAACTTCAAATATTGTTGGAATCAATCCATCTCCTTACTTAACTAAGTAGCTGCCAGATAAACCTCTAGACATGATAAAATATGCGTCCATTAGGAATGACTGAATTCCACAACTAGATTCTACCTGAAATTGGAATGATGAAGTTTTCATTTAAAATAAGTGCATAACTTGACAGGTTTAGAAACTGCCCAAGAAATAAATAACAGTGATTTTTGAAATTTTCTTCAGAAACAGGAGAATCCCAGGTTGCACAATACATCATAAATGTCTAAAATATAGGCACCTATAATTGGAATCTCTTATTGGATATTCACAGCATAGTTAGGTACTTATTCAAGTCCTTTATATTGAGATATAATTCATTTGACATAAAATTAGAAGTGTAGACAGTTAAAGTACCTTTTTTTTTTTTTACTATTTCTACAAAATTGTGCAAACATTGCCTCTACCTAATCCAGTACACTTCAATACCCCAAAAGAAATATCATATCCATTAACAGTGCTTTGTGAAGATTAGTGATAGAAATTTTCAAAGAGCTGCTACACCCTTTTTAAACGTCTAATTAGAATAATGATGCATTTGTAGTTCTGAATTGTCAACTTAGATTTTTTCAGCTTCAATTTCTATGCTATTAAGTTCTTTTTTTCTGTAGATAATGAAGCTATTTCAAGTATGCAGTAAAATGTAGTATAAAGAGTTCAGGACTAAACTGGACACCATATTCTGTGAGCAGTCTCAAAACTGTAGTCTCATTGATGATGAGCCAAGTAGGCTATTAATAGGTAGAGAGTTTTTCCAAGAATTTATGCTAAGAACTATATATTTTGTCTATATAAATCACATATGCTATATTTCATATACATTTCAATAAAAATACCAATAATATTAATAACAAGAAAGAATAGTATGAAAATATTAGCAAAGTTAAAGAGTATATGAATCTATTGGTTATTCTACCATGTCATGAAGTCTTTCTAATATGCTTCTCAAATATAAACTTGTTTATTCTCAGTCAAACGCATTTACATAATTAGTGCATCATGGAATTAAGTATAACTTGGTTCCAAGCAGCAGAAACCAATACTATCTATTTCCTGTAAAGCAATGAGTTTATCAGAAGTATATATAGAAGTGTGAGAGTCACTGGGAGGCCTGAGGACCATGTTTGTCAACTATAAGAAACTGGAGAATCTGCAGAGATGTGGGCAACAGAAACTCTAGCCTCATTCATGACTCAGGAGTAAGTTTGGGCAGCATACTTTTTCTGTGACCACTGTTATCATGAATATGGCCTATTGTTTTCCTGATATAATTCCTTAAGATTCACCATGTTATTCCTTAAGCTTGTATTGGATGTCCACTCTGTGGCATCTTGTTCTTCAAAAGACCTAATTTACTTGGATAAGCTATAGTACTGGGGTTGCAGCTCCAATGCTTTTCTGAATATCTCTTTCAATGTCTGGGATCAAATTAACAATGTAATCAGTAAACTTTGATTAAAGATTAATTACTTTCCATAATGTAAATGGGCCTTATCTCACTACTTGATGTCCTTATAGAAAAATCAAGGACTGACCTCTTCCAGGCAAAAAAGTCATCTGATAAGACAACCTTTTGTCTTGAAAGGAAGATCTTTCCGGATTTTCTGCTTATCTACCCAGGTTTGTACTCATCACATCTCCATAATAATGTGAGCCAATTCCTTAAAATGTATCCACTTCGCCTAATATAGAAGCATCTTACTAATTCCAGAGAAACTGAATGTAGTTTCTCTTGGAGGCGTTGTCTAATAGCTTCAAATATTTCTACCAAATGATCACTTCCTCAAATAATTCTGGATTTGTTATAGTTAGGTAGGCAAAAAGTCAGACACCAAGAGATGTCCATGACAAATAATAATATGCAAGATGGTGTCTAAGTTCTAAAGGAGAAAAACTGATTAGGCGTGTGAAATTATTTTAGAACTAAGTCACAAGAGAATGTGGTAGCCAAAAGACATGACTTGGAAGAGAGAAGGGAAGTCAAAGGAAGAAGAGTGGACACAGGATCTCATATTTGGTAGTAATATTCCACTATAAAGAAAAAGTGATATTTAGTCAGACTCTTCACTCAATTGCCATGTAAGAACTGAAATTATGTGGCTATAATAACAACATAGTAGTCCTAATCACATAGAGTCAGGGAACTGGATGGTACAAGGACCGAGACAAACACAAGTCAGACAGAGAAGGCTTGAAGAAGGACATTCTCTAGCCATCCTGGTAATCTAACCTGATATCAAGAATATCCAACCCCTTCAATTAGAGCTCTTCTTGTGCCTACCAATAAGTAAAATAAAGCAGTGGTTCACATATGCCGTCCATTTGAGGTCTTAAAGGTTAGGGTGAAAATACCTTGGATGGTAGCAAAGAAAACATAGATAAGGGTTAAACCAGGACACATACTGCCTTTGAGGGTCAACATATTGAAGGGAATGACAGACATAACAGAAGGACTAGGGGCTTAATGAAATTGTCATAGTCCATATTGATCTCATATAGGACAAGTGTGTTAGAGTGAATAGCAAAACAAAACCGAGCAGGAATGTGGCTTAATTTTTGGAAATGCTTAATAATATCAAAGTACTTTAGATTAACTATTAATGACCATGAGCAACTACATTTTAAAAGCAAAGATGTTCAGTACTAGTGACTCACACCTTTAACTCTAGCTACACAGGAGGTTGAGATCTGAGCATTGAGCAAAAAAAAAAAAAAAATTCCAGGGACATTATGTTCAATTAACCAGCAAAAAAGCTGGACTAGAGGCATTGCTCATGTAGCTGTGACCAAGAGAGCATCACAGGTTCTTGTGTTTGTGCATGTGCACATGTGCGTGTTTGTGTGTATGTGTGGTATGTGTATTATGTGTTTTTCTAAATTTTAAAATACTCAATGTATGTTTAGGAATTCTATGTATATCAACATTAGTCCTTCATTGGAAGCTTCTGTATATGACACTACTGGAAAACTACTGGTTTAGATTGAACAAAAGAAACTTTTACCTTGCTTTTGGCAAGACTATTTTGGATATAAAGCAATTTCATCTTAGTATAAAATTATATTCCACATATTCTATGCTCATTTAATACTTAATTCTTCCTGGTTTCCATGCTTTTCAAGTAAAACTGTTCTTGAATTTTTAAAATAATATCTCTCTTGGAAATGAAGTGGTTTGTTTCTATATTATCTGCATCAAGAACTTTTGTCCTTTTTGGGAAAAAAACCTTTGATGTCTGCCTGCAGGGCTCATTACATTCTGCTCAATACCATGCAAGGACTATGGGATAGTCTTTCATTTCACTTGTATTATTAGCTATTATGTCAGTATTAGAGGTATCAGAAAGCATTTTAACCTCATAGATGAGGCAGACAGCAACCAAATAAGTACAATGACACCTGTTGGTCTCAATCAAGACTACGGGTATCATTAACAAGGAAGCGTGTTGGAGCATGAGTAGAGGCTCTAGTCATCTCTACTTCAAGGTTGGAATTGCCCTAACTCTGCAAATAGCTATGTAATATGGACACCTCTGTTTTGGATACAAGAGGACAAGATCTGTTCTGAGCTCAGTTGATGAAATGTAACACCATTGTCTGGTTCTGTTATTAAGTGCAGTTGTTCACACCTAGCCACATATTTATCATCCTGCATTGTTATCTCAAGATATTTACTCTCTAATAGGCCCCTAATAACTTTATACAGGAGACTATGTCTCCTCTATTTAGCTGTAATCTCATTGAAAACAACGAGCAATGAGAATGTCTCATAATTTTCATTGCCAGAATTTGATAGAGGTCATTGAACTGATTGCATTCCTGTGTCATACCACTGGCTTATGTAGGTGCTATGGACACAATAATGAATAGCCAAGGTTCTGTCAAAAGGCCTATATTCATATATTCATCCTTACATACATTGCTGTTAGGACTTATAAAAATTTTTCTAGATTAAAAAAATAAGCACTTAGTAAAGAATCTAACTTGATTTTTTTTGTAGATAACTCAGAAGTTTTTTTTGTAAATATGCCAAAGAACATTCAGTATTAATAATATTATAAAAATAAGGAGGCTCTTTTCATTTTAATTTTATAATCAAGGAATAGTAACTTCGCAAGAATAATTTACCAAGTAGTAATATGGTATGCAAAGTTTTTATATCTGATTATTTCTTATATTTTTAATGTGTTGGAGCCCCTTATAGTTTTGTTTTCTAAGTAAACTAGTTAACAAATGATATATCTAGGATATTTCTCTTCAGTATAAATAGAGAGTAGTAAAATAATTCTTGATACTAGTTATGATGGTTATTTGCAAATTGAAACAGAAAATCTTCCACATCTCTTGGACTCTGAGCCCTAGGCTTCTGCCTCAGGAGTGCTTACTTTTAATTCCTGTGGTTCAACATTCTCTATTAGTCAATATGGTATCAAGACCTTCAGGAAAAGCAGAATGTAAAGGAATAGAAAGTAAATACCTGGATGATATAACATAGTGAAGCTGTGTTATAAACTCTTTTGCAGACATTTTTCTGTATTTTATACCATTATGGACTCAATCAAGTCTTCCTTCATACTAAAGCATTATGAGTGTGATATGTTTGTAGGGTGGAAAGAATTGACATTGCCCTGCGTTGAGGCCAGGTGTTGCTTCAGGAATGTGGTATGTTCGTCTGTGGGACATGGTCACTTCTCTTTTCTACTTTGTTTTTATAATCCTAATCCCTCCAAGCCTTGTTTTCTGCATCTGTGAAAGGGTGATTTCGATGGTTTGCACAATGTGTTTCCAAAGTCCATGTAAAAAATTTAAGTAATGAAGCCTGGTAAATGTGCCCTTTAAAGTAATATTGGAACTCCAAGCCCTCCTCTCTCTCTGTTTTCATTTCCTATCTTTCTTTGAGACGAGCAGCTTCTTCACCACACACTCAAGCCATCAGATGCTTCCTTACCACAGATCCCATAGCAACAGGCCAAAGCCATGGACTGAAACCTCCCAAACTGTGGGAGAAAATTCACCCCTCTTCTTTTTAAGTCAATTATCCATGTAGTTGCTGCAATAGTGGGACTATGCCTATCAGAGCAATAGTAAAAATACATCTTGTGAGATCATTGTGTATACTGAAAGCATTAAATGACCTAATGAGCACAGCACATACATAATCACTTAGCATCTGTTATTTTTCTTATTATCATGGAAGTGAAGGTATATATTGTCATAATAGAAAAGTATATTCCATAGTACATTCCATTTAGTACAATTGAATCAAGGCATTCCATAAAACTGTGGTTTTATCGAACTCTATAATGGACCACAATGTTCTTGAAAAGGGAAATGGTATTATTAAAAACTTTCTGATATATTTATGCACATATTTGAGTGACATTTAAAATAACAGGAAATGTAGTTTCATTGAAAAGACAAGCGTTTCATAGTCTGAAGAAAAAAGTTCTCTCAGATTACTCTAATGTGAACATTAATAGCTGAGCTGGGAAAATACCTCTATGTCATAAATCTAAAAAAAATCATTTAATATCTGCTGAGGGCTGGAAGTGTGGCTCAAGTTGTAGAGTGTTTGTCTAGAAAGCTTGAAGCTATAATTACAAAGCCTAGTTTGCTTGATATCAAAATCCCACATTTTGAGATTCAAATAGTCCATAGTCCATATTTTTAACATTCAGATTTATTCCATTTCATTTTCACAACCTTTCTGTGTGAACAGGAATCCTTAGCTCTGTTTTTACAGATTTAGAACACTAACAAGAAATAAATACCCTTGGTTCTTACATGTTTTAAATGATTTCCTTTCTAGTGGATCCATACAAGCACAATTTTGAACCTCTTCAAATAATTCTGGCTTTACATCACACAATATAAAATTTACAAACACTATGTAAATTTCCACCCGTTCTTTAGCTAGTGTCCTATCCTTTTTCATTAGAAAATAGTATTGAAGGTAGAGGCAAAACAAAAGATGTTGAATTTCAGAGGTGATACTGGTCCTTAGGTAGATCTCATGATAACCAAAAGTACATTTTTGATTTTTTTAACTCTTCACATATGAATAATCTTATCCAGAGAAGAAATAAGTAAATACTTTTCTTGAAAGACAGATGAGAAGTGAGACCTAATAATTTCTTAAGAACTTTTTAACTTAAAGATTATCTGGTAATTTCAAGAACAGCAACAAGTGGAGACTACAGAACATGACTTGGGGTGCCCAGAAGTAAGATACTGTGAATTGTATCACTAGAGATGGTTGTGCAGAGCTTGGAAGAAGTTGCATGAGAGGCATTGCCTGCAACAAGGAACGCTTGATAAGAAATGGACTCATTAGGGCTCGGAAGGTGGCTCAGTGGTACAGCGTTTGCCTTGCATGCATGAAGCCCTGGGTTGGATTCCTCAGCACCACATAAGCAGAAAAACAATGCCGGAAGTGACACTGTGGCTCAAGTGGTAGAGCGCTAGCCTTGAGCTGAAGAGCTGAGAGACAGCGCCCAGGCCCAGAGTTCAGGCCCCATGACCGGACCCCCTGCCCCCCCCCCCAAAATGTACTCATTCCCTTGCTCGTGTAACTGTAACACCTCTGTACAGTATTTTCACAATAAAAAACTTATTAAAACATTCAAAAAAGAAGAAATTGCAAAAGAAAAAGAAGTCTAACTTATTTGTGCTCAATTAGTGTGGTTTTTTTTTATTTTTAGATTACTTTATTTAAAAAAGAAACAAACTAGTTATAAAAATCTTTGCTCCAAATAGATAGTATCTTACAAATGTTTAAGTGTCTTGAGTGTTATATGATCAGACCAGTCAAACACTCTTTATATCAGATTAAGGGCAGCTATCAGCAGAGAGAAAGAGAGAAGCCAACCACCTATCTTGAACAGGTAACTTTAAAAAAGAAAGCTTCAAGCCGGGCGCCAGTGGCTCATGCCTGTAATCCTAGCTACTCAGGAGGCTGAGATCTGAGGATCACGGTTCAAAGCCAGCCCGGGGCAGGAAAGTCCGTGAGACTTTTATCTGCAATAAACCACTCAGAAAACCGGAAGTGGCATAGTGGCTCAAGTGGTAGAGCTAACGTTAGCCTTGAGCTGAAGAGCTGAGGAACAGCGTTCAGGCCCAGAGTTCAAGCCCCACAACCAAAAAAAAAGAAAAAAGAAAGAAAGAAAGAAAGCTTCTGAAATCTTAGATATTATTGTGAAGGACAAATGCACACAGCAGGATTAGGAAAATAAAATGGTTAGACAAGAAAATAAAGAAATGCAGTATGTTGCTGAGCAAATCACACATTGATAGGGACACACAGGTGATGGCTTGCTCCCAGGGCTCATCTTCTAGACTAACCCCCACTCCCCCAATTACATCTTGGAACATTCCTCTGATAGAGGCCATAGAGAGACATTCACCTGCTCCTTTATTTTTTTCTTGTGTCCCTTTGGGCTAAGTCTAATACATGAGGCATAAATTTTCATTCTTGAAATAAGACTAGCATTGTGACTTGACGTATCTGTAAAAGAAGAATTATGGAATCTGTTCTTGTTTTATCTCCAGACAGGGAAGGACTTTCTCCATGGAAGACATTTAGACCAATGGTAAAGCTATTTTCATGTATGTCTCATAAGATTTCTGCATATTCAATTGATTAATTTTGCTCTAAGCTGTTATAAGTCACTTTAATCCATTATGTTTACTTCTTCAGCTCTTATTAATTTTTCAATTCTACCATTGTTCATTTTCCTTGTTATGAGTCCAAATAGCATTTTAATTCTCTGTAGCATTTACTTTTACTCACTTTGGTTTGTTTTCTAACACTTAGCTATCTACCATATTATCGGCTTATTTTCTATCTTTTGGATCAATTCCTCCTATACTGATCCTTTCTTTTTTAAAAAAGTTGATGTGTCTGGGGATTCATCTTACAGACTATACTTTTCTGACTCTATGTCTTTCTCCAGGGTGATTTTTCTCTTCTCATCTAACCCTCAGCTACCCTGAACTCTAATCCCAGAAAAGTCCTTGCCTATAGGACATAGATTTCACATTAAACATGTCCCTAAACTGAACTCTTTATCTCTTGCTTCCAAACTGACTGCCTCTTCTGGCATTTACTACCTTAATTTATGGCACTAGTGTTAACCACCCTCTGCTAACTCCAGTAACCTGGGAGAGATCCCAGACTCTTCACCGACCTTCATTCCTACATCAAAGCAGCAACCCAGCCTGGAGATAAAGTCTTTCTTTGAAAGAGCTCACGAGTCTATCTGTTCCATGTCATCCTCACTGCCACTGGATCTTAGCTGGGCTATTACTTAGCCTTCTTCAGTATGTTCATATCTGCTAGTTTAAATTTCTAACCTCCACTATCACAAGGGCTGCTTTGCTATTTTTTTTCCAAAGAATTATTTGAAGCCTTTTTAATCTGTAAAAGGAGAGTCCAACCGGGCATCCATGGCTCATGTTTATCATCCTAGCTACTCAGGAAGCTAAGATGAGAATTGTGGTTCCAAGCTAGCCCAGTCTCAAAAAGCCCATGAAACTTTTATCTCCAATAAATTACTCAGAAAAAGTCCAAAGTGATGCCATGGTTGAAGTGGTAGAGCACTAGCCTTGAACAAAAGAAATTCAGGGACAGTGTCCAGTCCCAGAGTAAAAGCCCCAGGACTGGCAAACAAACAAAAAAGAGTTCAAGATTTTTTGGCAGTGCAACCATGGTACTAATGATCTGGCCACTATGCTTAGGAAAGAAGAAGGATATTATGAAGACATCAGCCCACTCTAGCCTCTTCTCTTGGCTTTACTATTCACTGTATGGCTATGAACAAACTATCAACCACTCTGAACTTTCAGGTAAAATGTGGGTCAGCATATATATCTATGATGAAGACAAATGGAAACTGTGTATGCTACACCCATTACATAGACAATGCTCAATAAACTTCACTTTCTTTGATTCTCTTTGATCTATGGGTCAGCATGCTGATTTGCACAAACTGCTTAGAATATCTTTTTTTATAAAACTCTACCCATCTATGATTTTATTTTTATACATTTCCTCTAAAAAATCTATTCTCTTTCTTTCTGGAAAACAATTTCTCATTCTTAAAGACAAAGCTAAAGGTCACATCTTTTGTAAGGCATCCTTTAATACCCATGGCATCTTTCCTGCTTCTTTCCATATCTTGTGTTTTTGCCAAGTCAGCTCCTATGTTATTATGCCATAATAATGCAGCAGTTGGACATGAGGGGTACCCAGTCAGTCATATGATGCTCATTAAAAGCTGGTATGAAGCCAATCCAACTAAACAAAAAAAAATGCATGAAAAGATTTCTGAGATGATCTTCCCATCTGCAAAGTCTTGCACTGACCAGTGTCTTTTGAAAGAGCTTCATTGAAAATGAGTATAGCTGGTGGGGAGTGCTGTAAGCCTAGCACTTAGGCGGCTGAGTCAGGAGTACTGAAAGTTCAGTGCAACCCTAAGCCACACTAAAACTCTGCTCTAAAACTCCAGGATGAGCATGAGAGCATGAAATGCAAAAAGAGCTTGCTTGATATGCATGAAGCCCTGTGTGCTATCTCCAAAACTGGGTATGCTTAGGAAAATTTTGTATAGGAGTGACTGAAAATGATTCAAATATACATAAGATCTATGAGGAAAGAATAAATGTATTGGCATGATCAAGTCTTCAAGAAAAGGTAGAACTTACTGAATAACAACCATGTCTTGACACATTTTTAAGACACAGGAGAATACAAGTCATTACCTTGCCACACGAAGCTTGGGATGATTGCAAATAGCTTAAATTGCTGCAGGAAATGTAGCTACAGTAATAGAATTTCCTGAGGGCAAAAAATATTAAACAAATATGAGATTCTTCAAGTGACTGCAGCTATTCCTCTATAACGTGTTTCAGGGTTGAATAGTTTCCCCTTGAATGCCAGAGAATGGACCACTTAGCCCTTCAAGGTTCCCTGCATCCATTTGAACCCAAGAATGCCATCAAATAATGAAGTTTACTCTCGTGCAAATGTAAGCACAATACATTTTTCATAAAGCTATTAAGCCCTTTTTATTATAAGCAGTGCTTGCACCAGGGGAGACGAAGGTTCACAGATGGATAGCATCAGCCCATATAATTACACTGCATATCTGCAAATAATTAATTTGCTTTGTGCATGCAATTTGTGTGTCATTGCCCAAACATCCTCTTTCAAAAATATAACTCAAAATGTGTTGAAGGGGGCATCAAGCTTTTTAGTCTTTTCGTAGTGACATATTTCAAGAATAAGTTACAACAGACATGAAAGTAGACAGTTGGCCTGTCTTTCGTGGGGCCTATGGGTAGTTACTAGGTGATTAAGGAGAGATTGGAAAGGCTGAAGAGACTGTTGGGTTTCAGACAGAAAATTGCTATATCATGAGCCAATAGCATGCAGGAAGCTGGCAGCCAGCCAGAGAGAGCCTGGAC